>NC_089258.1:20864219-21487283 GCF_963930625.1 Muntiacus reevesi
TCTCTTCCCTAGGGAAGGGAACCCTTTAAGCTTCTAAGACCCTTCATGGCATCATTGGAGACTGGCTTTTCCTTACATTTCACAATCTTTGGTTAATAATTATTGAGTCATTTAATGCTTTTTACCTCAGAGAGCTTTCTTAAACCTGAACTAATAGGTAGGGAATTTTGTGCCTTGGGAGACAAAGGGAATGCACCAATAATAATCAGGCAAAAGATTTTCATGAAATAACTCTATTCTGTGGACCAAAATGTATCATTTTTTTCTGAGTATAAAAATAATACCAAAAATTAATGTATGTCTATTGGTACAGCATTGAAGTTCATAGAAGCAGTATAACCTCCTACCCATAAACCCAAAACCGTTAAATATTTTAGAACACCACATTTCAACTCTCAGATGCACTCTTTTCACATATTAACGTCTCGGAAATCTGGATACATTTATACTGAGTCATATCTTAACCTCTTTCAGTTCAGTGGACTGAAGTTGTATCAGTTCAGGTCAGTCGCTCAGTTGTGTCCGACTCTTTGCAATCCCACGGACCCCAGCATGCGAAGCCTCCCTGTCCATCAGCAACTCCCGGAGTTTACTCGAATTCATGTCCATTGAATGATGATGCCATCCAATCATCTCATCCTCTGTCGTCCCCTTCTCCTACCTTCAATCTTTCCCAGTATCAGGGTCTTTTCTAATGAGTCTGTTCTTTGCATCAGTTGGTCAAAATATTGGAGTTTCAGCTTCAGCATCAGTCCTTCCAATGAATATTTGGGACTGATTTCCTTTAGGATGGACTGGTTGGATCTCCTTGCTGTCCAAGGGACTCTCAAGAGTCTTCTCCAACACCATAGTTCAAAAGCATCAATTCTTCAACACTTAGCTTTCCTTATAGTCCAACTCTCACATCCATACATGACTACTGGAAAAACCATAGCCCTGACTAGATGGACCTTTGTTGGCAAAGTAATGTCTCTGCTTTTTAATATGCTGTCTAGGTTGGTCATAATTTTTCTTCCAAGGAGTGGCTTTTAATTTCGTGGCTGCAGTCACCATGTGCAGTAATTTTGGAGCCCAGAAAAATAAAATCTGTCACTGTTTCCACTGTTTCCCCATCTATTTGCCATGAAGTGATGGGACCAGATGCCATGATCTTAGTTTTCTGAATGCTGAGTTTTAAGCCAACTTTTTCACTCTTCTCTTTCAGTTTCATCAAGAGACTCTTTAGTTCTTTTTCACTTTCTGCCATAAGGGTGGTGTCATCTGCATATCTGAGGTTATTGATATTTCTCCTGGCAATCTTGATTCCAGCTTGTGCTTCATCCAGCCCAACGTTTCTCATGATGTACTCTGCATATAAGTTAAATAAGCAGAGTGGCAATGTACAGCCTTGACGTACTCCTTTTGCTATTTGGAACCAGTCAGTTGTTCCATGTCCAGTTCTAATTGTTGCCTCCTGACCTGCATACAGATTTTTCAGGAAGCGGGTCAGGTGGTTTGGTATTCCCATCTCCTGAAGAATTTTCCAAAGTTTGTTGTGTTCCACACAAAGGGTTTGGCATAGTCAATGAAGCAGAAATAAATGTTTTTCTGGACCTCTCTTGCTTTATGATCTAGCAAATGTTGGCAATTTGATCTCTGGTTCCTTTGCCTTTTCTAAATCCAGCTTGAACATCTGGAAGTTCATGGTTCACATATTGTTGAAGCCTGGCTTGGAGAATTTTGAGTATTACTTTACTAGCGTGTGAGATGAGAGCAGTTGTGTGGTAGATAGAACATTCTTTGGGATTGCCTTTCTTTGGGGTTGGAATGAAAACTGACCTTTTCCAGTCCTGTGGCCACTGCTGAGTTTTCCAGTTTTCTGGCATATTGAGTGCAGCACTTTCACAGCATCATCTTTTAGGATTTGAAATAGCTCAACTGGAATTCCATCACCTCCATTAGCTTTGTTCATAGTGATGTTTCCTAAGGCCCATTTGACTTCACATTCCAGGATGTCTGGCTCTAGGTGAGTGATACACCATTGTGGTTATTTGGGTCATGAAGATCTTTTTTGTACAGTTCTTCTGTGTATTCTTGCCACCTCTTCTTGATATCTTCTGCTTCTGTTAGGTCCATACCATTTCTGTCCTTTATTGTGCCCATCTTTGCATAAAATATTCCCTTGGTATCTCTGATTTTCTTGAAGAGATCTCTAGTCTTTCCCATTCTATTACTTTCCTCTATTTCTTTGCACTGATCACTGAGGAAGGCTTTTTTTATCTCTCAGTGCTATTCTTTGGAACTCTGCATTCAAATGGGTATATCTTTCCTTTTCTGGTTTGCCTTTCACTTCTCTTCTTTTCACAGCTATTTGTAAGGCCTCCTCAGACAGCCATTTTGCTTTTTTTCATTTCTTTTTCTTTGGGATGGTCTTGATCCCTGTTTCCGGTACAATGTCACAAACCTCTGTCCATAGTTCTTCAGGCACTCTGTCTATCAGATCTAATTCCTTGAATCTATTTGTCACTTCCACTGTATAATCATAAAGGATTCAATTTAGGTTATACCTGAATGATCTAGTGGTTTTCCCTACTTTCTTCAATTTAAGTCTGAATTTGGCAATAAGGAGTTCATTATCTGAGCCACAGTCAGCTCCCCATCTTGTTTTTGCTGATTGTGTAGAGCTTCTTCATCTTTGGCTGCAAAGAATATAATCAATCTGGTTTCGGTATTGACCATCTGGTGATGTCCATGTGTAGAGTCTTCCCTTGTGTTGTTGGAAGGTGTTTGCTATGACCAGTGCGTTCTCTTGGCAAAACTCTATTAGCCTTTGTCCTGCTTCATTTTGTACTCCAAGGCCAAATTTGCCTGTTACTCCAGGTATGTCTTGACTTCCTACTTTTGCATTCCAGTCCCTATAATGAGAAGAACACTTTTTGGGTGTTATTTCTAGAAGGTCTTGTAGGTCTTCATAGAACCATTCAACTTCAGCTTCTTTAGCATTACTGATTGAGGCATAGACTTGGATTACTTTGATATTGAATGATTTGCCTTGGAAACCAACAGTGATCATTCTGTTGTTTTTGAGACTGCATCCAAGTACTGCATCTCGGACTCTTGTTGACTATGATGGCTACTCCATTTCTTCTAAGGGATTCTTGCCCACAGTAGTAGATATAATGGTCATCTGAGTTAAATTCATCCATTCCAGTCCATTTTAGTTCACTGATTCCTAAAATGTTGATATTCACTCTTGCAGTCCTGTTTGACCGCTTCCCATTTGCCTTGATTCATGGACCTAACATTCCAGGTTTCTATGCAGTATTGCTCTTACAGCATCGGACTTTGCTCCTATCACCAGTCACATCCACAACTGGGTGTTGTTTTTGCTTTGGCTCTGTCTTTTCATTCTTTCTGGAGCTATTTCTCCATTGATCTCCAGTAGCATATTGGGCAGCTACCAACCTGGGGAGTTCATCTTTCAGTGTCTTATCTTTTTGCCTTTTCATACTATTCATGAGGTTCTCAAGGTAAGAATACTGAAGTGGTTTGCCATTCCCTTCTCCAGTAGGTCACATTTTGTCAGAACTTTCCACCATGACCCGTCGGTCTTGGGTGGCCCTACACGGCATGGCCCATAGTTTCATTGATTTAGACAAGGCTGTGGTCCATGTGATCAGTTTGGTTAGTTTTCCTTGACTGTGGTTTTCAGTCTGTCTGCCCTCTGATGGAGAAGGATAAAAAAGGCTTATAGAAGCTTCTTGATGAGAGAGACTGACTGAGGGGGAAACTGGGTCTTGTTCTGATAGGTGGGACCATGCTCAGTAAATCTTTAACCCAGTTTTCCGTTGATGGGTGGAGCTGTGTTCCCCTCCCCATTATTTCCCTGGGGCCAAACTCAGTGGAGGTAATGAAAATAATGGTGACCTCCTTCAAAAGGTCCCATGCATACACTGCTACACTCAGTGTCCCCAGCCCTGCAGCAGGCCAACACCGACCCACGCCTCCACTGGAGACTCCTGGACACTCCCGGGCAAATCTGGCTCAGTGTCTTATGGGGCCACTGCTCCTTTCTCCTGGTCCTGTGCACGCAAGGTTTGTTTGAGCCCTCTGAGCATCTCTGGTGGGAATGGGATTTGATTCTAAATGCGAATTCGCCCCTCCTACCGTCTTGCAGGGGCTTCTTCTTTGCCCTTGCTGTCCTTGCTGAGCATGTGAACATCTGCTGATTGTTCACGTCAGCTCAATTAGACAACTTTTACCCTCAATGGTCAGTTCACCAACCATTCAAGGGAATGTGAGTCTTCAAAATGGGTCAAAATCCTTCCCTCAAGACCTTTTGGAAAGGCTAAGCATTAACTCTTGCATAATAGGCCTCAGTGGCTTGGAAGAAAATACCAAAATAGTAACAGAGCATTCATTTAAAAACTGCTGTCTCACCTACATTCTGGATGGCTCAGAGGATGATGTTGCATAGAAATGCACAGATACCAACAACTGAATCATAACGTGATTCAGAAGTGTTGAAACCACAATGCCAAGAGGTTGCAGAAATATTGTAGTCCATTTATTTCACTTACCTATTTCTTTTTGCATATATAGGAGTGATATATATAAATAAAACTCTATGCATCAATAAGTCTAAAAGAGTTCTCTGAAAGTATAAAAGAAAAATTCTAAGGGGTGAAGTATTGTGTCACAGTTTTTTCTTTAGTTGTGGGACATACAATGAGCATTTTTTATTTCTGGGACATACCACATGATCTCTTTTGTAGTTGTGTTCATCTTCAATTTGACTGAAGATAACATTTCCTTCATCTTTTCTGTGCATTATAAAACATTTTTGTTTGTGATTTTAAGCAGAAAAGGTGTAAGAATAGGACAAAAGAGCCCTGCCAATCTCTAATTTTTTTTTTTTTTTTCTGAACCATTCAACGCTACACAAGAGTGTCTTTCCTCAGAACGATGACATTTCCTTACATATCTGGAGTACAGTGATCAAATCTGGAACTGTAACAGAGATAAAACACTATTACCTAATCTACAGCCCATCGCCACATTTCATCAGTTGTCCCAGTAAGTCTTCCACAGCTGTTTTTGCCCAGCCTAGGATTCCATCCAGGATCTCACACTATATTTAGTCATCATGTTTCTTTGGACTCCTTTAATTTGGAACAGTTACCTAGCCTTTCTTTGTCTTTCTTGACACCAACATTTATTAAGAGTACATGCCAGTTATTTTGTAGAATTTACCACACTTTTAATTTTCCTGTTGCTTTCCCATGATTCATTTTGGGTTATATTTGGCAGTGAGCAATAGAAATTATTGTTTCCTTCTCAGTGCATGACCTTAGGAGATCCATGATGTAACTTTTTCCATATCGGTGACATCAACTTTGATGAATTAGTTTGATACAACTATGATGGTTTGCTTTTCTTATACCTTGTTGATACAGTAGTGTTCAGACTGTATATGAAAGGTATATTCTTCTTTCCTCCGTTAGGATCATAAACATATGTCATTATTAAAAACTCTCAGTATTTGTTATTATGCAAAAAGAACAAAGTCTAAAATGTCTGAATGCAGTCTGGGTTGAGCCAAGTTATCTTGAAAGTTGGGTTTGAGCTTAGGCCCTGAGCCAGCACATAGTAGGTGCCCAATCAATGTCTGTTGAAATCTTGTTTTCATGAAGTTATTTCATGGTAAATAACTAAAAATGAAGCATTAGGAAAAAAAGCAAATTGCAGATAGTGGCAGCCCAGCTGAAGATGTGATTAATAAGACAAACTCTGCGTAGAAAGACTGATTTAAATTTTTTCCTTTCTTTTACCCCCAGAACCTTTTCTGTGAAAATGAGTAGAGCTGCATCTGCTGAACAGAGTGGAAGTCACTTATTTTTAGAAGACCAGGCTTCCTTTGTTTGAATATAATATTGTGGGATACTGTCCTTTCTCTTCACATTTTCATTTTCTACTTATGACCTGGAAAAATGAAGACTTGTTGGATAATTTCCAGATTAGCAGCTTATAGCTCCGTTTGAAGTAAAGCCTTTAAGCACTGGAAAGTGAATTCAATTAGCTAATCTGCTATTTCCTGTAATTTAGTTTAATGCACTTTAATACCTAAAATATCTATCAGAGGTGGACATATTGTTGAGCGGTGAGTCTGATCTTCTCTGGGGGACACGACAGGG
Source organism: Muntiacus reevesi (assembly GCF_963930625.1). NCBI lineage: Eukaryota > Metazoa > Chordata > Mammalia > Artiodactyla > Cervidae > Muntiacus > Muntiacus reevesi. Next base: position 20,870,393 of record NC_089258.1, read on the forward strand.
TCTGTGGTTGGTTGTTCTTTTAAGCAAATGAGCTCCTCATACTGCTTGCTGGAACCTGGCCTGGCTGGCATCCTTACTCCGGTGCATTCCGCTCAGCATCCAGGATCTCTACAGCGCCCCCTCTGGTGGAACTTCTAACTCCGCTTGTCGCCTGATCTGGGGGCACCTGCCCTAGAGGGCTCCCCCTGCAGGGCCGGGGCGGCTGGACCCTGCTACCTTATGGAATTTCCTCCACTCTCTTCCTGGACCCTGGTCACTCCTTGTCATGCTGTCTTTTGTTTCAACAAAGCAATCTTCACTTCCTCAGGCCCCGAGTTTCGCAGGACCAGCCTCACACAGATGGCTGCTGAACTTCTTGTCTACTCCACTCTGTCCAGAGCCCAAGACCCCTCACCCTGGGGAAGGCAGCTGGCAGGCAGACCCTGGGCGTCTGGTTTTCAGACCCTTCAAGGAGCATCTGAAGCACTAGCAAACTCTGCCTGCTGCCTGTGAGCATCAGAGGCCCTGGTTGTCCTCACCTTTGTTCCCTCTTGACCTGCAGGGACCTGCAGGACAGCCAAGTGATGATGAAGATGAAGGTGCCGCCGCCTGCACACTGGGTGACCCCTGAGTGTGCACCGGGAGGGTGGGGGCGGCCCCTTCTGTGACTTTCGTACTGAGTTTACCTTCCTTGGACATCTTTCTCTCCTGTAAAAGGGGCATCCATGAACTCCTCCTGGGAGAACACACACAAACACACACAAGCTCAGATGGTACTGCTGGTGGCCTGGGGAGTGGGGTCTGGGGCACTGTGGTCCCTTATGGGAAACAAAAATTAGGCTCCACCGCAGGGTTTCTCAGCCTTGGCATCCTTTACTTTGGGAGTCAGATCATGCTTTGTTGGGGGGACTGTTGTGTGCATTTTAGGACATTTAAAAGCCTCTCTGAGCTCTACCTACTAGACAACCCCTCTGGCAACATCCAAAGTCTTCAGACTCTGCCCAATGTCCCCTGGATTAAAACTGCTGCTTTGCACTAACCTGCATGCATGCTAAGTAGCTTCAGTCGTGTCTGACTCTGTGCGACCCTATGGACTGTAGCCCTTAGGCTCCTCTGTCACGGGATTCTCCAGGCAGGAATATGGAGTGGGTTGCTGTGCCCTCCTCCAGGGAATCTTCCTGACCCAGGGATTGAACTCACATCTCTTAAGTCTCCTGCATTGGCAGGCGGATTCTTTACCACTAGCGCCACCTGCCTACCTTAAAACTAAATTTGATTTCATCATAAAAGTCACATATACATGCCCACCAGAAAAATTTTAGAAAACAAAGAAATGCACCCCAAAAAAGAAGGGGAAGTTTTCCCTTAATCTTTCACATTTGTTCAATCACACTATGCAAAGTTTTGTGCCCTTCAGTTTTTGTCCAATATAACATTAAGTAACATCAGCTTCAGATTATTAATTTAATTTTATGTTATGTACATATATTATCTCCAGCTCACTCCCTCCAGTCTATTCACTTAGTCTAGTTGGAAATTAACTCAGCCCTTCACACCTGGTGGGAGGCGAGTCTGAGCGCAAACCTGACTAGGGCGTGGATGGGATCAGGTCTGCCTCACAGTCTCCATCCAGCTTCTCGAAACCAGGACACAAGCAAATACTGATGTCCTGGTTCTCGGGGGATCAAGGATCATTTCATGCCCATTTATTAGCCAGTATCATTTTATGTGTTTGACAGAATTCTTATTTTCATATGACTATGACTCTCTTATCCATCCATATTCAGCATTAGTGTGTATAGTAGAATAGACCTTGATCCTTCGAAATGTATGTGCCTAAATACATGTTATTTATTATTTTTTAGCTGTGGTTTGTTTGTGTCTGAGGCAGTGCTTTCTGACATGTGGCCAGACGCCCACAAAGCCTTTTAATAGCTTCAGAGCACAGGCTGTGCCGAAGGATGTCCCACGAGAAGCATATTATCATTTAAGTTTGAAAAGGCCTTACTTAGTTCAATTATTTATAGCCTCAGGCAGGAATTCTATCATTATGGGCATAAAAATATATTGAAGAATGGTGATGCATTTGACAGGAAATGCTGAAGGTTTAATTATATCCCCAGTGAAGGACAAGGTTAAAATCGATGAATATCGGTCAGTGACCTGTGACCCAGTGGCTTAGCCTGTAGGTGTGAGACACACTATACTTTTATGCCAGGCTGCTGCCATAGCCCTCACGGGGGTGCACACAGCCCTTGGTGTCTGGCTCTGACAGCAGTGGCTGTTTTTTATTTTTATTAAACATAAGATTCACCATTTTAACCATTAGCCATTTTTAACTGATTAAGTGATATTAAGTACTTTCACCTTGTAGTGTGGCCATCACCACCATCCATCTGTAGGATGATTGTATCTTACCAAATGGAATTCTGTTCCCATTAAATAATCACTTCCCATTCCTTACTCCCCTTCAGTTCAGTTCAGTCGCTCAGTCGTGTCCTACTGTTTGCAACCCCATGAATCGCAGCATGCCAGGCCTCCCTGTCCATCACCAACTCCCGGAGTCCACCCAAACTTATGTCCATCGAGTCGGTGATGCCATCCAGCCATCTCGTCCTCTGTCGTCCCCTCCTCCTCCTGCCCCAAATCCCTCCCAGCATCAGGGTCTTTTCCAGTGAGTCAGCTCTTTGCATCAGGTGGCCAAAGTATTGGAGTTTCAGCTTCAACGTCAGTCCCTCCAATGAACACCCAGGACTGATCTCCTCTAGGATGGACTGGTTGGATCTCCTTGCAGTCCAAGGGACTCTCAAGAGTCTTCTCCAACACCATAGTTCAAAAGCATCAATTCTTCAGTGCTCAGCTTTCTTCACAGTCCAACTATCACATCCATACATGACCACTGGAGAATCCATAGCCTTGACTAGACAGACCTTTGTTGACAAAGTAATGTCTCTGCTTTTTAATATGCTATCTAGGTTGGTCATAACTTTCCTTCCAAGGAGTTAACGTCTTTTAATTTCATGGCTGCAGTCACCATCTGTAGTGGTTTTGGAGCCCAGAAAAATAAAGTCTGACACTGTTTCCACTGTTTCCTGTGTTTCCCCATCTATTTCCCATGAAGTGATGGGACCAGATGCCATGATATTAGTTTTCTGAATGTTGAGCTTTAAGCCAACTTTTTCACTCTCCTCTTGCACTTTCATCAAGAGGCTCTTTAGTTCTTCTTCACTTTCTGCCATAAGGGTGGTGTCATCTGCATATCTGAGGTTATTGATATTTCTCCCAGCAATCTTGATTACAGCTTGTGCTTCCTCCAGCCCAGCGTTTCTCATGATGTACTCTGCATGTAAGTTAAATAAGCAGGGTGACAATATACAGCCTTGACGTACTCCTTTTCCTGTTTGGAACTAGTCTGTTGTTCCATGTCCAGTTCTAACTGTTGCTTCCTGACCTGCATATAGGTTTCTCAAGAGGCAGGTCAGGTGGTCTGGTATTCCCATCTCTTTCAGAATTTCCCACAGTTTATTGTGATCCAGATAGTCAAAGGCTTTGGCATAGTCAATAAAGCAGAAATAGACATTTTTTCTGGAACTCTCTTGCTTTTTTGATGATCCAGCGGATGTTGGCAATTTGATCTCTGGTTCCTCTACCTTTTCTAAAACCAGCTTGAACATCCTTAGCCCCTGGCAACTTCCATCCTACTTTCTGTCTCTGTGAGTTTTACTTCTCTTCCATAAAAGAGACATCATTTGTTTGTCTTTTTATAACTTGTTGATATCACTTAGCAGAATGCCCTCCAAGTTCATCCATGTTGTAGCATGTGTCAAATTCCTGTTTTTTAAAGGCCAAGCAGTATTCCACTTAAATATATTTCACATTGGTGTAGCCGTTTGCCTGGTCAGTGGATACTTGAGTCGTTACCACCTTTTGGCTATTATGAATAATGCTGCTATGAATATGGTTGTACAAATATGTGGATCCCTACATATGATATATATATATATATACACATATACTTGTACACCCATATATATATACACCCATATATATATAATTTGCACATATAAATTATATATAATTTATACATGTATATAATGTACAAATTATATATATAGTGTGCATATATATGCACATATATATGTACAATTATATATATAATGTACAAATTATATATAATTTGTGTGTTTTAATATATATATAATTTTTTGTATATATACCCAAAAATGGAATTGCTGGATCATATGGTCAGTTTTAGGCTTCCTTGGTAGCTCAGATGGTAAAGAATCTTCCTGCAATGTAGGAGACCCAGGAAAATCCCCTGGAGAAGGAAATGGCAGCCCACTCCAGCATTCTTGCCTGGAAAATCCCATGGACAGAGAAACCTGATGGGCTAGAGTCCATGGGGTCGCAAAGAGTCAGACATGATTGAGCAATTAATATTTCACAACACTTTTGTGGTCAGTCTATGCTTAATTTTTTGAGGAACTTTCATACCAATTCCCACAGCAGCAGCACCATTTTACTTTCCTACCAGCAATGAATAAGTGTTCCAGTTTCTCCACATCTTTGCCAACACTTACTATTTTCAGTTTACTTAAAGTTTTTTATTTTAATAATAGTCATCTTGATAGGTATGACTTGGCATCTCATTATAACTTCTTTATTTCTTTTTTTATTGGAGGATAATTGCTTTACAATTTGTGTTGCCCTCCGCCATACATTAACATCACTGTGGCTTTAACAGAAACGATTATTTACAGTGTTTTGCTTCTTTATCTCAAAGTCCTTTCACATGTGAGTTCACCTTTGATCCCTTCATAGGTAATGGATGTTTTTTGTGACTCTTAATGCTAGGTGCCCCAGTCTGAACTTGTCAAATTTCTTCCCACATCCAGGGCTTATGATGCAAGCTAGATCCATTACCCACTGCCACCTCCCAGTTGTGTGACCTCAGATAGGCCCCATAACCTCTCTGGTCTTAGGTTCTCACCTATAGAAGGGGAATCATAATATTAAAATATTAATATGCTAAAAATCAATAGAACAGGGCCAGTCACTGAACAAACATTCCCGTAATGTTTGTTGTATTAGTTGTGGATATTGTTATTACTTGTCCAATCTTCCTACCTTCATAATAACATTACCCTGTCATCAGACTCAGAGTCGGTGTCTTCAGCCTGTGTGTGCTCTTCTTGAAAATGACTCTTATGTTCTCACTTTCCTTTCATCCCACCTCAGCTCTCTCCCGGATTCTTTAGCCACAGAAACTCACTTTCACATTTGACCCCTAAATATTCGCCCAGCAACACTTCCTCCTCCAGTTTCTCCTTTAAAAAGATCACATCCCTGTTCCAAAATTTTCATCACTTTTTTCTCTAGCTTCAGAAGCTACTGTGGGTCCTAATGACAGTGGGTTCTATTGTAGCAAAATACATTCCAGTCCTGCTGACTGGTTTTGTTGTTTGAAGCTTCATTTTTGTTGGTGTTTAGCAATGAATTCCTTGAAGTATTAATATAACATACCTCCAGTAGAGTGTCCAAATATTCAGTGTATAACTCACTGGAATTTTACATATGCATACACTGAATAGCTGACACCCAGATCAAGACTTAGAACATTCCCAAACCCCAGAACTCTCTCTGTGGCTTCCCAAGCCAGTAAACCCCCACTTTGTTCTTGAACTTCTCATAAATGGAAGGATATACCCCGTCCTTGTGCCAGTCTTTTTCCTTTCCCTCATCATTTCCCCTTCAACTTTCATTCATGCTGTTGTCTGTTCTCTTCTGCTGATGAATGGTACCCAGGGATACCTGTGAATGAATGGTACCCTGTGATACCACAGGCTGCTATGAGTGATTTTGTGCATCTCTTCCAGGGAGTGTATGCATGCATTTTCTCTTGGATGTATACCTTAGTGTGCACCAAGGGTAGGCCATGTTTCTTATTTCATTAAAAATTTTTGTTGCTATAAATGTTCCCCTCAGTTCATTGAGGTCCGACTTACACAGATAAAATCCACCTGTTTTAAGTGTACAGTTTGAGGAGTGTTGGCAATTGTATACAATCATTTAATTACTGCCACAAAGAAGATACAGAACATTTTTGTTCCCTCTTCCAAATTCCCTATGCTTTTTGGAGTTGATAGCCATCCCCAAGTCTGCCGCAGGCAACTACAGTACTTTCTGGTCCTATAATGTTGCCTGTTCTAGAATTTCACATGAATGGAGTCATGCCGAATGAGGTTTTCTGTGTCTGCCTTCTTTCATTGCCCACAATGCTTTGTGGTTGCATTGCCCACAATGCAATGAGATTATGTATCTTTGCTCTTAAGGATGCAGAATGGCACAACATTTTGGAAAGCAGCTGAAAAGTTTTTTTTCTAAAAAGTTATTTAATGTGTTTATTTATTTATTTGGCTACACCAAGTCTTAGTTGCAGCACACAAGATCTTTAGTTGCAGCATGTGGGATCTAATTTCCTGACCAGGGATCAAAACTGACCAGAGGCCCCCTGCATTGGGAGTGTGGAATCTTAGCCATGGACTCCTAAGGAAGTTCTTGGACAGTTTTTTAAATAAAATTGATATAAATTTACCAGATAAGCCAGCAAAATATATATGCACAGTAGGTGGATGTTCACAGCATTATAATTCGTAATAGACCGAAGCTAGAAACAGCCCAACCCATTGATCAGTCAGTAAATAAACAAATTCTGGTATGTACCTGCTATAAATACCACTTAGCAATAAAAAAGAAGAATTACTGATGTATGTGACCACATAGACTGATTTCTTGTTCTATGAAACACATTTTTCTTTAAAAATTTCATTAATACAATAGGTGCTTATTATACTGAGTTAAACAGTATAGAAATACAGAAAGAAAAGGTAGTTTCTCTGTTCCAATCTTAGCTACTTGAGGTGAGGTAACAGATAATCACATTTTCTTTTTTTTGCATTCACACACTGCACACACATGCATGCACCACACATCACACACCACATATATATAGCACACATACACACACACATAGTAACTCCCCACTCTTTTTGTTAAAAACAAATTGATACCACACTGATTTCTACAGTTTGCCTTCTCCATGAACAAGTCAGTAGATTTGGGTCTGACTCCTTCATTTTTTAACGGCTGCAAGTCATTATGGCTGCGTGCCAATTTAGTTAGCTCCTCCCATTTCTGTCGTTTTCTGGACAAAGCCCCCCTGCAAGGTCACAGAGAACTCTGTCCTTGGTGCTGGAGCTCGGATTTTCATAGGATTCCTCGACATGGGGCTGTTGCAGGGTCACCTCTCAAGTTCACACCATTTTGAGCAATTTATAAATACAGCCTCCCCACCCACATTTTTTTTTAACACGTTGAGCACTAAGTCTTAATGTTAATTTTACCAGTTTTATGGTCAAAACAATGGTGCTGTTGTTTTCCTTTGAGGTTTTTGTGTCCCAGAAAAGTGGCACCTTCTCACACATATTTGCTGGTTGATTTCCTTTCCTTTTTAAAGAATCACTTTTATGTCACCTGCCTATTTTTCTGTTGGGTTCTTTTTCATTTTCTTGTCAATTTGGGGGAACTTTTTGCACACACAATTGTATTTTGCAGCACAATATTTCCCTCACTGTAAGATCACACTAATGATTATTAATATTTTCCTTTATTTTTTGCATCTGGATTTTTTATTTCACCTCATAAGGTACAAGTGCCCAAACGGCATCTCCAGTTGAGTTTATTTCCACCGTGTGTGTGTGAGCTTAGTCGCTTAGTTGTGTCCAACTCTTTTGAACTGTGGTGTTGGAGAAGACTCTTGAGAGTCCCTTGGACTGCAAGGAGATCCAACCAGTCCATCCTAAAGGAGACCAGTCCTGAGTGTTCTTTGGAAGGACTGATGTTGAAGCTGAAATGCCAGTACTTTGGCCACCTGATGCGAAGGGTTGGCTCATTTGAAAAGACCCTGATGCTGGGAAAGATTGAAGGCAGGAGGAGAAGGGGACAACAGAGGATGAGATGGTTGGATGGCATCACCAACTCAATGGAGATGAGTTTGAGTAAACTCCGGGAGCTGGTGATGGACAGGGAGGCCTGGAGTGCTGTGGTCCATGGGGTCACAAAGAGTTGGACACAACTGATCGACTGAATTGAACTGAACTGTGTCCAGCTCTTTGAGACACCATAGACAGTAACCCGCCAGGTTCCTCTGTCCATGGGATACTCCAGGCAAAAATACTGGAGTGCGTTGCCATTCCGTTCTACAGGGGATCTTCCTGACCCAGGGATCAAACCCACATCTCCTGCACTGGCAGGCAGATTCTTTACCACTGAACCACGAGGGAAGCCCAAATTCCACTTTATCATCTACTAAATTCCCTTATACCCTTGGTTCTGTTTCTGCATCCTATATCAATCCACTTAGGGATTTGTCTTCTGTGTACCAATAACCTACCGTTCCTGATCTTGGTGGTGGCATAGCCATGTTTCTGATCTTGTAGGGGGCATTGCCCCTCATTAGTCTTTCTTATTGTTTAAAGCTTTTTTTTTTCTCAAGTTTTGAACTTTCTTATGCATTCTAACATCATACTGTTGAGTGCAAAAAGATCTCATTAGGATTACAATTATAATCAAATTAACTTATTTCATTGGAGAGAATTTGCATTTAATACTATTATGTGTTTGTATCTGGGGACATTCATTCAGACCTCGTTATGTCCTGTGATGACATTTTATGCTTGTCTTCATGCAGGCACTGCCCATGTTACACTCCATCCTGTCTTGTCATCCGTGTGCGTGGGGCTCCCCATCCTTCACCCCATCCCACCATCACCCTTTCTATGTGCTCACTGCTATCTGAAGGAAAAGAGTCTTTCTTGTTTGTCTCTACATTACCAGACCTTCATCTTACTTCCCAGGAGTTTTTCCTTATGCCTCTTCAACAACATCATTTGTCCCGTGATGTTCCTAACACCAACCTTGTGGGTTACTTGCCTGTTTCTTTGGTTCCTGTCCAAGGTCCTGCTCCAGACCATCCCTCTGTGCTCAGTAGCTGCCTTCCAGGTTCCTCCTGGTCCACTTGGGCCCACCCGCCCTTCTCTCCATTTCTACGTCTTTGCTTGTCGTCCCCTTTCCTGCATGGCGCTTGGCACCCTTCTGAATAGAGAGCCCACCAAAACCCCTGGAGGGTCAGCCTGTGCCCAGTGGCCAAGGACTTGCCCACTCTGACCCTGCACTTGAAGGCCCGTGGCCTTTCCTTTCTGCAAGGCCTTTGTCCTGTCACACGGTGTGAGGTTGGATGTGGTCCTTCCTCCCCCACACTCCACGCATTTGGCCTCCCTTCTTGTATCAGCTCTGAACCCATGCCATGCAGGCTCTTCTCTGGGTCCATCCCCACTGCCCACTGGGTCTGGTTATTCTGCACACACTCAACCCTCAAGAGGGAAGGGCTGGCCCAGGTCCACTCCAGGGCCAGTGCTGGCCTTGTGGTCTCAGATGACCTGCTTGGTCTCCCCACACCCCAAGAGGAGAGCAAAGTGAACAGGAGTTTGAACATCTGCCCCCCTGCCTCTTGTGATCTAAGTGAGATGCTGGGTCTAAAGGTTCTCTTCTTACCTGACCTGGCTCATCAGTGCTGAGTGCTCACCCATTGTGTGTGTTCCTGGAATTGTGTGTGGACCTGATGATATGCTTGAGTAGCTTTTGAAGTGCAGAGATCAACTCTGGAATGCTGAGCATCCTCGCAAGAGATGAAAGCTTGGAACTCTGGGGCCATGCCCGGCATCACCCAGCAGTGCCACATAGCCAGTGGTGTTGCCTCTGGTCACTGTGGGCTGTGGCGACGGGGCAGGATCTCACACCCGAGGCTGGGGTCCCTTCTTCCTGTATGACTGTGGAAGTGCCTGCTTCCTTGCTCACAGCGGCAGATGGCAGGCAGTCCCTGGGTCACTGAGTGCATCGGGTGAGTTAAGGTGGCCAGGGCCTCCCCACCATCGCCTCTAAGGAGACTCAGGGCTGTGGACCCCCAAGGATCTAATTCAGATTTTGACTCTTCTAATATAAAGTGATTCTGGGAAGAATTAAGTACCTTCTCTGAACTGAATTCATTTTGAAAGTGAAAATGAATGTCACTCAGTCGTGTCTGACTCTTTGAGACCCCATGAACTGTAGCCTGCCAGGCTCCTCTGTCCATGGAATTCTTCAGGTAGGAATACTGGAATGGGTAGCTATTCCCTTCTCCAGGGGATCTTCCCAACCTAGGGATCGAACCCAGGTCTCCTGAATAGCATTCAGATTCTTTACCGTCTGAGCCACAGGGAAGCCCAAGAAAACTGGAGTGGGTAGCCCATCCCTTCTCCAGTGGGTCTTCTAGACCCAGGGATCGAACTGGAGTCTCCTGCTTTGCAGGTGGATTATTTACCAGCTAAGCTCCCAGGGAATTCATTGTATCTTAGTTCATTTTTCCCAAAGGGGAAAGATGGTGGCTACATCTCAGGGGTGGTATCTCAGAGAGATGAGGGGTGTGAAGATACACCGCAGAGGCCAGTTTCCTTACTCTTGGGGTGCTGGCTCCCCATGGAATGAGCATATGTGTGTGTGTGTTTGTGTGTGTGTGTGTGTGTGTGTGTTCGTGTAAGCTTCTCTCCTACAGCTTAGAGTCCTTGTTTGCAGGGAGCCTGAAGATCCACCCTCTGGGCCCCAGGCCCCCGTCCCCTCTTGCTCTGCCCCTTAAATTGAGAATTACCTCCACACACAGGCAGCTGCCCAAGCATATTTTTTCGAAAGTTTATTCATTGTTTCCTAATGTTTCCCTCAAGCCCCATCTCCTTCCCTCTTCCTTTCTTTTCTGCAAAATCAATCAGAGGGACTTGTCTTCACACAACATAGAGACAGCCAAATACAGACAGAAAGTCAGACGAGAGGGCTAAGAAGGGAACTCTGTCCAAGTAGAACAGCCTGTGATGCACAGAGTTTGTTGAATGATCAGAGAAGGGAAATGTCGCTTGTTTAAATAAACACCCACATGATGGGTGCCTCCCATAGGAAGGGGTGAGATTAACACCATTTGTACATGAGGAAGAATCAAACCAGATTTTCTCTCTTGCTTTCCAGATGTACTGTCTCTCTGAAAGGCACTTTCTGAGGACTTGCGGAGGGGGACCTTCACACCCCTGGAGTGCTCCGGCCACCTTGGTCTAGCCAGGTGCTGTGTGCTGAGCCCCGAATTCTGTTCTCCACAGCGAGGCTCCTGCCCTGCCCCCCTCCCCTAATCCTGCACTTCCCCACCTCCCTGGAGGTCTCTGCTTCCTTATCCACAGGGCGCTGCGATCACCCTTTTGATTGACCACCTTGTAGTTCTTGTCTGATATTAAACATCTTTTTGAGAAAAACAACCCATTGTGTCTATGTGGTCTTTATTTCTAGGAATTTGTACTTTGGCTTCCTATATTCCATGCTGCTCGTCTTCTGGAGTTTGTTTATATAAGAATCTGTTGTTCTATTAATAAAATGGTGACAGAAAGGATGCTTGGGGACCAAGGAAGTAGGTCCCCGAAAGAGGCGGGAGCGTGGGGAGTCGCCTGCCTCTTCCTCCCCTCCCCTTCTCTGACCCTTGGGCTTCCCAGGGCTCCTCCTCACTGCCCCTTCGACCCCCAGTGGGGAGCTCACTGAGATGGCCCCCACCGGAGTAGAGAGGAGGAGGTGTCAGACTGAGACAGCCCCTGAGTTTCTGTGAGGCTGGCATGAGCTCCCCCCACCCTGATGTCAGGAGGCACAGGAGGAAGCAGGAGACAGAGGACAGAAGGGAAAAGGTTGAGGCCAGCTTAGCCAGCTTAGCTAGCTCGAATAACTGCTGTGGGCTCTGAGCTATAGCAGTCGCCTGGCACTCAGTCTGGTGATGAGAGAGGCAGGGGAATGTTGCCTCTGAGGTGCAGGGGCCTGAGAGAGGAGGCCTGGCTCTGAATTTGTTCATCGGCGTGTCATCGGTCTCTCCACTGGACCTTTTGCTCTCTCTAAAGAATCAGCTAATCCCAGAGGAGTGGTCTGTCCCCAGCTAGAAAGTGTCTTCAAGATGTCAAACTGTCATGATATACAGAAAATAATGACAGAGGACGTGTCTGTGTGAGGCTCAGGACTGTTAAATAGGGCTGCATTGGAGATCCTCCTGTTGGCTAAACCTATTTTTAGCTGCTGCCTCCGAGACCTGCATCCATCCACCCACAGGATGCTAAAGGGGAAGATCTCACTGGGGAATGGCTTCTGAGTCTGCAGTGCAGTAGAGAGCACAGCCAGCCCAGCCTAGTGTCTGGCCAAAGGGACACCCACTACGCTGTAGCTGCCATTTTACAGAGGAAAGCGATTGCAGAGGATGGAGGGAAGGAAGAGCAGTGTCTGGTCCAGGTTTAGGCAGCGCAGCCAAGACTAGAGCCACATAGAGGCTTGATGATGAAAGCCTGTCCTGACTTTACCAGACGTGGTTGGGAATGTTGGACCCAGGCTTCTCCCAGGGAGTATGGGAACAGGCTCGTTCCTCCTCCTGTGGTCTCCCAGTCACACATAGAGCACCATCACGTATAGATTGGCGTGCATTTCCTGGAATTTTTATATATGTGGAGTCAGGCGGCACTTACTCTCTTTTGTCTGACCTCCCTCATGCATATAACTTTGTTCACACTCATTCATGTTCTGTGTGGATCCCTAGTCTGCTCTTTTTCACTCCCAGCACAGTTTTACTCAGAATATGGTGTGTTTACCCATTCCATAGGTTTTGGATATTATGGCACCTGGTTTTTTTATTCACGGCCCCCATCTTGCTCACCACTCAAGGTCCCCAGTGGATTAGAAATGGTGTTGAGGACTTCCAAGGCCTTATGTAGTTCTGAGATGGTGAAGATGCTAAGATTCTGATTCAGTTGCTGGTGACCTTGCTGAGGAACATGTGGGTGGACTCTCCTGAGGTCCAGAGAGAGATGGGTTCAAAAAATGCACGATCTCTGTGGACCTCCCATGTGATCTGGTCTTGGAGCTGAGGGTTCAGTCCTGGGATTCCAAGCAGGCTCAGGAGCTTGCTGGCTGTGTGATCTCAGACACTTTGCTTAAATACTCTGTGTCTTCATCTCCTCAACTATAAAATCAGCATCAGTGGCCCTATCTGCCAAGGATGTGTGAGGATTAAATGAGGCCACACCTTGAAAGAGATGCAGGTTCAATCCCTGGGTCAGGAAGATCCCCTGGAGAAGGAAATGGCAACCCGCTCCAGTATTCTTGCCTGGAGAATCCCTATGGACAGAGAAGCCTGGCAGGCTACGGTCCATAGGGTTGCAAAGAGTCAGACATGACTGAAGTGACTGAGCATGCACACATTCCTTGAAACATGTAGAACAAAGCCTGGAAAATGTCAGGTCCCCTTTTGCTTTTGGTGGTTGTTCAGTTGCTCAGTCTTGTCTGATTCTTTGTGACCCTGTGGACTGCAGCACACCAGGGCTCCCTGTCCTTCACTCTTTCCCAGAGTCTGCCCAAGTTCATGTCCATTGAATCAGTGATGCCTTCCAACCATCTCATCCTCTGTCACCCTCTTCTCCTTTTGCCTTCAATCTTTCCCAGCATCAGGGTCTTCTCTGATGAGTTAGCTATTCATATCAGGTGGCCAAAGTACCAGAGTTTCAACTTTGGCAATAGTACTTCCAATGAATGTGCAGGGTTGATTTCCTTTAGAATTGACTGGTTTGCTTTTGGTATGTGTATCCAAAGGGTCAGGGACTTTGAGGTCAGGTTTGCTTGCTTCTCCTATATTTCTGCTGTGCTATAAGGAAGCAGGTTTCAGTGGCATTGGGTTCTTTAGAGCCTGTGGTATTTGATCTCAGAAGATGAATCTCTCTTAAAAGCTGGCATTAATGATAGATATAGGCAGAGTTTCCAAGCTCTGTGGAGACCACACTCTTTTGGGCAGCCCCATTTAACCTCTTGGTGGCTGGCATTCAGAGGGAAGTGGGACCACCTTGCCTACAGCACAGTGTGGGTCGTGGACTCATCCTGGTTACCTGAGAACTTGGCTTTTTATAAACTTGCACCTGTCCAAAAAGAGCAATTATGAGGTGTGTCTTTCTCTTTGATTGGCTTATCAGCATCTTGAAGCAGTTGTATTGGGAGCACTTTTTCTAACCCACCAGTTAGAATGTTAAAGGGGAAAAGAAAATTCAGTGGAAGTAAGAGTAAATAAGTAATAATAAGTAATAAGTAATAAAAAGAGTAATAAGTAATAATAAGAATAAATAAAGCAAGTCTCTGAACTCTCACCGAGAGATGTCTGTGACCACCACCAGTGATCTTGAGCAGAATTTAGTTATTTAAACCATTAGGAATATTAGGTTTAATATTGTCTCAGGGAGCTTTCTTCTTTGGTTCAGACATTTTTAGCAATCTCAAGGGTTTATGTTTCATTTTGGAGATATCAAGGTGCTTAAGGAATGTCTTTTCAACTTTTCTGTTGGGCTTTTATTTTAAATGAGAAATTATAGGATACTAGTTTTTGTATCTGTTTAGTAATCAGCAACCAGAACTTATTGACACATACTGTGTACGTGTGTCTGGGGCAAATCACAAACATTGGGTATGTTGGGATAACGATGGAGGGTTGACTCTGTAAAACTGAGACAGTTGGGGAACTCGCTTTGGTATCTCACTGATTCTTCAAGTGGTACAGAGATTTCAAAACCCATGGCTCTGTTTCTCCTTGCAATATACCTATTGTTGGAAAACTTAAGTGCTTTTGACCTGTTGTGGTGAAATTCCTCTCGACAAATTAAGTTGGAGGTTATTTTTGATGCCTAATATTGTGTTTAATCCTGTGTGATGCTTTAGATTGCAGGTGTTGGGATATTTCCATCCATCTGCATGGATGAAGCTAGGAAGAAACCATCTGCTCTAAGCCCTCCTCCTGGCACTTTGAGCACCCATGTGCCCACTAACCCTGACTGGCAGCCTCCTGGCCCCATCCTTGCTGGGTGTTGGCTCTCATAGCTTGCCTGCCTGTCTCATGGCTTCACGATGGAGATAATGGGCCGCTTTCAAGCATCTTTGGGGGAAGTGAAGGTCCATGCTAACTGTGAGAGTGAGATGTCTGTGGCCCCACCCTTAGCTCCACTCACCACTATCAGGCAGGCCTGTTGAGTTTTGTTCTCCAAATGCGCCTCTTTTTCTTGTCATTTCACCGCAGAAGTCTGGACTGGTCTCCCTGCCTGCTGTTTCTCAGTCCCCTCTGTCTGCTGCTAGGTTAATGTCCATTCAGTTTTATTTCTATCATATCAGCCCTGTTTCTTTCTTTCTTAAATAATTTTTTTTTTTTTTTTTGGCGTACAGTTGGTTTTCAATGTCGAGTTAGTTTCTATTGTACAAGAAAATGAATCAGCTCCACACATACATATATCTCCTCTTTTGGATTTTCTTGCCATTTAGGTCACCACAGAGCATGGAGTAGAGTTACCTAAGCTGTACAATAGGCGCTCATTAGTTATCTATTTTATACGTAGTATCGATAGTACATGTACGTCCGTTCCGATCTCCCAATTTATCCCACCCCTTCCTTCCTGCTTTGGTGTCCATATGTTTGTTCTTTACGTCTGTGTCTTTATTTCTGTTTTTCAGTAAGATCATCTATACCATTTTTCTAGATTCCACATATACTTGTGAAGACGCAATATTTGTTTTTCTCTTTCTGACTTATTCCACTCTGTCCGACAGCCTCAAGGTCCATCCATGTTTCTACAAATGACCTACTTTCATTCCTATTTTATGGCTAATATTCCATTGTATATGTACCACATTTTCTTTATCCATTTCTCTGCTGATGAACTCTTAGTTTGCTTCCATGTACCCACTGTTGTAAATAGTGCAATGAACATTGAGGTGCATGTATCTTTCTGAATTTTGGTTTCTCTGGTTATATGCCCAGTAGTGGGATTTCTGGGTCATATGGGAGCTCTCCATACTGTTCTCCATAGTGGCTATATCAGTTTGCATTCCCACCAAAAGTGCAAGAGGGTTCCCTTTCCTCCACACCCTCTCCAGCATTTACTGTTTGTAGACTTTTCGATAATGGCCAATATCAGCCCTATTTAAAAGGCCTCTGTTTATCACTCCTCAGAGCACCTCTGAATATTTCTTGGGCCTGGACCTGAATTTTAAACCCATCTGTTTGTTTCTCTCAGCCCTCTGCAAATCTGACCCAGTCTGCTATTTCCCAGACCATCCATTGCTCCATAAGGCTGCTCCTTCTATTTCCATCATGTCACGCTTCTCTGATCCCATTTCCAATCTGTATTTTCTCCTGAGATCTTCTACCACCCCTGGCCTCCAGCTCCTTCAGCATGGAGGCCTCTCTGTGGGCAAAGTGTACCTGCTTTTTTGCTTCTCTGAAAGACAGAATTGCCTTCTGGTAGTTGACAGTGCACGTGCTCTGGCTACTGCTTTCTCTAGAGTATTCCATGAGTCACTGGTCCCCTCCTCTGCTCTGTAGGTTTCTTGAGAATGTAGACCGTCTTGCTTCTCCACGGTGGTCAGAGCTCTGATCGATTTGGTGTGGCATGGGAGGATCAAGGACAGCTCCTGGGTGTGGGGTGGGGGTAGCTCTCTGGACCATGGTCCTGTTTTCTACCGTGGGAAGACCAGGGAAGGAATGCTTTTAGTAGGGACAATCAAGGCTTTGTTTGAAAACAAGTCTGAGAAAACTTTAGACAATGAACTGAGATAGCAACTGGCTGTGGTAATTGTCTATAAAATCCTGGTACCAACGTCCTGGGAAAGGTTGAAGCTGGAGATGAAGACAAATGAGGCCTTTGGAGCTAGAGATAATAAGATACCTGAGGACAGAAATAGGTAGAGGTAACCACAGAGTAAAATTGGACTCTGCCTCTGTTTAGCAGAGGCCCAGGCAGGGCATGGCTCCAGCATTGCTGGAGGGCTAAGGTGTGGGATCACCACAGATGGGTGTGGAACCTTCTTTGCTGTTGTTTTCCCAATACTCACCCAGAAGGCAGAATGAATGAATGATGCTGGGAATTATGGAGAGGACTTCTCTGGCTAGAGTCCTGTGTCTTATGGTCTCTACCCTGCTAATGTGGAAGGGGCAGATGGTTTCCTCTTGCTTCAGACACAGTGATGGTCTTTGAGAAGATGACACAGACTTTGGCATGTGTCACAGGGAGCTCGGGCAGCCCAGTGGATCCACGGAATTGCAATGTTGAGACCTTAAGCAGGAGGGAATGTGTTTGGAGAGAAACTACCTATACCTGATAGAAGGTGCTGTGTGCAGGAGGCACCCTAATGGGTCATGAGCCTTCTGAATCCATGCTAGAAAGCATTCAGCTAAAGAATGGGGCTGTGTCAGCAGTAACAGGCTGGAGCTACTCCACGGATGTGATGCTAAGAGGGGCAGGTGTGTGCTATTTCATAGCACAGGCAACTAACTATTCCTGGGAGAGGGGGACGGAGGTGTCAAAGAAGCAAGTTCAGTTCAGTTCAGACCCTCAGTCATGTCCAACTCTTTGTGATCCCATGGACTGCAGCACGCCAGGCCTCCCTGTCTGTCACCCTCTCTGTGAGTTTACTCAAACTCATGTCCATTGAGTCAGTGATGCCATCCAACCATCTCATCCTCTGTCGTCCCCTCTCCTCCCACCTTCAACATTTCCCAGCATTGCGTTCTTTTCAAATAAGTCAGGTCTTCGCATCAGATGGCCAAAGTATTGGAGTTTCAGTTTCAGCATCAGTCCTTCCAATGAATATTCAGGACTGATTTCCTTTAGGATGGACTGGTTGGATCTCCTTGCAGTGCAAGGGGCCCGCAAGAGACTTCTCCAACACCACAGTTCAAAAGCACTAGTTCTTTGGTGCTCAGCCTGCTTTATGGTTCAAATTTCACATCCATACATGACTACTGAAAAAACAATGTCTTTGAGTAGATGGACCTTTGTTGGCAAAGTAATGTCTCTACTTTTTAATATGCTGTCTAGGTTGGTCATAGCTTTACTTTCAAGGAGCAAGTATCTTTTAATTTCATGGCAACAGTCACTATCTGCAGTGATTTTGGAGCCCCCAAAATAAAGCCTGTCACTGTTTCCACTGTTTCCCCATCTATTTGCCATGAAGTGATGGGACCAGATGCCATGATCTTAGTTTTCTGAATGTTGAATTTTAAGTCAACTTTTTCACTCTCCTCTTTCACTTTCATCAAGAGGCTCTTTAGTTCTTCTTTACTTTCTGCCATAAGGGTGGTGTCATCTGCATATCTGAGATTATTGATATTTCTCCTGGCAATCTTGATTCCAGCTTGTGCTTCATCCAGTCCAGTGTTTGTCATGAGGTACACTGCATAAGAAGCAATGAGTGTGCCTATTAGAGGAGTCTGCTGAAACCCTCAGTCCTAGCCTGAGGGCCCAGACCTGGGGCTAACAGTGACCCTCAGTGGTCCCTGACTTCTTTGTATGATCCCCAGACCCCCATCCCAGCCAAGAAATCAGAAGCTGTGGCCAGAGGATAAGAGGCACCTTCTTCCTTGGCCACCAGAAGGTTTTGGGCTCCAGGCAGTGCTAACAGAGGGAGAAGAGCTCTAACTTTAAATGATGTTCCAGGCTTTCACTATTACACTGGGACTAAACATTTTAAATTACTGGAAATAGGAAAACGGAGTCAGTTGTAAGTGATTGAGGACATTTTCTTGTCTGGAAGTGAGTTGACCAGATGTGGGGTGTGTCCAAGGGCTTCATCAGGAGCCAGGGTGGAGCTGGCTGCCTGAGTGGATTTAGACAGAAGATGTTTGGGCAGTAAATTTGTTCTCAGATTGCACCATCTACTTGTCCAGATTATACAGAGGACAGAGAGGAGCTGGGCTGAATAGATTGCTAGGGCTCTCTACGATTTAGAGGTAGAGTCATGGAGAAGGCGAGAAAATGACCAGAAACATTCAAGAGAGCGGAGCATGTCAGAAGAGTGTGGAAGCAAGAAGTCAAGAAAAGGAAGTATGTCAAGGAAGTGAGGACAGGCGATCACCTGTCTTTTTGGTGCCAGGGAGGTTGTTGGTGACTGTGCAGGGGCAGTTAGTGTGAACAAGAGTGACTTGGAGAAAGCTGAGGAGGAAAAGGGAGGTGAGAGTGGAGAGGGCACCGTCAACAATGCTATTGATAGTTCATTTAATGGCGGTACCATAATTTGTTGAACTGGTCCCATGATAGACATTCTTTCCCATCAGCATGTTAAAGACTTTGCTGCAATCAGTGGTGCTGTATATAAGTCTTCTGTCCTGTTTCTGAGTGTATTTAGAGGATGCATTCCTGAAGGTAGAACTGCTGGATGAAAGGGTCTCTGCGTCTTTTGTTTTGTCAGGGATATGGCCAGTCTGCTCCCACAGAGGCTATACCAACTTACAGATTCTCACTAATGCAGGTACTTTACCTACAAAGTCTTACCAAGCTTAAATCTTTGGCTGTGAAAGTTGATTTTTAGTATAGTCTTTAATTTGTATTCTTACTATGGTAAAGCTGAGAATCTTGTCATATTTTCAAGAACCATTTATTTCCTGTGTGAACTCTTCATATCTTTTATCCATTTTCCATTGGGTTTTTGATGTTTTCTTCATTGACTTATGTTAAAACAGTTATCTCTTTGATTGTGAAATATTGCCATTTTTTTCTTGTGCATGAAGTTTTATGATATTGTGTCAATATTTTCTTTTATGGCTTCTGTATCATTCTAAGAGATTTAAAAAAAATCTTCCTGGTTTTGTTTTAGTACTCTTATGGTTTCATCACAAACAAATTAAATTTGTGATCCATCTAGGATCTATTTGCATACTTATATAAATATAAGATAGGAACTCAACTTACTTTTCTTAGATGGTTACCCAGGCACTTAAATGCTCCCCACTGGGTAACTTTTCCCCTCAACTGATAAACATTACCACATTTATTCTGTAGGGGAGGAAAAACCTTTTGTGCTCTACCCTCCTGTGTTATTGGCCTGGGACCCTAAAATTAGACTAAGAGAAGACAGATTAATGAGAGAAAGATGAACTGTTGATTAAAGCATGCAGTGCATATCCACACAGTGAAACTCAGCGTTGAGTAACTCAAAGAAGTGGTTAGAACTTGGGCTTATACTTTAATTGAAGAATAGAGCTGTTCAGAATTGACAAGGCACAAGGAAAAAGAGTGAGTTTCTAAGGGTGACAGATTGTGGAAAGATAAAATGCATGAGGAAACTGATGGAAGATAAGAGCTAGTAGCAAGTTTTTGCTATGCAGATTCCTCTGGTGCATTTCTTAGTTGATCTAGGTCTAGCATTTTCTCCAGCTTCCCTGGTGGCTCAGAGGGTAAAGAATCTGCCTGCAATGCAGGAGACCCAGGTTTGATCCCTGAGTCAGGAAGACCCCTGGAGGAGGAAATGGCAACCCACTCCAATATTCTTGCTTGGAGAATTCCATGGACAGGCCATCAGTTACAGTCCATTGGGTCACAAAGGGTCAGACATGACTGAATGACTAACACACATAGCATTGTCTCCAGTTGTCCTTCCTGGTAGAGAGGAGAAAGAAATGCCTTTGAAAATTCATGTCCTAATTTTACGCAAATAGGGGAGGTGCAGGTAGCTTTTCTTGTATCTGCTTCTTCTCAATTGCCTTCAAAATGATCCTTACATCAGAGAGGTGTATTTGAGGATAGCAGGTTCTACTTATCTACACATTCTACATACCTCTACTTTTTGTTTTTTCATGAAATTGATCACAATTTGTGATTATATCTGTGTGTTTGTTGCATACCCAACCCACTAGAATATGAGTGATAAGTGTAGAAATAACCCAGATGTCCTATTTTTCTTCTTTTTATTGTTTTAGTCTATAAAATGTGTGTGTGTGTGTGTGTGTGTGTGTGTGTGTGTGTGTGTGTTTGGGGAGATTGGGTGGGCAGCAATGAGATTGTGAGTGGGGAATAAGGTGATGCTGCATGATTTCAAAGGATATAGTACTATATTCCAATGAAAAAGCTATCAAATCTCAAGGATACAGACTCTAATGATGAAAATTTTAGACTGAAAAAGGGACGATGGTGAAATCATGAGAAAGTAAGGAGTAGCATCCGGGGCTGGCTATTGAAGCCAGTAATTGTACTCTCAGATGACTCTGGAGGTGCCAAACATTCCATTTTCATATTAACTGAACTCCAAGGTCATGGTTGACTTACCAAAATGGGATCTCACTGGACAGAATGCTAGGATGCAATTTCCATTATTAAAAACAGGGCGAAAGCATAACTGGAGGCTCAAACTAGGATTAAATGGATTTATACAAAGGCTAAATAATGATTGCTAAATGAGCCAATTGAAATAGTATTGATCACCAAGAGGCACTCTGCTAGGGAGTAAGGAGGGACATAAAAATTGTTACATTTAAATTAGACTTTGAAGTTCAAGCTAATTTCAGTCATCTAACTATTGCACTTATTAATAGTTATGTCACATTTCTATTTCAAACAGAAATGGATACCATCAACTGATTGAAATGAGAATTCACATTCATGAGGAATATGGTCATTAGAAACAAGTTTCTGCCAATGATGAAAGGAGAGCATTTTCCTGAAAAGCAGCTTGGTTTGCAAAGCTCCTTGGGGATTCTAAAGGCTGGCCCACAAGGGGGATCCCTAGGACTTCTCTGAGTTCGTGATCTCTGAGACATTTCTAGAATGTCTTACATTTGCAAAGTTCAAGGCCAAAAGGTTGCGTCTCTGAACATGCCCTGAGATGGTTGCTTCTCTCTCTATGGGAGGGATAGAGATATGGGATTTGTTTGATAGACCATGTTTATTATTTGCAACATTTTCAACACAATCCCATTCTTAATGCTCACTGGTCATTTCCACCTCCCAACGTGGTACATAGGTAGCAAGGCCTGTTGCCCAAGCTTCATGGCTTGACTACATAGGACATTTGACGATGTGTAAGCTACATACTAAAGTAGACATTTGACATTTCTTTTTTGAAGCCTTTCATCCAAGACCAGTTTTTTTCCTCTTGCATGTTGGCAGAAGGGAAAAGAAATCTGATGCTTACTAGGGGTATTTAAAAAATGACTAACTGGAAACTTTTCACCAAATAATGTCTTTCTAGCCTGCTGGGACTATCAGAGGCTGAACTGCTTTGCTCAGCTAAATATATCATTTAATACAACACACACAGTGCAGACAGGCATCAAACTTTAAAAAAATTAAACATAATATATAGTAACTTAAAAAAAAAAGCATGTTTCTCTAGAGAAATGACTCAACTCTATTCAATAAGGAGTTTACCTTTAGAAAATACTTTGGATGATCATTTTGATAGAACCACTTTTAGAATAATAGTGTTTTAAAATAAATGACTAAGGATAAACATCAAAAAATTTGTTTCTTTCAAATAAACTTTTTCTGTATCGTGATGGTTCATTGTCTACAGTTTCTATGGCATCTGAACTTTTAGAATAGTATTTCTGCTTTCTCTACGATGAGTTGAATAGCAAATATAAAGCTTATCTTAATAGTCTCTTGCTTAATTTGACAAGGTCATATTTCTCTTAAAAGCATTCTATGGTGACAGTAATAATTTTTCTAGATGATAGAAATAATTGCAAGAAGTGTTCAGCTGAAAAAGTTTGTGACATGTCACTGAGGGCCCATTATTTTCTTTATTATTCAATGTGTCTCCAAATTCCTATTTATTATTATTTTTTTATGTTCTTTTACTATTTTGTCCTTTTCCATGTGGGAGTTAGAAGTTAACCCAGCTCTTTTTGGGGCTCCTGACTTTGAGGCCTCACTTGGCATATCACTCATCATTTCTCACTGAGGCTGAGTCACAAAATTGTGCTATGCATGCTTTCAAGCACCCGCCAGAGCCATGCTCTCCCCAGCTTCCAGCATCTGAACTATAGCAGCCTCCACCTGGTCTTACTTTTGCACCCACCCACTGCTCCTGTGGGTGCCCTGGGTGGCTCAGTGGTAAAGAATCTGGCTGCAATGCAGGAGACGCAAGTTTGATCCTGGGTCAGGAAGATTCCCTGGTGGAAGGCATGGCAATCCACTCCAGTATTCCTGCCTGGAAAATCCTATGGACAGAGGAATGTGGCGGGCTACAGTCCACAGGGTTGCAAAGAATTGGACATGACTGAGCATGCATGCACTGCTTCACGCCTCCTGCCCTGGACCGGCCTGTGGGTCAGACGCTGTGCAGCTGGTCCTCCTGTCAGTCCCCGTGGTACCTAGGTTCCTTGTCTCCTTCCTCAGGACTGTTCCCAACACACTGTAGTTCTAGAAATGTCTGCACAGAGCCTCATTTCTGGCTCATTTGTATACCCCCGGAGTTCCTCTCCTCTTTCAAAACTCTCTTGATTTTATGATATTTAGTAACTGCAGAAGCTGGGAATAACACTCAGAGGACTGAATTTCTTTTAATTACATTCTGACTCACTTCAGAAGGATCTTGATCAATAGCAGTGCTTGATTAGGATTGGGCCTTGTGCCATGACCACAGCCATGGAGAGAACATCCAGAAAAGTACACTTCAGCGCTTCATGGCAGCGATTTTCTAAAACGGAATCTTAACCAAATGTTGAAAAAGAAAAAAGCAAGTGTGGCGTTGATACATATCACAGCCTTAGGAAATGGCCACTGCAACAGATAGAACTATGCTACTGGCAGTCAGAAGTTCTAAGATGCAGTGCGTGTGGATTTTTGGTTTTGTTTTTTGTACATGTAGGCAATCTGGGTTATGTAATCCTGATGGATGTGATAAAATGGATCTCTCTTCCTGTCCTCTTAGGGAAGCCATCAGCCGGGTTTGTGAAGCTGTCCCTGGATCCAAGGGAGCCTTCAGGAAGAGAAAGGTACCATCCTCCCAGCTCTTTGTCTACCTGTGTCTCCTTTATTTTTTCCCACTTCTGTCACCATGCAGTATCTTTAATCACACACAATTGTTCAGTTTCTCTTTCCCATGGCCTGGCTCTTGTCACCATTTTTTTCTTTTTTATTGGCTGAGCAGTGGGGAACCAAGAGGCATCTGTTGGTTTCAAGGGGGTAACTTACAGTAACAATGACTCTTGTCACTTTTGAAAACAAAAAGAGCTTAGATTCCCTCTTTGCCATATGGTTGATGAGGACAGTTAGCCACCAAGGCTAACTGATAGTGTTGCCAAAGTAAACACCCCAGGTCTACACCTAAAGCCCTGTAAACCAGGGCCAGATGCTCTTCTCAGCTTTTCTGTACATTAATTAATTTCATTTGAGTAACTCTTTGTGGTTGATGCCCTCAGGGGTGTGCTGGTAAAAGTTGAGCAACAGGCTCTTGGGGTGGAGACTGAGAAGCCCTAAATTGGCCATGTTTGCCAGTTTCTATGGGGTAAATGCTCCACTATGGCCAATTTCAAGCTCTAACCTGATATCTCTAAAGGGCAGTTGGGAAGGAGTGTGTTTTAGGTCACTGTTACACAGCATCCCTGCCACATGTAATGAACGTAATGAACAACATGGGCATGCATAATCAGTATCTTGGTCATGTCTGACTAGTCGTGATCCCATACGCTGTAGCCTGCCAGGCTCCTCTGTCCGTGGAATTTTCCAGGCAAGAATACTGCAGTGGGGTGCCATTTCCTCCTCTAAGGGATCTTCCTGACTCAGGGATTGAACCTGAGTCTCCTGC
Source organism: Muntiacus reevesi (assembly GCF_963930625.1). Taxonomy (NCBI): domain Eukaryota; kingdom Metazoa; phylum Chordata; class Mammalia; order Artiodactyla; family Cervidae; genus Muntiacus; species Muntiacus reevesi. Next base: position 20,895,083 of record NC_089258.1, read on the forward strand.
ATCTCCTGCACTGGGAGGTGGATGCTTTCCCACCAAGTCACCAACCTGAACAGCATAGGTAATAGCTAATGTAGCAACAGTTAGGAAGTGATGAGTTTTGAGTGTTCATTGCTTGTTTTATAAATGTAATTGATTTAATTGGAAGTCTATGTAAATTAATTTCAAGTAGCAGCTCCTTTTAATGACCAGCTCATTGTTGTTGGTCAGTCACTCCGTCATGTCTGACTCTTTGTGACCAGCTCATAAAACTCTTGAAAAATCAATAATTGGCTTTCGTTAGCTAGAACAAGCCAGCTCTGGAATACCACTGGATATTCCCATTTTACAGATGATAGAAACTGAGGTTCAGGGATGGGAACTTACAATGCAAGATGGTGGTGGAGCTGAGCTCAAGCTCAGGCCGCCTGGCTTCAGGGGTTGCACTTTTAATCCCTTGAATTTTTCATCCCGGAGGTGATTGGACCAGAAGGAAAAAAAAAAAACAAACAAAACCTTGATTAAGAGAAAACATAGAAAAACTCTTTCCTTAAGTGTCTAGTATATACACAATTAAATACCCACCATCTGGACTTTTTGAAGCCTGGACTGAATGGTGGGGAGTGCGTGCATCCCTGTCTTCGAGTCTGTCCCAAGGCTGAGCTTCTGGGACAGGTTGTGTCATTGCCTCCGCTGCTTCCAGGGCTGTGGGTCAGCTCTGCTTTCATAGCTTGCAGACATTGGTGAATCCGCAGTGTAAATGGATTTCAGGCAGATAAGTTTGGATGAAGGTTCAACTTGATGTGCTAGCCTGTGTTTCAATCAGTCCACGGGAGGCATAGAGGACCAGGCAGGCTCCAGAATTTTGAAAACAGGAATGCTTTTATAGTCATATGGTACTTGACCAGCAGTTCTCAGGGTTCTCTTGACAAAAGTGGGGGAAGCAATTTCCATTTTGAGGCTTCACTCTGGTATACTTAATCAGAATCTCTTGGGTGGGCCTCAGATCTCTCTTTTTAAATAGCTCTGGCAGGGGATTCAAAAATAGTGCCTGCCTGGTTAAGAACTAATGTGCATTGGCATCTTAGAAGAGGACATGTTCTAATCTGAAAAGGAAGTATGGGGGTGGGGGGGCAGCTGGTCCCTGTGCCAAGGACAGTTCTGGAGGACTGTTTTATGCACCAGTTGGAGCAGAACTGGGCCTGTCCATCCTTGTGCTGGCCCCAGACCCAACAGTTTTAACTGGACCTTTTGATTGTTCATCAGCCCCATGAGCTGGTCCATTTAGTCTAGTCCTGAGTAGTTTCCTGGTGGGATGAAGCCAGTTTCTGAGGCTGCAAAACTTGCGGCCTTTGATGCTTTCCTGAGGCTTATGAGTGACTGCCGTGAGACGCATCCCAACACGAGTTGCCTGGTGTAGTGACATCTCTGACTTTCCTGCAAGGTCCTCATCTCAGTGTGTGCGTGTTACATGTTTTAGTTTGCATACTGCATACTCTAGAATTGATGTGTTAGGGTCAGATGCCACCCTCCCAGCTCATTTTTGGGACATTGCCTTTGCGGGCCTGATAAGAGGGGATGGTGGAAGTTGGAGGTGTGGCAGAGGGAACAGCATGGGGGCCCTGACAGTGTGGCTTCAAGATAATGGAAAGCTAAAAGAGTGTTTCTTCATTTCACAGCCTCCGAGCAAAATGTTGTCCAGCATCTTGGGCAAGAGCAACCTCCAGTTTGCAGGCATGAGCATTTCCCTGACCATTTCTACCGCCAGCCTGAACCTGCGGACGCCAGACTCCAAACAGGTCTGTGGGCGCCCAGGCCCTGCCCTTCCCAGAACCCCCAAACCGTGGTTGTTTGAAAGGGCTTCCCGTTTCCAGCTTTATCGGGTCCCTGTGAAACACATTTGTATAAAGTCTTCACCAGTCTCAAATTCTGGCCACTTTTAAAGTTCATCAAGTGAGTGATAGCTGGAATTGAGTCTTTTGAATTCTGCTATAAATTACCTTTTTTTTGTTGTTGAGGGAAGGAAGGAAAATGCATGAAATCACTGAATTACTTAAAGTTAAAAAGAGGTGTATTTGTGTATGCAAAACTTTCCTATCAATGTCCCTTTGCCCCATTTTGTTTTCTCTTGCATTGTATTTTGTTGGTTCTACAGCCCACATTTAATTTTCACATTTATTATCTTTGAAATGGTCACATGCTGTGGTTTAATTGGTAGTATTTTTAATTTCTTAGTGGGTCATTATTTTGGAGCCTCTCACAGTTGAGACTGTCATGGAGTTGATGTGACGAGGTGCATCTGTGGCACATCCAGTGTGGCGGGGTCCTGGCTGACAGAGGTGGGGGTGATGAAGCTTACTGAGGCAGACTCTGTTAAGGTAGTTGGGTTTTTCCACACTGCCTGTCACTTAAGTTTCTTTGACTGTTAGTTCCTTCAGCTGGGAAAGTGGGTGTATGAGTAGCTGTCCTGGAACCAAGAGAACTTTGGTTCTGAAGGCCAGAGAAAACAAAGGAAGTGAACATGCTCAGCTCAGTCTGGGGTTCTGCTGGCGGCAGTGTAAGCTGGGACTCAGCTGTGTCTCCATGGAGGAGGCTGGGCAATCCACAGACCTCTGAGTGATGCACTTCCCCACTCCGCAGTGTGTTACCGGGGATGCCCAGGGTTACCTTCATCTTGCTAAACATAGTCATATTTATTGATTTCCACACCCTCAGGTGAGCAAGCAGCCTGCCCAGCTTCATTTAGGATGAACAGGACTCCACCTCCAACCCCAGATGCTGAAGTAAATTCTAGATCTGGCATAGAAACGAGAGGCAATGCCTAGGCTGTGCTTTGGCGTACTGGGTGCCACTTCTCACTCCATTCCTCTGTCCTCACTCAACTGATGGATAGTTCCTTGTCTTTTCTCATCGGCCCTTCTGAGGGATGGGTAACCAGTCATCTCGTGGTAGATTAGAAAGATGCCATGGGCTCAGGCTCTTTCTGGAGCTGCCTCTAGCTGTGGGGGCTTGGGATGCAGCATGACTGAGCGTGAAAGTTAATGAGATAGGTTTCCTCAGGGTTCCCCTCACATGCCCACTTTCATTCTTTTTTTTTTTAAACATTGAAGTATAGTTGATTTACAATGTTTTGTAAATTTCTACTGTACAGCAAAGTGATTCAGTTATATATGTATTTATATGTATATATTCTTTCAAAAATTCTTTTCCATTATGATTTATCACATGATCTGAACATAGTTCCCCGTGCCATAGTGTAGGACCTTGTTGCTTATCCATTCTCTATATAAAGGTTTGCATTTGCTAATCCCCGACTCCCAGTGTTTCCCTCCTGCCTTCTCCCAGCTTGGCAACCACAGTCTATTCTCTCCCATTTTTATTGCATGTGACTGTTGCATCTTTTTTCTCTAGGAATCCTCAGGCCATGGTCCTCAATTTTGTGAGATCGTTGTAATTCCACCTTATACTTCGTGTCCCACCTCAAAAAATAAAAAGAGAGAGAGAGGCAGGCTCTCAGAGCAGAAAGGATGAGGTCACAATGGTTGGCCTTCCCCATCCTGCGGTTGGGGGCTGGTTGTGTATGTCCTGGTCTCATGGTCCTGCCCTGGGGAGGGAGTGCTAGGCTCAAGAGTCCTGGGAGATGCCAGTGCAGATACATGAGCACAGTCTGAGGAAGGTTTGGCAGGAGCCGGAGCTCACATCCATCAGCCTCTCCCGAGTTTAGGCCTGGCTGTAGCAAATTGAGAAGGAGCTTGAGTGGGCATGCACTTCCCGATCCAGAGAGACAACAGAAATGCAGTGCTAGCTGTCCTCTGCAGAGCTTGCAAGGAGGAGAAGCAAGATGAAACACCCTCAGAGCAAAACACGTCTTTTAGTTAATTAGCTCTCATTTTCTTACTCTCCTTTTCAATTTCTACTCTACCCAAAGGGACAGCATAAAATCACACAGTAATGGTCAAGTTGACCAAATATGATATCCATTTTATTCTGAAATCTTTGATTTCCAAATCTCAGCTTTCGGGCTGCTTTAGAATAAAAAAATTTAAAAAATTAACAAGCAGAAACGAACAACTTTAGAAGTCAGTTTGTCATCATTTGGGGACTGCTACGTCCTCACTGCTCTCCTGGGAGCCCTCTACCCCTAGACTAGAGGCAGGAAATGGAAAGCTGCAAAAGGCAACTTTGGTTTGATCCAGCTGGGTTTGAGTACAGGCTACAGAGCTAGACTCACTGTTTTTATTCATGTGTATGCTCAGGATTCTTCTAGATTCTGAGTAGTTTCGTGAGTGCCAACAACTGAAGTAGGCATTTAAAAATATCTCATTTTATCTTATAATTCAGTTATAGCTTTGCTTTGAGTTTTACTGGCGCACGATTGGAAAAATCCCTTGGATGGGAGGATTACGGCTCTGTGAATTCTGCCTGCCTGCCTGCTGGCGAGGGCCTGAGGGGGCTGTGCAGAAACAAACTTGGTTATGCTGGGCTGGAGGCAAGAGTGCTGTTCCCACCCCCGGAAATTTACTTCAGTGTCATTGCATTGTCTTTAAAAAGATAAAAATAGCAGGGAAGACTTATGTAGCTTTTTAAATTTAGGGCAGCTTCTAATTTGCTCAGTGTCTACTAAATTCCTCTGTATGCTGCAGTTGATAATGCTAATGGAAATTTCCCATTTTAAAATTAACTTGGAACATCCTTGCTGGTTTTTAAAGTGATCAATGACAAGAGTGCTGGAGAGGGCATTGATTTGGATCTTGGATGTAGGCTAATTCGTGTGCTCATGCTACAAACCGGATGAAGTAGGGGACAGCCACATTCCCCTCCCCTCCAGCTATGGGGTCTTTAGACCCCATGTGTCTTTGGAAACAAACTGCACAGTTGAAGTGTTTTGGTGTGTGGGTGAGACATTTTCCTTTTCAAAGAGGCATGGTTATTAAGACCCTCTGTGTTCAGGTCTCAACTCTGCCTTTTATTAGCTATAGAGCTTTGAGCCAACTGCTTGCTTAGCCCCTGGGAGCCTCAGGCTCTTCATCTGTAAAATGGGATTGCAGTAGTTTTTACCTCACAGGGCTGCTGTGAGATGTAAATGGGATAATTCTGGCAAAGTAGTTAGATGCGCAGTTAGATGCTGTGAAATTTCACTGGAGGTTATCTATTGTTACCACTTTTATAATTGTTCTTTTCATTGGGTACCAATTTTACCAGTTTTCAGGAAACCTTATTGATTTGTATTGTCTGCCAACAAACAGTTTGTTTTCCAAGACATGGGAAGGCTAATAACAGTACATCTTTGTTTCTTGTTTTCGGCCTGGCAGATTATAGCGAATCATCACATGCAGTCCATCTCCTTTGCCTCCGGGGGAGACCCGGTAAGTACCCCTGGAGTTGTTTTCGCTTGTTTTTGTCAGAGTTGCTGAGAAGGGACCCTGCTTCAAAAGCATGCCTCTTAGAACCCTGTAAGGAAATTTAACTGTGCTACCAGCTACCTCAGCTTCCATTCCATAAGCTTTTCCTATCATTTTTTTTTTAGGGTTGACACATGGCAACGACCTACTATTAAATTTCATTTCATTAGTCAAAAGCTGTCGAAAGTCTCTGAAGCAGTGGCTTTCTTAAGGGGCAGTGACATAGCTCCCTAGTTTCCAAAGTGGCCGGCGTGTGCGCCTGACTCTGCCAGCCCCGCTTGTTTCTGTTTTTCTCTTGGCTCTTCCCCGGAGTTCTCCATTTTGGGATTTTAAGTTTATTCAAAGACTGTGAATTTACTTACTCTGACTTATTCATAAATATTTGAAATTGGTATTTTTCTCTCCAAATTTAACACTGTCGTCTTTTAACGATTTGTTTTGCCAACAGGGAAGGAGTTGTGGAGAGAGAGGATAGAGAATAGGAGAATGTTCCAGTTTTCGTTGCTTCTTTTATTAAGCAGGTGGCCTAACTAGGGAATTTGCTCCCCACATATGGTCAGGAAATCTACGATATAAGGCTAGCATTCAACTTCAGTGTCAGGAAAACCACTCCCTCCTCAGGCAGGACAGTATTTTTGTTATCCTTATTACTGTTTGTATTATTTTATCAAATTGTTGGTAGTCAGTGTTCAGATTTTATGTAATGCTTACTGGTCCAAGATAGCATGAGTAATCAGTGCATTATATTAATTACTTCTAATCCCAAGGCCAGGAACCTTGTCTATTTCTAGCTGGGAAAGGGGATTTTTCCCAGACTCCGTGTTTAACTCATATACCTTTCTTCCACACTCCTACCTGGGTAGCCTGATTGTAAAACTGCTGTTGGCACATTGAAAGCCAAATCAAGGGAGTGATTTCTTCAGCTGGTTCCAGTCTCACATTTCCAAAGGACGGTGTAACCATGACATTGAGTGTATTTGCTACAGGAAAGCCTATACTTGCCCTTCTCTCCCCCACCTGCTGCAGCCTCTGGGGAGGTATCACCCCCATCTCCCCAGCATCACTCAGGTGCTCCTGCTGGGGAGATACAGGCTGTATCTCAAGGGTCTGAGATAGGGAGAGGCCTGAACCAAGAGCACTGGCAGGAGAGGGACTTGGCCACCCTGTAGATGGCTCTTTGCCCTTAAACCTCTGCTAAAGTTTCACCCTTATGGCAGAAAGCGAAGAGGAACTAAAGAGCCTCTTGATGAAAGTGAAAGAGCAGAGTGAAAAAGTTGGCTTAAAGCTCAACATTCAGAAAACTAAGATCATGGCATCTGGTCCCATCACTTCATGGCAAATAGATGGGGAAACAGTGGAAACAGTGGCAGATTTTATTTTGGGGGGTTCCAAAATCACTGCAGATGGTGACTGCAGCCATGAAATTAAAAGATGCTTACTCCTTGGGAGAAAAGTTATGGCCAACCTAGATAGCATATTAAAAAGCAGAGTCATTACTTTGCCAACAAAGTTCCCTCTAGTCAAAGCTATGGTTTTTCCAGTAGTCATGTATGGATGTGAGAGTTGGACTATAAAGAAACCTGAGCACCGAAGAATTGATGCATTTGAACTGTGGTGTTGAAGAAGGCTCTTGAGAGTCCCTTGGACTGCAAGGAGATCCAATCAGTCCATCCTAAAGGAAATCAGTCCTGAATATTCATTGGAAGGACTGATGCTGAAGCTGAAACTCCAATACTTTGGCCACTTGATGTGAAGAGCTGACTCATTTGAAAAGACCCTGATACTGGGAAAGATTGAAGGTGGGAAGAGAAGGGGATGACAGAGGATGAGATGGTTGGATGTCATCATCGCCTCAATTGACCTGAGTTTGAGTAAACTCCAGTAGTTGGTGATAGACAGGGAGGCCTGGCGTGCTACGGTCCACGGGGTTGCAAAGAGTCGGACACGAATGAGTGACTGAACTGAACTGAAAGTGTCACAGAGTGACCAAAGCATTATTTAAACATCTTATTCAGTGGATTTCACTGGCTTTAGCCCTATTTCATACTTAGGGTCTAATTTTCAGAAGTCTTCCAGGATGCTTTCCTCTTCTTTTTTTCTTTCCTTCCCTTGTTTTATTTTCTTTTCAATCCTTTGATTTCTTACGATCCACTGCAAAATGAAATACCTCATTGAGATGTATGTTTCGAAAGTGGAAGTCTTCCATAATCAAGCCCATCCAAGGAGCACTTCTGAAGATTACATCAAGACATGATTATACACTTACTCTCTACCTGTGCCACACATATACTAGACATATACACATGTCTATACTTACATCTATAACCAAGTCTAATTATTTTGCATTGGTTTTTTACTTCTTGCCTAATGTAATGCTTGGAACCAGTTTCTTAAATTTGGAAGTTGACCCAGTTTGAAAAATAAGACGCAGAAACGCTGAACACCTGCTCAACATCTCCTTTCAAGAACTTGTCTCAAAAAAAAAAAAAAAGAACTTGTCTCAAATCTCATCTTCATGATGATGTTATGAGAGGAGGTGCAAAGTTATGGGAACTGGAAAGTCAAATACATTGTCCTGTGTTGAAACTATTTTTTCTTATCCAGATGCACTAAGATCTGTAAACTATTTTCAGTTTTCATCATCACCTTTTCTTAATAAAGGAAACATTTCAGTGACCCCCAAAGTAATTCATAACTATTAATGTTTTTTTCTGATACAAAAATGTTATGATTCTAGGGCATAGGAAACCTAGTTACTTTTTAATTTTAAGCAATTCAAATGCATATCACCTTGTGCCTGATTTCCCATACCAAATTTATTTGTAACCATTTCAATTGGTAGATGTTTTAAATAAAACTAACAATTCTTATTTCTCTTCCTTGTTCTGACACTAAGTATCTTGTTCATTATAAGAATAAGACAAATAAGACAGACTGTTAATCCTTACAATAAATAGGCATACTACAATTATTATCTACTATTATCTAAATATTATCTACTATTGTTAGCAGTTCTAAAAGATCACTAAAAGAATGCCAGAATAATGGTTGGGCTCAGAAAAGCTTGGGAGTGAGAAGACACATGTATAAATACAGAATAAGCCCTTGGCAGCCCCATCTTTGGAACTTAGAGTGCTCACTGTGTGACTGGGTGATGTCAATAGCATTGTTTTGAATAGCAATACATTTCCCTACTGTGCCAGAAGTGCATCATTTTTGGCATCAGAAGGGCTGTGTCCTTGGCTTAACCACTGATCAGCTGAATGACAGGGGCACATCATGTCTCTTGTCTAGTCTTCCTTCCCTAGCTTGGAGTCAGCAGAGCATTTCTCAGAATGGAGTAAGGACTGAAAAAGAAGCATTTCCTTGTATATGCCAGAAATGTGGACTCTAATTTTGTTATCAAAATATATGCAAAAATAAATTATGTAGACTTCTTTTGTTTACATCTTTTATTGAACTGTAAATCCCAATCAAACTTGGAAGCAAATAAACACAGTAAGACTCGACAACATCCAAAGTAAAATTAATTTACTGTGATGCATAAAGTTTTGCTGAAACTAAATCTCTGCTCCCAATGTGACTCTAAAACTGGCCACCATGGTGCTTTTGAGAGCAGCAGCTCTACCATCACAGGCGTCGGATGACTCACTCCTTCCACTAATTTCTTCTATTCAAGTAAACACTTCGGTCATACATCATTGCGTACAAAAGTGACATTAAATTGCTTCAGGTGAGGCAAAGCCATCTAGTCTGCTTGTTCTTTTCTCTCCAATTCTTTAAAAAATTTGGCACCCAGAATGTTGGAAACCCCACTGAAAATCTTGGCACTGAAATTGCAGGCAGAACTTGATGACACAGTTGTTCGAATGATCCTGCATTTTCTTGTATTAACTTTTAAGATTTTCATGGAAGGGAAACCATAAAAGAGATTCTGGTGATATCTCAAAAGCTGGAGACTATACCTGCCCAAACCCAGCGTCCCATCGATCTCAGATCGAGAAACACTAATGTTCTCTAGGGTCACTTCTGACATTCACATCTCTTGCATCCAGAAAGGGTGTCTATGATGACAAGCTACAATCCTTATTTTTGCAAAATAGCTTCAGATTCTGAGCAGATCTTCCCTGATGAAACAATCGGAAGCTGTGTTGACTGTTGGTCTCCCACTCCAATTCCCAGGTTAGTCTGTGAATATACCAAAGGAGAGTGGTCTGGGCAGGAAGAGGAAACAGCTTAGCCAGGCTGCATGCTGGAGAATGACCCCAGGTTAGCAGTCCAATATATCAAGAGTTGCTCGAAGAGCTCTCCTTTTTTAGTGAGTGATGCTGAGTTCTGGGGAGTGATGTTTGGAAAAACACCTTGAACCATGAACTCCCTGCCATGGATGATCATCCATGGCAGTCTCCCACCCCCATCCTCACTCTCCCCCTTTCCCTCACATTGGAGGATTTTCTGGAATGCTGTAGGGAGAGAAAGGGTTGTCTTCTCTGCCCACAGAGAATCACAATGAAGGAACTCATGACAGTCTTGCAAACGCTGGAAAAAGAAAAGCAAAAACAAATAACCTTGGAGTCTTCTGAAACCATCACATTGGGGAAATAACAGCAGCCATGGGGAGAACTTTACCAGTTGCCCCCATGCCTTGAGAATTTTTTGAATGTTGAAAATATCAACTTTGCAGCAAAGTCTTTCTTTTGCTTTCAAGAATTCAGAGATGGGACTTCCCTGGTGGTCCAGTTCAGTTCAGTCATTCAGGTGTGTCCAATTCTTTGCAACCCCATCGACTGCAGCACGCCAGGCCTCCCCATCCATCACCAACTTCCAGAGTTTACTCAAATTCATGTCCATTGAGTCAGTGATGCCATCCAACCATCTCATCCTCTGTCATCCCCTTCTCCTCCCATGTTCAATCTTTCCCAGCATCAGGGTCTTTTCAAATAAGTCAGCTCTTTGCATCAGGTAGCCAAAGTATTGAAGTTTCAGCTTCAGCATCAGTCCTTCCAATGAATATTCAGGACTGATTTCCTTTAGGATGGACTGATTGGATCTCCTTGCAGTCCAAGGGACTCACAACAGTCTTCTCCAACACCATAGTTCAAAAGCATCAATTCTTCGGCACTCAGCTTTCTTTATAGTCCAACTCTCACATCCATACATGGCTACTGGAAAAACCATAGCCTTGACTAGACGAACCTTTGTTGACAAAGTAACATCTCTGCTTTTTAATATGCAGCCTAGGTTGGTCATAACTTTTCTCCCAAGGAATAAGTGTCTTTCTTTTAATTTCATGGCTGCAGTCACCATCTGCAGTGATTTTGGAACCCCCCAAAATAAAGTCAGCCACTGTTTTCACTGTTTCTCCATCTTGCCATGAAGTGATGGGACCAGATGCCATGATCTTAGTTTTCTGAATGTTGAGCTTTAAGCCAACTTTTTCACTTTACTCTTTCATGTTCCTCAAGAGGCTTTTTAGTTCTTCTTTGCTTTCTGCCATAAGGGTGGTGTCATCTGCATATCTGAGATTATTGATATTTCTCCCAGCAAACTTTATTCCAGCTTGTGCTTCATCCAGCCCAGTGTTTCTCATGATGTACCCTGCATATAAGTTAAATAAGCACAGTGACAATATACAGCCTTGACGTACTCCTTTTCCTATTTGGAACCAGTCTGTGGAAAGTTCCATGTCCAGTTCTAACTGTGGCTTCCTGATCTGCATACAGGTTTCTCAAGAGGCAGGTCAAATGGTCTGGTATTCCCATCTCTTTCAGAATTTTCCACAGCTTATTGTGATCCACACAGTCAAAGGCTTTGGTACAGTCAATAAAGCAGAAATAGATGTTTTTCTGGAACTCTCTTGCTTTTTCGATGATCCAGCGGATGTTGGCAATTTGATCTCTGGTTCCTCTGCCTTTTCTAAATACAACTAGAACATCTGGAAGTTCACGGTTCACATATTGTTGAAGCCTGACTTGGAGAATTTTGAGCATTACTTTACTAGAGTGTGAGATGAGTGTAATTGTGTGGTAGTTTAAGCATTCTTTGGCATTGCCTTTCTTAGGGATTGGAATGAAAACTGACCTTTTCCAGTCCTGTGGCCACTGCTGTTGGTCCAGTGGTTGAGAATTGGCCTGCCAATGCCGGGGACACAGGTTTGATCCCTGGTGTGGGAATTGAGCTCGCAGGCTGCAGGGCAACTAAGCCCACGTGCCCTAGAGCCTATGCTCCACAACAAGAGAAGCTACCTTAATGAGAAGCCTGGCACAACTAGCGAGTAGCCCTTGCTTGCAGCAACTAGAGAAAGCCCACGTGCAGCAATGAAGACCCAGCACAACCAAAAAAAAAACAAAACAAGAATTCAGAGAATTGTTGGTTCCTCTGTTTAGAAACTAAAACCCACGTGGCTGCCTAGGCCCACTTCTGAGATCATCAATTCCTCTGTGTGCCAAGTAGGTGAATCAGCAAGGGGACTTATATTTCATGTGTAAGGGGGAGACTTCTCAATAGAATTCAAAGTTTGGAAACATCTCAAAAGGATTAAAATCAGTCATTAAGTCATCATATCTCACCCACCCATTAGGGGTATTTGTAACCAGTCTTTGAACATCCACTTCTGATTTTCTCAGTGTGGCCCCCAGATGAGCAGCAGCAGCAGCAGCTGCTGCCTGGACGCTTGTCAGAAATGTACATTTTGGGCCCTCAGCTCGGACCTGCCCAGTTGGAGACCACGGGGTGGGGCCCAGCAAGCTGCACTGTAACAAGCCTTGCGGGGGACTGTTGACACCAGCTCAGATTTGAGCACCGTTGTTGGAGAGCTGATGGCAGTATTTCTCAGCCTTCGTCCATAATAGAATTATCTGTGGAGCTTTTAAAAATTCTGATGCCCAGGGCCCACATCCACTCTGGCTAAATCAGATTATCTGGGAGCTGGGACTCAGTGATCAGTGTTTTTACAACTCCTTGGGTGATCCAACATGTTGAGTACCTGGGCCTTCTAGGTCCTTGCTGCTCACAGTGTGAGTATGCGAGAGCTGTCTGCCGATCTCTGGTGATCTCTGCCCTTCGTTACAGTTCGAGACATGTCCTTTAGCTGGTCTGTCGTTTGGGCTGGTCTTGGTGTCTGAGCTGCTGTGTACACGATGCATCTGCTTCACCCGTGGTTAGTGATGTGACATCTCCTTTTTCTTTCACAGGACACAACAGACTACGTTGCGTACGTTGCTAAGGACCCTGTTAATCGCAGAGGTAAGCCATGTGTGACCTCTGTCATTTCTTATTCACGTGCAGCTGGGCTTAACACTGGATACAAGTTGGTCTTCATGATCTCAGCCCTCTTCACCTGCACGAACAAGTGCTCTCTTGTATTGTCAGTGATAATTGAGCTTTACAGGCAGTGAAGTGTGGCGGCACGCCTGGATGGGTTAGGAGACGCTGGGTATCTGAGAGTCTGAACCACACACCTGTATAGGAGATGCTGGGTAATATCTGAGAGCCTGAACCACACACCTGTATAGGAGACGCTGGGTATCTGAGAGCCTGAACTACACGCCTGTATAGGAGACGCTGGGTATCTGAGAGTCTGAACCACACCTGTATCCAGACGGCCAGCACTTGGTACACCTGACCTGTGCAAGGCAGCTCCCACTTGGACTCTGAAGGTGGACTCAGTTACACCTGAAGCCTTTACAAACCGCTAGCCTCCTGCCCGACACCATCTCCTCATTTGTCCACTGCCAACTGTCCTACACTGCTCTGCACAGCCCCGGAGGCCAGTGTCCAAGCTCGGGGCTCTCCTCTTAAACCCCGCTAAAAATGCTAGACACAGGCCTCAGACACAGGCTAGGTAGGGGATTTGAAGGATCAAGTACTTCCCATCCTCATGGACCGTTTATTCCTAGACCTTCCCCTCGTACCCACCACCCCATCAGTTACAACAGTGCCCCCACCCCGCCAGTGTGAACAGGCTTGGGCCGGTGGGCTGAGTAGGGAGGGTGCTACTCTTGAATTCCAGGCAGCCACCAGGTGGCGCAGGGCTCCAGTTGAGAACTCATCGATGACGCTCACCAGCGGGGCTTGTAGCAACACAAAATGGCCCTTCCCTTCACCACCATTGGTTCCCCTCCTCCACCACCCTCTACCCCAGAAACCAATTAAAATTTCCTAGTTGGCTTTGCAGAACTTTTGTCTGTACACACACACACACACACACACACACACACACACACACACACACACACACACACTCACACTCTTCTTTTAAAATTTCAACACAGATGTGATTTTGGAATTCTGCTTTCCAACTAACCTTTGGGGAGGGGGAGGTGGCAGACTGCACCACATTCCAGAGTTATACTGGTTGAAGTTCTTCTTTTATTTTTGTTTGTTCCAAGTTAACCTGCAGTAATCCTAGACTTTCTTTTGATACCTTTAAGGGTTCCTAGGTCAGCGGTTCTCAAAATGAGCTATATTTTAAATCTCTTAGGGAATTTTAAAAATCCCAGTGCTCAGGCTTCAGAGCAGTGATGCCCATGTTCAGCCAAGGCTGAGAAATCAGGCTGTAGGGACAGACCCTGAAGGAATATAACCCCATGCAATTTGCTTTAGGGTCATAGAAGCATACAAGCTATTGTCTTATTTCACAGGCAGAAACCAGCAGTGCCTTCTGCCCGCAGCGCCTTTTCAAAGTCAAGGAAATCAGGATATATTTCACATGTGTGTTGGTTTCTAGACCAGCTGCCCCCTGGGACCCGTGTGCAGTGCTAGTGTGAAGACAGATGCCAGAGCCCTGTGCTATGCTGCTGGTGCTTTGATGGTACCATCAGCAAAGGGGTCCTTTGAGATGCTGTGTGGGAGATGTTCACTCCTTCCTTCCAGTTATCTGTTGCCTGTAGCACAGCTTTGTCGCTTAATGACCATCATTTGTAAAGTATTTTTTGATATATTGTGTCATGAGGTCAGGCAGGGCTCAGTTGGCCAATTTTTCTGCTCTATGTGGCATCAGTGAGGTCTTGGGTGGTCTTTGGCTGGTAGCTGGCCTGGTCTAGAAGGGCCAGATTGATTTCACTTCCATGCCTCATACCTTGGCAGGAAGGACTAGAAGTCTAAGCCAGCAGGGTCCTTCTCCCTCTGCCTGGAGTCTCAGGGTCCCTCCAGGTGGTTCCTCCATCAAAGAAGTAGGACGTCCCACGTAGCAGCTCCATGATGCCAATGCGGACACATTCATTGGAAGGCCAGGCATGGCTCCACCTCTGTCATAGTTTACCAATCAAAGCAGCCCTAACCATCTCAGATTCAGGGGACGAGGGAACCAGACCTGCCCTCCGACAGGAATTTGTAGCCTTCTTTATCCATCATATTTCTCTCCCCACCCCTGCCGCCCCTGCAAACACACACATACAGGGAGCTCCAGCTTCCGTGAAGCAGTAGGTGAAGGAAGGCGGGTTGCATGAGTCCAACTATGAACAGTATCTCAGAGTCTGCTTTGCCTTCATCCCCTATATGTCCACCCCTCCCCTACCTCCTTCCATAAGATGATGGTGGAGGGCTCCCCTGGTTGCTCTGTTCTTCTTCCTCCTCCTGGAATTAAACTTCCAGGCAGAGAGTTTAATTTAGTAAGAATGGCCTCAGACATGCAGGAGTCATATTAGCAAGATATTCTGGGAGTAAGTGTTCTTATTTGGACTTTTAGATAGCCAACTCCCCACACAGTGGCCCCAGTCAGTACGCTGGGGTAAGCCTTATAGCACTGTGGTTCCCTGGCTGCCAGCAGAGCTCCTCAGACTGGACAGATATCTGGTTCCATATCTGGAACCCAGAAAGTCTTCTGTCAAAATCCTACAGAGATGCATCAGAGTCCCTCACCATTATCATTCGTCTTTTCTACATTGATTCCTGCTTATACATTCCTGTGTGTGTTTTGGTTAATCTAGAAGTATTTACAGCAAGCATCTATATATTTCTCTCAAATATCAAGAATTCATGGTTTATCTAATTAATCTGGTGGAAGAGCAAAGAACCTCTGACCCAAGTCATTAAGTTCTTTGGTAACCACCACCACTATCTCGAGGAGATAAGTGTTGCAAATAAGCAAGTTTCATGAAGTCAGCAACTTGTCACTAAAAGGCAGTCAACCAGGAAGGAGGCCTGGAAGGTAACTCCTGATATATATAGGATAAAACTCTCAACAAAGCAGGCTTTGCAGGATTGTAATATACCATTTTCTTTTCACAATGAAATTTGGATTATGACCCAATGATTCTCCTGCAACCAAATGTCTGTTGGTTCAGGATGGACTGTTCGGGTCACAAAAGTAGCTAAAAGATATTGTTCTGCTTAGACATGTGGCTCCCTGCAGGTGGCTTGTATTCCTATAACCTATAAGCACAGTAGCATCCCTGTTCTGCACCCACTGGAACTCCTGAACTTGCTGTAGAAAATCATGTCCTGTGGTGATGACCTGATGGCAGAGAGCCCTCTGTTCAGCTTGTATAGCTTCTAACCCTAGGGTTAGAAGCTGCTTTCCCCCCAGGTGTCAGGGAATGTTTGATGGGGGGATTCCTACGTGCTGTCTCTCATGAGTCCTTTGTCCCTCTTCAAGCGGAACAGCGCGCTGCTCCCAGGGACTGAGGTCACTGTGTGAGGCAGGCTTGGGTCTCCTTTAGTAAACATTCTCTTTAGGACAAAACTGCTTAGCCTCGTTCCCCTCTCTTGAGATATGGATTGTCTCCTGACCTTGTGACTAACATTACCCCTTGTTCCCTTGGTAACGGTTGCTGTACGTTTGGTTTTCTGATCTCTATCATTCCCGAAAGAAGTTTCTTGTACCACAGCCTATATATACTCATAGAAAAATCATTAAAGCACCTTTGCTCCATCAGAGCTTAGGTCCCCGGGTCTTTTTCTGTCTCTCTCTCTCTTTCTCTCTTTTACTTTCTTATCGTCGACTCCGTACCACCAGGTTCCGGTCCATTAAAGGACCCCAACACCAGGGTTTCCTGAATAAGGGGAAATGTGGTGAATGGGCTTGAGAGGGAAGTCCCTGTGGCCTGCTGCTCACACGACCACACTTCCTTCTTCAGGCTGCTCTACTGGCTCATGGTCATTTCAACCCTGAATCTAGGGTTCCTCTGGTTTTGGACCAGAGGCCCCAGAAGGTAACTTTGTAGGTTACCTTAACTTTGTAGGTCCCAGAAGGTAACTTTCTGCTAGAACCTTACAGAGCATGAACTCCTTAAATAATAGAGCACTTACTTCAACTTTTCCTTTCCCTAGAAGCAAAACCTCATCACCTTATTATAGGTGAAAGCAACGATTTGTTTTTTCAAGCCAGGAGGTTAAACTTCATCAAATAACTCTGTGGTGGGAGGTTACTTTTCCTGTGGGCGAATGATTAGGTTGTTCTTTCCCTTATCTGGCTATTGTCAACAGTGTTTTTTTTTTTTAAACAAACAAGCCAACCTCTGGGTTTTAAACATGTTATGCAGAAGACCCTGAATATTTCTGCCTAGCCGGGAAAGTCAAACTCTCAGACTCTGGCTGAAAGTCAGGCTTGTACCAGCCTGTTGCACATCTCTGCTCACAAGTCTCCTAGGCCCCTCACTGTGATAAGCCATGAGCTAAATCTTTCCTCCCCCCACAGAGCTTGTCTCACTCATCATGATGTGAGCTGATTCCTGGTCTATCTGCTGTCTTGTTTCCTATGATTTTCTCCCACCTCCACTCCAGCTCCACTACTTCCTGGCTCATCCTTGAACATGTCACGCAAGCACCTGCCTCAGGGCCTTTGCACCTGTTTAACCCCATGCCTGTGGCATTCTTACACCAGACTTCCCCATGGTTCACTCCCTGACTTCCTCCAGGCTGCTTCTGTGACATCACCTCCTAGGTCACCTTCCCTGGTCATCCTGTATTTTATCCTATACCGTTGTCCTTAATTTACATTTACATTGTTGTCTTTATGGTTGTATTGGTTTTCTGTGACTCTGCTGTGTTTAGTTGCTCGGTCGTGTCCCACTCTTTGTGGCCCTATGGATTGTAGCCCACCGCATGGATTGTAGCCTGCCAGGCTCCTCCGTCCATGGGATTCTCCAGGCAAGAATACTGGAGTGGATTGCCATTTCCTTCTCCAGAGGATCTTCCCAACCCAGGGATCAAACCCAGGTATCCTGCATTGTGGATAGATTCTTTACCATCTGTGCCACCAGGGAAGCCCAGAAATACTGGAGTGGGTAGCCTGTCCCTTCTCCAGGGGATCTTCCTGACCCAGGAATTGAACTGGGTCTCCTGCGTTGCAGGTGGATTCTTTACCAGCTGAGCTACCAGGGGAGCCTTGTGACCACTGGAACAAATAACCGTAAACTTTATGACTTAAGACAACAAAACTTGCCCTCTCATAGTTCTGGAGGCTCAGGGTCTAAAATCAGGATGTGGGCAGAGCTGTGCTTCCTCCAAAGGTTCCGGGGAGGAGCCTTCCTGCCTTTTCCAGTGTCTGGTGGCTCCAGGAGCCCTTGACTTGTGGTTGCATCACTAATCTTAGCATCTGTCTTCACATCATCTCCTCCTCCTCTGTGTCTGTGTCGTCTCCTCTTCTGTCCCTTATAATAAGAAACTTGCCATTGGATTTAGGGCCCATCCTGATCCAGAATGATCTCATCTTGAGGTCCTTAAAGACCTCTGCAAAGACCCTTTTACACAGGTTCAAGAGGTCAGGATGCAGACAGGGCTTTGTGCAAGGACATCATTCAATCCATGCAAATGGTGTATTTTTCCTTTCTTATTTTCAGTGTCTACCCTCTAGACCATCAGCTTCGTGAGAGTAGGACTCTGTTTTGTTTCTTGCTGTATCTGTAGATTATAGGATAGGGCATGGTACATAGTTTATGCTCAACAAGTGTCTACTGAGTGAAGTCACCAGTAGATATTTTGTACATTTGCCTTGTGCTCATGTGCAAGAATGTTCTTAGGGTTTAATACCTCTGGGACAAATCACTGTGTTTTGGGACATCCTCAACTTTTAAGAAAATGGTTATTTCACCTTGCAATTCCACAGGTGGCACAGGAGGGCTCCTTGGCTTCTTCAACACTTGGCATTTTCAGGTTTTTAGATTCCTGCCAGTCTGATGGGTGGAAAATTGTCTCCTTATAATTTTAGTTCGCCGCTCTAGGGCTAGAACACATATTAAACTCAATTTTAAAATTTTTATTATTTTTTATTGGAATACAGTTGCCTTAGAATGTTACATTTGTTTCTGTTGTACAGCAGTGGATGAGCTGAGCATATACATATATCCCCTCTTTTTTGGATTTCCACCCCATTTAGGTCATCACAGAGCATTGAGTAGAGTTTCCTGTGCTATATGTTAGGGTCTCATTAGTTATCTATTTTGTACACAGTAGCATACATATGCTACTTCTGTTGATGGACATTTAGGCTGCTTCCATGTCCTGACTATTGTAAATAGTGCTGCAGTGAGCATTAGGGTGCATGTATCTTTTTGTTTTATTTGTTTATTTATTATTGGGGTGTAGTTGCTTTATGATAGCATGTTAGTGTCTGTTGCACAATGAAGTGAATCAGCTATATGTTCACATATAGCCCCTCCCTCTTGAGTTTCTCTCCCATCCCCCACATCATTGCAGAGCATTGAGCTGGGCTATATAGCAGCTTCCCACCAGCTTTCTATTTTACACAAGGTCGTGCAGATGCATCAGTCCTAGTCTCCCATTTCATTTCACCCTCCTTTTCCACCCTCTGTCCACATGTCTGTTCTCTATGTTTCAGTCTCTATTCCTGTCCTGGAAATGGGTTCATTGGTACCATTTTTCTAGATTCCACCTATATGTGTTAATATGAATTATGGTCTTCTCAGAGTATACGCCCACGAGTGGGATTTCTGGGTCATATGGTAGTTCTATTTTAGTATTTTTAAGGAAACTCTGTACTGTTCTTCACAGTGGCTGTATCAATTTACATTTCCACCAATAATGTAAAAGAATTCCCCTTTCTCCACATCCTCTCCGGCATTTATTGTTTGTAGATTTTTTGATGATGGCTAGTCTGACTGGTATGAGGTGATACCTCATTGTGGTTTTAGTTTGCATTTCTCTAATAATTAGTGATGTTGAAAACAACTCTTAATTAAGAGCATGGGGGATGGATCTTGAAGTTCTTACCTGTCTTGGATTAAGAAATCTGAAACAATGAGGAGCATGTGGATATATTAAGTGAACAAACTATAGAGTTGACTGAAAACTACGCTTGAGTTTGTAGCCTCCAGCTCTCTGCTAAGAACTAATTGGTGTTCAGTGTTCCTTTTAAGGGGTGAGAGTTATCAGCCCACTAGGAGAAAGAGAGAGCAGTCATTGCTTGGTAGGGTCTTTTTCTGATTGGGCAGTGATTCCAGGTGTCTCTGAGATTGCCTGTGTCAGTCACCAGTTGGTAGAGAATGTGGCTCTGAACTTGAACTCTTGGAGTCTGTGAGTCTAGATATGAGGACAGTAAGAGAGTCCAAGACGGGACCACTGCAAGCGCTGGACAGCCTTGGGGAGGCTGGATGGCTGTGAAGTGTGAGTTGGGAGTGGTGTGGGTGTGGGTGTGGGTGGAAGGGGTCATGACTTCCCGAAAGGGCAGCACAGACCCTGAGAGGTTTTCTGCCTGTACTTGCAGAGCTCCCCCCATGGAACTAGTGCCCACCAAGGTGGAGTGGCCCATACCACAGCGTGTGGAAGCGGCCACTATGGTGGGAGACGCATACTGGAGCCTCTGTTTATAGTCGCCGTTGATCTGAGATAGAGGGGTTATTACCTTGTAATCATTCATAAAAGGTGCAGTGAACCAGTGAAATCCTTTCTGTGTATCAGTGGCTCCAGGACCACAGAGGGGGTAGGGGAAGTGGGGTCTTACTTTCACAAAATTTAAAAAAAAAACACCACACAATAATCAGATAAGGAATCAACCCCTCCAAACTCTGAATGATTAAGAAAAGTATTCCAGAGATGGAAAGATAAATTCTTATCCATTATTGTTAGTGATGAACCTCACTCAAAATATTTATCTTGCTTTGAGATAATAACTGACAATGTGATGCTTTCAAGGTCAACCGACATCTTGAACTTTTGTTTATCTTTGTTGTGTCATTTTTGAAAGGTAAAAAGAAAGTGTCAGTCATGTCCGACTCTTTGCGACCCCATGGCCTGTGGCCTGCAAGGCTCCTCTGTCCATGGGATTCTCCAGGCAAGAATACTGGAGTGGGTTGTCATTCCCTTCTCCAGGGGCTCTTCCTCACCCAATGGTTAAACCAGCGTCTCCTGCATTGCAGATGGATTCTTTACTGTCTCAGCCACCAGGGAAGCCCTACATGTTTTAAAAGATATTTTTATAATATACATACCATTATATTGGACTTCCCAAGAGGCACTAGTGGTAAAGAATTCGCCTGTCCATGCAGCAGACACAAGAGATGAAGGTTTGATTCCTGGATCTAGAAGAATCCTGGAGTAGGAAATGGCAACTCGTTCCAGTATTCTTGCCTGGAAAATTCCATTGACAGAGGAGCCTGGAAGGCTACAGTCCATGGGGTCGCAAAGAGTCGGACTCAACTGAGCACAAGGAAAGAAGGAACTATTATATGATGTTCATAATTTGTAAATAAGTTAACGTCCATTGGGGACATAGCTCAGTATAGTGAAGAGTTCTTCACTGGTAAGGGTGAACACACCTTGACAACTTCTGTAAATAAGCCATCTGGGTGTTTGGTGCACGTGATAAGCATTGCTCGTGTTCACTTATGTCCTGACCTCCTTCCTCCCCAGCTCCCAGGGGCCTGTAGCGCAGCCTCTCCCGGGTGGAGGAAGAGCCACGTGACCGTTCTGCGTGAGAGCAGAACGCATGAGTGCTGGTGCAAGGCCTGCTGTCTCTTTCTTCCCTGGCTCGTGGAGGAGGCCTTGTACTGAAATTCAGGATTGAGAGATGCAAGCAGCCTGGCTCGTGATGGCACCACCTGGCTGAGGAGAGTTGAGGTGATTGAGGAGGGCTGCCCAGGAATGAGCAGACAAGAATGGAGCTGACTTGTCACTGAGATGCTGGGGCTGTTTCTTACTGTGGCATCCCTTGTTTGTGCAGACTGACAGAGCAGCTGTCCCAAGCAGGGTTCAGAGAGCACGCTCAGATGAATGGAGGCCCCAGGGGGCCTGCAGTCTGTTCATCAGTTAGATGGCCAGGGTGGCCTTGAACACCAATGGAGAGGTGCCGCCCCTGGCCTCTGGACTTATTTGCAACCATAGGGAAACTGAACAGGCCTCTTACATAGTCACTTCTGCCTTGCCAGGGTCTACTATGCATGGAAGACGTGTGGTTGCCATGTAGGTAAAGACGCCATATCTTAGTTCTATCTGATGTGATTACAAGGACCTCAGCACGTGGTGCTCTCAAGTGGCTCATCCCAGGTTGGGAGAGGCCTTTGTGGCGAAGCCCGATGAGGCCCCTTGCTAGTGTCAGGGCGGAGGTGGCTGCTGTGTGCTCTGAGTGAGCTCCTGGAGAGTGATGTCAGCCTTGCTTTTGGTCAAGAAGAGAGAGCAGCTGGGCCAACAAGCACCTCTGGTCATCACCCCCCCATCTGTATACTACTGTTGACCCCCCAGTGGTACACTCCTGTACCGCTATGAAAGAGTCAGCTTCCTCCAAGAGGGACAGATTGAGGAATGACCTCATTTTGCTGCTCTTGTGTTTGTTTGGGGGCCACATTTTAGGTTTTATTTTCATTTTGAGTTCTTGACTCTGGGTCCCACCACTCTGTATGTACTTTTTATCTAGTGCGTCTCTGGCTCACTCATGAATGACAGACACCTCCAGCTCCCTGTTTTCATTGTGGGATGTAAAACAAGCAGCTCCGGTGGAGACCCTTGTAATCCTCCCACAAATGAGGCTAGATGATAGTGGTTTTTAAGCTAAAAACCATTGCAACACCGAGAGAAAATCCCAGGCCCAGAGAGACTGTCAGCCCAGGTTGGTTTCAGATTTGGAGTGAGTTTCTGGAGCACGGAGAAGTCATTCTACAGAAGGATCCTCAGACCCAACTACTAGATATTACTTACTCAGTCCATTGAGGACTGAGCCCGGCCCCAGAGCCTGGAGTCATGATTTAATTCTGCATCTGCAGGTTCTGTCACCCTCTTGTATCCAAATACTAGGGTTCCACTGTCACCAAGCGAGGGTGCTTCCACCCAGAGCCCTGCATCCTCCAAAGGTCCCAGGAACTGACTTAAAGAAGACCTATTTCAGGCCTGGACTTCTCTGGTGTGTAGAAGGTGAGAGGGCTGTGTGGACCTCTGCAGAAACCTTATTCTTCATTCACTGTGTTAAAGCCTAGGGTGCTGCTTTTCTCCTTAGAAGAAAAACAAGCTTCACTTTCTTGACTGATCCCCAGTTGTCATTCTGGTTCTCCAAAGTACCAGCCAGCTGGTTCCCTCGGCTGGTGCTGACGCTGGGTGGAGGGGACAGGTGTGGCTGGAAACGGGGCAGACGGGGGAGCCAGGTGTCTTTCCCTCAATCCATCCTAGGCTCCTATTTCCTTCCTGGCTGGAAAGACACCTCCAATCCTGTCCATAAATGAACAACCACGCGACTACAACAGCTGCTTAATATGGGCTTGCTTTATGCTTACCTGGGTTAATAATAAATACCAATACCAACATAAAACACCATTATTGGATAACAGAAATACAGCTGGGGCATCTATCTCCTGGGACAAATCCCTTGGCCATATCTGTGCTCGGGCTAGGGTATCCAAGGGATGGGGCTTCCCTGGTAGCTCAGTGGTAAAGTATCCACCCGCCAGTGTAGGAGATGAGGAGACATGGGTTTGATTCCTGGGTTGGGAAGACCCCCTGGAGAAGGAAATGGCAGCTCACTCCAGTATACTTGCCTGGGAAAACCTATGGACAGAGGAGCCTGGAGGGCTACAGTCCATGGGGTCACAAGAGTTGGACATGACTAAGCAGCTGAGTGTGGGCATGAGACCCAAGGGGACTGCATTGCAGCCTGAAGCAGCGATCCAGTTATACTTGGTCTTTCCAGAAAATTCTTGCTTCTGTGTTCTCAGAGGCATGCTTCTTCCTTGAGCCTGTGAGGAGAAGAAACCGCAGGCTCCCCAGCCCAGCAGCCGCCATCAGGGTGGGCTGTGCGGTGCCTGGCTGGCGTTGTGCATGGAGAAGGCGGCATCGTGATGGAAGAGCAGCCAAACTGTGGAGGTGGTGATGTCTCTGCTCCTTCCCTCACAGTTTCCCATCTTAATGAGTCCTCTCTTTGCTGACTTCTCCTGCAGTGGCAATGCTTCTGCATCCCCCTAATCACTGCCCCAGGGAACAGCTCACTGCTGCAGCAATGCCTCTCCTCACTGCTGGGCATCCACTGCGCTCCTGGAGGAACCTCCTTGAAACACAGCTGTGTCCTAACTGGTGGCAAGAGAAAGACGGAGTGTGACACACACATCTGTCATTTTCTCCAGGGAGAATGCCTTTATCTCATTAGTAGCAGAACATGTTCCACTGGTCAGGGTGCCACGTGGAGGGGCTGAGATGCTTCTGTGGGATGCCATGGGCATGTGTCTGGGGAGGAGACAGTTCTACTTATAGAGCAGAGGGGACCTTCTCTGGCACCTTCCTCCATTTGACTCTTTTTTCTCTGAAGGCTCTGCATGGATTATGCCACAGCCTGGCCACCAGGAAGGCAAGCACCCCAATGGGTTAAGGGTTTCCAGGTCCCTGAGGGGCCCTCATCTGACTGCCAACACCCCTTTTATGAGAACCAGCATGAATATCCAGCCTTGTCTGGTGTACATGCAGATGGCATGTGATGGGTTGGTCATACTGGTTAATTAGTATCTCTTTAAATGCATCTTATAAGTTAAGATGCTTTGAGTTGAGTCTTACTGCTCTGAGTTGCCACATTTGGTGATGACACTCTACTCCCCCTAGAAAATAAACAAACAACTTGCTCCAAGGCCACAGGATACCTCAGGACTCATTCAGTAAGAGTCTGTTCAACTACAATGAGGTATCACCTCACACTGTAAAGAATGGCCATCATCAAACAAATCTACAAACAGTAAATACTGGAGGAAAGGGAACTTTCTTGCATAATTGGTGGGAATGTAAATTGATACATTCCTCTATGGAGAACAGATTTCTTGAAAAAATCTAGGAATAAAACTACAATATGAGCCAGCAATCCCACTATTAGGCATATACCCTGAGAAAAACCATGATTCTAAAAGACACATGTACCCCAGTGTTCATTGCAGCACTATTTACAATAGCTGGGACATGGAAACAGCCTAGATGTCCTTCGACAGATGAATGGATAAAGAAGTTGTTGTACAAATATACAATGGAATATTACTCTGTCATAAAAGGAATGAATTTGAGTCAGTTCTGGTGAGATGGATGAAACTAGAACCTGTTATACAGAGTGAAGTAAGTCAGAAAGAAAAAACAAATACCGTATATTAATGCATATACATGAAATCTAGAAAAAGGGGACTGATGAACCTATTTGCAGGGCAGCAGTAGAGACGCAGACATAGAGAACAGACTTGTGGACCCAGCAAGGGAGGGGACAGGATGGGGTGGATTGAGAGAGAAGCATTGAAACCTATACATTACCACGTGTAAAACAGATAGCCGGTGGGACTATGACGCAGGCAGCTCAACTCACAGCTCTCTGACAACCTAGATGGGGTGGGAGGGAGTGAGAGGCGGGGAGGGAGGTTCAGGAGGGAGGGGGCATATGTATACCTAAGGCTGATTCATGCTGGTGTATGTCAGAAGCCAACACAACATTGTGAAGCAGTTATCCTCCAATTAAAAATACATTTTAAAAAGAGTCAGTTTAAGTTCATTTTTAAGGCTCATGGGGTCTTAGAGGGATTCCTTCATCACGTTAAGATTTCCCTCCAAACTCTGTTTCCCAGTTGAGTTCAAAGTTGATATTTTCTAGACTCTCAAGCATTTGAAAAGCCATCAAGTTGAATATTAAAAATTCAAAATGGACTTGCAAATAGAACCTTTACTTTTTTTTTTTAGAACCTTTACTTTTGCAGAGATTAAGCTATTAAGAAATGGATCCCTGTGGTGAAGCTGTGTGTCTGGGGGCTCCTGGGAATTAAGTTGCAGGCAGAGCTGCCAGGATATGTTATGAAAGCCACCTCCTTGGCCCCCTCTTCTTCCCTGGGCTGCGGGGGCTTCACCCTCAGGAAGAATGGGCCTGGGCAGCTCCAGTGTCTGCCTCTAATGGGCCTGTGTCCCTTGCTCCCACAGCTTGTCACATTCTGGAGTGTTGTGATGGGCTGGCCCAGGATGTCATTGGCTCCATCGGACAAGCCTTTGAGCTCCGGTTTAAGCAGTATTTGCAATGTCCTTCCAAGATCGCTGCTCTTCATGACCGGTGAGTAGTGCTCTTACACCATTTGCAGTGGCCTCTCTACATTTTCTGACCTTTCCTCTTAAAATCACTTAAAAGGAGAAAAACCACAAAACCAGCTCCCTGAGAGGTGCTCTGAACGGACAGTTAATCACAGCATCCTGTGCCTGGAGACACCTGGCCGGTGCTGGGCTGGGGCTCAGAAAACCGACAGATGGAAGCTGACATATGGGTGATGCTCCCAATGTTTAGAAAAACATTTTTTTGAAACTATAGTGACAGTAGCTAAGGTTACAAAAAAAAAAAAAAAACAACAACACTGTAATATGTTTTTATTCTGTCTCCTCTGCAAGCATGTGATGTTTCCATATGTTGTTTTCTTGGATCCACGTCTCCCCAGGTTCTACCTGTTCTGTTGTCCTCATCATCAGGGTTAACCAGAGTCCTGATTCAGAAGCTCCTGTCATGAGGCGTTATGCTTGAGATGACCAGCACTGGTTCTGCTTTATTGGACTTTGTAGCTTTCAGGCTCAATGGCTGTAGGGCCCTGATCTTTGTCTCACCAGTTTTTTTCTGTAGGGAGAAGACTCTTGAGAGTCCCTAGGACTGCAAGGAGATCAAACCAGTCAATACTAAAGGAAATCAACCCTGAATATTCATTGGAAGGATTGATGCTGAAGCTGGAGCTCCAATCCTTTGGCCATACGATGCTAAGAGCTGACTCATTGGAAAAGACCCTGAAGCTTGGAAAGATTGAGAGCAAGAGGAAAAGAAGTGGGTGACAGAGGATGAGATGGTGGCATGGCATCACCAGCTCAATGGACATGAGTTTGAGTCAACTCTAGGAGACAGTGAAGGACAGGGAAGCATTGCGAGCTGCAGTGCATGGGCATCGCAAAGAGTTGGACACAACTTACTGACTGAACAACAAGTTTTCTCTGTAAAATAGGAATAATAGTAGCTTGCAGTATTTTAAACATTAAGGTCAGTTCAGTTCAGTTCAGTTGCTCAGTCATATCTGACCCTTTGTGACCCTACGGACTGCAGCATGCCAGGCTTCCCCGTCCATCACCAACTCCTGGAGCTTGCTCAAACCTAGGTCCATCGAGTCAGTGATGCCATCCAACCATCTCATCCTCTGTCATCCCCTTCTCCTCCCACCTTCAATCTTTCCCAGCATCAGGGTGTTTTCCAATGAGTCATTTCTGCACATCAGGTGGTCAAAGTATTGGAGTTTCAGCTTCAGCATCAGTCCCTTCCAATGAATATTCAGGACTGATTTCCTTTAGGATGGACTGGTTGAATCTTGCAGTCCAAAGGACTCTCAAGAGTCTTCTTGAACACCACAGTTCAAAAGCATCAATTCTTTGGTGCTCAGCTTTCTTTATAGTCCAACTCTCACATCCATACATGACTACTAAAAAAAACATAGCTTTGACTATATGAACCTTTTTGGCAAAGTAATATCTCTGCTTTTTAGTATGCTGCCTAGGTTGGTCATAGCTTTTCTTCCAAGGAGCAAGTTTCTTTTAATTTCATGGCTGCAGTCACCATCTGCAGTGATTTTGAAGCCCAAGAAAATAGAGTCTGTCACTGTTTCCATTGTTTCCCCATCTATTTGCCATGAAGTGATGGGACTGGATGCCATGATCTTAGTGTTTTGAATGTTGAGTTTTAACCCAGCTTTTTCACTCTCCTCTTTCACTTTCATCAAGTGAGGCTTTTAGTTCTTCTTCACTTTCTGCCATAAGGATGGTGTCCTCTGCATATCTGAGGTTATTGATATTTCTCCAGGCAATCTTGATTCCAACTTGTGCTTCATCCAGCCTGGCATTTTGCATGATATACTCTACATATAAGATAAATTAGCAAGGTGACAATATACAGCCTTGACGTACTCTTTTTCCTATTTGGAACCAGTCTGTTGTTCCATGTCCAGTTCTAACTGTTACTTCCTGACCTGCATACAGATTTCTCAGGAGACAGGTAAGGTCGTCTGGAATTCCCATCTCTTTAAGAATTTTCCAGTTTGTTATGATTCAGACAGTGAAAGGCTTTAGCATAGTCAATGAAATAGAAGTAGATGTTTTTCTGGAACTCTCTTGCTTTTTTGATGATCCAGTGGATGTTCGCAATTTGATCTCAGGTTCCTCTGCCTTTTCTAAATCCAGCTTGAACATCTGGAGGTTCTCAGTTCACGTGCTGTTAAAGCCTAGCTTGGAGAATTTTGAGTATTACTTTGCTAGCCTGTGAGATGAGTGCAATTGTGCAGTAGTTTGAGCATTCTTTGGCATTGCCTTTCTTGGATTGGGATTTGGAATTGGGATTGGAATGAAAACTGACCTTTTCCAGTCCTGTGGCTACTACTGAGTTTTCCAAATTTGTTGGCATTTTGAGTGCAGCACTTTCACAGCATCATCTTTTAGGATTTGAAATCACTCAGCTGGATTTCCATCACCTTCACTCGTTTTGTTCATAGTGATGCTTCCTAAGGCCCACTTGACTTCTCACTCCAGGATGTCTGGCTCTAGGTGAGTGATCACACCATCATGGTTATCTGGGTCATGAAGATATTTTTTGTACAGTTCTTCTGTGTGTTCTTGCCACCTCTTCTTAATATCTTCTTCTTCTGTTAGGTCCGTACCATTTCTGTCCTTTATTGTACTCATCTTTGCATGGAATGTTACCTTGGTATCTCTAATTTTCTTGAAGAGATCTCTAGTCTTTCCCATTCTATTGTTTTCCTCCATTTCTTTGCATTGATCACTTAGGAAGGCTTTCTTAGTTCTGCTGGCTATTCTTTAGAACTCTGCATTCAGATGGATATATCTTTTCTTTTCTCATTTGCCTTTTGCTTCTCCTCTATCCTCAGCTATTTGTAAGGCCTCCTCAGCCAACCATTTTGCCTTTTTGCATTTCTTCTTCTTGGGGATGGTTTTGATCATTGCCTCCTGTACAATATTACAAACTTCCAACCATAGTTCTTCAGGCACTCTATCTATCAGATCTAATCCCTTGAATCTATTTGTCACTTTCACTGTATAATTGTAAGGGGTTTATTTGATTTAGGTCATACCTGAATGGTCTAGTGTTTTTTCCCTACTTTCTTAAATTTAAGTCTGCATTTGGCAATAAGGAGTTCATGATCTGAGCCACAGTCAACTCCTGGTTTTGTTTTTGCTGACTGTATAGACCTTCTCCATCTTCGGCTGCAAAGAATATAATCAATCTGGTTTTGGATTGAACACCTGGTGATGTCCATGTGTAGAATTGTCTCTTGTGTTGTTGGAAGATGGTGTTTGCTATGACCAGTATGTTCTCTTGGCAAAACTCTCTTAGCCTTTTCTCTGCTTCATTTTGTACTCCAAGGCCAAACTTGCCTGTTACTCCAGGTATCTCTTGACTTCCTACTTTTGCATTCCAGTCCCCTATGATGAAAAGAAACTCTTTTTTTGGTGTTAGTTCTAGAAGGTCTAGAACTGAGTTTAAATGTTTCATTTAGACACTAAATGAAATAGTAAATGTAAACAGGAATTGTGAGATGTTTAGTTTATTATAAAAAATGTTCAGCGTCTACTCGAGTTTTCTTGGGAGATAAGAATATTCCATGCAGCACTAAGAAGAAAGTAATGAGGCATATTGGTCATTCAGTCACTTTTCCTACTGAAGGCTTATTGCAGTGGTGTGTTCACTGTCAATAAAAGTTAATTTCTCCTGAATTTACTTTTCCTCCAACTTCTATGGCCATATTCTGGACTTAGTTGTGAAGGCATTATACTCCTCTGTCTTCATTATCTCTCTGAAGTCTTCATCTTTCTTGAAAGAGATTTTTAATCTTTTTTTCATCCACTGGAAAATTTTTTTAAGGTATTCATTCTGGGGGTGCCTATGAACGCCCCATTTTTCCTAGTTGACAAAGACTTCTGCAAACTTATTAAAGCTGAGTGAAAAAAGAGAAAGTAGTGGGGACCATATAGCCCTTGGCAGGACAGTGGGTGAACAAAGTTCTAAATTTTATATTATAATGGAATATAGTCATTAAACAGAATTCATCAGTTTATGTGTATTATCAAAATGAATCTCAAACATTTTAAATGATGTAAAAAAGGATATGAACCATTTATGGAAAGTTTAAAAACACATAAATGATTGCACATGTAGCTTATGAATAAATGCATGTGTATAAAGAGTATAAAAACATGCAAGAATATTACATACCAACCCTAGGACATTTGAGGATGGCAGGGACATGTATGCATGCATGTTCAGTCATGTCCAATTCTGCAACCCCATGGGCTGTAGCCCGCCAGGCTCCTCTGTCCATGGAGTTTCCCAGGGAAGAATATTGGAGTGATTTGCCATTTCCTACTCCAGGTGATATTTCTGACTCACAGATTGAACCCATGTCTCTTGCATCTCCTGCATTGGCAGGCAGGTTATTTACCACTGTGTCACCTGGGAAGCCCAAATTTTTGTACGCAGAAGCTAGGTGCATGCATGCATGCTAAGTCGTGTCCGATTCTTTGTGATCCCATAGACTGTAGACAGCCAGGTTGCTCTGTCCATGGGATTCTCCAGGCCAGAAGACTGAAGTGGGTTGCCATTTCCTCCTTCAGGGGATCTTCCCAACTCAGGGACTGAACTCGCGTCACCTATGTATCCTATATTGACAGGCAGACCATTTACTACTGAACCACCTGAGAAACCGACAGGGGCTTGGGGTGGGCTATAACTGGTTTTGTTAAGTGTATCTCTTTCCTAACATTTTATAAGGACAGTGTTACAGTATGTAAAAAGAATTTTGCAGTGAACACCTGTATAACCAACCATCTAGATTCTACTATTAACATTTTACTGTTAACATCACATATTTATTCATCCAGTGTGAGTCTGACAAATTTTATTTCTTTAAAAAGAAAGGAATCAAATATAGCAAACTGTTCACACTTGTTTAATCTCAGTGGTGGATGTGTAGGTGTCTTTTATATTAATTTAGCTTTTTTGTACTTTTAAAATGTTTCATAAAAGTCAAATAAATACTATTAAATTAGTATGTACAAAAATGAGTGGGGAGAGTTAATTGAACTACATGCTTCTCCGGGCATATACTTAAGGTGTGAAGTCCTTACATGTTTCTATATAATAAAGTTTGAAGAAGTTTGGGGGAAAGAAAATGAAATAGAGAGATCTTATCTATTGAGAAAACGTTGAATCCAATATGCAAGTAATGGTAAAAAATTTCTAAAGCAGAGTATCAGCCAGGGGTCCTGTGTTCCCTGACATTATTCCCATCTGGCCTGACAAACTGCTTGTGTCCATCCACTGAGCAGGTCTGAGACCCATCAGGTGGGAATGTGCCACCTTCTGGCCCTGCTGGGGCCACGAGAGAGAACATCTTGCCTCCAGCTGCCACACTCTTTTCCCCTCCCCACCCTTTTCCAGAGACCCTGGACTGCTGAAGTCACTGGCCCATTTTCCTTCTAGATTTCCCAGAGGCCAGCAAGACAGGAGGTTCTGTTTGTGAGCAGTTCTCCTTGGGTTTGCTTCTCGCTTGCTCAGGCCATTTCTCTTCAAATTGGGAATGAGCTGGAAGTGTGAGAATTTGGTATAATCAGCTTTTTTGTTCACATTCCTCAGAGTAGAGTTGGGGACAGATGAGTGTGGAGTGAGTGTGGTGGTGTTAGGGCCGAGGAAGATGCCCCAGCATCTCAAAGTTTCAGGCTGGTGCACATGGCTTCCTCTCTCTTCTCTTGCTGCTGGTGGTTGGATGACTTATTATTTGTGAATTATTTTTTGCTTATTGTATTAATTATTGGGGGACAGATTCTGTATCTGGAATCATCACCCATATCCAACTGGAAATCAAAAATAGTACTTTTAAATGAATGGAAGTTTTGGTATGGTCTGATTTTCCTTAGAAGATTTTTCCTCGCCAAAATCCAGGGTCATTTTCAACACAAAATCAGAGAAGACAATGAAAAAGAATTCAAATGTAGTCAAATCTCTTTTGATTATTAAAAACATTTTTGATATATAATTTATGATGAAAATACCCTTTTGGAATATATAGTTCTATAGTATTTAGTACTGTCAGAGACTATATAACTATCATTCCTATATAATTCCAGAACATTTTCATCACCCCAGCAAGAAACTCCATACTTATTAACAGTTAATTCCCCAACTTGCAATCTTCTCTCCTGAGATAATCATTGTTCTACTTTCTGTCTTCATTGATTTGCCAGTTCTGGATATTTTATATGCATGGAATCATAGAATATGTGCTTGACTACTTTCACTTATTGGATTGTTTTCAAGGTTAAGCTATGTTGTAGCATGTATCAGTATGGCATCTTTAGGATTGAATAATATGCTTCTGCATACATTTGTTACCTTTTGTTTATTCTTTCCTTGGTTTGTGGATATTAGGGTTGTTTTCACCTTTTAGTTCTCATGAATTATGCTGCTTTGAAGATGTGTACAAGTTCTTGTGTGGACAGATGTTTCAATACTCTTGGGTCTATAACTAGGAATAGAATTGCCTAGTCATAGGGTAACTCTGTGCTAAAGTTTTAGAAACTGCCAAACTGATTTCCAAAGTGGTTGTACCATTTTATATTTTCACCAGAATGTATGAGTTTCAATTTCACGGATATTTGTTATTCTCCATCATTTTGATTTTAGCTATCCTCATGAGTACAAAGTGGTCTCTAATTGTGATTTTGATTTGCATTTTCTTGATAACTATTGATGTCAAGCATCTTTTCATGTGCTTATTGGCTATCTGTATATCTTATTTGGAGAGATGTCTGCTCAAATCCGTGGCCCATTTTAAAAATTATAGTTGATTTACAGTGCTGTGTTACTTTCTGCTATACAACAATGTGAGTCAGTTACATATATATATACACATATATAAATATGTATGTATCTCCACTTCTTTTTAGATTTTTTTCCCATATAGATCATTACAGAGTACTGAATAGAGTTCCCTTAGCTATGCAGTAGGTTCTTGTTATCTATTTCATATACAGTAGTGTGTATATGTCAGTTCCAATCTTGCAGTTTATCCCTCCCTCCCTTCTCCCCCATTCTGGTAACCATAAGTGCATTTTCTGCATCTGTGACAATTTCTGTTTCATAAATAGGTTCATGGGTACCATTTATTTGTTAGATTCCATGTATGAATGACATCATGTGATATCTATCTTCTGTGTCTGACTTGCTTTACTCCGTGCTGAGTAATATTCCATACCATCTATGTGCCGCATCTTACTTATCCATTCCTCTGTTGATGGACATTCAGGTTGATTCCATGTCCTGGCTATTGTAAATAGTGCTATAATGAACATTGGGGTGTGTGTATTATTTCAAATTATGATTTTCTCTGGATGTCTTCTTTGGAGAAATGTCTTTCTAGATCTTCCACCCATTTTTGATTGGGCTGTTTGTTCTTTATAATGAGCTGCATGAGCTGTTTATATATTTTAGATTAATCTCTTGTTGGTTGCTGTGTTTGAAAATGTTTTCTCCCATTCTGTGGGTTTTCTTTTCATTTTGCTGATGATTTCCTTTGCTGTGCAAAAACTTCTAAGTTTATTTAGGTCCCATTTGTTTATTTTTATTTTTGTTAATCTCAGAGATTAACCAAAAAAGATCCTGCTGTGATTTATGTCAGAAAGTGTTCTGCCAATGTTTTGCTGTAAGCATTTTATAGTGTCTGGTCTTTCATGTAGGCCTTTAATCCATTTTGAGTTTATATTTGTGTATGATGTTAGAGAATGTTCTAATTTCATTCTTTTAGATGTAGTTGTCCAGTTTTCCTAGTTCACTTATTGAGGATGCTGTCTTTTCTTCATTGCATATTCTTCCCTCCTTCGTCATAGATTAGGTGACTATAGGTGAGTAAGTTTATCTCTGGACTTTCTTTCCTGTTACACTGATTTATACTTCTGTTTTTGTGCCAGTACCACATTGTTTTGATTACTGTAGCTTGGTAGTATAGCCTGAAGTCAGAGAGACTCATTTTTCTTTCTCAAGATTGTCTTGGCTCTTCAGTGTCTTTTGTGTTTCCATACAAATTGTGAAGTTTTTCTTGCTGTAATTCCATGAAAAAATGTTATTGGTAATTTGATAGAAGTTTCATTGAATCTGCTGATTGCTTTGGATAGTATAGTCATTTTGACAATGCTGATTCTTCCAATCTAAGCATGTGGTATATTTCTCCATCTGTTTATGTTATCTTTGATTTCTTTCATCAGTATCTTATAATTTTCTGAGTATAGGTCTTTTGCCCCCTTGAAGCAAGGTTTATTCCTAGGTATTTTATTCTTTCTGATGCAGTGATAAATAGGATTGTTTCCTTAGTTTCTCTTAGTTTCTCTGATCTTTTGTTGTTAGCGTATTGGAATGCAAGAGATTTTCGTATATTAATTTTGTATCCTGCAACTTTACCAAATTCTGCTCTGGTAGTTTTCTGGTAACATCTTTAGGACTTTCTGTGTATAGTATCATGTCATTCGCAAACAGTGACAAATTTACTTCTTGTTTTCCAATTTGAATTCCTTTAATTTCTCTTTTTTCTCTGATTGCTGTGGCTAGGACTTACAAAACTATCTTAAATAAAAGTGGCAAGACTGCACATCCTTGTCTTATTCCTGATCTTAGAGGAAATCCTTTCAAATTTTTCACTGTTGAGAATGATATTTGCTGTGGGTTTGTCATATATGGCCTTTATTTTGTTATATTATCTCTATGCTTACTTTCTGGGGAGTTTTTCTCATAAATGGTGTTGAATTTTGTCAAAAGCGTTCTCTGCCTCTGTTAAGGTGATCATATAGTTGTTATTCTTCAGTTCATTAGTATTATATTGTGTATTATATTGATTGATTGACATATGTTGAAGAATCCTTGCATCCCCAGGATAAATACCACTTAATCATGTTTATGATCCTTTTAATGTATTGTCAGATTCAGTTTGTAAATATTTTGTTGAGGATTTTTGTGTCTTTGTTCATCGATGATATTGGCCTGTAATTTTCTTTTTTGTGTGATATCTTTGTTGAGTTTTGGTATCAGGGAGATAGTGGTCTTGTAGAATGAGCTTGAGAGTATTCCTTCATTTATAATTTTTTGGACTAGTTTGAGAAGGATAGGTTTTAACTTTCTTCTAGATGTTTGATAGAATTCACCTGTGAAGCCATCTGGTTCTGGACTTTTGTTTGTTGGAAGTTTTTAAATCACAGTTTCAATTTCAGTGACTCATGTGTTCATATTCTCTATTTCTACCTGTTTCAGTCTTTGAAGATTGTACCTTTCTAAGAATTTGTCCATTTCTCTCGGATTGTCCATTTTACTGACACGTGGTTGCTTGCCGTAGTCTCTTATGGCCCTTTGTGTTTCTGTGGTGTCTGTTGTAACTTCTCCTTTTTTCGTTTCTAATTTTATTGATTTGGGTCCTCTCCCTTTTTTTCTTGATAGGTCTAGCTAAAGGCTTACCAACATTATCTTCTCAAAGAACCAGCTTTTAGTTTCACTGATCTTTGCTATTGTTTTCTTTTGTCTCTATATCATTTATCCCTGCTCTGATCTTTATGACTTCTCTCCTTCTGGAAGATTGTTGAGATTTTGTTTGATCTTCTCTCTAGTTGCTTTATGTGTAAGTTTAGGTTGTTTGCTTGAGATTTTTCTCATTTCTTTAGGTAAGATTGTATTGCTATAAAGGTCCCTCTTAGAACTGCTTTTGCTGCATCTCACAGATTTTGGATTGCCATGTTTTTGGTGCCATTTGTCTGTAGATATTTTTTGATTTCCTCTTTGATTTCTTCAGTGATCCATTGATTGTTTAGTAACATATTGTTTAATCTCCATGTGGTGTGTTTTTTTGATAATTTTTTTTTTTTTACTGTAGTTGATTTCTAATGTCATAACATTGTGGCCAGCAAAGGTGATTAATATGATTCAAATTTTCTTGACTAGTTATAGCTTTATAGTTAGTTTGAAGTGAGGTAGTGTGTGTCCTCCAACTACATTCTTCTTTATTAATGTTTGACCCTGATCACTATTGTTGGCCTCTTGCAATTTCAAATGAATTTTAGCATAGCTTGTTTATTTTTACAGAAGAAGACAATTGTGATTTTGATAGAAATTATCTTGAAGCTGTAGACCTATTTGGGGAGTATGTCCATCTTAACAGTATTACATCTTTCAATTCATGAATGCAGGATGTCTTTCCACTTGTTTAGAATTCCTTAATTTCTTTCAACAATGTTTTATAATTTTCAGTTATGAGTCTTGCACTTGCTTTGGTAGTTATTACTACCAAAAGAATAAATCTTTTATTCTTTTTGATACTATAAGTGAAATTGCTTGTTAATTTGGGTTTTATTGTTAATATATAAAAATACAATTGATTTTATACCCTGATTATGTATTGTGGAAGCTTGCTGAATTCATTTATTTTTTATTATTCACTTAGCTGTAATCATTTGTGTGTGTATGTGTATTCCTTAGTATTTTTTATGTACAAGATGTGTCCTGTGCAAGTAAATATAGTTTTATTCTGACTTACTAATCTGAATGCCTTTTATTTCTTTTTATTATATAATTGTCCTGGCTAGAATCTCTAGTACAATGATTAGAGGTGGAAAGATGGGACAAATTTATTATGTTCCTGATCTTAGGAGGGAAATATCCAGAATTTTCCCATTAATTGTATTCTTAGCTGTGAACTTTTCATAGATTATCTTTTTGGGGTTGAGAAAAAGGCCTTTCTATTCCAAGATTTTTGATGGTTTTTTTTATCATGGAAAACTGTCAGATTTTGTCAAATGATTTTTCTGTGTCTAGATATGAGTATTTGGCATTTGTTTTTATTCTATTGGTATGACATATTACATTAGTTGATTTTGAATGTTTAAACAACGTTGCATTACCAGGGAAATATCACTTAGTCATGGTGTATGATTTTTTTTGTATTTTGCTGGAGGATTTTTGGCTTGCTAGTATTTTGTTGAGGATTTTTCCATTCGTGTTCATAAAAGATAATGGTCTGCAATTTTTTTTTTCCTTGCAGTGTCTTCGGTTTTGGCATCTGGATAATACTGGCATCATAGAGTTAGTTTGAAAACTTCCATCCTCTTCTGTTTTTTGGAGGAATTATGAAGAATTGCTACTAATTTGCCTTTAGATATTAGATAGAATTCACCAGGAAGCCATATGATTCTGGGCTTTTCTTGGGAAGCAAGATTTTGATTACTAATTTAGTCTCATTGTTACAGTTACCTTCAGGTTTTCTATTTCTTCTTGAGTTATTTTTGATTGATTGAGTCTTCATAGGAATTTTTCCATTTCATCTAGATTATCTAATTTGTTGGTATATAATTTTTAATAGTTTCTCTTATAATCCTTTTAATTCATATATGATTGGTAGCAATTTTTCTTCTTTTCTTCCTAATTTTGGTAATTTGAGTCTTCTCTGTTCTTTCTCGGTCAGTCTAGCTATAGATTTGTTAATACTGTTGATCTTTCTAATAACCAACTTGGTTTCATTGCTTTTCTATATTGATTTTCTACTATTTCTATTTCTACCTTAATATTTATTGTTTTTCCTTCTGCTTGCTTTGGGTTTAACTCTTATTTTCTAGTTTATTAAGGTAGAAATTCAGGTTGTTGATTTGATATTGTCTATTATCATACAGGCATTTATAGCTCATAAAGTTCTGTGTAAACACAGACTTTCCCTGTTAGTCTTAAACCCCTCAAAGTCATCCACGAGAGTTGAAACTAACTTCTTCCAAACTCCTATTAATGTTGAAGATTTTACCTCTTTCCATGAATCATGAGTGTTTTTGATAGCATCTAGAATGATCAATCCTTTCTAGAAGGCTTTCAATTGACTTTGCTCAGGTCGATCAGAGGAATCACTACTTATGGCAGCTATTGCCTTATGAAATGTATTTCTTAAGTAATAAGACTTGAAAATTGAAATTATTCCTTGATTCAGGGGCTGCAGGATGAATGTTGTATTAGAAAGCTTAAAAACAACATCAATCTCAATTCGAACTCTTGGGTGACCAAGTGCATTGCCAATAAGTAGTAATATTTTGAAAGGAATTATTTCTTTCCAAGCAATAGGTCTCAACAGTGGGCTAAAAATATTCAGTAAACCATGCTATAAACAGATATGCTGTTGTCCAGACTTTGCTGATCCATTTATAGAGAATAGGCAGAGTAGATTTAGCATAATTCCTAAGGGCCCTAAAGTTTTCAGAATGGTAAATGAGCACTGGCTTCAACTTAAAGTCACCGACTGCATTAGCCCCTAGCAAGAGTCAGTTTGTCCTTTGAAGCTTTGAAGCCAGGCATTGACCTCTCTAGCTCTGAAATTCCTAGATGGTGTCTTCTTCCAATATGAAGCTATTTTGTTTACACCGAAAATCTGTTGTTTAGTGTAGCCACCTCCATTATCTTAGTGAGATACTCCAAATAACTTGCAATTGTTTCTATCAATACAGCAGCATTGCTGCTTTGCCTTGCACTTTGATGTTATGGAAATGTCTTCTTTCCTTAAATCTCATGAACCAACCTCTGCTAGATTCAAGCTTTTCTTCAGCAGCTTCCTCATCTCTTATAAATTGAAAAGAATTGGGATTCACTTGCTCTGGATTAGACTTTGGCTTAAAGTAACGTTGAGGCTGGTTTTATCCTCTATCCAGATCTTTCATGCATTGGAGAAGGAAATGGCAACCCACTCCAGTGTTCTTGCCTGGAGAATCCCAGAGGCGGGGGAGCCTGGTGGGCTGCCGTCTATGGGGTTGCACAGGGTCGGACACGACTGAAGTGACTTAGCAGCGGCAGCAGCAGATCTCTCAAAAGGTCTCCATATAAACAATAGGACTGTTTTACTTTCTTATTATTCATGTGTTCACTGAAGTAGCTGTTGTTGTTTGTTGTGGTTGTTTGTTTTAATGACTTTCCTAACCCAACTTAGTAAAGTCTATATTTTGTTACATATGACCACTGACAACTCTGCCCAGGTCACTTATTAGACAGCTAATGATCAAAGAGAGATTTAAATGTCTGAAATCACTAAGACCCCCAGCTTTTGCTGAGTTACTCTGTGTGAATCTTGGGGAACTCCTTCAACACTTAGCTGGGCAGTTGGCAACTCTGCTTTAGCTTTCACTTTCTGCTTGTGCAAAACTTCAAGGTCAGTGCAGATGAGAACTAATGCCTTCTTACATCTTTTCTGAGCAGGCACACAACCCGGATGTGAAAACAGTTCTATGCATACATGTAGATGCCTAGATTCCTAGAAATATGTTAAAGTTTATCATTTCCCAGCTTTTTTTTTTTTTAAGCTTTTTGACTAGCTTACTCTTTAGCACAAATGTTATCTATTGTTTCAGGGAGTCATAGTGTTAAATAATTGCCTCTAATTGTTTTTGACAAATGACCTTATGGAAGAAGCTCTGACAAGCTTCTGAATCAGGCCAAATAAAGACAGTTTTGGGAGTGGAGTCTTATAGAGGATGATCAGAATAGACAAGCTCTGAATCAGGCCAAATAAAGACAGTTTTGGGAGTGGAGTCTTATAGAGAATGATCAGAAAGGTCATAATGACTGTTTTCTGGGAATAGGGCTTTACAGGAACCTAAATGCTCTTTTGCCTCCTCCCTTGTCTAGCTATTTAGGCTGCTGGTTTTCACTGTGACTATTGGATTTTGGCTTTTAAGGCTACCCTGGAGATGGCAACAGAGCAAGTTAAAATGCAACAAAACTCTTGTCCTACCAGCTATTTATGTCTTTTTTTGTTTGTTTAATAAACACTCTCTAGATTGGTACAAACTTTTGATTAATTTCCAGAGTTCTAAAAATGTTGATCATGAAAACATTTTTTGCTAGCTTTCTTGTTGTCATTACAGAGGAGAGAATAATTCAGAGGTCCTTACTCTGCCATTTTCCTTGATGTCACTAAATCTCCATTAAAGTTAATTTTGTTTTGGGTAAATTTCATGATATACAAAAATGTATGTCTATAACTCAAGAAGCTGATTATCATTACATATAAATTATGTCTTTCCTTATTAAAATGTAGTTTTAATAAAGGAGTTCTTTTATGTTTCAAATAAGACTGGAATTTTCTAAAGGGTAGCACTGTGAATAAGGCAGGGATATTTGGCTGAACCACTCATCTGCTTTTTACATGTGCCTGAGACCTAGATCGTTGACAGGGGAGTGACTAAACTCTGCTATCTTGGACTATCGTTACTAACATTAGATTTTTTTTGTTTTGACAGTAAGTTCAACTTTTGGCTAAAGTTCTTGAAAATCCTCTTTTAACAGAATGCAGAGTCTAGATGAGCCATGGACTGAAGAGGAGAGTGATGGCTCAGATCACCCGTATTACAACAGCGTTCCAAGCAAGACACCTCCTCCAGGGGGGTTTGCGGATGCTCGCCTGAAAGCCAGACCCCACGGTCCTGACACAGTCCAGGTGAGTCTTATATCTATCCTTGAATGGGAGCTAACTGAACTTCATTTCCTATTGCTTTCTTCAACTCTATTTTCAGACTGATGTTCTATCCAAACAGAAAAATTCACAAACTTCCTCCCCTTGAACTTCATAAAGCAGACAGTAGGGGAAGCTTATGCTTTAACATCACAAGGTTCCAAACGCCTTGGAATGCCATTGTGATTCCTGAGATATACAAGTCTGCAAGCTCCCTCTTCATCCCAGGACAAATCCCATTGTATTGTTAACTTAATGAGGAAAAGAGAGAGTTCAAGTCTTTTAAAAGCCTGGGGTACTTTGAGTTCTCTGGAAAGAGAAAGAATGTAAGCCTTTAACATAGGATTTTTTTTTTTGTTTTGAGGTTTTCTATTTTACTTATCTCCCTGATTTTCCCTCTAATTCAAAATTCTAGTAAGACATTCTCTTTCTAGAGTTTTGGTAGCTCTATGATATCTCATTGTTATAGGGAATTTTTTGATGTCACTTATCTTATGTGGATGACAATAAAAGTGGTAAATAACACTGAAGCCAAGGGTCAAAGCTCTATAAGAAGGAATCGACAAGGTGGATTTGCCCAGGAATGAATGGTTATAGGTGTATATGCTGGGTGGAAACTGTGTTCTGACACATAAATAGTCTCTAACTGAAATCCATTTTAAGGTGTGTTCTGTGATGTGGCTATATATAGAGAGTTCAGTTTATGGTCACACTTAGGGAAGGGAGGTGGGGGGGAGTGGGTTATGAAAACAGGGAGCATCTGTAGTTTTGATGAGATGTTGCCTCTTTTTTCACACCCACACAGACTTACTTCCCAAACCTTCATGTCAACTGTGAGGCATGAAGGGAAAGCTGAGTGCAACAGGAATGCAATCCACTGGCCACTGAAGTCCCTTCTACTGTACTATGGTCTTTAAAGGTGGAGATGCAAGAAGAAGAGGACTTTTTCTTGTTTTGTATTTACATATGTCTATAGTTTGCAGGAAAAGAGCAAACTTACTACCAGGGGAGACACTTAGGAGACCCGTTTGGTGAAGACTGGCAGCCTACACCTGTCAGGCAAGGTGAGAGGCAAGGTAAGGTGGACAAGAAACATAAAAAATACTTTTCAAAAGTGATGTGCTCCCTAGTGGCTGGTTCCTGTCCTGTGGAGTGGCAGAGTGGCTGACTGGAAATAACTGCTGTGGGTGGAGATGCAGTTTCCCAACCGGATCACAGAAACAGAAATAATGGCTGTCAGGGATACCAAATCAAAGAAATAGAAATAATGGCTGTCAGGGATGTCGGAGGGCACGCATCAGATAATCCCTCCCTGGGCACCAGGACCAGCTCACTCTTCATCCTCCCAGTTCTCCCTGTTCTCCTGCATGCTGAGACTATGCCCCTAAGGCCCTTCTGCGGCAGGAGGGCTTGCCCACCCAGGGGCTGAGGAATTCACCTCCCCAGGGCCAGCTCCACACCCAGTTCAAATGAGGCTAAGGTGGGAGATTCTGGAGTCAACACTGAATCCTGGTAGCTTCTAATAGCGGCTTGTAGTTTTCCCTTCCTTTCCTCTGCCCCGCCTCCCTCTTCTACGGTCACCTTTAGGAAGAACGGAGTGACACCAGCCCTGGCAGAGATGGCACCTGGAACACAAGTCTGTCACAGGGCCTGGGTCCTTCTAGAGGACATTTCACTTCTTATCAAACCTATAAGCATGCACCTACATCCTGCATTAAAAATAGTATGACTAATTAAGTACTACTTAGTTTAATTGCTAACATCAGTCTCTATTCTCTAGACAGTTATTTTTAGATAAGCATACACATGTATATATCTATGAGTACGTTTTAAAGGTTTCTTTTAATTTTAAGTTCTCCTCAAACATTTCGAGAACTTTTGACAGTTCCAGGGTCCTGGCTACAGGCTCTGAAGGAGATGGATTGATAAATGAATTAAGATCTGATGTATGCTTCTATGTATATATTTTAACTGTTTGTTGGTTTAACATTAAAGTTTTCACCTTCATTATTGCCATTTGTGCTAGTGGGTAAATGACAATATATTTTTAAAATGTTCCTCTTGTGAAATAATTTTATGTCATGCCTGCCCCAGCTGAAAGATGACCTATTTGTGCTTCCCAGTTAATAATCCATAAAAGAGCCAACAAACTACATGACTCTACCTTAGAATTGAATAGAAAAAACAAAGTTATAACTTTGCCAGAGGCACTTTTTTACATTTTCAACTTTGTTCTGTATACATTTAAAAAAATTGAGACAACAATCATGTACTTAGACATAGAATAACTATTAGAGACTAAGGGAGACACATTACTTACATTAGATATTGACTCTATTGAAAAATTTGTTAGATTTATTTGAAAATGAGGTCCTTTTTTATATCCAAGTTATTCCAGCCAGATCAGGAACAGACAGTGTAAGAAATTCACCAGAGAAAAAATGAGCCTTATATAAGTTCTTGGCCTGGAACTTGAGACTCATAACTCTTAATGAATTTCAAGTTCTTATTGGAAAGCAATAAATACCTTGTCCATAGAACAAATAAACCTCTATTAATCTGCTAGCAGCCATTTCCCATAAATGAAACTGAACTCTGGGTACCACCATCAGGGAGTGTATATCTCCCTGGCCTGCACTCAACACTCGCAAACATCTGAAGCTGATGACTTTCTCAGGACACTTGCGTTCTCAGGCTTACAGGCCAGAGACAGCGGTGCTGCCAAAAGTCCTTCAGTGGGCTCTTGGGAGAGCTTCTTAAAGAGTCCTGAACTCACTCTTGCCGGTTGGATTCAGCCAACTTTCATGCCCCACCACCTGGAGAGGTGACCTCTCTCTAGGCCCAAGGTGATCTTGAGAGTGTCTGCAGAAGTTTGTTAGAAACAGTGATCCTGTACAAAGAATCAGATGGTGACCCGGGCAGGGCCACACCCTTCGTTCACCTTGGGTGACAATAGCAGTGACCCCCCCCCCCCAAGTCCACCCTCAACAGTCTTGGTTCAGTTGGGAAGTCCCATGATGGCACAAGCCTGATTCTGTTTTACAAGGAAAGAATCTCAGTTCATTAGCAAATGGGGTAAATATTGCTTTATTTCTAAAAATGGGGCCAGAGCATTGGAAATGCATTGCATTTCTAGCGGAGTTAATATATGACGCATTTACCTACACTTAAAAAAAGAGCAGTGAAAACAAGGCTCGTTGTTCTTCTGCTCAGTTATTTTGATCTCAGTCCTTCGCAGAGGGATTGAGGAGGCTGTGGGAGCTTCTGTGGTCGGTGTGGTTCCCCTGCTCCTCCCACCCCGCCTGGCCTGAGTCAGATGGGCTTAGGGTCTTGACAAGGCTCCTAACCTTCCTGTTGTCCACCATCCTGGGCTGGCAGGGCCCGTTTTGACAGGAAGGAGTGGAGAGTATCCTAGCGGAAGCACAGCAGGATAAGAGGGTCAGAGAAGAGATTTAATAGATGGGCATCTGAAAGAAGGATTTTCTCAAGAATGGACTAAAGGAACTTCTCTGTGAAACATTGGGTGGCTTAACATAAATAGCATTACGATCAGAAGAGAAAAGAGGTCTGTTTTCTTGTTGCAGGATCCTTGGACATCTACAGCATGCCTGAAGGGAAATCACACGTGGCTCCTACGGGAGAAGCCCC
This sequence comes from Muntiacus reevesi, assembly GCF_963930625.1. Classification (NCBI taxonomy): domain Eukaryota; kingdom Metazoa; phylum Chordata; class Mammalia; order Artiodactyla; family Cervidae; genus Muntiacus; species Muntiacus reevesi. The sequence goes on from NC_089258.1 coordinate 20,939,037, forward strand.
CACTTATGTCAATACCCAGCGTATCCCCCAGCAGATGGGGCTGGCCACGGGCAGCAGTGCAGAGAGCAGCCCGCGGAAAGACCTCTTTGACATGAGTGCGTTTCCATTGCTATTGTTTTTTCTCTTTTAAGGCTGGTTTTTTTTTTTTTTAAACTTTGTATTTTTTTTGAAATCTGTGCAATTACTGTTTTTTCTTCCAGTGTGGTTTTGATTAGGAATGCTGATTAGCTTTTTTTTTTTTTTTCTGGGTTATCATTGAGTTTTCCAAGGTTTTGAACTTTTTTGCTTTCGTATTACAACCTTCTCTGCAGTTCTCTGCAGGAGACAAAGCAACTTCCCCCTCTTTTTATAATTAACTTTGTCCTTGACAATCATACTGAGACAAATGATATACATAAATGAATGCATTCATTTATTTCTTCACTTAGGTATTAATTGGATATTGTGTGCCTAAAATACTTTATCAGTTTTAAGGATGCCAAGCTGAAATGGCTTGGCCCCTCTTAATCTGCTGAATAAAACTAACATGTAAGCAAGAAATTGTAATACACCCACGTGTCTGCCTACACACACCCACTTTCCCTCTCCCCTTCTTCCTCTCCACTGAACACCTACCAGGTGTCAAATACTGTTCTATTTACTGGGGATACACAGGAAAACAATAGACAGAGTCCCTACTCTCATGGAGTTTAAATAACCACCATGTGTTACAGGTAGTGACAAATGCTCTGATGAAAATAAAATGGGATGAGAAGAGTGACCCCAAATTACCGTTGCTTGCACTCTAGTGTGATAGGTGTCAGGGACCTCTGCTTGTAATATAGATTGGGAAAAATAAGTCATCTGTGAACTGGTTAATGAAAGTGTAAATTGTTGTTAAAGAATTTTGAAAGAGCTTTCTAAGCTCACAGATAGCTTTACATCCCCAGATTTATTTTTCAACTTCATTGAGAACTTTACAGGCTGAAAAGGGAGGGAGAGGAGACTAGTATTTAGCCAGTTTCTATCACGTGGCAAGGTGCATATTATTTAATTTTTCCAGTAGTCTTATGGGTAGATATTATTATTATCATTATTATTACTCTCTTGCAGAGGAGGAAATAGAGACTCCCAGAAGTTTGGTAAATTCACTGCTGGTTCAATACTTGGTATTGTATGTGGGTGAGGATAGGATTGAGTGCTTTTATGAATAGGCTTCACCATGACAACAATAGTCTATTTCTCCCAGGATGACAGACAAAAATTCACCAGAGCCAGAAGAACTGCAGAATCATCTAATCCAATCTAATCCAATCTCTTCATAAAAAAAAAAAAAAAATGTGGAAATAGCCTAGGAGGTATGAAGCGACTTTACAAAATTTGGCACCAACTACTAGCTCCTTGACCCTCTGCTCCAGTTTTAACAATGTCTCCCAACTTCATTTTAGTAGTTGAATTTATGGCAGACTATTTTCACTGCTTAATTTAATCAAGTTGCCAGTGAATTCTGGCCCCAGAGCCCGAGGAGAGTTAGATTCGGCTGGGGTTTGAGACGGGAAAAATGAAAGCCCAAGCCACCCTTTTCTCATCCCTCAATTTCCACTCTTACTCCCAAAACTAGAGAAGGGGCGAGAGAAAGTAGACAGAGCCCTGGAGAAGCTAATGTCTGCTGAAAAGTGTTGGAGAAGGAGACCTAGTGTCCTGTTTATCTTGAACCCCAAGGCCAAGTGTTCGTCACTCAGTTGTGTCCAACTCTTTGTGACCCCATGGACTGTAGTCAGCCAGGCTCCTCTGTCCATGGGGTTTCCCAGGCAAGAATACTGGAGAGGGTTGCCATTCCCTTCTCCAGGGGATCTTCCTGACCCAGGGATTGAACCCAGGTCTCCCACATTGCAGGCAGATTCTTTACCGTCTGAGCCACCAGGGAAGCAGTTTCTTGAACCACTATAGCTAAATAGCAATGGTGATAGGGGTGCTGATTCTTCTGGTAACGTTACCGATGGTGGTGGTGATGATAATGATGGTAGTGAAGGTGACGATGATGATGTTGACGGTGATGCTGGTGCTAGTGGGTCTGAGATGATGATGATGATGATGGTGTAGAAACAGAATACAGATTTTCATCTACTCCGGGTAATCAGGGAAAAAAGTAGAATGAAGAAAGAAAATACACAAACAATTTTAGCCCATAGTTTTAACCTCTTCTTTTTTTGGGGAGGGGGGGCAAATCTGTAAATAATTTAACAAGCTGTCAAAATGTCTTAGTTTTGGTTTCATTTATTCACTTCACTTCTGCCCATTCTCTGCTAACATTTAATAAACTGGTCTGATTTTACAGCACTCCCTGAATGTTTATAGGGTACAAAGTATGACCCAGGAGCAGTGTTGGCCTCTGGGGATGTAGCTATGCCCAGGAGAGAAATTTTCCTGGTCTTGTGGTGTTTGCACTGTACCATGTCGGCAGTGTGGTCCTCAATGAACATCACAATACCTTACTCTTGTGTAGCACTGTGTGCATTTTTCAGAGTTATACATATTGCTCTGATTGAAAATCGAACATTGAGATTTAATTAGGTGTGCCTGTCGACTTCTCTCTCTGCTGATATCTGTTGCTGTTTAACAGCAATGGCCCGCAGTGAGAAGTGTGTTCTGAAGGGCATAGAGTCAAGCTCAGTCTCAAACATTAATACAAGAGCTTTTTTCCGCAGGGAAACAAGTGAATGTCCAAGGGAGGTAGAGCTCCTAGCCTGGGGCAAGTCACACAAAGGGCCGCTAATAAATGTTGGTTTTCTTCTCTTTTAAAAATGCACCTAATACAAAGATTTTGAAAGAAACATTTGTTGGGCTGGGTTTCGGTTTTGCACAAAACCTTGCAATTTGTCTTTTCCTCCGTGTATTTTCTTTGATATTGACAGATTTTTATTCAGAAGAGAGCACATTTGTTGAAGAGGCTAGCCAATGTTCCAGAGAAAGTAGATGGCATGTAGTATGCCTGGCCTCTTGCAGCATGCAAAAATGAAGTCATTCTAACTAGTGAGACAAAGGGTGTGCTTGAATCTTTGTCTTGGGAAAGCGGACTCATCAGAAAGAGTCATGCCAAGTTTTGGGCTGTGTTTTCAAATGCCATGACGATGAATCTTGTTATCTTACCAGCCAGTCAGTTTTCTCTACTTTTTTTTTTTTCTGGTTGAAGTTGCCTTTGCATTGCCAACCCTCACATTGTGTTGTTTATCTTCTGCTCTCCTTGGAATTGACGTGTTGCTGGCACATGTTGTTGGCAGAGCCTTTTGAAGATGCCCTCAAGATTCAGTCCTTGGGGCCTGTGTTGAGCAAGGCAGCCTCCATGGAGTGCATCAGCCCCGTCTCACCCAGAGCGCCAGATGCCAAGATGCTGGAAGAACTGAAAGCAGAGCCTTGGTACCAAGGGGAGATGAGCAGGAAGGAGGCAGAGGGGCTGCTAAAGAGAGATGGAGACTTCTTGGTCAGGAAGAGTACCACCAACCCGGGCTCCTTCGTCCTCACTGGCATGCACAACGGCCAGGCCAAACACTTGCTGCTCGTGGACCCAGAAGGCACGGTGAGGCCACCCTCCCTCCAAGTCTCCCCTCGGTCACTGCACTGGGGACCACTTTCCCTTCTCTACCCACATATGCCTGCTGAGTCCTGACAGTCACTCCTCTGGGACCCTGGAGACCAGGCCCAGAGGACTTACTTTCAGGCCAGAGTCAGATTACTGGAGCCCATGGTTAGAGCCCCATGCAACTTATAAGACTTGGAAACTCACCAGAGCCCAGGTGGAAAGCCTTAATTCTCATGTTCTTTAAAGTGAATATAAAAACTGCAGGAGTTTCCCTTCCAGACACATTCATAGTGAATCTTTGTTCGCAAGTTCCTGGACTTTTGATACTCACCTCAAATTTCTCTACAAGTTGAACCACAAGATTTTATTTGCAGATTGTAAAATGTGACGGAGCAATAGGTAAGCCTCCTATGAATTGTCTCTTGCTTTCCCACCCAGAGAAGTAATGGCTCATGACAGTGAGTTTGGCTTTTTGGCTCTTCCTAGCAGAACAATTGTGTCTGAATAATTCTGTAGGGTTGACTGAATACCCCATCTTCCAGTAAGTAAACAAATTTTACTTCACCCTGGCATAATCTGAGAATTATTAAGTTTAATAAATGTAGTTGCACTCACCTAACTATTGAGTAAATTCCAGGATTGTTGTTTAAAATCTTTTATCCAGTGAGAACAAAAAAGCAGGTAGAGTTATCTCTATAGTAAAGGATGTTGTTTTAAAAGTTTTATTGAAGTATAGTTGATTTATAATGTGTTAATTTTTGCTGTATAGAAAAGTGACTCAGTTATACTGACAGACATATATATGTGTGTGTGTGTGTGTACATATATATATATTCTTTTCCATTGTGGTTAATCACAGGACATTGGATATAGTTCCCTGTGCTATATAGTAGAACCTTGTTGTTTATCCTACCTCTGTACAATAGTTTGCATCTGCTAATCCCAAACTCCCAGTCCTTCCCTCTCCCATCCCCTCCCTCCCCTGGCAACCACAAGTCTGTTCTGTATGACAGATATTGCATTTTTTGATTGACAGGTAGGGATGAAGACAGTCCTCAGTTGAATTTGGACATAACTGAACTGTGTGTGTTAGAGAGGATGTTTTGCCTCAGGTGTCTGGACTTAGCTGCCTGCCCACCTTGGCTCCCTAGACCTCTGCATCACCTCTTTCCCTTCCACCTGGGCAACCACACCCCATAAGTGTAATTTATAGCCTTCCAATCCACTTTCCCTAGTTGTGTGGACTTTTTCTCACATATATATACATACCAAGGAAAATACATATCTTGTGCTTCTGTGTTTTAGAAATTCACGAACATGATATTGTTCTACAAATCATTTCTTTCTTTTCCCCTTCGATACATGCTTTTGAGATCTGCCAGTGGTGTCTCTGCATGATGAAGTGTTACTTGGGTGGGCCATCTGGGGCTCACTGGATACACAGTTACACATCACTTCCTGAGCTCTTTTGGGAAGGATTAAAAACCTGATGCTGCAAACCTTATTCTTGCTCCCCCCTGCACCTGGTACAGTCTCTCTTGGGCATATCCCAAGAGTGGACTTTTTGATCACAGAATGTATATACATTTAATGTCACTGTGGGGTTGCATTTACTTCCAGAATGGCTAGGGTTACCGACATGCACAGTGGCAGAGGATGAAGGGCCTTCATCGGCCTCTTCTCTCTCCAATTATGCTAATATGACAGGGGTGGGGAGTGAAGAGATGTCTTATTGTTTGCCATGCAATTCTTTGATTGCACTTTAACAGATTTCTTCATAAATTTTATATTCCTATCTTTCCCCCATATTTCCCTTTTAATTTTCTTAATGGGCTTTCTTGAGTTTTCTCCAGTCATAGAATGTCCATATGTACTCTCCCATGTCTTCACCTCTCAGATAATTTTGTCTGTGACCTTCTTCATCAAATAAAAGTCTTTTTTTTCCCTGGGAATATAGCTAAATCCATTAATTTTCCCCTTTATGGTTTATAGTTCTAAAAGATTTCTCACCCACCAATCACAGGTATACTGCATCTTCCTTTGGTATTTTCTCCCTATTAGCTTCATGGTTTTATCTTTCACCTTTACCCTTTCAAGCCCAACTGAAGTTACTTTAGAAGATGATGTAAGAGAAGGGCCCGACGTTTAAAAAATCGCCATGTAGTGAGTCCATTTTCCCATCACTATTTAGCGAAGAATTCATCTTTTCTCCGTGGTGGTGATGCTCCTTCTAACACACACTAAGTTCTCTGTGTCATGGGTCTATTTCTGGGCTCTCAGTTCTGTTCTGTTGGTTTGACGCTCCCTTCCTTGTGCATGTTCCATACTGCTTTAGTCATCACGCTTTAAACTATCCTAACATCTAGTGGCATGAGTCCTTCCTCTTGAGTCTCCTTTTCATAAGTTGTCTTAGCTATTCTCAGACCTTTGTTCTTTGTTCTGAGTTTAGATTCAGTTTACCAAGTCACCAAAAATACATGCTGTGGTTTTGAGAGGACTTGTGCTGAATTTGCAGATTAATTTGAGGAGAGCTGACATTTTTTAGTAGTAAATCATCACCTCCATGAGCGTGGCATGGCTCCACTTATTTAGTTTTAAGATACCTTTTGTTAGAATTTTAAAATTCTCTCCAGAAAGTTCTTCCGTTTCCTTAATTAGGTTACTTCCTTGGGTGACTGGTTTTAGTGCCTGTTTTAAGTTATATGTTATTTTTGATTACTTTTTCTCAATAGCTATTGCTGCAGGGAGAGGAAAATAGTGTGATCTTGATTCTGGAAATTTTTCTGACTGTCGTAGTTTTACTGGACCAGCGGTCATGCCATTGCAAACACGGACTGTTTCTCTTGTCTTCCAAATCCCAGACCTCACAGGGTACTGCTGAGCTGACCAGGGCATCTTTGAGCATTGGCCAGGAGAGGGCGCCCTTGTGCAGTTTCCAACCTGAAAAGGATGGCCTCTAAATTTTCATGCGGGCTTTTGTGGTGGCTCAGACAGTAAAGAATCTGCCTGCAAAGCAGAAGACCCAGGTTTAATCCCTGGGTTGGGAATATCCCCTGGAGAAGGGAACGGCTTCCTACTCCAGTGTTCTTGCCTGGAGAATTTCATGGACAGAGGAGCCTGGTGGACTACAGTCCATGGGGTGGCAAAGAATCAGGCACGACTGAGTGACTTTCACTTTCTCCCTTAAGGATGATGAAAGCTTTTGTAGATGTTCTAATCAGCCTAAAGGACTTCATTCATTCACTCATTCATTCTTCACTCAACAGATGTGTACTGAAGGACTACTAATCCAGACACTGATTTTGGCACCTGGTATATATCCATGACCAGTGGGAAGGATAATCTCTGCTTTCATTAACATATATATTAATTACCCAATTACTTTTATCATGTATAGGTATTGAACTTTATCAAATGTTTCTTCAACAGCTTTTGTGATAATACCATGATTTGTTTCCCCTAAAGTCCATTTGTCTGGGGAATTAGGTAGATTTTTCTGATGTTTCATCCTGGCATAAACTCTGCTTGGCCTATGACATAGTAAATCATGGATTTGGATTTGGAGTCTGAATATTTCCTTTAGAATTTTTTCAGGTGCTGTTCATAAGAGAAATCTGTCTTCATCGTCTTTGCTTCCTTTGGTTGTGTGTTCATCAAGGGAATGTCAAGATTATGGCGTTATACTCACCTCTTACAATGATCTAGGTTTACTCCAAATCAGAGAAGCCACCTCCCCCCACCATTTTATCTCACAGAGAATACTTTGTATAACTGCTACTTCTTTACCCTGATTTATTCTTACCCTTAAGTACTTATCACAAACAAGCACTCTTTTGTTTGCTAATTTATTATTTAGCTCCCCCAACCAGACAATAGGGCTTCCCCAATGGCTCAGCAGTAAAGAATCTGCCTGCGGTTCAGTCCCTGGGTTGGGAAGAGCCCCTGGAGAAGGAAATGGCAACCCCCTCCAGTATTCTTGCCTTGGAAATCCCATGAGCAGAGGAGCCTGGCTGGCTACAGTTCCCAGGGTCACAAAATAGTCGGACACAATTTACAGACTAAACAACAACAACAGCTAGACTATAATCCCCATGAGGGTAGCAGTCTTGTTCAGTGTAGTTATTTCCCACCATCTAGAATAGAGCCTGGCACATAAGTGGTGTTCAGTAATCATTGGATAACTGAATACATAAATCAACCTCAGACTTTTGCAGGTTAGGGACTGAGGACCCAAGAAGGCAACCTGGGTTCGAAAATAAGTTTTCTGCACAGACTCAGTCCAGAGTTCTTTCCGTCTGCATTGACTGCCTATGAAATTTGTTGTAGTTATCTCTAAGTAAATAGAAGAGAAAATATCTAAGCAATTCTATGAGAATATACATATTTTGGTTGAAAATTCTAGGTACTTTTTTTAAAATTAAAATTTAGCTAAATTATACCCTCTTGTAGATCAAAGACAATTAGTATTTTTTTTTTGGTCACTCAGTCCTTATAGACAAAAGGATGATTTATGAAAAGATATGTACTACTAATATATTATACATTCACAAGACAGTATAGAGATAATGTAGAAGGTAAGAAGGAGATGAAGTTAGACCAGATGTCTGAGCAAGCCCTGAACACCCCACACTGTGTTGTCTCTACAACTTTAATTTTGGAGCAGAAATTTGCAGTATGGTTGGGAAAATGTGTGAATCACACCTACTAATAACTGTTCTTTTGGGGGGTTTTTCATTGGATCTGATTATCTAGCTTAATTGATCCTATGGAGGACAGCTTTAGCTGAAAGGGAAAATGGAAATGAAAGACTTAATTAAAAATATAATGTTGCTTGCTTGCTGTGAGGACACGAAAATAGACGATGAACACATTCTCTTCAATATTTATTCATCTGATTTTCATGGTAATTGGTTGGTCCCAGACTATAAAGGGGGAAGCTTGGCAGAACAGATTACTCAGAAAAATAAGGATGCAAAACAGTTCTGCATCTAAATTTACCCCCGAGTATATCAACCTATGTGCCTTCCCACTGTGCACTGATTGTTCAAGACGCCTGGGGGCGCTGATAACTGGGGTGATGGGCATGGTTGTGGCTGGGCTTCTGAGCTCCTGGGGAGTTGCTGAAGCTACCGACCCTTGAAAATACCAGCTGGAAATAGGCCCGTGAGTTGGTCTGTAGGAACAACCTCAGAGATGGCATCTGGTGCACATTTTTTTTAATCTTTTCAACATCTTTCAGAAACATTTAGTCAGCCCTCTGTGTCTAAAATTATTCCCTGAGTCATTTATCACTGATTCATCACTTTGGCCTTGAAGGGCCAGAAAAGTGTGGTGGGCAGCATGCTTGCATTTGAACAAGCTGCTGTCACACATGGCTGGGTGTTCCATGGGTTTCATTAATGTGGTCTCAGGTTGTTTATTAACGTGGTCTCAGGTTGTGGCAGGTATGAGAGCACGTCCAATCACCAAACCACAACACCATCCAACATTCACATTTATTAGGTTGTTACTTTCTTCTTAGTGTAATTAAGAAAGCCTTCCCCCAATCCCTCCACTTAATAGAGTCATGTTATTATCTTTAAATTCCTTTTTTTACCGGTCAGTCTAGACTGTGCTGCCTCAACAAATAAAAGGTGAATTCTGCTTAAAAGTGATTTAATCCAGCATAGCTTCTGTTCCCACTCACTCCAAGCTGGTGTCTGTGGCTCCCTCGTCTCTCTGGTCCTTGCTTGGGTGGCTCAGGGATGCAGGCTTGTTCATCTTCTGGGTCTGCCTTGTCACCATGGAGAAGAGAGGAATGGAGGTAGATCAGTGGCCTCACTGGGGAAGCGACACATGTCACTCACCTCAGGTCCATTAGTCCCCACCTGACCCCCAAGAGAGGCGGAGAAATGTAAGGAAGCATGAAAAGTGCTTGACTGACAAGGTCATCTCAGCAATTTGTCTTTTAAGTTTCTGTCGATGTTGTGGCCCCAGATATAAACAAAAAAGACAGAAAGGATTTAATGAAGACTAACAGGCCCCCTCCCTCCTCCTTACCCTATTTCCGATTCCGAGAGAGACAGGCTTTGCCAATGTATTCTCTTTAAAGTTCTCTGAAAAGTGCTTGATTCGTTAATTTAAAATTTCAAGACATTGTTTCTTGATGTTCCCTGTGAACACTCTTTAGTTTACCTCATTTTTGCTACCTCTTTAATTTCTTGACAAGTATTTTAGTTTTTCTAGTGCTTAATTTTGTGCCTTCACCAAGGCTGTCTCCGATTCCATCAGTGTGAGGACCAGTGTTTCACAACTTCATCCCCTGCCCCAGGCAGAGTGGGTACCCTGCGGGTCCTTTCTTTCCTCCCCCTTCTTCCTCCATCTGTCTTCTGTCAACACTGGCTTTATATGTTTCTTTAATGCACCAGAGCAAAGAAAGTGGTCTAATGAATTCCCAAGTACTGATCATTGGCTGCCGCAATGACCAATATTGTTCTAATCTCATTTCACCTGTATCTCACCCCATTAATTTTTTTTAGAGTATTGTTTGGAAGCACAGTATACAAAAACTTTCTTCTCTGGAATCATGTGAGAGTCAATTGCTCAGATATTCCATCACCCCTGAGAGTACTCGTGTGTGACTTCCTGCTAACAATTCTCCTGCCTAACCATGGTGCAGACACCCGCGTGAATCAGACCTTTATCCTGCTGCATCACCACCACGTCATCCTCCAGAGCCTTTTGTTGTCTTAAGAATGTCCTTTGTCCTGAAAGGATCCAGTTCAGAATCATGTGCTGCATTCAGTGGTGATGTCTATTTAGCCTGCTTCAACCTAGAACAGTTCTCAGTTCGGGTTCCTCTGATGTTTCCTCATTACTGGAGTCAGCGTATGCATCTTGGCTGAACTATCGTAGGAACACTGCTCGCTGCATCCCTGCGTCCTGCTGGGGAGATGCTGACTGCCCGTGAGTGTTCACCTGGACGGCTTCACCGAGGAGGTGTCGGCATGCCTCCCCATAGCAGGACCCTCTCCTTTCCCTTGAGTTAACATTTGGGGGAGGTACTGTGAAAACTACATAACTACCCTCTTCACGATCAAACTTTCAATATAATCACTTATTTATTTTTGCTGTTGTAGATTCTAGTTTCCTGTTTTATTCAGTGGGCTATTTCTTGTTGCTCAGTTGCTCAGTCGTGTGGGATTCCTTGCAACCCCAGGGACTGCAGCACGCCAGGCCTCCCTGTCCTTACCATCTCCTGGAGCTTGCTCAGACTCGTGTCCATTGACTTGGTGATGCCATCCAACGGGCTATACTTAGTTATTGTATTCATTTTGATGCTCCTTCAAGCTGGCTTCTATGTCCTTTTGACATGTCTTTATCTTTCAGCATCTCCTGTCTCCTGATGCAAAATGATAAAACAGCAAAATGATAAAACTCGGCCATCTGGCCGAGTCCTGCAGTTACCCACTTCTCCAAATGAACTCTGGTCTGGTTCCTTCGGAGACCAAGATCTGGGCACTGCATGTGCTCATTGCTGGTGGGGTGTTGCTGCTACCAGACCCTCTAAATGGACAGACACTGTACACACACACACACACACACACACACACACACACACTTATTTCCATATCTATTTCTCTATCTATCTATGAAAGTGAAGCGTTAGTCAGTCAATTGTGTCTGACTCTTTGCGACCATGTGGACTCTAGCCACCTGGCTCCTCTGTCCCCGGGATTCTCCAGGCGAGAATACTTGAGTGGGTTGCCATTCCCTTCTCCAGGGGATCTTCTCCACCCCGGGACTGAACCCAGGTCTCCTGCGTTGCAGGCAGATTCTTTACCATCTGAACCACCAGACAATTGGAAACCAGGCGTTCACAAAAATTCTTCTAATTTCAAGCTACAGTCACAGGGTTCATTTTTACTTTTTTCCTTTTCTCTGTCTACGACTCCCTTCTTCAACAATAAGGAACCTGACTCCCATTATTCTTAACAATTTAACCGATCTGATGAACTCCTTTGTATGTGATACATCACCCATCACGGCTGCTGTCCCTACTGTGTGTGGAAACCTTCCTCACCCAGCCCTGACTTGGGCTTCCCAGCCCAACCGTTCTGCACATGATTCCCTCCTCACCTTGTTCACGCTCCGATGCCTGTGCCGCTCTAGCCTCCTACACACACACCCTCCCCCTCCTGGGCTCTGACCACCAGACTGCACTGCCCAACCTTCTCCCTGGTTCCCTGCGCCAGTCCATCCCTCCATCCCATGGGCATTTCCACTCTGCTCGCGCTCCAGGATGCCCTGTGGAGCCACTGTGGCTACATGACCCTCATGGCACCGAGACCTATCCTCTTGGCTTTTGGACTGATTGTTCTTTTAGGAAGGAAAAGGAGAAGAAAGGAAGGGGAAGGAGGACATTTTCAAAGCCTTTCCTAGCGGATTCTGGGCCTCCTATCATCTCTCCTGTAACTTCTGCAGGAATCTCTACCAATAAGGACATTGCAACAATAACATATCATCGTTATACCAACAAAACCAAAAATAATTATGGAACATATTGAAATTTTTCTGATTATCTTAAAGATATTTTTTTTATAGTAAGTTTGTTGGAATCAGAATTGATAGATGATCTGCATCATGCATTTCATTTTGTTTCTTATGTCACTCTGTTGCAACTTTCTTTCTGCCTCCCTCTACACCTTGATTTATTTGAGGAATTAGACATTTGTCTGTAGAATATCCCTCATTATGATTTGGGTCCATGTCCTTGTGGCATTATTTAACTTGTTTCTTGCCTCCTGTATTTTCTATGAACTGGTAGACATAGAGATCTTTAAAAATAGCTTTATTGGCATATAATTTACATAATATCCATTTAAAGTGTATGATTCAGCAGTTTTTAGTATAATCACAGATATGTGCATCCATCATCACAGTCCATTTTGTAATTTCGTGCTGTACCATTTAGCTATCACCCTTCTCGTCTCCCATTCTCCAGCATTAGGTACCCCTCAGCAGTTTTCTGTCCCTGTAGATTATCCCATTCTGGACTTTCATATGAACAGAATCATATAACATGTGCACTGTCCTGACTAATTTTTTTCACTTAGCATAATGTTTTAAAGGCTTATCTATGCTATAACATGTGTTAGCACTTCCTTTTTATGGATAAATAATACTCCATTTATGGACATACCACATTTTATTTATGATTAATCTGTTGATGCTGCTAAGTCACTTCAGTCATGTCCGACTCTGTGAGACCCCATAGACGGCAGCCTACCAGGCTCCCCCGTCCCTGGGATTCTCCAGGCAAGAACACTGGAGTGGGTTGCCATTTCCTTCTCCAATGCATGAAAGTGAAAAGTGAAAGTGAAGTCGCTCAGTCAAGTCTGACTCTTCGCGACCCCATGGACTGCAGCCTACCAGGCTCCTCCGTCCATGGGATTCTCCAGGCAAGAACACTGGAGTGGGTTGCCATTTCCTTCTCCAATGCATGAGAGTGAGAAGTGAAAGTGAAGTCGCTCAGTCGTGTCTGACTCTTAGCGACCCCATGGACTGCAGCCTACCAGGCTCCTCTGTCCATGGGATTTTCCAGGCAAGAGTACTGGAGTGGGGTGCCATTGCCTTCTCCGAATCTTTTGATGGGCAGTTGGCAATTGTGAATAATGCCACTGTAAACGTTATATAAAAGTGTCTGAATGGACATATATTTCATTTACCTTGGATATATACCTAGGAGTTGAATCAGTATGTCAAATGGTAACTTTATAATTAGTCACTTGAAATGCCAATTTTCCAAAGCAACTGCATCATTAAGCAGTGTATAAGGGTTCTAATTTCTCTGTGTCATCACCAACGCTTGTTATTATCTGACTTTTAAATTCTAGAATACTAGGGGATGTAAAGTGGTATACCATTGTGGTTTTGATTTGCATTTTCCTTGATGACTCTTCATGTTCAGCACCCTTCATGTGCTCATTGGTCATTTGGGTATCTTTGGAGAAATGTCTGTTCAGGTCTTTTGCTCATTTTTTTCCTTCTTTTTTTTTTCTCTTCATTTTTTTTAATTGTGGTAAAATATATATATAGTATAAAATTTACCATTTTAACCATTTTTGAGTGTACAGAGATACTAAGTATGTTCATGTAGATATGCAACCATCACCACCATCAATCTCCAGAACTCTTTTTGTCTTGCAACACTGAAACTTTATACTTGTTAAGCAATAACTCCTGCCTGCAATGCAGGAGAGCTGTGTTTGATCCCTGGGTTGGGAAGATCCCCTGGAGAAGGGAGAGGCTACTCACTCCAGTACTCTGGCCTGGAGAATTCCATGGACTGTATAGTCCATGGGGTTGCAAAGAGTCAGACACGACTGAGTGACTTTCACTCACTCACTTATTCCCATCTCACAGCCCCTGGCCTTCACCAGTTTACTTTCTTTGTCTATGATTTTAACTACTCCAAGTACCTAATGAGCTTCTCCAGTGACTCAGTGGTAAAGAATTCATCTGCAATGCAGGAGATGTGGCAGGAACTTTGGGTTTAATTCCTGGGTCAGGAAGATCCCCTGGAGAAGGAATGGTAAACCAATCCAGTATTCTTGTCTGGAAAATCCCATGGACAGTCCATGGGGTTTTGAAAGAGTTGGGTATGACTTAGCAACTAAACAACGAGTAGCTCATATACGTGGATTCATACAGTATTTGTCTTTATTTATTTATTTAGTATTTGTCTTTAAATATTTGGTTTCTTTGATTTAATATAATGCTCTCAAGTTTTATTCACACTGTAGCATGTGTACTAATTCCCTTACTTTTTAAAGCTAGCTAATATTCCACTGTATGTAAGAGTTCCAGTTTCTACACATCTTTGCCAACGTTTCTTATTTTCTGTGTTTTTTTTTTTTTAATAATAGCCTTCACAATGGCTATGAGATGTATTTCATTATACTTTGGTCTTAGATCCATTTTCACTTAGTTTTTGTATGTTGTGTTGTCTAAAGGTACAGCTTTATTTTTTTGCATGTGGATATCCAGTTTTCCCAGAGACATTTGTTGAAAAAACTGTCCTTTCTCTAGTGAAAGGCCTTGGCTTCCCAGTCAAAAAAGTTTGCCCACATATGTGGGAGTTTTGTTTTCTGGGCTTTCTATTATATTCCCTTGGTCTATATGCTTATCTTTTAACCAATATCTTATTATTTTGATTACTGTAACTTTGTAGTGAGTTTTGAAATCAGGAAGTGTGAGTCTTCTAACTTAGTTCTTTTTTTTTTCCTCAAGATTGCTTTGGTTATTCACGTCCCTTGATGTTCTATATGAATTTTAGAATGGATTTTTCCATTTCTGAGGGAAAAAAGTCATTGGACCTTTGATATGGATTACATTCTCCCCAGGTGGCACTAGTGGTAAAGAACATGCTTGCCAATGCAGGCAATGTAAGAGATGCAGGTTCGATCCCTAGGTTGGGAAGATCCCCTGGAGGAGGGCATGGCAGCCCACTCTAATTTTCTTGCCTGGAGAACCCTATGGACAAAGGAGCCTCGCAGGCTGCAGTTCACAGGGCTGCAAAGAGCAGGACACGACCGAAGTGACTTAGTGTGCACGCGCGCGCGCGCACACACACACACACACACACACACACACACACACATTTAACCTGAAGTTTGCTTTCTGTCAGTTCAGTTCAGTCGCTCAGTCATGTCTGACTCTTTGTGACCCCATGGACTGCAGCACACCGGGCCATCACCAACTCCCGGAGTTTACTCACATTCATCTCCATTGAGTCGGTGATGCCATCCAACCATCTCATCCTCTGTCGTCCCCTTCTCCTCCTGCCCTCAATCTTTCCCAGCAACAGGGTCTTTTCAAATGAGTCAGCTCTTCGCATCATGTGGCCAAAGGACTGGAGTTTCAGCTTCAACATCAGTCCTTCCAATGAAAACTCAGGACTGATCTCCTTTAGGATAGGCTGCTTTATGTAGTATTGACATATTAATAATATTAAATCTTCCAGTTCATGAGCATGAATGTCTTTCCATTTTTTAAAAATATTTTCTTTAATTTCTTTCAAAATGTTTTGTAGATTTCCTTGTACAAGCCTTTTTCCTCTTTGGCTAAGTTAATTTCTAAGTATCTCATTCTATTTTTTGGTGTAGTTATATATGGAATTGCATTCTTATTTTCATTTTAAAATTGTTTATTGTTAGTATATAAATGCTACTGATTTTTGTGTGTTGACTTTATATCTTGTTACTTTGTTGAATTCATTTATTGGCTCTAACACATTTTTTTCATGTGTATAGAGTCTTTAGGTTTCTCCCTGTAAGATCATATCACTTGCAAACAGAGAATTTTACTTTTTGTTTCAAATTAGTGGCTTTTATTTTTCTTTTTGACTGATTACCCTGGCTAGAACTCCTATGTTGAACACAACTGCTGTATTGAAGAAGAGGTCAAAGCAGGCATCCTTGCCTTTTTCCTGATCTTAGAGGCAAAGCTTTCAGTTTTTTACCATTGGATATGATATTGGCTATGGGTTTTTCATGTATTATTTGTGTTATTTTGAAGTAGTTTCCTTCTATGGAAGGGTGTTAAATTTTGTCAAAGGTTTTATGTATCAGTTGAGATTATCGTGCTTTTTTTTTTTTATTTTTTTTTTTTTATTTTTTTTTTTATTTTTTTTTTAAATATTATTTTATTAGTTGGAGGCCAATCACTTTACAACATTTCAGTGGGTTTTGTCTTTTTTATCCCCTTGATTCTGTTAATGTGACGTGTTTTCAAACATTGAGCCATTCTTGCATTTCTGGAATAAGTCTCACTTGGTCATTAATCATTTTAATATTCTGTTGAATTTGATTTTCTGATATTTTGTTGAGGACTTTTTACATTGATGTTCATGAGGGATGTTGTTCTGTAGTTTTTGTTTTTTTCTTGTAGCATCCTTGTCTGGCTTTGGTATCAGGATAATGCTGGTCTCACAGAATGAGTTAAGAAGTTTCCCCTTCTTTTTGGGAGAAATTTGAGGACTGGTATGAACTCTTTTAAATGTTTGGTAAAAGTCACCAATGAAGTCATCAAGTCAGGCTTTTCTTTGTCAGGAGATTTTTGATTACTGATTCAATCTCCATACTAGTTATCTCTATTCGTGTTTTCTATTTCTTTGTGATTTAGCCTAACTGATAAGGCTATTTGTCTGTTTCATCTGGGCTATCCAGTTTGCATACTGTTATTCATGGTATGCTTATAATCCTTTTTTATTTCTGTAGAATCAGTAATACTGTTGCCATTTCATTTCTGCTTTTAGTAATTTAGACACTTTTTTCTCCTTAGCTAACTAAATGTTTGTCAATTTTGCTGATCTTTTTTTGAAGAAACAACTTTTGGTTTCAGTGATTTTTTTCTCTTGTTTTTCTATTCTCAGCCTCACTTAGATCTGCTCTAATCTTTATTATTTTCTTCCTCCTGCTTGCTTTGAGTGTAGTTTTTTCCTTGTTTCTTAAGTTGTAAATCTAAGTTGTTTGATCTTTCTTGTTTTATAATCTAAATGCTTAAATCTATATATTGTCTCATTGATACCTAGCTTCATCCTGTTGTGGTCAGAGAAGATACTTTATATGACCCAGCACAGACATAAATAAATAAAATTATTTTTAAAATTTAAAAAATCTATTGAAACAATTTGTAGCCTAACATATGGTCTATCTTGGAAAGTATCCTGTGTACATGTGAGAAGAATGTATGTTCTATTGTTAGAGAGTTATGTATAGTGTTGAGTCTTGTGTTGTTCAAGTCCTCTATTTCTTTACTTATCATTATTGAAGGTGGGGTATTGAAGTCTTCAAATACTGTTGGAAAGCAGTCCATTTCTCGCTTCCATTCTGTCAATTTTTGCTTCATATAATTTGATGGTCTGTTATTAGATGTGTAAATATGTATAAGTGTTATATCTTCTTGCTGTATTGAAACTTTTATTGGTATATAATGTCTTTCTTTGTCCCTTCATTTAAAGTCTATTTTGTCTGATATTGGTATTGCTACTGTCACTAACTTTTGTTTACTATTTGTATAGAACAAATATTTCCATCCTTTGGATCTAAAATGAGTGTCTTATAGACAGCAATTAGTTGGATTTAAAAAAAAATTATCTATATTTTACCATCTGTCTTTTGGCTAGAGAGTTCAGGCCATTTACACTGAATGTAATTACTGAGCAAAGTAATGCTCAAAATTCTCCAAGCCAGGCTTCAACAGTATGTGAACCATGAACTTCTAGTTGTTCAAGCTGGACTTAGAAAAGGCAGAGGAACCAGAGATCAAATTGCTAACATCCACTGGATCATCAAAAAAGCAAGAGAGTTCCAGAAAAACATCTACTTTTGCTTTATTGACTACGCCAAAGCCTTTGACTGTGTGGATCACATCAAACTGGAAAATTCTTAAAGAGATGGGAATACCAGACACCTGACCTGCCTCCTGAGAAATCTGTATGCAGGTCAAGAAGCAACAGTTAGAAATTTACATAGAACAACAGACTGATTGCAAATTGGGAAAGGAGAATGTCAAGGCTGTATATTGTCACCCTGCTTATTTAACTTATGTGCAGAGTAGATCATGCGAAATGCCAGGCTGGATGAAGCACAAGCTGGAATCAAGATTGCCGGGAGAACTAGCAATAACCTCAGATACGCAGATGACACCACCCTTATGACAGAAAGCGAAGAAGAACTAAAGAGCCTCTTGATGAAAGTGAAAGAGGAGAGTGAAAAAGTTGGCTTAAAACTCAACATTCAGAAAACTAAGATCATGGCATCTGGTTCCATTACTTCATGGCAAGTAGATGGAGAAACAATGGAAACAGTGTCAGACTTTATTTTGAGGGGCTCCAAAATCACTGCAAATGGTGGCTGCACCCATGAAAATAAAAGACACTTGCTCCTTGGAACAAAAGCTATGACAAACCTAGACAGCACATTAAAAAGGAGAGACATTACTTTACCAACAAAGTCCATCTAGTCAAAGCTGTGGTTTTTTTAGTAGTCATGTATGGATGTGAGATTTGGACTATAAAGAAAGCTGAGCACTGAAGAATTGATGCTTTTGAACTGTGGTGTTGGAGAAGACTCTTGAGGGTCCCTTGGACTTCAAGGAGATCTAACCAGTCAATCTTAAAGGAAATCAGTCCTGAATATTCATTGGAAGGACTGATGCTGAAGCTGAAAGTCTGGTACTTTGGCCACCTGATGGGAAGAACTGAATCATTGGAAAAGACCTGGATGCTGGAAAGATTGAAGGTGGGAGAAGAAGGGCATGACAGAGGATGAGATGGTTGGATGGCATCACTGACTCGATGGACATGAGTTTGAGTAGGCTCCAGGAGTTGGTGAGGGACAGGGAAGCCTGACGTACTGCAGCCCGTAGGGTCGTAAAGAGTCAGACACTACTGAGTGACTGAACTGAACTGGTAAGAAAGGACTCATTTCCATAATTTTGCTATTTCTGTTCTAATACCCTATAACTTTTTTGTCTGTCATTTCTTACATTACTGTCTTTGTGTTTAGTTGATTTTTTATCTATGTGTAAAATAACTTAATTCCCTTCTTATTTCCTTTAGTATTTATTCTATCTCTACTTTCTTAGTAGTTATTGTGAGGCTTATATTTAACATCTTAAAGTTATAACATTCTAATTTGAATTTGTAGCATCTTAACTTCACTAGCATACAGCATACAAAATCTCTGCTACTTTATAGCTCTGTACTGATTCCATGACTGAGTGACTGAACTGAACTGAACCCACTCCTTTCATTTGTTGATATTCCAAAATTATATGTTTATACATTGTGTGTCCAAAAACATAAACTAACATTTTTAATGCAATAGTCTCAAATTATGTAGAAAACAAAATGTGAAGTTACAAACCAAAGTTACAAAAATGCTACCTTTTATAATTGCCCATGGGCTTTACCTCTACTGTGATCTTTGTTTCTTCATATAGCTTTGAGTTATTATCTAGTATCTTTCATTTCAACCTGCAGGATTCCTTTTAGCATTTCTTCCTGGGCCGGCCTAGTGGAAATGAACTCTCTCAGCTTTATTTTATCTGTGAATGTCTTAATTTCTCCTTCACTTTTGAAGGACAGTTTTGTTGGAAATAAGATTCTTAACTGATAGTTTTTTTTTTCTTTTAGCTTTTAAATACATCAACCCACTGTCTTCTGGTCTTCAACATTTAAGATGAGAAATTTTATTGAAGATCTCTTGTATGTGACAAGGCACTTCTTTCTTGCTGCCTTCAAGACTCTCCCTTTGACTTTGGCTTTGACAGGTTGATGATAATGTGTCTTTGTGTAGGTCTCTGTTTTCGTCCTTCTTTGAGTTTATTGAGCTTCTTGGATGTTTCAGTCAGTTAAGTTCAGGTGCTCTGTTGTGTCCAACTCTTTGCAACCCCATGGACTGCAGCACGCCAGACTTCCCTGTCCCTCACTAACTCCCAGAGCTTGCTCAAACTCATGTCCCTTGAGTTGGTGATGACAGCCAACCATCTCATCCTCTGTTGTCCTCTTCTCCTCCTGCCTTCAATCTTTCCCAGCATCAGGGTCTTTTCAAGTGAGTCAATTCTTCACATCAGGTGGCCAAAGTATTGAAGCTTCAGCTTTAGCATCAGTGAATGAATATTCAGAATTGATTTCCTTTACGATTGACTGGTTGGATCTCCTTGCAGTCCAAGGGACTCTCAAGAGTCTTTCTCAACACCACAGTTCAAAAGCATCACTTCTTCAGTGCTCAGCTTTCTTTATGGTCCGCCTTTCACATCCATACATGACTATTAGAAAAACCATTGCTTTGACTAAATGGACCTTAGTTGGCAAAGTAATGTCTCTGCTTTTAAATATGATGTCTAGGTTTGTCATAGCTTTTGTTCCAAGGAGCAAGTGTCTTTTAATTTCATGGCTGCAGTCATGAAATCACAATCTGCAGTGATTCTGGAGCCCAAGAAAGTAAAGTCTGTCACTGTTTCCATTGTTTCTGCATCTATTTGCCATGAAGTGACGGGACTGGATGCCATGATCTTAGTTTTTTGAATGTTGAATTTTAAGCCAGCTTTTCACTCTCTTCTTTTACTTTCATCAGAAGGCTCTTTAGTTCCTCTTCCCTTTCTTTTCTGGTCCACAACATATCTGTGCTTCTCTGGCATAACTCTGAAGAAATCGTGACTGAATTTCCCTTTTGGTCACTGTGGTTAGCCTTCCACCTTTTTTCTTTTCTACTATCGAAAACAGACTTTGCTAACTTTTGGGCAAACTTTGGGGATGATTGAGGCTCCTTAGTATCTTGGAATTGGAAAAAGAAGGGAAGTTAGACCAGGAACCAGAGGCAGAGAGTCCAAATTGTCCCGCTCACCCTGGAAGTGGCTGGTCAGGAAAACCACATCCCTGGAGGGGGAGACTGGGAGGTGTCCAGGACTCCAGCTATGCAGGGATTCACAGTCAGGCTTACAGTTTGCATAGAAAATGGGTGTTCATGTGAATCACGGCGTCTATTGGGAAATGGAAGCAATTGGTGTGCAAAATTGCAGGTGTAACCCTAGGAAATACAGTCCCAGGGCCTCATGTGGAGCTGGCACTGTGGCCATTGGATTTAGGAAGGGCCCAGACTGAACCTTAATTTCAAATCTGGAAGAGGCCAGACAACACGGCCAGGGTGGATCCACATCCCACCTGGGTTAGGTTGCATTCAGGCATGAACCTTTGGGGGTGGGAGGGTCTCCCAGTGGACCCAACCAAGGCTGAGACAGTAGACAGAGGGCTACAGGTCTGTGTGTGCACCTTTTCCTGTGGAACCAGAATTTCCATAGGAGAGATCTTCAACTGACACCTTTGCCCGCTCTAGCGCCACCATATGGACTGGGCTGAATATAATCATTTTGCCATCAATTGAGTGTACTTGTTACGGCACAATTTTTTTAAATGGTTGCTCCCCCGCCCGGCCTCACTGCCAGTAGGGGGCTCCACAAATATCATTCCCTGCTCTATTAATACATCTCTTCAGGATGCCTGTTGCCTTCAGGGTAGGTTTAAACTGCTCCCTATGGTATGAAAAATAGGAACAGTGAACATTGACCAAGCACATCCTAGGGGCCCTGTACTGTCTGAAATTCTTCATGCACATGAATCATTTGCTTCTGATGAGAATCCTATGAAGTAGGAGTATTACAATAACCATTTTACATAGAAATGAAGGCTCAGAAATGTCAGTAACTTGCCCTAAATGGCACCATTAGGAGGTGGCAGGTGGGGATTTGAACCCAGGTGCTCAGAACTGTTTTCTTGCTACTACACCTGACGATCCTCACATGGGTCAGGGGCAGGTGCATGGTGCTTGGCAAAGCACACAGGATCTGCTTGGCACCCAGCTAGGTGAGGAGGGAACGGGCCGGGGTCTGGCTCGGGAACCCCAGGCCAGTTTATATGTCAGTGGAGCATATTTAGGAGGCCCCCATAACTTCTGTTTTGATACTGAGGGGTGAATGAACATGGCAGGTACTGTCACCTTCCTGTCAACGATGCAATTAGACCATCAGCTTCCAGCTCTACCTTCGCACTTGGTGATTCTCAGCACGGGGTCCCCTGTCTGGCAGCTGCAGCATTACCTGGAACCTGCTAGAAATGCAAATTCTAAGGTTCTACCTGCTGAGTCAGAGCAGGTGAAGGGGAGGGGTCAGGCAGTCTGTGCTTCCAGAAGACCCCCAAAGCAGGGCTTTTGATGCTGCTCAAGTTGACAACCACAGCCTCGTGACAACCACGCATCCTCCCCGGCCTGAACATGTTGAGGCCTGCCTGTTAGCAGGCCTCTCCCTGCTCTACCCAGGCATAGGGTCATAGGGTTGCTCCATGGCTAAGGAGACAATGTCTGGGGAGGGCCGCACCAGGTAATAATGAAGGAACCTTCCAGCTCTCAGTTCAGTTTCTTCGCCATTGTGATCTGCCGGCCACTAGAGGGAGCAGAAGGCACATTGCTTCCAGCCTGGGAAGGGATGGCTGAGCCTCACCTGGAGAGGATGCAGGTGAGTGTCCATCCTCAGCCCAGCAGCCCAGTCAGCCTTGCAGGAGAGCCTGCTCTGCATGCTAGCCCATGCCTCTTCTCTTTCTAGTTCGCGCTGTGTTCAGTTTTTTTTTTTTTTTTACAAGTTATCAGGTTAGCTTTGTGCGATGGCTTTGCCATCCCTGGGTTCTCAACCTGGGACCAGGGTCTTCCCCTGCTGTAAGTGCATTTGGCATGGCTTCTGATGGCAGAATGATTGAAGGCAAAAGGAGAAGAGGGCGGCAGAGGACGAGATGGTTGGATGGCATCACTGATTCAATGGACATGAACTTGGGCAAACCCCAGGAGACAGTGAGGGATAGGAAAGCCTGGCGTGAGGTTGCAAAGAGTTGGACACGACTGAGCAACTGAACAGCAACAACGACTGGTGGTGGAGGGTGCTACTGGGTCAGACAGCTTGAGGGGTGTGTTGGGGATCCCAGATTTCCTCCTTTAAGCCGGACTTAGGACTTTTTTGATGCTGTCTTGAACAGTGCCTTATCAGCTGGTGTCTCGGCGGGTTCATAGAGGTGAGCACTTAGAGCTCATAGGGCTCTTGGGGATCTCCCAGGGATGAAATTGCTGCATTTGGAGAGACTACAATTCTATCCATCTATGGAGATCGTAAAAGATCATCTTAAAGGGAGAATTAGCAGTGCCAGTTGATACTAATAGCAAGGGATTATGACATTTTCTGAACAGTTTGAACAAAACTGCACAAACCCAATAAGTGCTGGAGAGTTCTAAAGGGCCGATCCAGCAGCCCCATACCATCGAGGGCATGGAGGCTCACCTGTGATGTAATCGGCACTCACGTCCACCACTGCCGTCTTCCACTGCTCATCAAGGCGAAGAGCCCAGGCTGCAGAGCAAAACTTAGGCACAGGATGTCGTTTCCAACAGATGTCACACCTGGCTTAGTCAAGCTCGGTGGAGGACAGGTTTAGGATCAGTGATGGGGGTGAGCAAAGATCTCAGTCTTCACTCAGCTGAGTTCCCAGACTTGGGTATTTTACTCCAAAAATTAACTTCCTGAGGTTGATCCGCCACCTTCACCCTCACCATTGTACATACTGCTAGGACAGTGGCGTGGAATTGCTGGATCATATGGTAATTCTATCTTTCATCTTCTGAGGAATCTCCATATTGTTTTTTTCCACAGAGGCTGCATCAGTCTATGTTCGCACCAACAGTGTAGGAGGATTCCATTTTCTCCACATCTTGGCCAGCACTTGTCATTTCTTGTTTTGATAATAGCCGTTCTGGCAGGTGTGGTTTTCATTGTGGTTTTGACTTGTATTCCTTTGATGACTAGTGATGCTGAGCATTTTTCCATATGCTTGTTGGCCACGTGTATGTCTTCTTCGGAAAAATGTCTCTTAAAGTCCTGTGCCCACTTTTAATTGGGTTATATTTAAGTTTTTTTTTAATGTTGAGTTGTGTGACTTCTTTGTATATTTTGGATATTAACCCCTTATTGGGTATATTATTTGCAAATATCTTTTCTAGTTCTGTAGGTGGCCTTTTCATTTTGCCGATAGTTGCCTTCACTGTACAAAAGCTTTTTCATTTGAAATAGTCCCATTTGCTTATTTTTTGCCTTTGTTTCCCTTGCCTGAGGAGACATATCCAAAATAATATTGCCAAAACAGATATCAAAGACTGTACTGCCTATGTCTTCTAGAAGTTTTCTGATTTCAGCTTTACACTTGAGTCTTTAATCCATTTTGAGTTTATTTCTGTATATGGTGTGAGAAAGTATTCCAGTTTTATTTTTTCATAGGTACCTGTTCAGTTTTCCCAACACTATTTATTGAAGAAGCTGTTTTTTTCCATTATATATTCTTTCTTGGCCCATTTGAAAATCTGACTGTTTGTTTTCTTACTGTTGGTTTGACAAGTTCTTTGCCTATTTTAGATAATTGTCCAAAGTTTTTTTTTTTAATTTATTACATGTATCTCTTGCAAATATTTTCTTTCCATCTGTGGCATACCTTCTCATACCTCCTCATTCTATTGATAGTGTCATTTGAAGAGCAGGGTTTTTAAGTTTAATAAAGTCCAACTTCTTATTTCCTTCTTTCATGGATCATGATTTTGGTGTCATAAATAAAGAGTGATCAACAAATTCACAGTCATCTAGGTTTTCTCCTATGTTATCTTGCACGAGTTTTATAGTTTTGAGTTTTATCATCCATTTTGAGTCAACTTTTATGGAGGGTGTAAGGTTTGTGTCCTGTTTAATTTTTTGTATGTGAATGTCCAGTTGTTCCAGCACCATGTGTTGAAAAAAAAATCTTTACTTCATTGTACTGCTTTTGCTTCTTTGTCAAACATCAATTGTTTATATTTGTTTGGTTCAGTGTCTGGGCTCTCTTATTCTGTTCCATTGCTCTATTTGTCTATTCTTTCATCAATACCACACTTTCTTTATTACTGTAGCTTTATAGTAAATTTTGAATATTGTCAGTCTTCCATCTTTATTCTTTTCCTTTGATATTGTGTTGGCTATATTTTATCTTTTGCCTTTCCATATAGACTTTAGAATAAGTTTGTCAATATACGCCAAATATCCTACTGGCATTTTGATTGGGATGGCATTGAATCTGTAGATCAAGGTGGAAAGAACTTACATCTTGACAATATTGAGTCTTCTTACCCATGAATATGGAATATATTCCACTTTTTAGTTTTAAAAAATTTCTTTCATTATACTTTTGTAGTTTTCCTCCTAGAATTGTGCATATGTTTTGTTAGATATATATCTAAGTCTTTCATTTTGGGAATGCTAATATAAAAAGTGTTATTTTAAATTTCAAATTCAGCTTGTTCATTGCTTACATATAGAAAAGCAGTTGACTTTTGTATATTAACCTCTTATCCTGAAACCTTGATGTAATCACTTATTCATTCCAGGAAAGTTTTTTTTTTTTGGTTGTTGTTGCTGTTGATTTTTTTGAGTTTTATTCATAGATAATCATATCATCTGTGAGCAAACAGTTTTATTTTTTCCTTCTCAAGTATTTCCTTTCTTGACTTATTGTATTAGCTAGGACTTCCATTTTGGTGTTGAGAAAGAGTAATGTAATGGGACATCCTTGCCTTGTTCCTAGTTCTAGTGGGAAAGAATCATTACTTATAATATTCCTTTATTATCCTTTTATGTTCATGAGATCTGTAGTGATGACCCTTCTTTCACTTCTGATATGAGTAATTTGTGTCTTCTTTCTTTTTCTCTTAGGTAGCCTGGTTAGAGGCTTACTGATTTTATCTTTTAAGAGAACTAACTTTTGGACTCATTGATTTTCTGTACTGATTTCCTATTTCAATTTCATTGATTTCTGCTCTAATTTTTATTATTTCTCTCTCTTACTTGGAACTTAAATTGCTCTTGCTTTTCTAGTTTCCTATGGTGGAAGTTTAGATGATTGACTTCAGATGTTTCTTCTTTTACAGTACATGCATATTTTAGTCTATCCTCCCTGTTGTTCAGTCACTAAGTCATGTCCAACTCTTTGCCACCCCATCAACTGCAGCATGCCATGCTTCCCTGCCCTTCATTATCTCCTGGAGTTTGCTCAAACTCATGCTCATGGTTATACTGTCCAATTGTCTTATCCTCTGCCACACATAGTTTTCTAGGGCTAACATTCCTTGTGTCATTTTTGTAGCAAAATCCTTTATGCATCTGGAGGAGTTTGTCCTAAGTTTATCTGGGTTGCTTGGTTTTTAAAATCATCCTTTGACATTTCCAACACATGGCAGGTGAGCCTCACAGATAGCTTCGTGGGCTGCAGGTTCTCTGGGCAGAATCCAGATGGGCTTTCAGCATGTATTTATGGGAGTGAAGTAGACTATTTCTTTGTATTTCTTACTCCTTCTGTGTGCCTTTGTTTCCATGTGTGCATGTTTATACTGCCCATCCTATGCACTACAAAAACATTGACGAGTGGTCCTCAGCTTGGGCAGCATGTTGCGGTCATGGAGGGAATATGAAACAGGCTAGTGGCCAGGCCTCACCCCGAGCTCCTGGTGGAGCTGGCCTGGGCATGGAGTTCTGAGAAGCAACTCAGGTGATGCCAACATAAGCCCAGGTTTAGACCACTGTCCCAGACACTTCCCCATCATAAATCCTGCATCTGCCCTATTGCCTTAGAACAGAAATGAATGTTAATCATTAAGAAGTGGGAATAAGGAATCAATGTAAAGGCAACACCCTGACAGTACTAGGCTCAAGCTGACCTCCTGGATGCCTTCATCCTCCTAAAAGGGGCCTGTTATGTTACTCAGGGGTCTTTCTGGGTGGGAAATTCTATGGAGCTCCAGGAGGATTAAACAACCTTGATGCAAAATGCCAGAAAGTCTTGGTAAGGTGTTTTTTTCCTGAATGTGCCCATCAGATTACATCCTTACTGAGGCTTAATGCCCAAGAGTCAGGGGACCTGACTGGGAAGTTTTTTCTCCTTCAATACTTACAGAGGTGGGTGGAGAGGGGCCTCATAGCAGAGTTGGATCCCAGGAGAGGAAAACATCCTCCTTTAGAAAAGTTTATTTTATTTTATTTTATTTTTTCTTTTCTTTTTTTTTTTCCATAGAGTTACACGAATTCCCCATCCCGGTCTCCCATCCCACCTCCCTCTCCACCCGATTCCTCTGGATCTTCCCAGCCCAACAGGCCCGAGCACTTGACTCATGCCTCCCGAAGCAGATGGCTTCTGATATCCACATCTGGAGCATAGAGTTAGCAGGAGAGTGGAATATGGGACTGAAGGCCCAGAGATACAGGACTAAAAGACATTCCATGTCTTTGAGGCTGATGGAGAGGAGAGATGAGTGACCACATTATGGCAGTGGAGTGAGATTAAAAACCTGGGGAAAGATGAATGGACCTAGAGACTGTCACATTGAGTGAAGTATCAGACAAAGAAAGAGAAATATCATATGATATCACTTATATGTGCTTATTTAAATGGTTCAAATGAACTTATTTACAAAAGAGAAATCAAATCACAGGTGTAGAAAACCAACTTGTGGTTGGTTACCAGGGGGGAAGGTGGGGAGGGATAAATTGGGAGATTGAAGTTGACATATACACACTACTATATATAAAATAGATAATGAAGAAGAACATACTGAATAGCACAGTGAACTCTACTCCATACTCTATAATGACCTACATGGGGAAACAATCTAAAAAAGAGTGGATATATGTATATGTTGGACAAGGAAATGGTAACGCACTTCAGTATCCTTGTCTGGACAATCCCAAGGACAGAGGAGCCTGGCAGGCTACAGTCCATGGGGTCACAAAGAGTTGGACATGACTGAGTGACTAATACACACACACATGTATATGTACGGGATTCTAGGTGGCACTAGTGGTAAAGAACCCGCCTGCCAGTTCAGGAGACATAAGAGACGAGACACAGCCTTGATCTTTGGATAGGGAAGATCCCCTGGAGTAGGGCATGACAACCCACTCCAGTGTTCTTGCCTGGAGTATTCTTGTACTTGCCTCCAGTATTCTTGCCTCCATGGACAGAGAAGCCTGGAAGACAACATGGAGGCAAGATATCTTTTTCTCCTTTGCCTTTAGCAAAGATAAACTTATTTGAATGCAGAGTTCAGTTCAGTTCAGTCGCTCAGTTGTGGCTGACTCTTTGTGACCCCATAGACTGCAGCACACCAGGCCTCCCTGTCCATCGTCAACTCTGGCAGTTTACTCAAACTCTTGTCCATTGGGTTGATGATGCCATCCAACCATCTCATCCTCTGTCATCCTCGTCTCCTCCCACCTTCAATCTTTCCAAGCATCAGGGTCTTTTTAAATGAGTCACCTCTTCGCATCAGGTGGCCAAAGTATTGGAGTTTCAGCTTCAGCATTAGTCCTTCCAGTGAATATTCAGAACTGATTGCATGAGGGACTGGTTTGATCTCCTTGCTGCCCAAGGGACTCTCAAGAGTCTCCTCCAAGACCACAGTTCAAAAGCATCAATTCTTCGGTGCTCAGATTTCTTTATAGTCCAACTCTCACATCCATATATGACTACTAAAAAAACCATAGCTTTGATTAGACAGACCTTTGTTGACAAAGTAATGTCTCTGCTTTTTAATATCCTGTCTAGGTTGGCCATAACTTTTCTTTCGAGAAGCAAGCATCTTTTAATTTCATGGCTGCAATCACCATCTGCAGTGATTTTGGAGCCCAGAAAAATAAAGTCTGTCACTGTTTCCACTGTTTCCCCATCTATTTGCCATGGAGTGATGGGACCAGATGCCATGATCTTAATTTTCTGAATGTTGAGTTTTAAGCCAACTTTTTCACTCTCTTCTTTCACTTTCATCAAGAGGCTCTTTAGTTCTTCGCTTTCTGCCATAAAGATGGTTCATCTGCATATCTGAGGTTATTGATATTTCTCCCGGCAATCTTGAGTCCAGATTGTGCTTCATCCAGCCCAGCATTTTTCATGATGTACTTGGCATATAAGTTAAATAAGCAGAGTGACAATGTACAGCCTTGACATACTCTTTTCCCGATTTGGAACCAGTCTGTTGTTCCAAGTCCAGTTCCAAATGTTGATTTCTGACCTGCATACAGGTCTCTCAGGAGGCAGGTCAGGTGTCTAGTATTCCCATCTCTTTCAGAATTTTTCACAGTTTGTTGTGATCCACACAGTCAAAGGCTTTGGCATAGTCAATAAAGCAGAAGTAGATGTCTTTCTGGAACTCTCTTGCTTTTCCAATGATCCAACAGATGTTGGCAATTTGATCTCTGGTTCCTCTGCCTTTTCTAAATAAATCTAGCTTGAACATCTGGAAGTTCACAGTTCGTGTACTGTTGAAGCCTGGCTTGGAGAATTTTCAGCATAACTTTACTAGCATAAAATGAGTGCAATTGTGCAGTAGTTTGAACATTCTTTGGCATTGCCTTTCTTTGGGATTACAATGAAAACTGACCTTTTCCAATCCTGTGGCCACTGCTGAGTTTTCCAAATTTGCTGGCATATTGAGTGCAGAACTTTCAAAGCATCATCTTTTAGGATTTGAAATAGCTCAACTGGAATTCCATCACCTCCACTAGCTTTGTTCGTAGTGATGCTTCCTAAGGCCCACTTGACTCCGCATTCCAGGATGTCTGGCTCTAGGTGAGTTATCACACCATCATAATTATCTGGGTCATGATCCTTTTTGCACAGTTCTTCTGTGTATTCTTGCCACCTCTTCTTAATGTCTTCTGCTTCTGTTAGGTGCATACCATTTCTGTCCTTTATTGTGCCCATCTTTGCATGAAATGTTCCCTTGGTATCTCCAATTTTCTTGAAGAGATCTTTAATCTTTCCCATTCTACTGTTTTCCTTATTTCTTTGCACCGATCACTGAGGAAGGCTTTCTTATCTCTCCTTGCTATTCTCTGGAACTCTACATTCAAATAGGTATATCTTTCCTTTTCTCCTTTGCCTTTAGCTTCTCTTCTTTTCACAGCTATTTGTAAGGCCTCCTCAGACAACCATTTGCCTTTCTTTTTCTTGGGAATGGTCTTGATCCCTGCCTCCTGTACAATGTCATGAACCTCCATCCATAGTTCTTCAGGTACTCTGTCTATCATATCTAATCCCTTAAATATATTTCTCACTTCCACTGTATAATCCTAAGGGATTTGATGTAGGTAGGTCGTACCTGAATGGTCTAGTGGTTTTTCCTACTTTCTTCAATTTAAGTCTGAATTTGGCCATAAGGAGTTCATGATCTGAGCCACAGCCAGCTGCTGGTATTGTTTTTGCTGACTGTATAGAGCTTCTCCATCTTTGGCTGCAAAGACTATAATCAATCTGGTTTCCGTATTGAACACCTGGCAATGTCCATGTGCAGAGTTGTCTCTTGTGTTGTTGCAAGAAGGTGTTTGCTATGACTAGTGTGTTTTGACAAAACTCTCTTAGCCTTTGCCCTGCTTCATTCTGTACTCCAAGGCCAAATTTGCCTGTTACTCCAGGTGTTTCTCTACTTCTTACTTATGCATTCCAGTCCCCTATAATGAAATAGACATCTTTTTAGGGTGTTAGTTCTAGAAGATCTTGTAGGTCTTCATAGAACCATTCAACTTCAGCTTCTTCAGCATAACTGGTCGGGACATAGACTTGGATTACTGTGATATTGAATGGTGTGCCTTGGAAATGAACAGAGATCATTCTGTCGTTTTTGAAATTGGAGCCAAGTACTGCATCTCGGACTCTTTTGTTGACTATGATGGCTACTCCATTTCTTAAGGGATTCTTGCCCATAGTAGTAGATATAATGGTCATCTAAGTTAAATTCACCCATTCCAGTCCATTTTAATTCTCTGATTCCTAAAATGTTGATGTTCACTCTTGCCATCTCCTGTTTGACGACTTCCAATTTGCCTTGATTCATGGACCTAACATTCCAGGTTCCTATGCAATATTGCTCTTTACAGCATTGGACCTTGCTTCCATCACCAGTCTAGGTGTTGTTTTTGCTTTGGCTCTGTCACTTCATTCTTTCTGGAGTTATTTCTCCACTGATCTCCAGTAGCATATTAATAGGGCACCTACTGACCTGGGGAGTTCATCTTTCAGTGTCCTGTCGTTTTGCCTTTTCATACTGTTCATGGGGTTCTCAAGGCAGGAATACTGAAGTGGTTTGCCATTCCCTTCTCCAGTGGACCACGTTTTGTCAGAACTCTCCACCATGACCTGTCCATTTTGGGTGGCCCTACATGGCATGGCTCATAGTTTCATTGAGTTAGATAAGACTACAATCTATATAGGCTTGCAAAGCGTCCAACATAACTGAAGTGACTTAGCACATGATGCATGAATGTATATGTGTAACTGACACACTTTGCTGTAGCAGAAACTAATGCAACACTTTAAATCAACTGTTTATATTGGAATATATTTTAATCCAATAAAATAAAAGAAAAAAGAACTTGGGGAAAGAATATTGGGACAATTAAGGAGAATGGATGTGTCTTCAGGTCCCTAAGGTGGGAATGGGAGAGATCTGGTTGCTCTGGGAGGGATAGATTCTGAGCAGTGAGGCTGGAGAGAGAGAGTGGAGTACCCAGGCATCCCAGATCCATTGCGAGGGCCAACTACAGGCTTGGAGCATCCGTGGATGTAGCGAGGTGCCTGCTCCCTGCCCCATCTCCCCTCCCTCCAATTAGCAGGCCCCCAGGGCTGCATCCAAAGCAAGAGAGACTGCTCCTGGCCAGACCTCACACTGCCTCTTTCAAGTGTGGCCTCTACTATAAGTGTACTGACTCCAGGTGGTGGTGGGGACTGGTGGCCTCCAGGGACCAGAGCACAGGCCCAGTGAGCAGAGCAAAGAGACAGAGCTCCTCTCGGCACCCTCACCCCATCTCAGGCCCTCATCTGTTCAGGAGGAGTTCATGGACAGGCACCCCACCTGGCTCCAGAACTGAGTGACCAGGAATTGCAGCACTGCCCCTCCATCGCAGCTAGGGTCACCCTCCAGTAGAAATTTGAAGCCCCTCCTCACAGCCATGGACTCCTTCCTGGCAGGCAGGCAGGATGCTGGTGGGTGGCCTGGGGAGAGTTGGTGAAGAAGGAAGGAACCTGAGAGTGCTGAGCGGGAGGTTGAGTTAGGTTTCCAGGTGGAAGGAGCACAGGCTCGGCCAGGGACCACTGTCCAAAGCCCCAAAGGTGGCAGGGGCTCTGGAGCCTGTAGACACCGCTGGGTGGTGTGGGACAGAGGTTTATGGGTCCCAGGAGGGCAGGAGGGGAGCAGGAGAGAGGAGGCTGGCACCAGGTGAGCAAGCTCACCAGTCCCTGGTTGCTAAAGGTGGAGGAGGGCATGGTTCAGTCACAGAGGGGTGGACAAATGAGCTAACTGAATTGACTGGCTGGTGACAGTGCCCAGGGACTTGGCAGACACCATCTCTGGAAGGGTGATCCCGGGTGCCTAAGGAGCCTGCCCTTCCAGTTCCGACTCCCGGTGAGAAGGGATGTTCTCTGTCCTCTGACTGTGGGTCGTGCTAACCTTCCTTGTGCATCCCTCCCAGATCCGGACAAAGGACAGGATCTTTGACAGTATCAGCCACCTCATCAACCACCACCTGGAAAACAGCCTGCCCATCGTCTCCGCCGGGAGCGAGCTCTGCCTGCAGCAGCCAGTGGAGAGGAACCCGTGACCTGCCAGCTGCCCTGTCTGACACCGCACCTGTGGTCAGGAGGGCTTGGTTCTTCCCAGTAGATGGGTATCGGGCCCCGGGAATGTGGGCAGCTGTCCTTTGGCTCAGAGCTTTGTGCAGAAGCCCCAGGAGGAAGGCTTCCCTAAGATGCAAGTTTCATAAACTTGTTCAGAATTCTCATTAGCATATTAAAGGTGTATATACCTATACATCCTGTACAAATTATCCCTCTATATTTATATTTTTTAAGACTAAGAAAGATGTACGACTAATGTTCTGTGCTGTATGTTTTTAATGAAAACTAAGTTTGACTGTAGTTGTCCAGGCAAAATGTTAATTCAGCTGACCCATTCCACTGGGAAATTCCACTGGGAAAGTGTTACCTATTAAGCACAACACAGGGAATAGAAGCAGCAGGAGGGTCGGTACTAAACACTTGGATGTAACAGAGTAAGACAAGATGCTGCCTGTGCTCTGCATGCAAAGCGCTGTGAAGTGCTGGTCCTTAGGGCCGTCGCTTCTCATGGGCGACGCCTCCCAGGCTGCCTGCACCACACCCATGTTCATGGGGTTTCCAGCACCAGAGTTGGGGGAGCTGTGCTAAAAGCATACGTCACTCCAGCTGTTTCAGGTAGTGCTGAGCACAGGCATGCTTCTCCCATGACCCTGGTTGCCCAGGGGTTCTTGGGGTTTCACTTCACTGCCAAATAGGGCACAAAATAAGCCTCACGGATCAAGATCTTGACAGGTAAATGCTTCCTTTGTTTTCATCAGTATAATGGCAAAATGAGGGTGTGTGCAGGGATATTGGGTAGCCGGGGATGTGTACATCCTCTCAGCCAACAGGCTGCCTCTGTACCTGCTAGTGAAATCCTGTCCCCTTTATGTTCAGTAGAGGAGGAAGCATGTGTTCGACCTGTGCAGAATATGGGTGCAAACACGTGTGCTCAGAGACGTCCCTTCGGTCGTGGATGATTAAGGTTTGCCTAAACCTAGGGACCAGGCTCAGGAGCTTTGGGAATCAGTTTGAAGTCCTGCTTCTGGAGAGATGGGTGGGTCTAGTGTCTGGTTTGTTTCCACAACAGGTTTCCCAAGTGCTCAGTGAAGAAGGTACCTGCCCCAGACAGCACTTTGTCCCAGTTTCAGGATCAAACGCTCTGATCTCCTACTGGGTCTTCTGTTTTAGGAAATTGACAATGTTTCTAGATGTCTGGCTTGAGATTTCCATGGGATTTAACAGGTGTTGACTTTTAAAAGAGAAAGATTCATTCATTCACTGGCACCTTCCCACTGGTGCCACAACACTGGCTCTTGTCCAGTTGAAATCCCCTTTTGGGCAGCACCCCTTCATCAGTGCAACAGAAAGACCCTCCACACACACTTAGCCTTTAATAGTAATAAATTTGATGCTTCCAGAATGAAGAGCAAAAAGTAGATTTTTGAAAACGCTGATGAGCGCTAATTCCACAAAGTTCTAATGCTCAGTGTGTGAACCCCATTTCTACTTCGAGGGGGTGTGCTTGGCCAGGATGGGAGAATGGGGCAGAGCTGACAGTTGAGGATGGGTTGGGGAAGGGCCAAAGCTTCGTATTAGCATTCTGTGGAATTTTACCTCATGAATCCAAGCTGACAGTGGTTTCAATCTTCTAGAATGTTCTGCCATGAATGGGAACTCTGTGGGGAGTCTGACACTAATCTAGAATCCCCACCCCCCCACCCCTGCTTCTTCCTGGACTGGTTTTGCTTTCAGGTGCAGTTGGGATACCTGTTCCAGCTTATCCAGAGGCAGTAGGGGCTTAGTGGAGATGGGCTGAGCAGCTGGGTTGGGCTCCTCCCCTGTGACAATGTAGATTTGGGGTGGCTGTGAGAACTGCCCCGCATTCTTTATGTATATCTGCATCCTGGAGATGTCCATAAAGGTCTGACCTCTGTGGGGAGGCACGATCCTTCTAGGTATGTGAATGTACACACATATTCATGGACCAAACGACTTCTTTCAACAGTCTTGCACTCCCCGCTGTGTAAGGCCAAAATATTTCATGTTTAGGGCAAAGCAGAGAAGGAAACAAGAGCAAACACCTGAGAGCCCCCGAACACTTGATCTGTGTCTTTTTTTCTCTCCGGTGTGCAAGAAATGCTAATCTGCAGTTTTAGTAGCTCTCTGCTCTGAAGTTAGTGTTTATCTCAGTGGTGATAAGCAATATATGGTTGTTTTTTTTTTTTTTTTTTTTTTTGCATGAGAATCAATTTAGAAAATTTAAAGTATGGGGGGTATCGAATATCAGTTCAGTGTTAATTAAAATATGTATTTTTAAGTTCAGATTATACCTTGCCTCCCATGGGGCAGTGGGACAAACCGGCACTCTTGTAGCCACTGGAGCAGATTTGAGAAACAGCAAATGGCAGTGATGTTCTAGTCTTTGCTGTCTCCTGTTTGTAAAGCATGTAGGAGCTCACTAGACCATCTCATCTCTTCCTTCAAGCGCCATGTGCTGGGTATCATGAAGCCTCACACACGGCTGGCGAAACTGAGGCTCAGCTGGTGCCCGCTTGCTCAAGTCCACGCGGTCAGTGGCAACCGAGCTGTTTCCCGCTCCTCTAGGCTCTTCCTGAGCTCCGCTGCGCTGGGAGCTCCGGTTTCCGTTTCTGAGTCTAACTCCTCCATGCGCTCCAGGGCCTCTGACTCCCAGGGCGTGCTCACTGCACGCTGTGTGGGCTTCCTGGGCTCCCGGATTGTCCTAGGACCCCCTGCCACTTTACCCAGGCCCCTGTGTCTGCTGGGAGGGCCTGGCGAGTCCTAAAACGGCCCCTCTTGCTAAGTGGCCCTGGAGACGGCTCCTCCCTCCCCCATCATCTTGTAGGAATTGGCGGTGCCTTCTAGCGATTCCCACCTGTTGAGCGTCTGCAGGGCTTCCTGTGGGGCTGCTGGCCCCTGGTTTCAGCCAGCTTTGAGGCCTGACTATTAAGGATACTCTGAGAGGCTCACAGTAGAAGCAGGGGGAGAATTCCCTGGGGGGTCCATGTGTGACGGAAGAGGCCTAGTTTCAGGCAGGGAGAGTGGATGGAGCGGCACTTTGTGAGGCCCCGTCCCCACAAAGAGCCTTGCGTTCCAGCACAGCGTCAGCCCCGGCTCCATGTCCAGCCCCGTGTCTTGAAGCGCCCCATTCCTGTAGTGGAGTTCTCTTTTCCGATAGCACTGAAGCATTACCTAAGTAATACTTACATAAGGAAACGAACGTCCTGGTCCTTAATTCCGTGAATCGCTCACCCCGTGAAGGCCAGTCACAGGATCCCGGGCTCCCCCGCAGCCCGCCTCAGCTCCTGCATGCAGAGCCACGTGGCTTTGAGCCGGCTGCTGGGTTCCTCTGAGCCTGAGAGGGTGTGGGGGTTGATGATTGTGTGTGAGCACCAAGGACTGTTGTTTTCTGGGGTGTTTCACTCTCAAAGTGTACATCTCTGCTCTACTGCTGTCCAAGGACATATGGACGGCCGCCAAAAATACTTTTCTGTGAATGGTGGTGTGCATGCATGCTCAGTAGCTTCGGTCGTGTCTGACTCTGTGGGACCCCATGGACTATATAGCCTGCCAGGTTCCTCTGTCCATGGAATCCCATGGACAAGAATACTGGAATGGGTTGCCATGCCCTCCTCTGGGGGATCTTCCTGACCCAAGGATTGGACTTGCATTTCTTACGTCTTCTGCATTGGCAGGCAGATTCTTTACCACTAGCACCACCCGTGAATGGTGGAAGCCTAGTGGAAAATGGGAAGGAGACTGTGGAAAGATTACCTATAGGTAACCATAGGACACAGACAAATCTTGACCTTGGTGTGTGTAAGTCATTCAGTCGTGTCCTACTCTTTGCG
Source organism: Muntiacus reevesi (assembly GCF_963930625.1). Classification (NCBI taxonomy): domain Eukaryota; kingdom Metazoa; phylum Chordata; class Mammalia; order Artiodactyla; family Cervidae; genus Muntiacus; species Muntiacus reevesi. The sequence goes on from NC_089258.1 coordinate 20,975,707, forward strand.
ACCCCATGGATGTAGCCTGCCTGGCTCCTCTGTCCGTGGGATTTTCCAGGCAAGAATACTGGAGTGGGTTGCCATGCCCTCCTCCATGGGATCTTCCCAACCCAGGTGCTGAACCCACGTCTCTTATGTCTCCTGCACTGGCAGGCGGGTTCTTTACCACTCGTGCCACCTGGGAACTGCAGTACACAGACAAATCTTGACCTTGGGTTTCAGAAAAATACTCTCGGGTTCTGTACCGAAACTTTAAGTTGGTCTTAATAAAGAGAAATGGCAAAATGACTTTACTGGCACATGTCATAAACCTGGAACTGGCCCTGCTCCTCAGAGGACAGCAAACGAGGAAGCGCCTTCAGATAGCATAGATGGAAGGATCCATTTTTCAGTGAGGAAATTAGAGCTGATTGACTTTCTAGAAGTTAGTGATAGTCAGTGGCTGAATCTAGGACAGAATGCAGAACTTATTGGGGTCCTTCAGGGCTTCTACATAAAGTTCAGCCCCTGATGGAAAATGTCAAGTGGTACTTCCCTCCTTGACTTTATCTTTATGCTCTTTTTTCCCCCCAAATACTTAAAAGCATGAGCCATTCACATGGTCAAGGAAGTGTTTCTATTCCTTTGTTTAGTTTGTGTGTCCTCCTCTTTGTGATCCTATGGACTGTAGCTGGGCCCCTCTGTCCTTGTGATTCTTCAGGCAAGAATACTGGAGTGGGTTGCCATTTCTTTCTCCAGGGGATCTTCCTGACCCAGGAATTGAACCCATGTCTCCTGCAGTGGCAGGAAGGTTCTTTACCACTAGCACCAACTGGGAAGCCCCAAATTTTCATTTTTTATATGGGAGTATAGTTGATTTCCCAATATTTTTGCCTGGGAAATCCCATGGACAGAGGATCCTGGTGGGCTACAGTTCATAGGGTCACAAAAAGTCAGACATGACTTAGCAACTAAACAGTAACATAGTTGATTAACAATGATGTGTCAGTTGTAGATGTATGGCAAAGTGATTCAGTTATGCCCATAGCATGAATATTAGAGTGGGTTGCCATGCCCTTCTCCAGGGGATCTTCCTGATCCAGGTGTCAAACCTGCCTCTCTTATGTGTCCTTCTTTGGCAGGCAGGTTCTTTACCACTCGTGCCACCTGGGAAGCCCCAGGTTAGTTTGGGGTCCCATAGAAGCAGACCCTGAGAAAGGCTCTGGGTGTATGTAGACTCAGGGTTGGGGAAGGAAGCTGATGAGGAAGGCATGATCAAACAAGTCACCAAGATGTAGATAACTAATTGCACTGAGGACTGAGAGAGGCAGGGCTGCACAGACCTAAGAGCTACCCCACCAGGGCAGGGATCGAGCCAGACATTTACCCAAACAGCCCAGCACTGGTGGAAGGCTGCTTCTGGCCACAGTGTCCTGGCTGGTCCTTCACACACCAAACTGAGGAGTAGTTGGGTGGAGAGACAGCCCTTCATAAGCAGGCTTGGGGTGAAAGGCAAGTGTCAGAGCCATCGGGGACCATCCCCAGAGTTTCTGACTCTGCAGTTCTGGATGGGGCCAGAGAATTTGCATTTTTAGTAAATTGCAGTTGATGCTGGTAGGCAGTCTTGACCTTCGGAACCATCATCAGGTATGAATTGCTAGCCCTTACCTGTCTCACTGACTGTTTTTCCCCTCTAACGTATGGTGAGGTTTTCATGCCACTTCATGTTATAGATCCCAGAGTCCAAGCTGTGAGTTCAAAAGTGGAGGATTAATAAGCATTTATAACTCCATGCAATCACTGCTGGCAGATAAAATGCCATCTGCCAGACACAATTTATTTATAATGGGGTTTATACATATTTATAAGTTTGCAAGCAACAAATGCACAGTTTTAAAACTGGCATATTTTATAGCAGCCAGAAAAATTGCAACTTTATACCAGGACTTGTGAATATCAACTGCATATGTGTATATATCTATATATATCTATATATATATAAACACACACACATACGTATACCTACTAATTACGACAGATGTTTGTCCCCGTCTGTCTGTACATACGTATATACACATGCATATACCTACATTGATTATGACGGACACACATCTCTGTCTGTGTGCACATACAGGTTGGTACCTTGGGACTCCTCCCTGGATTTTGGTATTTTAATGAACATGGACAACTAGAAAGTTACACACATGTTGAGAGTCTGGGGACTGGTACGTCCTGGCATCTGCACATGGTCCTGGAGGCTGGTCTTGGGAGGATGGTCTTGGATGCTGCAGGAACAAGATAAGACGGCCATGTGGGGGCCACTGTGGGAAGTGACAAAGGGACATAGGGAAGAGAAGCCAGTGGGGGAAGACAGGAAAGGAGAGGCTGGGAGAACAGAGGAGGAAAAAGAAAAAAGGCAGGGGGCAGCCAGTCCAGACCTACATCCTGTGATCGTCCAGCAGTGTGTAAAGATAAGCAGGGGCGGGTGTCGAGGAGGCTGCCCAGTGTGTGCCTAGGGGCTGAGCGTTGCCTTCCTGTGCAGCTACACTGCTTGTTGACTTTTTAACCAGCCTCCTCTTGGCCTTGTCTTATGTTAGTTCACGTGAGGCAAGCACTGTGTTGCGCTTCTATGATCATGCGAAGGTTCTGCCTGTCTGCAGTCACAATTCGGTAGAAAATACACACACAGAGAGTATGGGGGCGTGACAAGCCTGATGGGAGGCCCACTTCACTAGGACCCTGGAGGGTGGGGCTCCTGGGTAGGTCTGGGGAGTCTGAAGGCTTTGCAGACGGGCTGCAGGCAGGATGGGGAAGGTTAGAACAGGCAGACACAGTGTGGATGGCCCAGGAGGAGGCAGAGACACCCTCATGCATGAACAGTGGTCAGGGTTGGGAGGGATGTTGGAGGCATCCCTGGGGTGCTCCTGCCTCGTTCTTGCCTCCTTCTCACGACCACAGATGGCCAGAATAATGACCCCCTTAGGCCCAAACACATAGGGCTCCCTCCTGAGGGCTAAGGTATGGAAGAGGCATTCTCATTGAAGAAGGCACAAGAAATGAAATCCCATACAATTTCCAGTTTCTATTTTGTTGTTTCACCTTGAAATGCTGTAAGCAGAAATACACACACATGGGGACATGTGCTGTGGCCCTGGGTGACTGAAGTCATGAATTCACACTCATCTGGGATGTTTTTACCACAACCAAAGTTTCTAACCACTGAATCAAGGGATGATTAAAGCAGAAATCAATAGACAAATCCATTTTTGAACACTGAATAAACGTTTTTTTGTAACAATTATATGTTGGTTGCAAGTGGAATGTTCTCTGTTCCTTTGACTTTTGAATATAACTTGTTCCAGAGTAAATCTTGTAAAATTAAGGACATGAATGTTTCTTTGTATCCAGAACTAAATAAGAATTAAAATTTGATGCTTAAATCCAAGGATTAGGAGAGAACTCCGTCCCGTGTACATCTAACGTGTAATAATGAGATATTTACTACTTTTAAAAAAGCATTTGGATGGGAAATTATACCTATTGGTAAATATTTGAAAATTTCATGTTTATTTTCCATTAACTTTTGTGAAACAAAAAAGAATTCCTGTGAAGATCTCTGGTTTATTGCCAATTTACCACTTTCTATGTTGCTACTGGATAGGAATTGGTGTTGGAGATCTCTGAGGAGTGGAAACACAGGATCAACTTCAACATTTCTAATCTCTGTTCTTTGAAAGATAATGTAATGAAACTGAAATTATTTGGCCAACCTCTGGGAGATTTGACAACACAGTGGGTGAAGAGAATTGGCTTAAATTCCCTCCTCACGTTCAGTGATTCCACGTCGCTCCTTCAGCAGATGATGTGGTTTCCTGTTGTGAGCTCTGTCGCCAGGCCGGGCACATCCCGGAGCTTCCAGGGCAGCCAGCTGGAGGTGCCACGTGGCATTTCTGTGCATCACCACCATGGCCCAGGAGCAGAGGTTGTCACTCCCACTTAGGCGTGACTTCACTCCTTGTCACTGGTTATTGGAAAATGTGCCTTCATTTTCAGAATAGTGGTGTGTGCGTTTCTGATTATGTAGCAAACCCTTTGATATTTGACTTAGATACTAAAAACATTTGAGTGTGGAGGTTTTGCACTCGTAGATACATTTAAAAGCATGGACTTGGTAATTTAACTACAAGTTTTCTATAATGTACACCTCGTTAATAATACATTTCTGTGAAAGGCTCTTTTCCAGTGTAGAAGAACCATGGGTCAAGGGTGGAGAGAAACAACTGTTCTCTAAATAGTCTGATGTTAACTGACTGTCAATGTGAGTCTGTGGGCAATAAAGAATATTGTGAAAAGTCTCTCATTTGGATGGTGGATCTTGTATTGCCTCATGAAGGAGAGGAGGGGAGTTGGAAACATTTCCATAGAAAGCAGATATTCTCAGCTATTCCCTAGGAGACCTCTTAAAATACAATCACAGCTGTTGGGGACACCAAAGGTGTGGGATGAAAATGGCAGTTTGATAGAAGCATTCCTGATGGGATTGAGGTAAACTTCTGCCCACTTGGCCTTGGGCAGTATCAAAGGTGGCAGTAGGTTGCGGTCTTTGTTACATAATGGTACCACACACTGCAGCTTGTGCATGTATCAACGGCAGACATTTCAAGTCCAAGTGCTCTGTAACACAGAAATGATGAATATACACCCACAGGCACTTTGGGGGGCAGATTTCTTCAGGAATGTCACTACCAACTAGTGATGCCAAACACTGGCTTCTTTCTATGTAAGAATGCAGGGTGGAGAGGTGAAAACTTACCATCTGTGATGGAAAAAGCTAGAGAAAGGGCTCGTTTATCAAGTCTCCTGTTGCCTGCATTGCACCAAATGGAGCAGAACCCACCGTCCTATCTCTTTTGGCTGTACTTTGGCTGCCAGGACTCTTACAATTTTCTCCCTATTGAAAGGGTAGTCTGTTGATCTCCTTCCCTATTGACCTACCAAAATTGGTGGAAAGTGAACTTGCAAGCTGCTCAGTCATATCTGACTCTTTGCAACCCCATGGACTGTAACCCGCCAGGCTCCCCATTCACGGAATTCTTCAGCAAGGCTCCTAGAGCGGGTTGCCATTCTCTTCTCCAGGGAATCTTCCTGACCCAGGGATTGAACCTGGGTTTCCCGCATTGCAGGTGGATTCTTTACCATCTGAGCCACTTCCCACGAGCAGAGCTGGTATTTTAGGAAACTTGGGTGTATTGGGTGCTATTCCACCAAAACACCAGTTCTGCTATTGGGAAGTACACGGAAAATGCTACTAGAGTTCTCAGAGTGATTTAACTCCTGGAGAGACAACTAGCAGCAGGTGGGAGTTCCTGCTGTCACTCTGCATCTCGCCAGGGGCGGCCTTAGTGTACACAGCTCCCCACGTGGACTCCCGACAACCAGTTTATACAAAGGCTTTCATTTTATTTTATTTTTTTTAACAACCATACATGGGGTTCGATGAAGGTTACTAACTGAATGAGCGCTAACACACAGGTTCTCGGTGACTTTGACACACCCAACTTCTAAATGATCAGCTAGCTAGTTAGGATTGTACAGTTGGTACTTTTTGTTGTTCGGTCCCTCGGTCGTGTAAGCTCTTTGCCACTTCATGGACTGTAGCCCACAAGGCTCTTCTGTCCATGGGATTTCCTAGGCAGGATTACGCGAGTGGGTTGCCATCTCTTTCTCCGACACTTGGTACTAAATTTGATTATTATTATCTTTTTTGCATATATCAAACAGACACAATGACTGTTTTGGAGTATTTTTCATTCAGATTGATTGAAAGTGTTATGCTACCTCAAGAAAAAGTTGAGGTTATGGTGCAGTGTTATATTACTTTTAGTGCCAGAGAGCTGGAGCCTCCAAGCAACTCAGAACTAATATATAAAGTTCTTAAGTCATTTCACCACTGAAGACAAAATGCAATACTCAATATTTTGGCTCTCTGAGTCAATTTTGTTGTTATTTTCTTAACCCAGGATCTTAATGCTTAACTTTTCTATAAATGCTCTGGGTTTTCTCAGGCTATTTGACAAGAGAATAAGCTCCTTTTCAGTGATGTAATGAAAACAATTAAAATGCCACTGATGAGCACGTCCTTGCAAACAGGATTTATCTCCATCAGCAACAAAAATTAAGAAAGATTTTGGGTGGTACATGGTCACCCAGGACCCACGAAAATGTTCCTTAATTAAGAGGAACTGGCATGAGATTACAAAGAGGAGTCACTTTTTCTCTGAAAAGTTATTCATGTGTTAAGACTACTTTTTTAGTCTTTACTAAAGCAAAATTCCTACTGAACCTAAAAACTTCAGGGGTTCTGAAGTGAGGCTTACCTTTTGAAGGTAATCCTTTTGAAGGTTCTTTTTCATCTTTTAAAAAACAAAAGACTCAGTACATCAACTATATACTTATGACAGTTCTGCAAATTTGTATATTTTTCATCTATTTGTACTTCATGAAGAATCCCTGGGGATGACTGTGTACAAAAATGCCTTCTAAGTAATTCCTTCTAAAGGTAAAGAGTGATACAGGGTCAACCTGTGTTAAAATGAAAGATTACAGTATTGCTACATCTCTTTGAAGGAAACACAAACTGCCAGATCACAATTAAACTGCTCTAATGGTCATGGTCAGGGTCAGCTTTCAGGAATCCATGAGGACGGCCCCAGTTGCTCAGCTGTAAGAGCACAGGGGGGTTAACTAACTTGGTACTTTTCTAATACAGACTCAAACTCAACACAGGATCACAGTACTGTCCTGTAAGCATCTTCAAATTCAACAGAAACTCCCCATTACGTTGGAAAGGTGAAATGGGCCAGGGGTCTGTCCACTGCTTCTCCCTCTTGGATTCTTTTCTTGATTGGTGTGGGGCACAGGCTCCTGTAATACCTTGGCTGGCTTTTCTAGGATTTGCAGAAACCCCAAACAGTTGGGTAATTTGGCTAATTTGACTTTTGGATGAGCTTAAGACTCCTCAGGGAGAAATGACGGAAGACAAGCAGGGGTCCCCTTGGGGGACGTACGTCCACAAAACTCACTCACTCCCTCCTGGATCCTCCAGACGCTGTCAAGGGCATCTCAGGACAGTTGGAGGTCAGATGCTCACATCTGAGACCAGCCTCGGACGAGCTGTTTTAGAGGGGCTGCGCTTTCAAGACCTGCTTAACTTGACACTTTGTGTCAGTCTGAAGAGACTGCGACTGGCCTGTCCAACTAGTTCCCGGTCACATCCTCATACTTGGTGGTTCAGCCAGAACTTGTACTCCCTGTTACATAAGGACACCATGTACCTCAGCTTACACATGTGCCAGGGGCAGACATCTGAAATGCAAGTGCTCTGTAACACAGGAACGATGACTATACAGCATCCATCTGTGCACAGTCAATGTAGTGTACAGTCACCGAACATCATCCTGGGATGATGATGTTCCTGGGAAACACACTGAACAGTGTGTGTGGTCCAACACCTTCCCTCTCCAGACAGAGGCCGGGGGGAGGGAGGATTCAGGGGAAGGCGGCTGATGACATCAGCAGCTTGGTACATTTGGAAGACCCTAGAGCCTAAATGGACAAGGCACGATGTCTGCAATGAAATGCACCAGCAAATCCTTGGATGCCCTCCTTAAGAGACATCCACACCAGCCAGGCCAGCTGTTGGCAGAACAGCTTTCTCGAGTCCCAGCTCTGGAAATACCCCCATGGGTGAGGCATGCAATCCAGAAGAACGTGGCTGCAGGGTTGGTTGCCGCTGTTCCTGTGGCGATGCAAGGACCCCAGGTTCCTTGAGGCCCACACCCTCACTTGTAGATGACTCCGTTCTGCAGGGTTTTGTTTCTGTCGGTGATGCAGGGCGAGGCAGTCGTTTGGGGGAGGTTTTCCTTGCTTTTGGGGGAGGGGCTGCTGTTGTTGCTGCCGCTGGATTTGCTTCTGCTTGGGTCGAGAGCGGGCTGGATGGGTGAGGAGTGGGCGCCCCGGCCCCTGACCAGGCAGGTGCAGACAAGTCGGAAGAAGGCCCGCCGCATCTCCTTGCTGGCCAGCGTGTAGATGACGGGGTTCATGGCGGAGTTGAGCACGGCCAGCATGATGAACCACTGGGCCTTGAATAGGACAGCGCATTCCTTCACTTTGCAGGCCACGTCCACGAGGAAGAGGATGAAGAGTGGGGACCAGCAGGCGATGAACACGCTCACCACGATCACCACGGTCCGCAGCAGGGCCATGGACCGCTCTGAGTTGTGCGGGCTGGCCACCCTGCGGCTGCTGGACTTCACCAGGAAGTAGATGCGTGCATACAGGATCACGATGGTCACCAGGATGGCCATGAAGATGCTGATGCAGAATGCGATGTACTTCTTAGAGTAGAGGGGCAGGATGGTGGAGCAGTCGGGGAGGTTGTGCAGGCAGTTCCAGCCCAGGATGGGTAAGGCGCCCAGCGAGAAGGCGATGAGCCAGCACATTCCGATCAGAAGAAAGACACGGTGCTTCTTGTTGGCATCGTACGGCCTCATTTTGATCATGGTCAAGTGTCTCTCAATAGCAATGGCCAGCAGGCTACAGGTGGACGCCCCAAGGGCCACAAACATGCTGCCTTCCCGTAGGAACCAGACCGTCAGGGAGAGGCTCAGCGTCCTCTTGCCCGACATCAGAATGTTGACCTTGTAGGCTATGCCGGCCAGCAGGTCACAGAGGGCCAGGTTACCAATGAAAAAGTACATGCGGTTGTGGAATTTATTGTTTTTCCAGATGGCAATTAAGACCATCAGGTTCTCCAAGACAATGAAGCTGCAGATGATCAAGAACAGCGCGGTGGTGAGCGTGCCGCCCTCGGAAGCGCCCTTCAGCCTCTCCTCCAGCTTGCCCACGTAGCTGTAATGTTCGCGCAGGGTCTCGTTGGAGGGGTAAGGTCTGGGGCCTGGCGTAAGAATCATCGCCATCACTTGGAACTCACAATCAGTTAGCTCCTGAATCCACCAGAGGGCGCGCTGAGAACGTCCATTTCCAGGGAAAACAAAGCTTTGCGCTTAGGCTGCAACAGGGATCCAGGCCAGACACCGGCTAGGGTGTTGAGAATAGGCTCCTAGGAAAAGATAAAAGGAGAGAGAGCCCAGTGATAAAGTAACAGCACCTAAAAACAGCAGCAGCAACAGAGTTGGAGAAAGGCTCTAAAAATGCTGAAGCATTTGGATGGCTGGTTCATAAGGGCCCAAAGAAGGCCTTTAACCCAGGCCAACTTCCTATGTGACTATGGAGACCAGAAGAAGCAATTCTGTTGTCTGCAGTCGCCAAGGAGGGAAATCCTGTGATTGAGCACTGTCATCATTCAATCATGTAATCCAAACACAGGGATTTAAACCCAAAGAACACTTCCACCTGGAGATCTCAAGGCACTTAGGCACGCTAACCAGTTCATACTCATCTACTGTGCATGCATGCATGCTAAGTTGCTTCAGTCATGTCCAACTCTGTGCGGACTATAGCCTATGGACTGTAGCCTGCCAGGCCCCTCTGTCCATGGGATTCTCCAGGCAAGAATACTGGAGTGGGTTGCCCTCCTCCAGGGAATCCTCCCAACCCAGGAATCAAACCCACATCTCTAGTGTCTCCTGCACGGGTGAGTGGATTCTTTACCACTAGCACCACCTGGGGAGCCCCATCTCCTGCACAGGAGCTGGTAAAGCCTCATTCCCAGTTACTGAGAAACAGAGATTATGTCAGGTCCAAAAAATAGGATGGAATTCAGAATAAGGCCCACTGATTCGTGACACCTCCTTGGTGGGTTTTGAAACAATGTTGTAGGAAGTAGTCACACTTCCCTGGAATCCCTGGGACCAGGGCCAAGACCAGAAATCAAATCTAGATGGCCCCCAGGTCTGCCCCACAGAGAGCTCAGAGACAAACCATCTGGTCCAGCACAGCCCACGCAGGGCCCACAGGGCCACTCCCTGAGGGAGCAGCTAATCGTGGAGCCAGGGGGAGAAAGAATATAAACCTGTAAGAGTAGAATCAACCGCTACGGAGACTAAAGGAAGAAGATCAAGGACAAACAAGTGGATTTTTGAGTTTGGCTTAAAATTCAGAGTTTAGATACAACTGTCGAAACTGCCAAAACTAAATCGGTGTGTGTGAATGGAAAGAAACAATCAATCTGGAGCACCAGTGACAGCGGAGCAGAGAGCCCAAGAGCCAGGCTTCCGATGGCCCTTCCCTCTCTGGACCTCTACGCACCCCCCACCCACATGTGGCTTTACCAAAGGCTTCTTGTGATGTCCAAGGCAGAGCAGACCCAACTACCAAGGTAGAAACGGTTTTTGCTAAATGCACTGATTCTAAATTAAAATTATTTGAATATTTAAATATATAACTAAACTCAAACAAGATCAGTTTACATCAGCCTACTGTGTGGATCTGGTGAATTTTTTTTTAACTTTTATAAGTTTAAGTCACAGCCCTCAGTTTGGCTTGGTGGCACATGGACCACTCTCCATAGAAATGGGGCTGTGCATTTTGGGGTGCAGTGGAATCTGAAAGCCTGGTACCACTGCTGAGCTCATTCCAGAGGAGGGCAGGAGGACCCTGGGCTCAGCCTGGGTAGCTGCTCTGTGAGTGAGAAGCAGAGGTGTCTCCGGACAGAGCTCCCTGACCATCGGCCTTCCAGATGGATGCCTTCCTGTCACTCGGGCGCTGGCTCCAGGGCCCTGAGGATGTTGTCAAACCTTCACTCCCTTAATTTGGGGGAGCCTGGTTTTCTGACATGGGGCAAAGACGGCCCCACTGCTTCTTTGCAGAGATGTCTTCTAATGTCCTGGAGGTTTTGTGTGTGGCTTATTGTGGAAACCACATGAGCCCCTGGTGTCTCAGTGCAGTTTGAGGTCACGGAGGGCTGGGAGTCAGCTTTACCACCAAATCTTGGGGCCTGCCAAGATCTCCCACATCGCTGATGAGCCTTGGAGGCAGCACCCGACCCTGGGGCTGCCTCCCCTCACCCAGGGGCACTGTGAGGCCTCATGAAGGAGGCAGGCTCCCCACCCAGCCCTAGTCCCCCCTGCTTGGTCTGTGATAAGGGGCCTGGTCTCCCAAAGACAGAAGCACTGGTGGTGGGGGGTCAGCTAATAGGCCACTATCCCCCAATAGCTTACCTCTTTTCCATTTTTATTTAAATTGTGCCCATCCTTAAGGCTCCAGATCAACTTCTACCAGCTCTATAGCATTTTCTGGAATCATCCTGCCCCAGCACACCCCTTTTTAAAACAAACTGATTTTTAAGGATAGAGATAGGAGCAGCGGCTGACACTCTCAGAGCACTTTCCTGGAGCCCCTTATTTCACCCCCTCCATCTCTCCTCTCAGAACCACGTACATTAATGGTGCCCAGTAAACGCGTGTGCCCTTCATTACTGCTCATCTAAGTGCTCTCATCTGTGGGCACCGAATGCAGTCTCTGTGCTCCCACTTTGCTGACCCTTCCTGGCTGTCATAGGAGACCAGGCGCAGGAGAACCTAGTTGCCTGGTTATCTTTCCACCACCTCCCACCCCGGAGCACAACCTGGAGAGAGCGCTTGGCATTCCGGCATGGATGCCCTGTCGTGGCACCACGAATGTCCTTGTTCACAGAAGAGGCATGACCCAAAGGAAGGGAAGAGGAACACACGTGCTGCCCCAATGAGAGTCACAGAGCCGTGGCATCCTGAGAGGGGCGGATTTTCTCTGATGGCAGTGGGGTCATGTAGCTGGCCCTCCAACACCCCCTCTCCCCACCCCCGCCCCTGACCCCGCCACTCCAGGCCACTGGCTGCCATGTCCAGGTGGCCGGCCCTCTATCCCAGGACCTGATACTGGTGAGCATAACACGAGGAGTTATGATGGTGACTTAGCACCAGAACAGCCTGAGTGATGAAAATATACAAACATTACATAAAAGGAGAGCAATGTGAATTGTACCGTAATTCCCACTCACACTGGGGCGAAACAGCTCCAGGAAACTGCATCTGAAAGCCTTTTGAAAACAAGGTATGTCCGAAGTTTCTCTCCTGTGCCTTAGTTTCCCTGTGATGGCCTTAAATACCTCATGGCCCCCTCTAGACAGTCTCTGCCCCTCCCACTGGGCTATACAGTACAGAGAGCAGGGCTGCGAGTCCCTTTAAAATTGCTGGATGTGGACTTCTCTTGGGAACAAAGGGCAGAGGAAGTACACCGCAGGCTCCACAGACTCGCATTCATTTTTTTCCCCTTCCATATGTAGAGTTTTGATAAACTTGAGTAGAAGGTACGAAAGGAAACAATAAAAACTAATACCCAGCAAGAAAATAACCAAAATGACAATAGTTTAAGATGTGCCAGAAACCCATCAAAACCATGAATCCTGAGGGTGAACACATTTTCCCATTAATGCTCGATTTACAATTTCCCTTAAATATGTATCACTCAAGGAGCATATTTTCTCAGAACTTCTTTTGTTATAAAATACCAGTCTCCACACTGTGCGTAACTGGAAGATACCCATCTCTCTTTGGAATCCAAAAGCATATTTTCTTTGGGTTATCAACATTAAAAAGCTGATCCCATGTGAGAGTTTTGTACCGGACCAAAGATCAGATTGATTTTGGACAGATCTGAATGCCACTATGCGTGGTCAAAACCGTCTTACGGGCGAGTTCCTGCCTCCATCCGGAGGGACGGAACACAGCCCCTGAGTCTGCGGGGAGAACGCTCTGCCCTCTCTCTGGTCCCCGAATCCTTGAGAGTCAGCTGGCTCTGCTCATGGAGAGGTGGGCATCGGCCCTCTGTGACTCACCCATCCTGCTGCTCCCAGCCACTGCAGGAGTGCTGGGCATTTGTGGGCACCAGGGCTCCTGGGAGACCCAACTTTTCCTATCCCTCATGGCCTCTACTAGTCACTAACCACCAGAATGGTACCACTCTCTGGACTTCTTATCCCTTACAGTAATTTAGCCTGTGCCTGACCCTCACATAAATGGAGTCATGAAGCTGTGCCTGGCATCTTCTTCTCAATGTGATGTTCCTTTGAGCTTCCTGCTCAATGTGAGTCATGCGGAGAGATGCGGGTAACTCCTTCCCATTGCTCCCGCTGTGTGGACGGATACATTCTGGGTTGTGGATGTGGAGTGGTTTCCCTGTGCTGTTGTCCTCAGCAGCACTGCTAGGACAAATTGAGGATGTCCCCCACGGTGAGCATGTGCCTGTGTGCCGAGGGGTACCATGGACTTCCTACTGCTGATGTCTAGGCTGGGTTTTGATGGAGGGTCCCCACAGAGGCTTACGGGTCTCAGCCAGTGGTCCTGAGAACTGTCTTTGTGGGTAGCTGGAGAAGTCCCCATAGAGGGTGACAGTTACACGTTACAAATGCTCACATTTTGTTTTAAAAGATAAGTGTCTGGGGCTGGTAGTGACCAGACCCGTATCTGCCTTTCCATTGTAACAACTGGATTACTGCTTAATTTCCACCTGAATACTGAAAACTACAGCCTGATGCTGAAAAGTGTGGCTGGGCGCCAGCTAGTCATGTACACATTCAGAAAACCTGGCCAGTTATAGAAGACACGTGGGTGCTCCTGCTCACGTGCAGAGGTCTTCCAACAAACCCAGATTCCGACAGAGCTGTGCCTGGGAGCAGGCCTTACTTATATCCATAAGAAGAGCTCTCCCTCCCAAAATGTGCTCAGGTCATCCAGACCCCCACAGACTTCTCCCCTCACCCACTCTGAGTGAGGATTTGACTGCCTGCATCTCACTGTGAAGGTAAAGGTAGTATACTGCCCACTCCTGGGCTTCCCTTCCATCTATTCAACAGAGATCTTCTACCTAAGAGTTTTCACTCCATCCTCATTCGGGTGGGGTCTTTGAGTCTACCTCAAGGCATTCCAACACCAAGGCTTTTCTTTCTGCAGAGAAGGAATATGATGCCTTCTAGAAGGTGGTTCATAGGCGTGTCACCCCATCCCTCTCCCTCCATTCGTGGGGGGGAGGGGGAGGGGGCCAGGGAGGGCCTGATGGATTCCAGATGTGTTTTCCATGCTGGAGAGTCACTTTCTCTACTCATGTCACTTTGAAAAATAAACAAACTATAAAAAGAAGGAAAAGGGGGAAAAAAAACAAAGGGAAATGTTTCACCAGTATGGGGTCTGTCTCTTTCTCTTTGTAATGGCCAAAAAAAAAAAAAAAAAAAAAAAAAGCACAATAAGATACTGAGACATTGATTTCTCCCGGTAAGATGCAAGGCGTTATATTTTTAAAGCGCTATATTCTCCCAGTTCATCCCACAAACTGAATTAAAACACAAAGCATTTGTCTACAAGTAAAATTTCTTGGAAAGCAAGATTTTTTGGTTTTTTTTCCCCCACTTAAAAGAATTTAGAAAGGAAATAATGAGTTGGCCGTTTCATGGCCCCAACAAAATTCCTTTGCTAATGAGTATTTCCCTTCACTCAGGGGTTTCTTAGGTGACCTCACTCTGCTTTCAGAGATGGTTCATGACAAGAGGTGTCACATACTCAGCCTTGCATGCCTGAATGTTGCTCTGGACCCATTAGAGGAGCTCCTGGTGAGAAAGGCTATTATAGATGAACCACATCAGGGTTCCACATCTTCCCCTTTCTTCTCCAGATTGCGGAAGTGAGTTTGTCCCTGGTCAGGTTTCCTGCTTTTCTGTAGCTTCTCCAAAGGTTATTCTCTGAGCAAACAAGGCTCAGATGCCAACACAGATCTGACGGCAGTCCAGGGAGCCTCAGTATGCAGGTTGTGCCCGTAACCAAGTCCAGCTCGAACATCTGCCTCTCTGCATGTTCTCCTGGGCATCCAGGCTCATCAATCTGAGGGCAAATGCTTTTGATGCAAGAGGTCTTGCTTTTTTTTCTCAAACTTTCTCTTCTCTGCTTGTTCTAAGGGAGGGTATAGGACTGAATACCTACCAAGACTGTCACAGCACGAATCAAAGTGGGTGGAAATGAGTTCCTCCAGGCATATGAAAATGAGAGGTGTTCTGCCCAGGAAGTGGTGGCTGTGGGGCTCCTTTCATCCCTTCCCACGGCGGCACTCTTACTTGGTGACACGGCACGTGCTCTGCGCACTGCATCTGGCAGGTACCACGTCTGAGCCCACCACAGCATCTGCTTCCAAATGGACACAGGAGGAAACCGAGCCTGTGGCACCGCTTGGAAGAGGTTGCGCTGGGCTGGATGCCCATGGCATCGGATTCCAGGGCACCACATTAGGGATAAGCTCTTCCAGATGCTGTCACCTTTCCATGTGTTCCTCACCTATCTAGCGACACGGGTGTCACCAGCATTCTTGGAAACGAACTACTATGCTAGCAAAATGCTGGAATGCTGAATCTGGGGGCTTGACTGAAATATATGGAAAACTCTGACCCCAAGGAAATGGAGCAGCATCTTCAAGGCCAAAGAGCCTAGTCAAATGACTCAGGATTCTCACTCCAGCTCACGGTTCCAACCAGAGGTTAGAACCTCCCGATGGGCTCCACACCCTCCTCTGAACAACCTTATCACTGATTTCCCTGACTGGCTTATTCCCTGGCCTCTCACAGATGCTGCTGTGATTCCTTAAAAACAGAATAAAAATAAGACAAAAGAAACTTTATGCCTAGTAACTGTAACAGTAACTTAAAAAGTATGATTAACTAAAAGTAGACAGGATTCCACTAAGTCTAGCATATCATCTCCAAAAGTTCATGGAATCTCTCTTTTTCATTTATCTATTTTTCAATTGGAGGATAATTGCTTTATAGTATTGCGCTGGTTTCTGCCACACATCAACACGAATCAGCCGGAGGTGTACAAATGTTCCCTTCCTCTTGAAGCTCCCTCCCACCTCCCACCCCATTCCACCCCTCTAGGTTGTCACAGAACAGCTGATTTGAGTTCCCTGCTTCAAACAGCAAATCTTCACTGGTTATTTCATTTTCCATATGGTAATGTGTATATTTCAATGTTCTTAAGGTAATTAACCAATTTTACAGAAAACATATGGCAAGGGAATAATACCAAATGGCTCCAAAACTGATAAGAAAGGAACCATGAAACCAAATGTGAGGGAGGAAACAGAAAGCCTTGTATAGCCCGGGGCCGCTCAGTCTTGGCTAACTGGCCAACATAGTAGATTGCCCAAGGCTGCCACGCCAGCTAGATCAGCCCAGAGTCACAGTCCCAAGTCCTAGCAGAGAAAAGGGTTTCTCCAGTTGGGCAACAACAAATGTTTCAAGATTATTTTATGCTCAAATTCCCATGTCTTTGTAACAAAAATATATGCATACATAGTAGGTCTTGAAACATTTTTAGGGGGTCAAAGAGATACCGTGGAATCAAATTAGTGTCATAATTTCCAGGTAAAGGAAAATCAGTCCCTAAATTTTGAGACATAAAGTCATTAGGTCAATTTGTACCTACCTATACAAAGTAGGTAGGCCTTCTATAGGAAATGGTAGCTTCACTATCCACATATGGTAGAAAATTAGGAGAGTCATGCATTTAATGGAATTCACAAATATAAAGAGGAAAGCAGCATTTTCAGAGATGAATACTGGTTGAGGAATCATTGCATCTGTATCTTAAGGGCTGATTTTGTGTTTCGGATCCCTGGTGTTAGGAGACTAGAGCGGCTGGACTAGCAGGCCCAAAGTGAAAGTTTGCTGACTGAGAAAACCCAATGTGTGGTTCACCTATGGTAACAAAAGTATTCAAACTGGCACCGGGCTCTGCATCAGTGAGTCCACAACTCTTTGAGTACCACACACACACACACCCCAGAACCACCGCCTACACCAGCAACAAGCTTGACCATCTTCATTAGTCATATACCCACAGATCATAATCCTGCCCTTGTACTTTCTAGGAATTAAGTTTTTCTTAACCCTGTCTGTAAGATTTTCATCAATGAAGAAAGGAATGTTGTAGAGATAAATCATGAATACATAATTCTTTGGGGCTTCCCTGATGGCTCAGATGGAAAAGAATCTGCCTGCAATGGGGGTTTGGACCCCGGAGAAGGGGATGGCTACCCACTCCAGTAGTTTTGCCTGGAGGATTCTAAGGACAGAGAAGCCTGGTGGGCTACAGCCCATGGGGTTGTGAAGAATCAGACAGGACTGAGCGACTAACACTTTACTATCAGGATTCTGTACAATGTCTGCAACTTTTAACTCCAGACTTTAAAAAGATGCCTAATTCTGGAAGTACCCAGAGCTCTGGAAGAGCCAGACTTGATTCAGGCTCTTCATCTTCAAAGTAAAGCATGTTCCCTTTAAAAATCCAACATGAAGTCCCTCTCTTACATCTAAATATAAATACACCACAGAGAAATATGTCCTTTGCAGTGTCCAACGTCAGGAAGAGAGAAAGTAAGGAGAAGAAGAACAATTTGGCGACTATGGTGGGGGCAGGGGGTTAAAACTGGCAAAGTTAGCACTTTCCTCCCATCGGGTCGAAGAAGGACCAGTCCTGTCGCTTTCCCGGATTTATCTTAGTTATGAGTATAACTTACTGATCTTCCCTGGGAACCTCATTACCGCATCACAGGAACTTTTGTCTTCCAGACTCCTCTTCCCGCTCCCCCAACCCCGCCCCACGCCGGGTTCCGACAGCCCCGACGGCCTTGTTTGAGAAATAGAAGGAAACCTGGAACTTTGTGGGGAAGAAAATAAAACAGAACGATGTTCCCAAGAGAACAAGAGCACATACTTCCAGAGCCCCCAGGTCCGCATTCTACGCGGTATAAACGGAATTATCCCAGGAAAATGACCCATGGCGCGTCTCTGTGAAGAATCGCTTCTCTTTCATTCGGCGTTTAAATGCTCTAACTGTAGTTTAAAAAGGAACCGTCCCCGCTTCCCCTCCCCGGGTTCAGTCACCAGAATGGATGAGCTGGTGGGAGTGGGCGATCCTGATGTGGCGTGCTCGCCCGCCCGGGCCCACGTCGCGATGGGCTGGATGGCCTGGAAGACGGGCTGGAAATCCGTGAGAAAAGCGGACCCGGCTGCCCCCACCCAGCCCGGGGGCCCCGGGCCTTAGGTCCCGCCGGCTCACCTCCATCCGAGAAGGGCGCTCGGACCCCCGGCATCTTGGCACCCCTTCCTCCCCTCCCGCTGCCGGGGCGCCGGGATGGACTTGGCGCTCGGGGCTGGGGGCACCGCTCGGGTCGCTGAGTCTCGCTCGGCTTCCTGCGGCCACCGCGCTGGGCGCCGGGTTCCTGTCGCGTGTCTCCCAGACCGGCTTCCTCAGCCTCTGCCCCCGCCGGCCCGGGCGCAAACTTTTCCAGCTAACCCCGGGGGCCGGGCCCGCGCCCCGCCTCCCCGCCCGGCCGTCCCGCCCTCACCTCCCCGCTTCCCAGCCCCTTACTCCCGCCCCCGCAAGAGCCCTCCTACCCGGACCTCCTCCCCCACCTCCCGGCGCCCCGCCCCATCTCCCGGCCCGCCGCATCTCCCCGGCTCCCTGCGGCGCTCCCACCCGCATCTTCCCCCCTCCCCGGCCCCTTAAGTCCCCACCTTCCCGCTTCCCACGCCCACACCGTCCTCGGCCCCGCCGCCGTCTCCCCGCCCTCCGCCCTCACCTCCTCACTCCTCGGTCCCCACCACCTTTGTACTTCTTCCCTCAGCGTTGAGCCCCTATATCCCCATCCCTCCTCCCCTCCCCCCAGCCCCTGCACCCCACTTTCTCTCCCGGCTCCCGCCCTCGCCCCCCAAGCCCTTTATCCTTCTCCCCTACTGCCACCCCAGGAGTGTCCCCGCCTTTCGTGTCTGCCCCCGCAGTCTAGCCTCTGGCGGGCCCCGGACATTCTCCTGTCGCCCCCGCCTCCCTCGACAGTCCCCCTGAGTTTGGCTCGCCCCTCCGCCTCTGTCCCAGAACTGCCCTTCAGATCCTCCGCCCCTCCAGGGACCTCAAGGCTGCAGACCCCTGCCCAGCACCCAGCGGGGAAGGTCCAACCCGGATCGGGGACTAGGCGTGGACCGGGTGCCTTGAGGGCGAGGGTCTGGCCGATTATTGCTGTTAGTTTCATCATCATCATCTTTGTCGCGATCACGATCGTTTTTGGTCGAAATTGACTGACCGCCAACTTGAGGGGAGACATCCGGCCACATTTTTATTTGAACCCCGCGTCTACCACCTCCCTTCTGCTCTGAGCCTCCAGCGCCGGGGCTGTTCCCCGGAGGGTACACACGCTCTGAATCCCCGGATCCACCCCGGGCACAAGAGCTCGTGGGCCTGCGGGGGCAGATCTCAGCGATTCGCCCCTCCTGTGTGTATGCATGAGACAGTCTATGCGAAAGCTTCCTAAAGAAGAATCCCCAGGGAGGGGACGGCCAACTCTATTGGAGAGGGAAAGTGAAGGTCATGAGTAAGTGATCACAGAACCAACCCTCCAAGCTTCTAGGGGGAGGGAGAAAGAGAGAGGTGGGCAGTTGGGGGCGGGGGCGGGGGAAGGGTTAGGAGGAAAAGGAGAGGGGCAGGAAGAAGGAACCAGAAGGTCTGCTATCATAGCAAGACTGTGCATTCCTGCGAGGTGGGGACTGGGACCACAGGGGTCCCAGCGAGTTGGGGAGTTGCTCAGTTACCTGTCTGTGATTTGCTCTCTTGCTTCTAGAGGAGGAGCCCTAAGCATCCTTCCCCTTGAGCTGGGAGCAAATACCCATTAGAGGTGGGACTGAGCAAGTTTCCAGCACTTCTGCCTGCCTTTTGAGTTGGTCCCTGTTGAGAAACCCCAGCCCTGGAGAAAAAGGGGTGTTGGTATGGGTTTGCGGATCGCTGTTGGCCTTTGGGCTCAGTGGAGGGCTGGTGCTGCCCGCTCCTTGTTCCCACATAATTTACTCTGAGTTCCCTCTGGTTGCCTTCCAAACTGGCTCAGAGTATCCTGTGCAAGCTCTGAGAATCCATTTCTGCTCCAAATTACAAGGGGAACCAAGTGTGCTTTCATCTTTCTACTTCTACAACAGCAAGTCAGGAAAAAGAGAGGAGAGATCATGCATTTTCAGCCAATCACCATGACCAGGCTAAAAAGACAGAGTACTGGCCATGGTGCCTACAGCTGACCAAAACAATCAGTTGGTTCATCAACAAGTCTGTTCAATTAGTTGCTTCGTGTTGTGAAAAATGCACTACGAGTTTTGTTTTGATTGGTGTCCATGTCTTCATTCATTGGACAATGTCTGAAATCTTGACATCACCAAGGGCAACCTTGAGGCCTAGTGATGCCTCCAAAACCAGCGTCAGGACCTGGACTCCAGAAGCCTGAAAACTTGTAGGATTCAACTGCAGGTGTCCAAGGGAGATGAGCGGATTTGACATATAGGCATATCTGAAACTCCTTTTCCGCAAAGATTTCCCATCCTGAGCAGCCCTATCCATACATGATCCTCTCACTGGCCCAGTGCCCAACCCTGCTTGCTCCTCCTTCCCTTAAAGCTCAGACAATAGACCTTGACTGAGGGGGGCCCTCTGTACCCCCACACAACTCTTAAGAGACCACATTCTCTCATGACTTTCTGGAGAGAACCAGTTCTCCCTAGGAGACTGTGGGATGAAAGTCTTCCCCTTTGCACGGACAGCTGTTTCCAGAGGAATGATGTTTCATAAATGCAGAAGTAATGGAAGAACTGGGCTTCCTGGGTGGCTCAGTGATATAGAATCTACCTGCAGTGCAGAAGATGTGGGTTTTGCCACAGCGTCGGGAAGATCCCCTGGAGAAGGAAATGGCAACCCACTTTGATATTCTTGCCTGGGAAATCCCATGGACAGAGGAGCCTGGCGGGCTATGGTCCATGGGGTGGCAAAGGAGTTGGACACAACTTAGTGACTACACAACAACAGTGGGATAGTTAGGGAGTTCCCAGTGTGCAGTGGTCAATGAAATAATTAAGTTAGAGAAGGCGATTTTATGCAGGGCCCTATGAAGGTGTGGAGAATTGGTGAAGCACAGAGATAACTGGAAAAGGAAGAACATTCTCCATTTTCAGTCGACACATCTGGCTGTCAGCGCCTTCAGGAGGGATCAAACTTAGTGTCTCTCATGCTGAATCAACCTGATGTTATAGGATGCAGAATCCAGCGCACAGCATCACCAATGCTGTGTTCTTGGTAAAAACACTTAAGTTAAATCAAAATTCAAGCCTGCAGCCTTTCTGGTTTATAAGAAGGGTTTGAACAGCAAAGTAAATGATTCCAGGGAGAAAAGATCAGATAGGTGCAGAGACCAGCGCATTCTGTATCAATTTTTCTGGTCTCTTGAAAAATGTCAGTGTCAGAAAAAGAGTGGGAATGTTCTAGTACAAAATCATCTAAAAAGGAGCAATATGCATAACAAACATGGATCCTGATCCACTCCTAAGTCAACTAACCAGTGTGAAACAGCTTGGAGGAAGTTTCAACATGATGATGTATTGAATGATATTGTAGAATTATGGCTCACATTGTTAGGTGTAATAATAGCACACTGCTTGCTAGAATGACTTTATTTTTAGGAGATGCCTGCCTAATTATTGAAGGGTCTTGATACCTGAAACTTGATTTTAAATGATTCAGCAAAAACAGTGAAGTGAAGGGAAGACGCTCAGTCGTGTCCGACTCTTTGCAACCCCATGGACTGTAGCCTACCAGGCTCCTCCTTCCTTGAAATTTTCCAGGCAGAAATACTGGAGTGGGTTGCCATTTCCTTCTCCAGGGGATCTTCCCAACCCAGGGATCAAACCTAGGTCTCCTGCATTGCAGGCAGATGCTTTCCCATCTGAGCCACCACAGTATGTACAGGTAAAGCTGATATAACAAAATGTTGGCAGTAATTGGATCTCCAGGGTGGGTGGGGAGACTTGTGTTATGTGCTCCCCTTCTCTAAGAGCTTGAAATTTTTCCATGATAAAAATTTAGAGAAAAATAAAATGTCAGGTACTAAGTAATTAAAAGAAAATTCTCCATCTCTGCGCTCAAACTATCAAATCAAATCTAGGATTATGGGAATAAAATTAAAAGATACAATCATTTATGTCTGTATACTTTTGAAAACCACATGATCCCAGACATGAATATAATTTGAGCAAATATGTTTTAACATGTGGACTTCCCAGGTGGCACTAGTGGTAAAGAACCCGCCTGCCAGTGCAGGTAGACCGAAGAGACTTGGATTTGATCCCTCGGTTGGGAGGATCCCCTGGAGGAGGGCATGAGAACCCACTCCAGTATTCTTGCCTGGAAAATGCCATGGATAGAGCAGCCTGGTGGGCTACGGTCCATTGGGTCACAAAGAATAGGACTCAACTGAACATACACACACACACTTTATATTCTTATGTGTACTCTCTAGAAAGGAAATACACTATTTTTACAGCACATTACTGCCTGAAACTGCCAGCAGGTGCCACATGGTGAAAAGACATCCAGTTTTGACTCCAACCCACAGGGAAACCTTCCCCAGCAGAACTGAGATGCTGTAGAAGTAGTTGTAGGAACAGAGGAGCTGGGAAAGCTAGACACTTGTGCCTATAAATGCACCTTCTTTCCTCCCCCCTTGCCTCTGCCTCTTGGATCTCTGTCTTCCTCTTATCCTGAGTGAATGAGTGTACATGCTACTTTTTTGGGGTTTCAGGGGTCGATCCTTAAAGATGCAATGTGGTGTGAGTTCACACGGGTGGACCAGTGGTGGGAGTTCTGGGCAGGGGGTGGGGTAGGGTAGGTTGGCCACAGGGAAGGGTACCCAGTAGAAAAGAGCCCCTGGGGTGCTCTGGTCTTGTGGTTTCCAGCAGGTCACCACAATGGAAGTTATTTACATAGTGTTGGAGAGAAATGAAGTGAAAGTGACTCAGTCATGTCTGACTCTTTGCCACCCCGTGGACTATACAGTCCATGGAATTCTCCAGGCCAGAATACTGGAGTGGGTAGCCTTTCGCTTCTCCAGGGGATCTTCCTAACCCAGGGATTGAACCCAGGTCTCCTGCATTGCAGGCAGATTCTTTGCCAGCTGAGCCACAAGGGAAGCCCAAGATCCTGGAGTGGGTAGCCGATCCCTTCTCCAGTGAATCTTTCTGGTCCAGGAATTGAACCGGGGTCTCCTACATTGCAGGTGGATTCTTTACCAACTGAGCTATCAGGGAGAGAAATAGCTCTACAACATTGATATGGATTGGATCTGGAACATAGAACTTGGCCTTTTGTACCTAATAACCCCGGCTGGGGCCAAGGGAAGCCTCTGCCTCACTGTCAGAACTCTTTCCCAGTGAGTTTTTTTTCTTTGACAGAGATTCCTACCAAAGCTGGCCCTCACAACTTTGTGACTTTCATAGTTATTGCATTGCCTGTCTGTCCCCATCTTTATGCCTCATGCATCCTTTTCTCCACTCTTGCTCAGTAGAGAACCAACAGATTCCAGAAATTGTTCTTTTCACATTTCATAGTTTGTAAGGCTGTTTCTAATATTCGGACACCTAATTAATGGATGTGTTCATATAAGTGTGTAACTGTGTATATGTGTATGCATTGTGTGTGGGTGTATGAGTATATGTGTGTATGTATGTGTATACATGTATGCGTGTGCCTGCATGCATAAGTGTGTGCACGGGTGTGTGTGCGTGTGTGTGCATGTGTGTGCTGCAGAGGTAACTCCTGTGAGGGAGGTAATAGGTTTGACCCTCCCTGGAAGATAAGCCCATGGACCCTGTAGTATAGTACAAAATAAATATTTGGTCTTTGCTCCTGATGCTTGAGGCTTCCCTGATGTCTCAGACAGTAAAGAATCTGCCTGCCAATGCAGGAGATGAGAGAGATGCAAGAAATGCAGCTTCAGTCTCTGGGTGAGGAAGATCCCCTGGAGGAGGAAATGGCAGCCCACTCCAGTATTCTTGCCTGGGAAATACCATGGACAGAGGAGCCTGGCAAGCTATAATCCAGGGGGTCGCAAAGAGTTGGATGCCACTGACAGAGCTCCTAAAATCCTCAAATCTATTGTCTTTTGCCGGCTGATGAGATGGCTGGTGGTTGGGGCCCTGAACAGCTTCAGGATGGGGGCTGCTTGAGAGGAACCAGTCATGTGATTACAGAGTTGGAACTTTCAGCCCCATTCTGGGGAGGAGGGTGGCTGGAAATAATCACCAAAGGCCAGTGATTTAATCAATGAAGTCAACATAGTGAAACCTCCATGGAAGCCCCTACACAACTGAGCTTCTAGGTTGGTGAACATATCTATATGCTGGGAACATGATAGACCCAGAGAAGGCATGGACTTTCCAAGGTCTTTCCCCATACCTTGCTCTGTGCATTTCTTCCATTTGGCTATTCCTGAGCTGTATCACTTATAATAAACCCTTAACATAAGTAAATTCGTAATCTGCTGGGCAGAAGTTTCAGTGGGAGCAGATAAGCAGAGAAATGTAAGTTCAGCCTGGGCTGGTGGTGAAGGTCTAGTCTGTTGGTGTATTTGCCCTTGTGGCGTGTTTTCAGTTAGAATCCTGTGTGCTCTGAAAGCAGGACGAGACAGGGTAGGCTGGAAGGCGCTCGGAAGGGTGGAGGCACTCCTGAGTCTCTCCATTGTGTTGTTGAGGAGACCTGTCTGAGGCTTGCGGCGATGCCTGCCCTGAACCCCACAAACCGGGTAGCTCAGCCTTCGGCAGCCTGAAACTTTGAGTCAGGTTTGTCCCTAAAAGTGCTTTTCTTGCTGGATATTGCTTCTGGGAAATTGTGGTGGGGGCTGACTTGCTGGAGAAGAGCTTTCCATTTATGGAGGACTGTTGATATATATAGTCTGGGCTGTAATTCAGCAAAAATGCCTGGGTTGTGTTTATCCTATCATTCACATAACCCTCAGTGAATGGGGTGGTTTTGCGCAAACCTGTCTGCACTCTGCTTAGACCGGTTCCATGTATTCCTCCCCTGCCCCTGGCTTTTTGAACAAGTGTCTGCAACGTTACCGAATGACTTGGCTTTTCCTTGACTGTGGAAGGGTTGTTTGGAGATGAAGTTGGAGAGAGAGGGTGATGAGATGAACGCAGAAGTAATTGCCAAGTTCCTCACTCCTGTACCATCAGAGACTGAATCTTAAGTGGAAAGGGCTGAAGGAATTTGGATGGGGGCTGTCAGAGAAAATATCAGTGCTAATTTGGTGCCTACTTCTGCCAGACCTTGTTCAAAGAACTTCACACAAAGTAACTCCTTAATCCTCAGAACAAACCTAGGAGATGGACACCAATATCATTCCATTTCTCAGAAGAGGAGAGTGAATTGCAGAGCTGACCAAACATTTACCCAAAGTCACACAGTTGGCAAGTAGTAGAGTTGGCATGCCCTGTCTATTTGGAGTTTGTTGATTTATTTTAGCACTTGGGAAGTTGCAACCCTCCTGAAAGACCTAGGCTGGCCTTTGTACATGGATGTTCAATATCCAGGTACCTGCAAAGAGGCCCAGGGCCTGGCTCCTTTGACCTGACTTGACTGGAGCCTGAGCGCAAGAAGAGGAAGGTAGATGCCATCCACTGACCCTTACTTTTGCCAGTCCCCACCTCTACTCTGGGCTGTAGACTGTACATGGCTGGTTTTGGGGAGACTGGGTGGAACCTTCCCATAGCCCTTATGGATAGCCTCTGCTCCAGCTGGTGAGAATGGCTAGCACAGGAGTAATGCTGTAGTGGGGAGAAGGGTGGGCAGTGTTGTTTCTACCATCGTTGTTAATTAATAAAGAAACTGCCAAACATTTGAGTGTCAGGGTCCACGTCTAGAAAATGGCACATTGTATCCCATTTAATGGGTACAGTGTTAACTATCTGGACATTTAAATGGATCATAGAAATTCTACAACTTTTCATAAAAAGAAAAAGGTTTTCCTTCTATATTCATTGAATCGAAACCATGGACAAACTCTTCTTGATTAAAACATTTTTTTTCGTGCACAGTTCTTGTTTTTTCCAACCATCTTTTCCATCAAAATCAGCAGTTACCTTTTTTGGTGATATATTGATTTTAATTCATTTTATTTTTTAATTTATTTTTTTTAAATCGGAGGATAATGGCCTTACAATGCTGTGTCTATTTCTGCCACACAACAACGTGAATCAGTCATAACTAATATGTATATATCCCTTTCTCATGAACCTCCCTCCCCTCATCGCAACTCCTACAGAACTCCTACGGAACAATGGCAGAAGACCTCAGACTTCATGAGATTAGAAAATAAAATGGAACTGAAATCAATAGTCTAAGCTCTCATCTCAGGAAACAGGAAAAAGAAGGCAAAGCAAATCTAAAGCAAGCAGAAAGAAGGAAGCAAGAGAGATAAGAGCAGAAATTAGTTAAATGAAAACAGAAAAATAATCAATGAAATAAATGGTGGTTGTTTTGAAGGTCAATAAATAGACAAATCTCTAGCAGGGTTAACAAAAAATATGGGAAGACAGACATCAGCAGTATTAGAATGAAACGGGTAATGACTACACTCCCTGAAGACATCAGAAACATATAAAAGGAAAACTAGAAACAGTTCTACACACATACATTTGACAACTTAGATGGAAAGAACCAATTCTTTGAAAAGCACAGTATACCACAATTCTCCCAGTATGAAATAAGACATTTCAAATTCGAATTGCCCTATAGCTATCAAAGAAAAGGAATTCATAATTTTTAAATTCTCAAAAAATAAATCTTGAGGCCAGATGGTTTTGCTGAGAATTCTACCAAAGTGTGAGAAGAAGAATTAACTAATGCCAATTTTGCACAATTCTTTCAGAAAATAAAAGTGAGAACATCAACTCATTTTGTAAAGCAAGTATTATCCTGAAAGCAAAAGCAAACCAAGAAAGTACAAAAATAGACTACAGGCCAATATTCATCAATATAGACACCTACATTCTTAAGAAAATGTTAACAAATCGAGTTCAGTGATATATAAAATAATTATCATGAGCAAGTTGGGTTTATTCTAAGGATGAAATGCTGGTTTAATATTCACGAATCAAGCAATATAATCCATAATATTTACAAGCTAAAGAAGAAAAATCATATGATCCTATCAGGTGATGCAGAAAAATCATTTGACAAAATTCAACATTATTTATGATAAAACTCTCAGATAGCTAGGTTTAGAGTGAACCTTCCTCAACTTGGTAAAGAGCATCTGCAAAATCCCTACTGCCAACATTGTATGTGATGATGAAAGATTTGAATGTTTTCCCCTAAGATCAGGCACAAGGCAAGGATACTGAACCACTTCTCTTCAGCATGATACTGTAAGTCCTAGACAGCAAAATAGAAAAAAGAAAGGAATAAAAGGTATACAGCTCAGAAAGAAAGAAATAAAACTGCCCCCATTTGCAGATGGCATGAGGGTCTTCATAAAAACCCTAGGGAAACTACAGAAGACAAACAAGCAAAAAACAAACATAAAAACACCTGGAACTAAGAAACAAATTTTCAGGCTACAAGATCAATGTGCAAACATTAATTGTATTTCTACATACTGGTGATAAATATATGAAAACTGAAATTTAAAATATAATATGACTTATAATCGCTAAGCAAAAACAAATTCTGAGGTGTAAATCTAACAAAATATGCACAGGTATGCTAAAAACCACAGAGTGCTGAAGAGAGAAGTAAAAGATATAGATAAATGAAGAAATATACTGTGTTCATAAATTGGAAAACTTAAAGGAGTCAATTCTCCAAAACTGATATAAAGTGAAAGTGAAAGTGAAGTCGTGTCCGACTCTTTGCGACCCGTCCATGGGATTTTCCAGGCAAGGATACTGGAGTGGGTTGCCATTTCCTTCTCCAGGAGATCCTCCCCTATCCAGGGATTGAACCCAGGTCTCCCACATTGTAGGCAGACGCTTTACCATCTGAGCCAGCAGGGAAGTCACCAAAATTGATATAAGGTTTAACACAATTCCTAAAAACTTCCAGAGAAAGGGAAGATAAACCAGGCCACATGCCAGAAAATGGTCATCATAACAAGCACCAGATTTCTCAACAGTAGCTTTGACAGACAGTGGAGCCTGGAATCCTACACTCAGCCAACTTATCAGCCAAGTCTGAAGGCGTTAGAAAGATATTTTCAGACAAAGCAAGGATTGAAACAGTTCTCCTTCTATGTCCCTTTCTTAGGAAGTTACTTGAGGATGAGGTTCAACAAAATAAGAGTAAGCTAAGAAGGAGAACTGTTTGCGGCCTGAACATAAGAAACCTAAACTAGAAAGAGAAAGCAGATCTCCTGATGCCTGAGAAGGAAAGTTTCTAGATGATGGCTCAACAGGAAATTCATCCGTGATTATCTCTACCCTTCTCCCCACTACTCTCATACCAATGGGCAGTTTGAAAGGGTCAGACCTGGAGAGTAATCTTCCTTCAGTTTTCTTTGTGGCTATTTCTACTTTGTCTTTAATGCCTCTGTTTATGAACCACATTAAACATTGCTGTCCCTGGGGAATGGGAAATCTTGCAATTAGTTAAGATGGGAGCACTTGGGATAAGCAGAGGTTTACTGGGTAAGCATGACCAGATAAAGAAAGAGAGAAAAGACGTCACTGTATTTTTGGTAGAAGGAAGAGGCTGGCTACCAAAGAAATGTTTTAGAATGAACCACGTGAAATTACCACACTTGACCACTGGTAACCACTAATATGGTAATTTTATACAGTGCACGCTAATAAGAGTAATGCTAAGAAACACAGAGGTGTTCTCTATAAATGCTCTCAGACTTCTATAAACCAAGTATACAAACACACCCTGTCCTCCTTCAACGACTCTCTTGCTCCCTTCTCTATTCGAAACAACAGGGAAGAAATAAAGTGATCTCTTTAGTCCCTCAGAACAGAAATCTGTGAAGTCCCTTGCTTCAGGGCTGCAATCTCTAACTAGCAAAGCTAGCCAAAGGACCCCAGACTCATAGTTCTATGGGCTGTAGGATCTTGCAAAGTCAGATAAAAGCAGAGGCAAATCATAAACCAGAAATAAATCCTGCCTGCAAGGCTGACCTGCTGCCTGAAGCCTCCAAGTAATTGAAAGTCCTCACCAATCATCTGAAAACAGATTCCATTACACTGGAAGGAACTGATTTTGATTCATAAAGAGTAGAGTGAATTCCATTCAATAAAAGCCATAGGGACTGTTCCAGGACTACACTGGCTACAATGCTCACACAGGCACTTAAAGATAAATAAAGAGGACAAGAAGGAGAAAAAAACAACCACCACCTTTGGAGCATTATGCTTTTAAATGCAGAGGCTCGGAGAGAGCCAGTGGAGAGTGGTGGGTAAGCCCAGAAGAAACAAAGGCCCCAACAGGGGACTGTGTGGTTATCGAAAGAGGCAATGAGTCAGAGGCAATGAACCACGTGAGAACCCAGAGGAGGCAGCACTAGGTTTTGTGCCTGGAAGGAGGAAATGGCCAGAAGCCCTGACTCTGAGCGCTTCTCCAGGTTCCCAGAGAGAACACAGTGCCGCGGCCTTCCTCCAGCTTCCCCAGTCACTGTGAGATCCCAGGACTTGCTGGCTCAAGGGTTTTCTGTTCCATGCACTCCATTGCACTGTCCAGAAAGGAGGCACCTCAGAAAAAAAAGCCCACTCCACATTGAGACCACCGGCACCTGAGAGCAGCAGGTCCATGGGATATCTACATGTCTTCCTGTCCCCCTCCCATTCTTCCTAGCAGAGAAGTATTCAGTTCTGTCCCACTGGGGGTCTTCACCCTGGTTGTTGTACATATCATGAGAACATACCCTTCAGTTTTCCCACTGGAACAAGGACATCGTGTGTTAAATCTTCCACAAGAAAATATAAGGACTTTTGATTTTTTACTTATTTAAAATTTTAACTTTTTGAAAGTGAAAGTGTTAGTCGTTCAGTCAGGTCTGACCCTTTGTGACCCCATGGCCCACCAGGAATTCTCCAGGCAAGAATACTGGGGTGGGTAGCTATTTCCTTCTCTAGGGCATCTTCCTGACCCAGGAATCGACCCCAGGTCTCTTGCTTTGCAGGCAGATTCTTTACTGCCTGAGCCACCAGGAAAGTCAAAATGTTAACTTTTTATTCTAAAATAATTATAGATGCATAGGATTCTACAAGTTACCCTGCCATGGAGAGTGTGTGTATGTGGTTCAGTGCCATTTAATCACCTGTGTAGGTTCTTATAACCACCTCCTGGGTGTGCCCTGAGAGCAGATGGGATGCGGACATGGGCTCCCAGTTGGATTCTCTTGTTTCTCCAGACCGAAGGCTTCCTGGAGTTCTTGCTAGCACCCCTCCCAACTAGCCTTCCTAAGGCAATTCCCACCCTTCATCCAGGTGTTCTCTTCCCAAATTTCCGTGAGTGTCTCTTTCCCTGATGTCCCTATCCCATTTCTCTTTATCCCTTGTGTATTTATTGCAATTCTGGTGGGGTTTCAGGAAGGAGAGGAGGTTAAGTGTTTGGTTAATGTAATATGGGCTTCCCAGGTGGCCCTAGTGGTAAAGAACCCGCCTACCGAGGCAGGAATTGTGAGAGACACAGGTTCGATCCCTGGGTGGGGAAGATCCCCTGGAGAAGGGCAAGGCTACCCACTCTAGTCTTCTTGTCTGGAAAATTCCATGGGCAAAGGAGCCTGGAGGGCTACAGTCCATGGGGTGGCAAAGAGTCAGACACGACTGAAGTGACTTAGCATGCATGCACAATGTAATATATTCAGTCAGACAGCCTACGACAGGTTTTTAAACATTCTCATTCTAAACAATGCTAACAACAACAGAAGAAGTTCCTCCTTTGATGATTTCCCCTTCCCCACGGCTATCATCTTTCCTCTCCTTCCTAGAAAGTTTCTATTTTCTCGCTTTCTGCTTCTCTCTTCAATTCAGTCCCATTTAGCTTGTATCCGTTGCTCCAACCATAATATCTCTTGCTAAGGTCACAAGGATCCAAATGCTGCTCAGCGCAGTATGCTTTTTCTTACCCTGTGACCCCTCAGCAGACTGTCCTGTTGACACACTTTTTGGGCAGTCCTTCTTTTCTTGGCCGTTTATTTATCCTCCTCTCTGATGATCCCTTACTCTCCTTTGTGGATAACTCTGGCTTCACTCGAGATTAACCTTTGACTTACCTCAGGGCGGGATCTAGGCCCTCTCATCTTTAATTTCCACAGTGGTCATGCACAAACACAGCTGAACTCACCCTAATTCTCCCTTCCCACTGCCACCTAAAGGATCTTATAAAAATGCACAATGACTACCTCTGTCACCTCTAGCCCCTCCAGCTCCTAGGATAGAGTCCCCATTATTTCATGGCCTGATGTCCTGCATGTCCTTTCTGCAGCCCACCTCCTGCCTTGTTCTCCCGTCCACCTGTGGAAGCCTCTTCCTTGCCACACTGCTTCCCACCTCAGAAACTTTTGCACATGTTGCTTCACACCCTCCTCATCTCAGCAGATCCTAGTCACAGTCTGGCTTTCAGATGAAGAGGCTCTTCCTGCAGGAAGTCCTGCTTGATGCACTGATTGTCTCTCTGTTCCCTCCTGGCCACTAAAGAGATAAATGCTCCTCTAATTCTTCCTTCCCTCACCTTTCATCTGTATTCCACATCTGCCTCCAGACCCTAAAGTCTATTATCAGGAGAGCTGGGGTCTCTATTATCTCTGGAAAGGAACACTTTCCAGAGGGTTTTGCATTTCAGCCAGTCTCAATGCAGAGTGGTGGGCATTCTGTTTTCCCATGTTGCAGAAACACAGTTTACATTTACTCTGCTGGTTTGCTTAAAAGTATGCACAGTTCCTCATCCTTTTTTAATGTGAAGTGAAATTTTTATTTTTTGAATTCACGTAATTAAAATATGCATGTAACATAGGTTGACCCTGCAGGATGTGGGGAGTATTTCTGTTCTCACACTGACATGCCGCAGCCGCCCCATGCTGGGACCTGGCTCGCTGCAGCCCCAGGAAGCACCTGGGGATCCTGACCCCCCTGCAGCCAGGTGGCTGCTTACCTGGGGGTAAAACCCCCGAGGTGGCCAGGTGTGCAGAGGAGGTTTCATTTAATTTACGGCCTTCCAGGGTCAAGGGGTTTTCATTCACTAAATTAAAATGTTTGACAGTTGATTGCTTAATATAAGTGGGCAGGAGGGAAATCTACACTTGGGACCAGGGCTCGGGAAAACAGACGGCCCCTTTGGACGTATTCCAAACCCAGAGACTAGAGAAATGTTGGCTCAGCAACTCTGTGGTCTAGAGCCCAGTGTGACTCTGGGAAAAGTGTGGAGTGTACGTGTGTATACGTGAGTGTCTGCATGTATGTACGTGTATGTCTGCATGTGTGTACGTGTGCGTCTGGACACTTGTGGAGCAGAAATCTCAGGCCCACACGGCACTTCTCTTCTGGCTGACTTTGGAGTGGCCACCCTATCGTCCCACTAGCTCCTTGCTTAGCAGTTGTCTTGCAGGGCTGGTGGCTCTAACAATGACTTCTGAATTTCATGTCAATTACCACTTTGGTGTGTAATATTCTTACCCTGTCTTCTATTGACTACATTGAAAGACAAAATTATTCTTATTTCTCTGTTATTTTCTTCCCCACACTCAACCTTATTTGATTTGGATTACAATGAGGCAAAGCATTACCTGTGTTCACCTTGAATTTTAAATATTCATTCTGGTCCTTATAGCACGTTCACCTGAATGTGCAGGATAGTAACCATGCTATGAGTTTCCACCCAGTTGAAGATTAGATCCACTCATTACTTAATCAGTGACTATTTACACTCAGGTCACCTTGAATTGACTCTTCTAAAGATAGCGCACCAGCTACATTCACTGGGCACTCTTGATCATGCACAGTACCACCCATGGAGTGTAAGTTCCCAGGCCTTAAAAAGAAATAGGAAACAGGGTTTGGAGAACTAAATGCTTTCCTCCTTCCTGCCTTCTCTCCTTCCCTCTCATCTTTCATTCATTTGTTAAAAATTTATCAACTAACAGGACTTGCCAGGTGGCTCAGATGATAAAGAATCTGCCTGCAATGTAGGAGACCTAGGTTCGATCCCTGGGTTGGGAAGATCCCCTGGAAAAAGGGAATGGCTACCAAACAACTAACACTTGTGAAGCCAGGCCCAGAGGGGGCATTGGCTGTCCTTAAACCCACTCTAATCCAGTAGAGTGGGAAAGACCAGAAAGTGGAGGCGATGATAGAGCTGCTTTTAAGGAGGGTGGGGGCCCCAGCCCAGCCTAGGGAGGTGGATAAGGCTTCCTGCAGGAGGGGCTTGCCCTCCATCTTACATCTTACAGATACAAAGCCTGCAGGGTCCAGCAGTGAAGGGTTGGGTGGCAGATGCCAAGCCTGGAGATCGTGTGCCTCCTGGGCCTTACATCATGTTAGATGTGACTTAAGATCTGTGTGTATTGGGGTGGGAGTGGGAAGTCATGGCAAGTAAGGTCATGGGAAGGGTCTGACCTCTCAGTCATCACACCAAGGATTTCCAACTGTCTTTTCAGACTCAGGGCCTTTGCTGGCTTTGAAGCAATGGTGTCCTGATCCAATGGTCCTGTGAAGACACACCTCAGCCTCACTTTCTACCCTCACACCTTGGTGTACACACGGTGAGGAAGTCCTCCCTGTGTAGCCTTGAAGGAGAGGGAAGGCAGAAGCCTGGGGAGGCCTGGCTGGGCAGACTGCTGGGGGCCGCAAGAGCCTTCATGCTCTGAATCACTAGAGGCTAGAGTTCCGGGGCAGGCAAGAGCTTGGTGGGTATGGACGATACTGTCATCACTTACTGAGAATGTCTTAGGTGACATGTGCTCCTGGTTAGTTGTTCTGTGAATGCATATGCTATTTGTTAACATCCAGGGCACTGCAAACCTGTCGATCCTAGAGGAAATCAACCCTGAATATTCATTAGAAGGACTGAGGCTGAAGCTGAAGCTCCAGTACTTTGGCTACCTGATGCAAAGAGCCGACTCATTTGAAAAGACCCTGATGCTGGGAAAGATTGAAGGCAGGAGGAGAATGGGACAGACAGAAGATGAGAGAGTGGAATGACATCGCTGACTCAATGAACATGAGTTTGAGCAAGCTCCTGGAGATTGTGAGGGACAGGGAAGCATGGTGTGCTGCAGTCTGTGTGGTCAGAAAGAGTCAGACACGACTTAACACCTCAACATCGAGGGCACTTTGAGATGAGTTCTTGCTTGCTGGTGTAAGCAACTGGACAGAAGAAAACCTTGTTAAAGGGCCCACTCTCTTTGTGGAAGCGTGATGTTGGGTTTGGTGTTGC
This sequence comes from Muntiacus reevesi, assembly GCF_963930625.1. Lineage (NCBI taxonomy): Eukaryota > Metazoa > Chordata > Mammalia > Artiodactyla > Cervidae > Muntiacus > Muntiacus reevesi. The sequence continues at coordinate 21,009,945 of NC_089258.1, forward strand.
CCGGGAGCTCATCAGAAATGCAGGCACTGAGGTCCACTGTTCATTCTGCACCAGAATATGCATTTTAACAGAACTGCAGGCGTTTTCTGAGGAACTGAGGTGGGAGGAGCTCTGAGCAACAGCAGCAATTCCGTCTGCCTGTGACAGAGGAGTCTGGGGAACTAAAGTCCAGGGGGTCGCAAAGAGTTGGACGTGACTGAGTCACACACACACACACACACGCACATTAGCATCACTGGAGATCTCACACTCCCCAGATCCAGCCACACGCCAGGCCAGCGGAGCCAGCTGCTGGTGTGCAGATGGTGCCCTGCACAGCCAGGGCTGAGAAGCTGCTCCACCTGCTGGATCTGGCTCACCTGAGCCCGCATCTCAATCTCCCCGATGTAGAGCTGATCCTTGTTCCTTTCCTGGCTTGGTGTCATGGCTTGGTCTTAGTCTGGGACCTTCTAGTCAGGCCTCTACAGTGCTATATTCCTGGTATTCTCACCGTCTCTCCAAGGGCTCCCCTCACTCTCCTGCACACCCTCCTCAGCTCCCTTCCTATGGGATTGCTGCATTCATCTCCCACATGTCTTTACCCTTCTTCCCCCAGGTAGGAGTTCATTGTCCATTACTACCATTGCTCCTCGGTCAAGTCCCCAACAACTCCCACACTTGCCACTACCAGTTGAGTCCCTGCCGAAACTTTATTTACTCAAAGCTGCATCTGAATCACAGCAAGATGACAGGGCGAGCCGAAGGCAAACATGACAGATAGACATTTGAGAATTGTCTTTTACTCTAAGAAATAAAGTGTGAGCAGTAGATGAAAAGACAGGCTTTGAGAGTGACCACAGGGCAAGGACTGGTGGTCGTTAACAATGCAGTGGGAAGAGAGGAGCTGTGGCTTTGGGCACACCTGGCATTGCAGTTGGGGGAGCCTGGGTGTGCCATCAGGGAGATGGGGCACCCAATAGCCCACCATGCCCTGGACTCCTGAGAGTCTTAGCTGAATATGGCCAAGGCCAGGGCCTAATCAGTGCTCCTGTGACATGGAGGCAAGTTATTTGTATAGCTTCTTCTTTAATTAAATATCCAAGGAAGTTTTCACTCTAACAATAGCTCCAAAATGATAGCTGGTGGCAAGAAGCCCATGGACTGTGACAAAGCCCCCATACAGGTTTCTGAGCAACTGAAGGCCTTGGGATCCAGACAGGGCAAAGGACAAGCATGGAGCACTGCAGAGTGTGGCAGGAACAGGGACTGGGGTGATTGGCAGAGGTCAGCTTGCTGTGGGATGTGGGCTGGGTGCCTAGAACAGGACTGTGAGTGCCTCCAGGGCCCCCACCAGCCTGGCAGCAATGTGATGAGCCAGAGCTCAGATGGCCTCATTGGGGTAAAAGCTCTGGCTCTGAGATGGCTTATAGGCAAGTACATCACAGGGAACCGTAGGTCCCAAGTGAAGAGGAAGGGCTTGGCCAGGTGACAAGTGGAGAAACCCACCACAGATCAGGCTCAGGTATGCAGAATCTGGTGACAGGACCCTGGTGGCTCCCAGGAAGGGGCATGGGGTCTCCAGGTCCTCATCACTGGACCCCCTTGGGGCAGAGAAAAGGAGACTGTCTCCCTACTCAGATTCAGCTGGCTGCCAGGAACTGAGATCAAAGCTTCCTAGAATGGCCTGAGTCAGGGCAGGATGTGGCCAGCTGTGGGGAGCAGGGTGTGTGGGAGTCAGGGCCACCGCCTCCTGCATGTCAGTCTTGCAGTGGCTCACAGACCCATCAGGAGTTTCCGAAACAGGCCTGTGGGAGGGAGGTGGGTGAACCTCTAGGTTGGTGATCTGGGGGAAATCCATTCTTCATAATAATGATTTTTGCTTTTGTTTTTGTTACTTTGGTAACAAGAGTGGACTCTTTATTTGACATGCTGTTTTGAGATTCATTTTATGTTGTTCCACACATCAGTAGCTTGTCCTTTTTTAAAAAATTGAACTATAGTTGCAGTTGTGTTAGTTTCAGGTGTAGAGCAAACTGCTTCAGTTATGTATGCATCTTTTTTTTTTTCAGATGTTTTCCATTAAACATAATGATGATTTGAACATGGATTCCTTTACTGACCATGACTTTTTTCTTCCTTGTATCCCTTCTTTCCCTCCTTCCTGCCTTTCTTCCTCCCTCCCATTATATCAGTTTCAGGTACACAGACTTATAATATGCCACCTGTGTACACTATAGGGTTGTCATAGCCACAAGTCTAGTTGCCATCCATCACCATAAGGTGGACTCCCTTCAACAATTTCACCCTCCCCTCAACTCCCTTCCCCTCTGATAACCACTCATCTTTTCTCTGGACCTATGAGTTTGTTTCGTTTAATTTTTTTTTATAGCTTTTATATATGAGTGATGTTTTTCTCCATCTGATTGATTTCACTTAGCATAATACACTCTAGGTCAATCCATGTTGTTGGAAATGACAAAATTTCGTTTCATATTTTATGGCTGAGTAGTACTACACACACACACAGGCTTTCCAAGTGACTCAATGATAAAGAATCTACCTACCAATGCAGGAGATGCAGGAGATGTGGGTTCTATCCTTGGGTCGGGAAGCTCTTAGAGGAGAACATGGCAACCCACTCCAGTACTCTTGCCTGGAAATTCCCACAGACAGAGGAGCCTGATAGACTATAGTCCACGGGGTCAGAAAGAGTTGGACATGACTGAGTGAGCACACGCAACATGCACACGTATATATGCCACAGCTTCTTTATCAGTTCATCCACTGATGAGTACTTGGGTTGCTTCCATGGTTCCATCTCTTGGCAGTTGTAAATAATGATGCAATGAACATAGATTTCTTTTCAAATTAGTGTTCTCATATTCTTTGGGTAAATACCCAATAGTGGACTAGCTGGATAATACGGTAGTTGCAGTCTTAATTTTTTGAGGAACCTCCATTCTGTTCTCCATTGTGGCCGTATCAATTTATATCCCCACCACCTGTGTGCAAGAGTCCTTTTTTCTCCACATCCTCTTCAACATTTGTTGTTTCTTGTCTTTTCCATAATAGTCATTTTAACAAGTATGAGGTAGTATCTCATTGTGTTTTGATTCACATTTCTCCAATTATTGGTGATGTTGCAAATCTTTTCATGTGCCTGCTGGCCATCTGTATGTGTTCTTTGGAAAAATGCCTATTCAAAAATGCCTATTCCTTTTTAAGTGGGTTGTTTATTTTTTGTTGTTGAGTAGTATGAGGTTTATAAATATATTTTAGATATCAGACATATGATTTGCAAGTATCTTACCAGATACATGATGTGCAAGCATCTCCTCCCATTGGAGGGGTTGCCTTTTCAGTTTGATGATTATTTCCTTCACTGAACAGAAGCTTTGTAGTTTGATATAGTCCAATTTGCTTATTTTTGCTTTTGTTTCCCTTGTTTGGAATCAGACTACAAAAAAAAAAAATCACTAAGACCAATGACAGTGAAGTTACTGCCTATGTTTTCTTTTAGGAATTTTATGTTTTCAGATCTAACATTGTAAGATAGTGATCTAGTTTTGTTTTTTGGGTTTTTTTGCCTGTGACGGTCCAGTTTCCTCAACACTGTTTATTGAAGAATGGTGTTGAGAATCCTTTTTTCATTGTATGTTCTCTCCTTTGTCATAATTTTTCCATTTATGTGTGAGTTTATTTCTAGGCTTTCAATCTGTTCTGCTATTCTGTATGGTTTTTCTTTTTTTTTTTTGCCAGTATCATACTGTTCTGGAGGAGGAAATGGCAACCCACTCCAATTCTTGCCTGGAAAGTCCCATGGACAGAGGGGCCTGGCAGGCTACAGTCCATGGGGTCACAAAAGAGTCAAACATAACTGTGACTGAACACATCATACTGTTCAGATTACCATAGTTACTCTATGTACTATTGATATATGTTAGCATACTCTGAACTCAGGATGTATGGTACCTCCAACTCTGTTCTTCCTTAAAACTGTCTTGGATATTTATGATCTTTTGTGGTTCCATAAAATTTTTAGAGTATTTGTTCTAGTTTTGTGAAATATGCCATTGGGATTTTGATAAGGATTACATTGAATCTTCAAATCGTTGTAGGTATTATGGACATTTAAACAGTACTAATACTTCTAATCCATGAACATTGAATCTTTCCATTTATTTATGTCTTCATCAGTTTCTTTCATAAGTGTCTAAGTTTTCAGTTGCATAGGCTTTTCACCTTCTTGGTTAAATTTATTCCCAAGTAATTTATTCTTTTTGATGCTATTGCAAATGGGATTTTTAAAATTTCTTTTTCTGATAATTTATTATTAGTCTGTACAAATGCCACAGATTTCTGTTTATTGATTTTATATTTTGAAATTTTACTGAATTCATTTATTCTAAGTTTTTTAATGGAATCTTTAGAGTTTTCTATATATTACATCTAAAAATAGTGACATTTTATTTCTTCCTTTTAAGTTTGGTTGCCTTTTATTTATTTTTGCTGTTTATTTCTGTGTATTAGCTACATGGGAAAAATCAATGGCAGGAGGAGAAGAGGGCATCAGAGGATGAGAATGCTGGATGGCATCACTGATGCAATGAACATGAACTCAGACAAACTCCAGGAGATGGTGAGGGACAGGGAGGCCTAGCATGCTGCTGTCCATGGGATGGCAGAGTCGCACATGACTAGACAACTGAAACAGCAGCAGCAGCAGAAACATTAGGCATATTATCTGTCTCTCACGGTCTTGGAGGAGTGACTCAGCCCCTACGAAGTCTTGGAACTTATTCCTTCCTCTCCAGCAGATGCTTCAAGATTAGTAAGTGGGTCTCCTTCACCTATGGCACATGTGCTTTTAAATCTGGTGTGTCTGAGCTAGTTTTGGGATTGAGTGAGTTTTGCACATGATCCTTTTAAGAGTGGGTTCTCCGTTACCTATAGTTTTGTAGTTTTCCTGGGCGTGTTCCTTGTTGGTTTTCAAAGCCAAGTGTTTTAGGGGCTCATCTCTCCTGCACAGGATCTAGAAGTTGGAGTATCAGATGTGAAGCTCAGATCCCTCAGTCTTCAGGGAAAAGATTCATACCTTTGTGATCTCTCCCAATTGTGAATCACTGTAGCTGGGATCTGGGTTCTTCCTTGGCAAGCCTGTATCTCTGCCTCTTTCACCCATTTAGATGCTGTCCTTTTACCCTTTACTGTGGAGGCTCTGGATTTTAGGTCTCTTTCTGAGGGAATTATTTCTTATGTATTTGTAGGTTTTTGTGGCCATAGTAGGAAGTGAGATCAGGATCTTCTTACACTCGCCAGCTTGAAGCCTCTCTGGCTGTGACTGCAGTGCAGGAGGACTGGCTAAAGACGGTAATTGGGAGAAATGCTTTGACAATGTTAAAAATGATAACTATGGAATGCCTAAGACTGTTTTCTGACACTATGAATACAGCTACTTTTCTTTACTTTTTCTTCAAGTTTTCAGGCACTTTGAAATGGTGGATAAGAACAAGGCCATCAGCAGAAATGAAGAACAGGAACATAAATTACAACAGGAGGTCAGGATTTCCCATTCTGGATACTTTTCAAGGATGATCTTTAAAGCAAGGACATTTTCAATGCTTGGGTTTGTCAAATAAAAAGCTAATGTTCGACTTAACCTGTGTGTTTGTTCATGTGGTTATTCTCCTTCCTCGAGGCAGCTTTCTCTGTCTCTGAAAAATGCAAACATGTCCTGCATCAGGAGAATTTCTGAGTAGTCTTTTCTTTCTAACTCCTTTGCAAAAGGTGGACTACAAAGGATGCTTGTCTTTTCCTGAAAAGACAGTTCCTAGTGACAGGCTGTATAGATCCGAGCTCGGAGCGCAAGAACAGAGACCTGGAAATAGAATGAAAGGAGAGACTGTGATATGTCAGGAGGCCTTCAGGAGATGTTTGACCTTTGAGAACAAGGGGGTCACCTGGATGCAGACTGCCTGTTCCACTCAATACTCCAAGGGAGAGTGGGCCCAGATGCCTCAGAGGGCCTGAGTCTGAACTCACAGGGGGCCCATCTGATGGATTCAGACAGAAGAAAATAACATCCCGAGTCACCTTGCAGGATATCTGTATTTCCTCTGAGAGATGTGGTCCTTAATTCCACCTGCAACCTTTGCCATGTCAGGTAACATATTTATAGGTTCCAGGGATTAAGACATGATTAGGCTGCCTCTGAGGGGCCAGTCATTACCAACCAGGCAAGGAATTTGCATTTTTATCCTGTGTGTGGCAGGAGCCTTTGGAGGAATTCACATAGGGAAGTATTCTGATTAAGAGCCGCTCCCCCAACAGGGTGTCACAGGGTTACAGAGCCCCTCAGGGCATACAGGGCTTCCCTTGTAGCTCAAGTGGTAAAGAATCTTCCTACAATGCAGGAGACCCAGGTTCGATCCCTGTGATGGGAAGATACCCTGGTGAAGGGCATGGATACCCACTCTAGTATTCTTGCCTGGAGAACTCCATGGACAGAGGAGCCTGACGGGCTACAGTCCATGGGAATAGCCAGAGTTGGACATGACTGAGTGTCTCACACACACAAGGTATTTCTGGGCTTCCCAGGTGGTGCTAGTGGTAAAGAGCCCGCCTGCCAGTGTAGGAGACATAAGAGACGTGGGTTCCATTTCTGAGTCGGGAAGATCCTCTGGAGGAGGGCATGGCAACCCACTCCAGTATTCTTACCAGGACAATCCCATGGACAGAGGAGCCTGGCAGGTTATGGTCCATGGTGTCTCAAAGAGCTGGACGTGAATAAAGTGACCTAGCATGCACGTAGGATGTTTCCAGTACCTATCATAGCCCCATTCTCAGAGAAACAGTCTGCTGGGTGCCAGGCCCTCCCTGGGGCCCACGGAAGCCTAGCTGCCCACTGTGTGTGTCCAGTGCAGAGGGGAAAGGGAGCTGGAGAGGAATCCGGTCCACCATCTGGCGTCTTCCGGCCAGAGCCTCTTCCTTGATTCATCCTTCACTGCATTCCAGAGTTCTCCAAGCTATGTGTTCAAGAAGAGATTGAAATGGTGAAATGTCCACTGATCAGTGTCTTTTAAAGAAGAAGAGAACCCCAAATACCTTTGAATCTATTATTATTGAATTATTATTGAATCCTGGCCCTCTTCATATTGAGAGTCCCATTTTTATTTTTGATAACTCTGTGTCACTTCTACTTTTCCATTCAACTGAAGAGGCATCTTTAAGGCAATCCCTAAATTATTTAATCGTCCATGCTAAGTACTGGGTTGGTCAAAAAGTTCCTTCAGTTTTAAGTATTGTAATGTACTTACTGTGATCAATATTCTTGTATAATGAATGAGGCTTGTCCTATTTAAGCGTCTATATAAGCTAGTTACATGAAGTGCCAGGTAATGACTATTATCATAGTAAGTTGTCTTTTAAATTTGCACAAGATTTTGAAACTCATTGGTAAAACAGAATAATTTTGGTTTAAGGATAATCTTCACCGAAGCCTGGAAATTCACTCTAACAGCTTGCACCTGGGTTACATTTACTCTGTCCTATTCTGTAGAAGTTGTTATAATATTTGATGACCATCTAGTAGAATGAGAGGAAGACAGTCCCTAGAGAAGGTTCTTTCCAAGAAGGCCAGGTGCAGGGGATGGAGATGTGACCTGAGTTAATATCTCTTCACTCTTTGGGGAGTGGAATATACGCATGATGGGTTTTAGTGCACCTGGAAGCATTAACTGTGTATTTCTTGAGCGTTGCAGTATATTTGTCTCCAGGGAGGCTGATAAGAGCAAATTTGTGCTGACCGTATGTGAAGCAATGGGGCAAATGTGGACTTGGGCTTGGCTTCCTCTGATACCAGTAGCGGTGGAAGTCAAGGAGATGTTCACATGCTCAAGATAGGAAAGCGAACTTTTCAGGTTGTGATTCTGGATTCTCACCTCTTCCTGCAGCAGTCATCATCATTAGCCATCCTTAAGTCTTTGTTTTGTGTCATCGCAACCAAAACAATCACAAATTAGTCTGTTAAACTCCGAGCTGCTGTAATAATGAATAACAAAACATGTTCAGCCTTGTGCCTGGTTCTTGCTATGCATGCAGTGCTTATAGTTAACATGTGATTTCTGTGTTCTGCTTTTTCATTTTTTTGATAGTTTGTTGCTTTCATTTTTCTGGTTTTTAATCAGTTTCTCTCAATTTATATTTATTTATTTCTCTGTCTACATTTATTACTTTCAAAATAGTTTTATTTTCAAACGACTGTTTTCAAATAGTCTTGTGGCCATTTGTTCTTTCCTATTTCCTTTTCTGCTTAATATTTCTTCTTCTGTTGTGTCTCAGTCATTTCTTTCCATTCTCAAACCTTTGTTTATGTCAACAATTGCTAACAATTCATAAACTTCCTTAAGTGACTAAGGGCTCAGAACTGCCTGTAACTATGATGTAATCTTATTCATCCTATTGAGTTCCACGATATATGCTGAATAATACCTATGGAAACGGAAAGTTAAATTTCCAAAATATTAAGCAATAAGTTTCTGGCAACTAAAGCCCACACTCATAATTTTCAGCATGATTTTCTTGGGCACCATCTCCTAATGGTCAGAACCACAGACAGCAGGCTCTGCTGAGGAGACCATTGCACAAAAAGACCCATCAACCTGCACAGGTCTAGCCCTTTCTTTTAAGTCCCAAAACAACGTTCTGCTATGACTAAATTACCTACGATGTACTCACTGGTGTTACCAAGTCCCAGGATGTTGAAGGTAGAAGTGAGAATTGTGGCTTGGCCCCAGTTGTAAACAATCTATAACTTTAAATCTCTTACCATCTGGCTACAGGGAAGCCTTCTCATAAATGATTTGCTTTCTTCAGTCTGAACTCTTTTTGCATATTTGTTTTGCTTGTTACGTCTATACTCTTGTCTTCCCTGAATAAATGCAACATGAAGCTACAACCTGTTATCTTGGTCGTGGAGCTGAAAGGTAGAAGGTAGGGATGGATGGGTGGCTGGAGGGTGGACAGGTGGAGAGATGGATGGATGTGTGATAAAGCTGCTGCTGCTGCTGCTAAGTCACTTCAGTCGTATCCGACTCTGTGCGACCCCATAGATGGCAGCCCACCAGGCTCCCCCGTCCCTGGGATTCTCCAGGCAAAAATACTGGAGTGGGTTGCCATTTCCTTCTCCAGTGCATGAAAGTGAAAAGTGAAAGTGAAGTCGCGTCTGACTCTTTGCGACCCCATGGACTGCAGTTTACCAGGCTCCTCTGTCCATGAAATTTTCCAGGCAAGAGTACTGGAGTGGGGTACCATTGCCTTCTCCAGTGTGACAGCGCAAATAGAGTTAAATGGGCATGGTAGGATCTAGATGGCATGCATATTGGCTTTGACTGCAATATTCTTTTTGTTTTTCAGTTTATTTGAAACATTTCACAACAAAATGTTGGAGGAAAAAGGTGGAGATGGTGGGATGATGGTTCAAAATCTTATAAATCCCTATGACTTTGATTTTCTCCTCTAGTTAGTTATGCGCAGCTTACCTCTGGCCAAGTCCAGGCAGGTGCACCTACAGAACGAATTCACCAGAGCCCCTACTATTCAGTCCAGTAGTTGCGGGCATGAGTCTTCTCAATTAGATACTGATCTCCTTTGGCAGCGATCAAGTTATACTCATTTTCTCTTTCTGTCTGTGGATCAATACTGAGCACAGACTGAATTTTCAAATACTACAATTTTACCAAGGTGGATCGGAAAGTTGGCTCTTGCAGTGTATTTCTTATTATGTTAACAAACCAGACAGGGTCAGTGGAAACGAAGTCACTGATCCCTTCATCAGCCACTTGGTATTCAGTTCCTTCCTTCTTGTATCAGTTATCTCTTGAGGGTACCAGGCCTCCAGTTCTGGTAACACAAACCTGGAAGACAGGATCACTGCTGCTCAGGAGTTAATGGGGAAATGGAGATGGTTACGGTGTGATGTTCATGTTTGCTGGGGGAGGTCAGCAGGGTTAGCAGAAGTGAGAGCCTTGCCCTTGGCCCTTGCCCACTCCAGAGGCCGCCTGCCCCGCTCGCAGACCACCCCCAAGCAGGACCAGGCTCCAATGTCAGGAAAGGCTGGGGAACCAAGGTCACCCAAGGTCACCCCTCACCAAAGAGGAGCCCGGACTGAGGATCTCTGTCTTTCTTGCTTCATGGGGCAATTGCACATCTCTGGAGTGCCCAGCAGGACTGAGCTTCAGGTGCCCACAGAACCTCCATGGCACACACTTCATCAATCCTCCTCCCCTCTCCCTAAGTGCTTCCTGCAGCTGTCTCCAAATGAACTAATGTAACAAAACTTTGTCTTGCTTTGGGAAAGACTCAAACTAGGACACGGAAACACAAGCAACCTGCAGCCAGGTGGGATCAGCACAGGTCTAGGGCTCCATCCATCAGCCAAGATAGGGTGGGATGAGGAGGTGGGTGGGATGAGGAACACACACAACTCTTGAAGACATAAGGCTATAAGTAGGAGATCCATTTAACTGAATCACTAAAAAACAAATTAAGGTTTTAAAAAAGCATATAGAGCAGGATTTCTTGCTTTCTGTATTAATTTTTAAAACCTTTTTTTATTTTATATTGCGGTATAGCCAATTAATAGATGCTGTGAGAGCTTCAGGTGGACAGCATAGAGACTCAGCCATACATTACACGGATCCATTCTCTCCCAAACTCGCCTCCTATCCAGGCTGCCACATAGCCACCTTTGGCACTTAGGGCCAGAAAATTCTTTCCTGTGGAGACTGTTCCGTGCACTGCAGGAAGTTGGGCCTCTACCCATTAGATGCCAATAGCACTTCTTCCTCCCTGTTGTGACAATGAAAAATATCTTCCAGGCACAGCCAGATGTTCCCTGGGGTGGGGGTGGGGTGGTGCAAAATCACATTCAGTTGAGAACCACTGACGGAGTTTCTGGAGTTTCAAAGTGGCATCCTGATTCCAGAACATCCCTAAACATACAGGCGCTCCTGTGATGCTGATGCCAGGGCCATCATGGGGGTGGTCCAGAAGCCCACCTCACTGATGGGGCAGCTCTGTGCTCTGCACGAAAGCCTCCTGCCCCCTGGCTGCACGCTGACCTGGGGGCACAGTGCTGTGAATTTGTGGGGGTTCCTTGGAAGAGTAGGGGAGAGCTGAGCTGAGCTGCCTGATGCCAGTCCTAAAGCAGCCCCATCCCCTCCTCTCCCACCTCTGCGACCAGTTTTAGGAGTCCCAGGCTTGGCCTTTCCTTGGCTGCAGAACTTTGGGCAGCCTTGAAGTCACGCTAGTGAGTTTTCCCCTGAGGACTGGGCTGGGATGTGCCAGGCACATGCGGAGGGAGATACTACGTGGGACCCGATGGGTTTAGGCTGCCTCCCAGGAGAGCCCCTGGACAGGCCCAGAGAGGTTCTTAATCAAAACGTGCTACAGAGCCTCCTGCTCTAGTTCCCAAACCAGCTCAGAGTCCCAGGACCCAGCCCACCCTGGAAGCCCCGGGGGAGTTAAGTGTTCTCTCATACAGGGTGGCAATCCTTGCTTAGCAGGCCTCCCCAGAGTCTCCCCTGTAGCTCAGTCTGGAACGAATCTGCCTGCAATGCAGGAGACCCGGGTTAGATTCCCGGGTCAGGAAGATCCCCTGGAGAAGGAAATGGCAACCCACTCCAGTATTCTTGCCTGGAGAATTCCATGGACAGAGGAACCTGGCGAGCCCCAGCCCATGGGGTCATAGGAGACAGACGTAACCTAGGACTAGATCACCACCGCTACCAAGGGGTCTGTCGGTGTTCACGGAGGGCTCGTGCATACACACAGGTGAGAAGTCTTGCAGAGAACTCTGTTCCCTCTGGGAGTTTTCAAATTCAGTCTGGAGGATGAGGCAGGCACGTCACAGTGGAGAAAATTATCAGTGCCCTGCAGGACCACGCGTTCTATGGGAAGAGGATCACTTCTGACCCCCGAGAGGCTAAGGCTATAGCATCACTTGGGCGCACACGCCGCTGTCCCAACTGCCTGGGGGGCTGGCTCTTCTTAGTGGCCCCGCTACTTGGTCTCTGGTTGAGATCGCATGGGAGCTTTTCTGCCTCCCCACTCCCCACCTTCTCTGCGATGGTCTCAGAAACCCACTCTTGGAGTAGCAGTGAATGTGTTGGCTGAAGGGTGAAGACAGCCTAGTACAGAGTGGTGGGCAAGGCAGAGAGGATGCCTCCCTGCTCTGAAGCCTGTCCGGTCCCTAAAGACAAGGCAATCTCTTCAACTTCAGCTTGCCTAAGGGACCAGAGTTTCTCTTAAATGCAGGTGATGAGGCTCTGGCCCCCAAAATTTGGATTTGATGGCCTCAGGAAGCAGATTTTCAGTTTCATTTTATTTATTTATTTTTAAAATGTTTTATTTTATATTGGAGTAGAGCCAGTTAACAAAGTTGTGTGTTTCAGGTGGACAGCAAAGGGACTCAGCCATGCATATACATATATCCATTCTCCCCCAAACTCCCCTCTCCTCCAGGCAGCCTCATGACACTGAACAAAGTTCCCTATTCTGTACAGTAGGTCCTTGTTGGTTATCCATTTTAAATAGAGCAGTGTGTACCTGTCCATCCCAAACTCCTAACTATCCTTTCCCCCTGTCCTTCCCTCTGGTAATCGTAAGTTTGTTCTCTAAGTCTGTGAATCTATTTCTGTTTTGTAAATAATTTCATTTATGTCATTTGTTTTTAGTTTCTGCAAAGAAGGGATGTCACATGATATTTCTCCTTTGCTTGACTTATTTCACTCAGTATGACAATCTCTAGGTCTATCCATGTTACTGCAAATGGCATTATTTCATTCTTTTAAATGAGTAATAATCCATTGTATGTTTGTGAGCGCTTAGTTGCTTCAATCGCGTCTGACTCTCTGCAACTCTATGGACCATAACCCTCCAGGCTCCTCTGTCCATGAGATTTTCCAAGCAAGAATACTGGAGTGGATTGCCTCGCTCTCCTCCAGGGGATCTTCTGACCCAGTGATCAAACCCTCATCTCCTGCATTGCAGGCAGATTCTTTACCACTGAGCCACTGGGAAAACCTAACCCACCATATACATGTACCCATTTTGATTTTAAATAATTGTCCCCAGTAGTCAACGGACAATGCTCTGCTCTGAGAAGCAAGGGCGTCTTGCATTTTTCCATGGGAACAGGGAAATGGTGTTTAATAGCGGGATTTCACCCACAAGCTGGAGGGAAGGCAAGCTGGTTGATGGATAGCCCACCACCACTCTGGTCTGGGAGAACATGAGGTCATAACAGAGGTCCGATTTAGGCAGCCAGAGACAGAGGGACCCTTATGTTGACACTGAGACAGACTGAACAGAGCTGGTCTCTCAGCATGCCATCTCCCCACTGCAACAGCTTCCAGAAAAAGCCAGATCCAGTTACAAGGTAACAGAAAGGTGGTCATGACTGAGATGAGAACCATTCATCCTTCATTCCTCAGCATCCTGCTGGCCACACCTACAGGAACAGAACTTTCCAGGGACTGTTGGATTGAAAAAGTTGAACATAATCCTGAGAGAAGAGCAGAAATCGAGTTTGAGTCCACTTTCCAGCCCAGATTCCTTTCCTGAGTAACCCAGAAATCTGGGTGGGTGAGGTTGTAAAGAAGGTGGGGGAGAAGGGGCTCACCTGTGACCTCCTGCTCCTCCAGTGAAAGGCTGGCACTAAAGCACCTCACTGGGGGAGAATGGATACATGTGTATGTGTGGCTGAGTCCCTTTGTGAAATTATCACAACATTGTCAATTTGCAATGGTGGTTTAGTCACTAAATTGTGTCTGACTCTTGTGACCCCATGGAGAGAAGCCTACCAGGCTCTTCTGTCCATGGGATTTTCCAGGCAAGAATACTGGAGTGGGTTGCCATTTCCTTCTCCAGGGGATCTTTTTGACTCAGGGACTGAGCCTTCATCCCCTGCATTGCAGGCAGACTCTTTACCAACTGAGCCACCTAATTGGCTATACCTCAATATAGAATAAAAAGTTTTTTAAAAGTACCTCATCTTTCCTTGAGTGATTTTCTTTTAATCTGGGCAAAGTTGATGGTTAACTGATCCTATATGTCAGCATAGGCGATGGTTCACCCAACCCTCAGTCTAGAAGTGAGGGATCCTTACTTCTTATCTCAGTAAGATGAATTCTCAGTGTAGCCCAAGGGCCATTAGCATCAACATCACCTGAGAAATGCAATTATTATGCCTCTTTCAGATTCACTGAGAAACTCTGGGGTAGGATCCAGAACTCTGCATTTTAAAGTCCTGCAGGGGCTTCTGATGCAAGGAACCATGGCAATACAGAAATAATAAGCTCACACCAGTGCAGATCAGCTGAGGCAGAATTCAGCCCATGTTCCCAAGCACCAAGACTAGCGGCCCTTTCCACAATCATTCTGATACCCATTTTCCCGAAAGAACCAGAAGGCATTTCATCTCTCTAGCAATCTCTTTCCAAGCTGATCTTCTCCCACCAGAAACATTCTCTGACCACCTCATTGAACCATGGGTTTTGTCTGCCTCCTCTTAGCTTCCCAGTATCTTGGTTTGATAGTTCCTTTTCTGACTGGGGGCTCCCGGAGAGCAAGGATTGTGTCTCACTGCATGGGTCTGGGGTTGAGAAGATACACCATGATATTCACAAGAACATCACTGATGGTGGTATTGCTTGGATTCCACCCACAAGAAAGGTGCCATGAGCTCATTATCTGGAGCTTTAGTCTGGGTTCTCCTGAGAAACAGAACCAAGAGAGATAGACAAACAGATAAGGGACTTATTTTAAAGAATTGACTAATGTGGTTTGTGGAGGCTTTCAAGTCCCACTCTACAGGGCAAGTTAGCAGGCTGGAAACCCAGAGAAGAGCTGATGTTTTAGCTTGAGTCCAAAGTTCATGTAGAGTCAAAAACCCCTTTTTCTTCCGGATTTCAAGGTTCTTTTGTCTTTGGTTTTTGACTGATTGGATGAGGCCTACCCACCTTATGGAGACTTATCAGCTTTTCTCAAAGGCTACTGATCTAAATGCTAATTACATCTTAAACTACCTTCACAGCAGACATTGGGTCAAACATCTATATGCCATGGCCTCGCCAAGTTGATAGTTAAAATTAAACATCAGACAGGGAATTCCCTAGTGGTCCAGTAGTTAAGATTCAACGCTTTCACTGCCATGGCCTGGGTTCAGGCCCTGGTTCAGGAACTAAGGTTCTACAAGCCATGTAGTGTGGCAAAAAAAAATCACACTAGTGACACTGTGGAAGCAATGCACTTTGTGAAACTACGTAGACAAGAGTCAGGGGCAGCCACTGTTAAGCTGACTTAGACACATGTGCATCTGATCAGGGACACACTCATGCACAAACACACACATACACGCATGGGTGACAGAACATGGCAGTGACTACCCAAGGGTGTCTGTGAGAGGAAATCGTCACTCTGGGGTTTTCCCTTGCACGGTCTCCTAAATATACATTTCTATTTGTAACACAAAAGCAGGTCAAAAGCCACTCTGCCTTTACCAAAAGCCCAGAGAACACCCCTGAGAACAGTAGGCAAGTCTAGCAATGGAAAACCCACGGAATTTTGCTGGTTTCTGCTTTGACTTTCCTAATCAGCTGAGGACTAGCTAAGAAGATTACCCTTCATTTCAGCTCAGTTCAGTCGCTCAGTCGTATCCGACTCTTTGCAACCCCATGAATTGAAGCACGCCAGGCCTCCCTGTCCATCACCAACTCCCGGAGTTTACTCAAACTCATGTCCATTGAGTCGGTGATGCCATCCAGTCATCTCATCCTCTGTCGTCCCCTTCTCCTCCTGCCCCCAATCCCTCCCAGCATCAGGGTCTTTTCCAATGAGTCAACTCTTTGCATGGGGTGGCCAAAGGATTGGAGTTTCAGCTTCATTATCAGCCCTAACCCTAACCCTTCATTTAGGAGGAATTAGTTTTTCAATATCTACAGCTATTTCATGTCATGTTTGCCACCCTTAACCAACATGACTCATTCCTTTCCCCCATGGTGTTTACCTCACAAAAAAACACTTCTCTGTGATTGATGACTCTCTGAAGAGTTCAAATTCAGGGTTTTGACCTTTAGTGAACCCTGATTTCCTTTTTGCTTTGGCTCTTTTTTTTTTTTTAACCACCCTCAATTTTTCTCTTTATTCTTAAAAACAATGGGAATAAAAATAAAAATGATCAAAGAGCTCCATCATTGAATCCTCTAAGTCTTAAACTGGACTTATCTCACTGATGTATACATTCTTGTGGGCAAATAATAGAGGAGCATACATTTTCACAAGCTTTACATTCATGAAATTTTGATCCTTTTAAACTGATGACAGTGAGTGCATTTCAGTAAGAAATTTTAAGTTTTTGTCTCGTTAGTCTCTGTCTGTGATGTGTTTGTATAAATATTTCATAAAAGTGTTATTGTGAAAGACACAAATAATGCAATAGGATAAACAAGCTCCAAACAAGTCCCAGGTGATTACAATTGTGCAGAGTGGTGACTGTAATGGGGAGCCAGCCCAGCTCTGGGGGAAGGGTCAGGAGCATGCAGGATGCCTGAGGACTTTAGCAGGAGCAGAAGCCTCTGGAAGAACCTGAGTAAAGGTAACTGACAGACGAGGAAGGGGAAGCAGCAGCTGCTGTGATTGGCTGGGAAGATGTCACAGGCAACTGTAGCACAGGAATGCAGAATGCTTGTATGAACAAGTGCCTTTGTCTGACCGGGCTGTCTTCAAAGTTTCAAACAGATCTCTGACCTGGGTTGAGGGTGGGGATAAACTTCACTCTGTAGGGAAAGTGGTGAGGCCGGTGATGCAGGAAGCGAAACTGCAGGGCCTCCAGGGTGGTGGGCAGAGCATGGAAACGGTGCCATAGGGTGCGGACGACACACAGTGGATGATGGATGCCAAGGTGCAGATTCTCGGCTTCCAGCTGGTGGCTGCAAGGGGCATCTTCAGAATTGGCAAGCCAGCCAAAGAAATAGCTTTACACAGCAAACCGGCTTAAGGAGCAGGTACTAATTTGGACAAGTCACTTTCCACTCAAGTCTGCATGTCTGTGAAATCAAGCCTGGATCTTCTCTTTGAAATACTATGAAAACAGATTAGATAAGTCCTAAAAGCTTTTTAGCTTTTTAGGCTGGTGTTTCAGGTCTTGGAATGTTATAGGGTTTAGTGACTTTTGGCTGGGAGGGGACAAAATGAACCTTTCAACAGTGATCATTAGAGCCTGTGAACACTTGTAAGCTTGACACTGCGGGAATGTTGGCCAGGGGTTTTTGGAATATGAACGGTCAAACTTGATTACTCTTGGGGAATTTCTATGTACATTATTAAAAATCATAAGAATTTTTATGTCTTTGTGTTACAAATAGGCTGTGCTAAGACTCCAGTTCTTCTGCTGTCATTGCAAGTTTTGGAGACCCCGGTTGCCTGAGCAAAGGATGAAAAACACCGGTCGATGGAGCAGGGAGCCGCGGGCAGGTGAAGGCAGCCCGGCGCCCACAGTTGGGCGCCCACAGCCGGGCTGAGTCCGCCCTTGTCGGTCAAACAGTGAGTGCTGCCGGAAGCAGCAGAGACGCTTCTATTCTGGGAACCGTCTAGGCCACCTTTGAACTTTGTCTATCAGTAAGGAGTGTGTGGGCATTGTTGAGTGGCTGGGTCTTAAAATAAACTGTGCTGAGTCTCCAAGGTCAGATTCCAGATGCCGGACAATGCGAGTGGGGCGGGGGTGGCGGAGGTGGGGAGGGACCCTCTCAGAGAAATGATGCTCTTTCTTGGTGGCTGAATGAGCCGCGAGCCCAGAAACGGAGTCTCCTGGCTGTGCAGAAACTCAGAGGTCTCTGACCAGTTCCAGAACGTTTCCCTGCTGTATGTGCACGCCCACAGAACATTAACCTGAAGGCATCTTTTCTTTAAAAAAAAAACACACACACATACAAACTTGCTTTCCTTTCTGTAAACTCAAGGGTGCTTCTCTGACAAGCTTTATTTATAGGGATGCTCATATTTTTTGTTTAATTATGGCCAGGTCCCCAGCATGGGGTTGGTGGCCACCTACAGGGCGTGATTCCAGGATGGAAAGAAACCACTCACTCCATAACACCTCCACCTTCACTCACTTCTGCTGACCGATGTCTCAGATGCACATTTTATTAGAAAACCAATATAATTTTTAGCTTTGATTAAAAACCCCCAAGTCTCTGAGCCTAATGGAGATTAGGTCATTATGAGTCACTGAACCTGTGACAACATCTATCCACTCCTGAGAGCACGTGGAAAAGAGGTAAGAGGGAAAATTCAGGAGAGTTTAGGAGCTTGGAATGTACCTGGCCTTCTTCTCAATCTGTAATAATTCAGGGAATTTTAAATATAAACAAACTGTAGCATCTGCAAGCAGTATCTACTCTGTAAACTCTACAACACAGCTAGTATCTTAGGGATGTGTCTTGTGATCAAGCAGGAGACAGGTACAAGGATATTCATAGCAGCAATTTTTATTTATTTATTAAAGTTTTTTTTTAATGTAGACCAACTTTTGAAAGTCTTTATTGAATTTGTTTCAGTGTTGCTTCTGTTTTATATTTTGGTTTTTCTGACCATGAGGCATGTGGGATCTTAGCTGCCTGACCAGGGATCAAACCTGTACTCCCAAGCATTGGAAGGCGAAACCTTCACTACTGGACTGCCAAGGAAGTTCCACTGCAATTTTTAAATGTCAAGAGTCAGAAACCAGCTTGATGTCCCTCAACAGGAGTAAATAATAGATAGTCACAAATGGCAAAAATGAATGTTTGACATGTACTTCTAATAAAAATGAGTAAATCTCATCAACTGCTCACATCCAAGCTCCACATGATGGGCCCTAGGGTGTAACAAATTTGACTGAGTGTGGAGTAGGACAGCTGGTTCATTGCCCAAGTCCTGCTGGGATTCCCTGGAGACAGCGCTTCTTCAGGGCTTCTCGCTGCTTCATTCCCCATTCTCAAGAACCACTCCCATGAGAGTCTATTCTGGGGTTCAAAATAGCTTATGGAACCTCCCAAGTTACTCTCAGGGACATGACTGTTCCTATAGTGCTCATGGTCCAGCCTCAGAAAAGGTAAAAGATAGAGATGAATAAATCACAGTCACTTTTGTTCCCACTACCCAGAACTGCGGACACTGTGGCATTTTCTTTTTTTTTTTTTTTTTTTTTTTTTTCATTTTCTTTTTTTTTAAATTTTATTTTATTTTATTTTATTTGGCATTTTCTTTCCAAACACTTTCTCGGTGCTCTGTGTGTTTGCCTATGTGTGCATGTATGTGTGTATTTTGTGTGTGTGTGTGTGTGCAAAAATGTACCAGTATATACTGGTACTCTTTTGCAAATTGTTTTTCCATATTTGGAAATATTTGGAATATTATTTGGAATAATATTTGGCTACATGTTTCCATGTGATTCCACATTCTTCAATACTTTTAAAAAATTGTCATGAAATATACATAAAATTCAATATTTTAGTCATTTTATAGTTTCTTTTTAAAATTAATCTATTTTTTAAAATTAATTTTTAATTGGAGGATAATTGCTTTACAATATTATGTTGGTTTCTGCCATATATCAACATACATCAGCCTTAGGTACACATGTCCCCTCCCTCTTAACTTCCTTCCCACTTCCCAACCCTGCAAGTTGTCACAGAGCACCAGATTTGAGCTCCCTGCACCATACAGCAAATTTCCACTGGCTATCTAATTTTCCATATGGTAATGTGTATGTTTCAATGCTAGTCTCTCAACCCATCCCACTCTCTCCTTCCTGCACTGTGTCCACAAGTCTTTTCTCTATGTCTGAATCTGTACTGCTGCCCTGCAGATAGATTCATCAGTACCATCCTTCTAGATTCCACATATATGTGTTAATATATGATATTTGTCTTTCTTTTTCTGACTTACTTCACTCTGTATAATAGGCTCTAGATTCATCCACCTCATTAGAACTGACTCAAGTGTATTCCTTTTTATGGATGAGTAACATTCCATTGTATATATGTACCATAGGTTCTTCGTCCATTTATCTATCAATGGACATTTAGATTGCTTCCACATCCTGGCTATTGTAAATAGTGCTGCAATGAACATTGGGGTACATGTGTCTTTCTCAGTTATGGTTTTCTCAGGGTATATGACCAATAGTGGGATTGCTGGGTCATACGGTAATTTTGGTCCTAGTTTTTTAAGGAATCCCCATACCGTCTTCCATAGTAGCTGTATCAATTTGCATTCCCACCAACAGTGCAAGAGAATTCCCTTTCTTCCACACCCTCTCCAGCATTTATAGTTTGTAGATTTTTTGATGATGGCCATTCTGACTGGAGTGAGGTGATACTTCATTGTAGTTTTGATTTGCATTTCTCTAATAATGAGCAATGTTGAGCATTTTTCATGTGTTTATTAGCCAACTGTATGTATTCTTTGGAGAAATATCTGTTTAGGTACTCTGCCCACTTTTTGATTCCAGTGTTTGTTTTTCTGGTATTGAGCTGAATGAGCTGCTTGTATGTTTTGGAGATTAAGCCTTTGTCAGTTGTTTCATTTTCTATTATTTACTCCCATTCTGAGGATTGTCTTTTCACCTTGTTTATAGTTTCCTTCACTGTGCAAAAGCATTTAAATTTAATTATGTCCTATTTGTTCACTTTAGTCGTTTTAAAATATACCTTTCTGTGACTTTAGGACTATCCTGATAGATAGTTCAGTTGGTAAAGAATCTGCCTGCAATGCAAAGACTCCAGTTTGGTTCCTGGGTCCGGAAGATACCTTGGAGAAGGGATAGGCTACCCACTCCAGTATTCTTGGGCTTCCTTTGTGGCTCAGCTGGTAAAGAATCCACCCACATTGCGGGAGACCTGGTTTCAATCTCTGGGTTGGGAAAATCCCCTGGAGAAGGGAAAGGCTACCCACTCTAGTATTCTGGCCTGGAGAATTCCATGGACTGTATAGTCCATGGGGTCCAAAGAGCTGGACATGACTGAGTGACTTTCACTTTTGTGACTTTAAGTACATTCACATTGTTGTGTAGCCATCCCCACCATCCATCTTGAGTTTTTCATCTTCCCAAACTGAGCTCCATCCCTGTTAAACACTGCATCCCTGTGTTTTCCTCCCCCATTACCACCCGAGCCCCTGGCAACTCGAATCCTGCTTTCTGTCTCTATGAATCTGACTCCTCTAGGGATGTCATATAGGTGGAATTGTATAGTATTTGTCCTTTTGTGACTAGTTTTTTCACTTAACATAATGTCCTCAGGTTTATCCATTTTGTAGCATGTGCAAAATTTCCTTCCTTTTAAAGACCGAATAATATTGCATTGTACTCTAACATCTTCTTAAATGACTACATAGTATTTCTTTTGCAAATGTACCATAGCTTATTTAAATAATTCTTTGTTCTCAGGTGTTTGATTTATTTCCACTTTTTAAAATTATTATAAGCAACACAACAGTGGATATCTTCCTAGCTAAATATTTGCACATATACCCGATTGTTTCCTTAGGATAAAATCCTAAATGGAAATGAAATTGCTGAGTAAAATGATGGAGGGCACATTCTAAGTAGCTACACAAGGTACTAACCTTTCACTTTGGTAAATGAAAGTGGCTCCCTGGCTGGTCTCTGTTGCCTGAAATTCTGTCTTTAAAAATTTATCCTATTCAAACAGCTCTCTGGTGATAGTTATAAGCTTTCTTAAGGAAAAATGAAGCTAATGGTTACCACTTTGAGCTGATTTAGGAGGCCTATTCTGTTTCTTTTACAAGAGGAAGGACTTCAGATGGGAAAAGAAGGGGACCAACATTTTTAACATTTATCTTATGGATCAGGCTTTTTGCTTGTTATTGCCTCAATAGTCTCTCATCCTCCATTTGATGACCCAACTTCTTGCTTTAAAACAATTAATTTTTTAATTTGAGATAATTTATATTTACAAAGAGTCAAAAAATAGTACAGAGAACTCTCATCTTCACCATTTCTCTGATGCCGAAATCTTATGTAACCATGGTACATTTGTCGAAACTAAGAATTTAGGATTGGTAATACACTGTTTGGGCTTCCCTGGTGGTTCAGACTGTAAAGAATCTGCTTGCAATCCCGGAGAACTGGGTTCAATCCCTGAGTCGGGAATACCCCCTGGAGAAGGGAATGGCTACCCACTCCAGTATCCTTGCCTGGGAAATCCCATGGACAGAGGAGCCTGGGGGCTATAGTCCATGGGGTCACAAAGAGTTGGATGTGATTGAGTGACTAACACTTGCACTTTCATTACGCTGTTTACTGAAATCCAGACCATTCAGATGTCATCCATGTCCTCACTAATGTCCTGTTTCTACCCGGGAATTCAATCCAGGATTCCATGTTGTGATTAGATGTAAAATCCTCCTGGGGCTTGGTACATGTTTCTTTGTTTTCATGACTTTGATGGTTTTGAAGAGCATGGCTCAGATATTTGTCAGAATGTCCCTTAGTGTGAATTTGTCTGATGCTTTCTTGTGATTATTCTGGGAAGAATATCACAGTGGTGAGTGTTTACTCATACACTCGTATCAGGAGGAACATGCCCAAAGCACTTCTCTGGTGCTAGCTGATGACTCATTGGATAAAGAATCTGCCTGCAATACAGGAAACGCGGGTTCAATCCCTGGGTTGGGAAGATGCCCTAGAGGAGGAAAATGGCACATCACTCCAGTATTCTTGCCTGCAAAAATCCCATGGACAGAAGAGTCTGGCAGGCTACAGTCCAAAGGATAGCGAAGAGTCAGGCATGACTGAGTGAGTAAGCACACAGGCACAAGCGTTGCTCGAGGTGGGGTCTCTTGTGAAGGCTCTGCTTCTCTCTTTCACTAAGTTGGAGACCAGGTACTCAGTCCAGCTCACACTCGAGGGGAGGGGAAGCAAGATCCTTCTCCTGGAGGTGGATCAAAGAATCTGTGGACTATGATAAAACCACCACAGTAATTAATAAACATTTTGCAGTAGGCACTGTGAAGTGATGCCAATATCCACTAATTTTAGCATCATCCGTGGACCTTGCTTGCGGCAATGATTACCTAGGTGTTTTCAGGGGGATTTTCTCTTTTCCTCAGTCCTTCTACACTTACTGTTTGGAATCTGTGAAGGCAGTTTTGTCCCGCTTCTTCATTTATTTATTTTTCAATCATTTATTTATATCAACATGTACTCATAGGTATTTATTTTCTTCTCTGAGTTGCAATCTAATATTCCCCTTATTTATTTTCTTGCTCCACTTGTTCCAGCTTGGCCACTGGGAATTTTTCCAGGTTGGCTCCTGTGCTCAGTTAAAATGTCCTAAAAGTTATCCTTTTGTTCTTTTCTTGAGTACTTAATTTCTGAAGCAACAAAATGTTCCGAGCTCAACTGGTGTTTTCTTTGCCCCTGTCCTAGAATCAGCCACTTCTCCAGGGAGTTGTGGTTCCATTTGTTGGAATTGGTATTTAGACACTAAGATCTGTGACCTGGATCTGCTTGTTGCTCCTGGAATATTACTGGTCCAAGACCCTTGAGGCTAGTTAGTGACTCTAATCTGTAATGCTTAGAGATCAGTGCAGGCTAGCCTTTAATGCACACTGCCACATTGATCGACATTTATTTTGGTATCAATCTGTCCTTATCTATGTGAAAACAAAAATGAATTCTTACCAATGTCTTCAGCTTTATTCCATCATCAGCCTATTGATTTTTTAGTTAGCTTTAGAGCAGGAAATTAAAAAAATTTTTTTTCATTTTAAAACTTTCTTTTAAATTTTATTTTTTAAATCGAAGCACAGTTGCTATATAAGTTACAAGCGTATAGTATAGTGATGTCACAATTTTGAAGGTTTACACTCCATTTATAGTTATTGTGAAATATCAGCTGTATTCCCTGTGCTGTATAATATATCCTTATATCGTGCTTTATACCTAATAATTTGTGCCTTTTAATCCCCTACGTTTATACTGCTGCTCCGCCCTCCCCACTGGTAACTACTAGTTTGTTCTCTATACCTGTAAGTATGCTTCTTTTTTGTTTTTTTCACTACTTGTATTTTTTAGATTCCACATGTAGGTGATATCATACTGTATTTGTCTTTCTGTTTGAATTATTTCATTTAGTTTAAGGCCTTCTAAGTCCATCCATGTTGCTGCAAATGGCAAAATTTCATTCTTTACAACTAAGTAATATTCTAATGTGTGTGTGTGTCTGTATATATAGGAGCCTGGCAGGCTACAGTCTGTGGGGTCACAAAGAGTCAGACATGACTGAGCATGCGTATGTGTGTTCGCACGCACGCACACACATGCACACACATCACATCTTCTGTATCCATTCATCAGTTGATGGACACCTAGTTTGCGTCCACATCTTGGCTATTGTAAATATTGCAACTATGAGCATTGGGGTGTTTGTATCTTTTTGAATTGGTGTCTTTTTTTTTTTTCAGATATATACCCCTGAGTAGAATTGCTGGATCATATGGTAGTTCTATTTTTAGCTTTTTTGGTTCACATGAATGAACTCTTTTGTTTCAGACTTGGTTTTCTGAAGAAAAGGCTAACTCACCGCAAAACCTTATGCATGTGTTGCATGTGTTAATAAGCAGCGATTCTGAGTTCAGATCTCTATCTCATGTCAGCAAAACACAGTTGCATCTTCATTTTCCTTGAAATCTGATTCAGAGTCGTTATGCTTCCGACTGGTAGAGAACTGAACCTCAGGCAGTCTTGGAATGTCCTTTGC
The DNA here is from genome assembly GCF_963930625.1 of Muntiacus reevesi. Taxonomy (NCBI): domain Eukaryota; kingdom Metazoa; phylum Chordata; class Mammalia; order Artiodactyla; family Cervidae; genus Muntiacus; species Muntiacus reevesi. Next base: position 21,034,748 of record NC_089258.1, read on the forward strand.
TCCCAGATGGCACCTGCCCTGAGAGGATCATGTGATGCGATTGGCTGCCAAGGCGCGCTCCATCGTGGCAGCGGCCAGCGCCCAGCCCTCACTGGGTTGGGCATGGCCTGGGCAACTCGGGAGCTCTCTGTGCCCACATGTCAAGCAGGGAACAGGAACTTTAGCTCAGCTGAGAGTGCCTGGAGGCTGCCCCTCTCTGGCCTCCCTCCTCCTCTGGTTCCCTTATTTCTACTCCCAACCCTCACATCTATTATGTCTACCTGGTTGACCACAGAAGCTCTTAGAATAGTCTTTTTCATAAACTCAGGCCTTAGGAAAGCAAAGGCCAGTGAAGGGAGAGTCTTGCTGGCAACCTCTGCTTTGGGCTGTACATAAACTGGCCCCAGGAAAGAGCCTGGCTGCCTTCACAGGTTAGGACAGCGAGAAATACAGGTAGGGAAGAAAATGACAAATGATGTTGAACCGCTGGACTTCTGTAAGATCTCTGTTGCAGATTTTGCTCGTGTACCTAGATTTGTCTGGATTCATTCTTTGGCAGTCTCTCTTACATTACCAAAGGCTGACAGTGAATATCCATGTGTTTGCATTTTTCCCCCTGCAAGGCCAAACTTCCAGATGTTTTGGTGACCTGTAGATTTGGTATGGATAATCGAGAAAGTTTCATTTTCATGATTGTTGTTTTAATATTCATGTTCTGGCCTCCTATACATCTAAATTTTGTGGAAATGTTTTTAAGTTTATATTCTTATGTTGATACTTCACATTACCTTAGCATATCATCTTCATAAGTAAACTGCTGTTGCTTCACTAGTTTAAAATGCAGCTGATCTGCATGCATTCTTTGAAGAGCAATTCACTGTTAATTTCTGCCAGAAGAATTAATCTAGTTGAGTTAGTATAAGGGAAGGGAAAAATAATTGAAAATGAAGAAATAACTCTTACACAAACTGCATCTGTTGGGATGCTTTCAGCTGCAAATAACAGAGGACCCAAATCACATGCCTGAAACAATATGGGTGGGGTTCAACTAGGGACTGATCTAGAAGTTCTGTGATGACACCAAAAAATCTGAAAATAGGATGTGGGGTTTCTTTTAAATCTTATTCTTGATAATATTTTCTAAAGCTATGGGAATAAGTTACTAACAACAACAACAAAAGAACAACCAGATTGATGGTCTTCATCTTGTTTTTGTGTAGCTCTTTATGTAACTGAGAAGGACTCTACAGGACCTACCTAGAACAGACCCACCCACCATACCTTCTGCCAGCCTCTTGCCTGTAGAAGAACATTAGCCTCCTAGGCCTTCCCCTAGTTCCAAGGCGTAAAATTAATCAGAGCAGTGAGAAAGTGAAGAAAGAAAGGAAAACAGTCAAGTAAAACAAAGTAATAATAGCTTAGCCATTAAAAAAAGTTAAGGACCTTTCGTTCATCCTCAAGGGCTAAGATATTATTCTGAGACATATTCTTTGTACTGTTTTGCAGATACTGAAACCCCCACCAGGTGAGAGAAGGTAACCATATGTTTCCCACAATCTCATATAACAGACTGGTTGGAACCAGGAGGTTGATAATGTTGATTCCTGATTACCTCACCACAAACCGATCAAAAGAATGTTCACAAAATGACCACACACCCCACAACTCTCCTCCCTAATCCTGTACTTAAAAACCTTCCCGTGAAAGCCTTCAAGGAGTCTGGGTCTTTTAAGCAATAGCTACCTGGACTCCTTGCTTGGTGTCCTACAGTAAACATTGCACTTTCCTTTACCACACCCTGGTGTTAATAGATTGGTCTTACTGTATGCAGCCCAGCAGACCCCAGTGTGATTCAGTAACATTTAGGCAATAAACTCCATGGTAAACAAAATTCTCCCAGCAGTCAGGGACACTCCTGCCAGCAACTTGGATCACTACAGTGCCAGTGTTCCAACAATCTTTACATACCTCACTTTGCACCCATGCCTATAGCCATCTTGTGATTGTCTGAAGGCTTCCACTTCTAGCTTTCTGAGCTTAACCACAGCCCTCTCCTTTCTCTATCTGTGAGGGGTGCCCTGACTTTCTGGAGTTTTTGAGTCCTTTGACCCCCTGCCCAAGGTTTTACTGTCTTCCCTCACAACCCAGCTCTTTTTGCACATTATTTTACCTCTTATTATTATTTACCTTCTATCTCAAATTCTTTGCCTTCTTGTCCACCTGTTGTAGCTGTCCTGCTAGTGTCCCAGTTTGAGTCCTGCCAGCCACCTGCCTTCTCACTCCCCAAGCCTTCATCCTACAGATGGATATGAACACAGCTTTACAGACTCTCACTGCAGCCTGGCTTTCAGAGCTGATGGCTGTATGTCCCATCCCCTGTCTCAGTCCTCACCCATGCTGTTTGAGCATCACCTCTCCCCACACCAGGTGTCCCACCTGTGCCTCTCTCAGAAGGGGGAGATACCGCACTGCCTCTGTACTACCTGCATTGGCACATCCTTGTCTCCTTTCTCTGAATCCCTTACTCAAGGAATGCTGCACCCACGTTTGACTTTACATCCCCCTTTTCCTCCAGGCTCAAAGCCTGTTTCCATTTGATGTTTCAAATCAGTCATCCTTCATCTCATCTTCTCTCCTGACTCCTTGCTCCTGGATGTCTCATCTCATGTATAATTAGATGAATGAGAAGTCCTCCCTGACCCTGTGCTCACACCTCTGTCAAGATGCCCCAATTCCCTCCTGCCCTCCTGCTTCCATTTGGTTTTACATAAAGAAGAAAAAGTGAGAAGGGCCCATTCCTGCCTGCAGCCTTCTCTAAAAGGGTGTGTTTGTGCTCAGTCACTTCAGTCATGTCCAGCTCCTTGTGACCCCACAAACTGTAGCCCGCCAGGCTCCTCTGTCATGGGATTATCCAGACAAGAATACTGGAGTGGGTAGCCAGGCCCTCCTCCAGGGGATCTTCCAGATCCAGGGATCGAACCCACATCTCTTGCGTCTCCTGCATTGCAGATGAATTCTTTACCACTGAGCTATTGGGGAAGTCCAAAGGGGGTGCCCCCAGGCATTAAAAGCAGGAGAAGAAGGTTCATGACCCATCGCTTGCAGGACCAGTTAAGAAAAGATGTCTGACCCTTGAACCATTGAAGCAGACTTACAGTTATGGTGGGATTCTGGTTATATAACTCTCTGATTTGGAAAGGTGTTCCCCTTCAGCCAGTCATGCATTTTAGGGCTGGCATTCTTTTCCAATTTTCCTGTTTGGAGAATTTTAAGGATGGTGTCCTGCAGGTTGCCAGCCTTTCTGATGTCATTATTTTCCAGGGAAAACTCTACAGTAGTAAGTATTTGAAGATCACTGAATGCCCTGATCTGAAATAATATGTGTACAAAAGTAGGTGATAATAGCGTATTCAGTTTTATTTGACTCATGCTGGGATTATATTAACAATAGATATTCTATTTTCAACATTCATAATTACATCTTATTAATAACTGTAAAAACAATAAATAAGTTTCTCCTTATTTCATCTCCCTCCTCACTTCACCCTAAGGCCCACCCTCCAGAAAAGAATTTGGAACTTTTAGTTCTAGGTCATCAATCAGTTTTAAAATATCATATGTCTCTTTGTTTTAAGTCACCCACAATGCCTGCCTGCCCACACTCAGGCACATCACCACCTTCACTGTCCACGTGACTCAGATCCATCACACTATCCTTGCATGCCTGTTGGCCCTTCTATACACTCATCATGCTTCTCATGTCAGCATCCTTTGGTTGGAGGATTTCCTCCAGGAGTTTCCTTAGGAGTCCACATGGGTCAACACAAGGAATAAATGAGATAATGTTTCTCAAGCACTTAGTACTGTGAATGACAGGGCACACAGTAGGACCACTAAATATATATACACACACACATACATACACACAAATACCACATATATATGATGTGTGTATGTATGTGTGTGTGCTATGTACTGGAAGGTACTATATACTGTGTATTTGTATGTACATGTAACACCTGTGTATGAAATCTCTAGGGAGCTACCATGTATTATACACTACAAATTAATGTTGTGTGACATAAAGTCTCTATGCTACTTGTTAAAACAGCTGATATTTTTCCTAAACCACAAAGTATCAAAAACAGGGTTTTCAATAGCTGTTCTCTGTGACATGGTTGTATGATCATTTAAGTTACACTCATCTGCTGTCTGATGGCTAACATGCTCTGAATTGTCACAGGTACTGATACTCCTGTAATGAACTTCCTATGCAAAGCCTCACCCACCCTCACTTGTGGGTGCCTTTCTGCCCATGGCCCTCCCAAGAAGGGCAGAAGCAACTAATGTGATTCTGTGCCTTGTCTGGCCTCAAGTTTGCTTTATTTCCATCCTATGTGATGCCTGCTTCACATGAAGGTCTAGACTCACACCACTTCTCCAGATGTAGGTTAATGACTTTTCCCTAGTATGAGTGGCTACAACACATGCACCTCCCAACTGGCATATGATGGTTTCTGAAATGAGTCTGCATGAATCTTTCCTAATAGCTGGACAATTGAAAGAAGCCAAAGTGAATCTAACTTATATAAATGGAACCCCTTTCCCTAAAATAAGACACAGAAATTTAGTAAATATAATCATGGGCAATTCAGTTCAGTTCAGTCATTCAGTCATGTCTGATTCTTTGTGATCCTGTGGCATGGGCAGTTATAACTTACCAATACCTCAAGCAGGATGATTAAAAGAAAAACAAATCCTAGTTACTAAATACTCTTTAAATTTAACTGTTAAAGTCACATCTGCATTTAATCTCTCAAATTGAACACATACTGAATAGTTTTTCTTGGTCATAAGTTGGGGCTTGTTTGCTCTGAGTAGAGGTGCTTCAGACTCAGAAGTTAGGCTGTGGTGTTATCAACACCCCTGAGTTTCTGGGTGGAGGCAAACAGAGAGCCCTGAAGACAACCTACTTGAATGAGAGAAGATATTGGCAAATGACATATACACTAAGAGGTTAATATTAAAAATATATAAAGAACTCACATAACTCAATATCAAAAAACTAAACAATTCCATTTAAAAATAGGCAGAGGAACTGAACAGACCTTTTTCTAATGATGTAAATATAGCCAATAGAAAGATGAAAAGATAACACTACTAACCATGATGGAAATGCAAACTGAAACCACAAAGAGATGTCGTCTCACACGTGTCAGAATGGCTATTATCAAAAAGACAACAATTAACAAGTGTAATGTGCACAAAAGGGAACCCTCTTGTGCTACTGATAGGAATGTAAATTGGTGCAGCCACTATGGAAAAAAGTATGGAGGAAAAAGTAGAATTATCATATGAGCCAGCATTTCTACTTCTTGGAATTTATCTGAAGAACATGAAAACACTAATTCAAAAGGATATTTGCATCCCTCTGTTCATGCAGCATTATTTAAATGGCCATAATACAGAAGCAACCTAAGTGTCCATCAATGATGAACGGATAAAGAAGATGTGGTACACATATATGTCATCCTGCTTATTTAACTTATATGCAAAGTACATCATGCGAAATGCCAGCCTGGATGAAGCACAAGCTGGAATCAAGATTGCTAGGAGAAATATCAATAACCTTAGATATGCAAATGACACCACACTTATGGCAGAAAGCAAAGAGGAACTGAAGAGCCTCTTGATGAAAGTGAAAGAGGAAAATGAAAAACCTGGCTTAAAACTCAACATTCAAAAAACTAAGTTCATGGCATCTGATCCCATCACTTCACAGCAAATAGATGGGGAAACAGTGGAAACAGTGACAGACTTCATTTTCCTGGGCTCCAAAATCACTGCAGATGGTGACTGCAGCCATGAAATTAAAAGACACTTTCTTCTTGGAAGAAAAGGTATGACCAACCTAGATAGTATATTAAAAAACAGAGACAGGATTTCCCTGGTGGTCCAGTGGTTAAGAATTTGCCTTCCAATACAAGGGATGTGGGTTCAATCCCTATTCGGGGAACTAAGATCCTATACGCTGCAGGGCAACTGAGCCTTCGTGCTGCAACAAAGACCCAGTGCAGTCAAAAAGCAGAGACATTACTTTGCCAACCAAGGTCTGTCTAGTAAAAGCTATGGTTTTTCCAGTAGTCATCTATGATGTGAGAGTTGGACTACAAAGAAAGTTGAGCACCAAAGAACTGATGCTTTTGAACTGTGGTGTTGGAGAAGACTCTCGAGAGTCCCTTGGACTGCAAAGAGATCCAACCAGTCCATCCTAAAAGAGATCAGTCCCGAATATTCATTGGAAGGACTGATGCTGAAGCTGAAAGTCGAATACTTTGGCCACCTTATGCAAAGAACGGACTCATTTGAAAGACCCTGATGTTGGGAATGATTGAAGGCAGGAGGAGAAGGGGATGGCAGAGGATGAGATGGTTGGATGGCATCACTGACTCAATGGACATGAGTTTGAGCAAGCTCCAAGAGTTGGTGATGGACAGGAAAGCCTGGCATGCTGTAGGCTATGCAATTGCAAACACTCAGATATGACTGAGTGACTGAACTGAACTGAATGCAAAATTTGATGAAATAAAGGTACAAAATGATCATATTAACAGAGGCAGAAAAGTCAAATGACAAAATGCCAAACCCTTTCATAATGAAACCACCCAAAAAACAAAAGTAGAAAGAAACTTAAACCTCATAAAAGACATTTATGAAAAACTCATAACTAACATCATCTTAGTGATGATAAGTTGAAAGTTTTCCTTCAAAGATAAGATCAGTATGCAAAAGCAATTGTATTTCTATACACTGGTCATGAACATTTTGAAAACAGATTTAAAGGAAATAATTCACTTTTCAACAGGATCAAAAAGAAGATACCTGGGAATAAATTTAGCAAAATGCAAAACTTTTACATGGAAAAGTATAAAACATTGTTGAAATTAATTAAGGTAGAGCTAAATAAATGTAAAGACACTGCTTTCATGGTTATGAGCTGATACTATTAAGATTGCGATACCCCTCCAAATAATTTACACATTCAATGTGAATTAAAATCCCATCTGGTGTTTTAGCAGAAATTGACATGCTTTAATTCATATTGAAATGCAAGAGACCCAGAATAGCCAAAAGAATCTTGAAAATAAAGAATAAAGTTTGAAGACTCATACATCTCAACTTCAAAACTTAATGCGATGCTGCAGTAATATGAGTATAGAAAATGAAATCTCTCAGTCGTGTCCGACTCTTTGTGACCCCATGGACTGTAGCCTACCACGCTCCTTCATCCATGGGATTCTCCAGGCAAGAATACTGGAGTGGGTTGCCATTTCCTTCTCCAGGAAATATAAGTATAAGGTGAGTCATATAGGTCAATGGAATAGAGTTGAGACTTAAGAAATAAATCTTGACATTTATGGTCAACTGATTTTTGACAAGGGTGCTAAGACAACATTTCAATGGGGGAGAGAATAGCCTTTTCAACAAGTGGTGTTGGGACAACTGGATATCCATATGCTAGAAAAGGAAGTTGGCCTCATACCTCACATTATACACAAAAGTAAATTCAAAATGAATTATCAACCTAAAAGTGGAAATGAAATTCACGTCCAGCTCTTTGCAACCCCATGGACTATACAGTCCATGGAGTTCTCTAGGCCAGAATACTGGTGGGTAGCCTTTCCCTTCTTCAGGGGATCTTTCTGACCTAGGAATTGAACTGGGGTCTCCTGCATTGCAGGCAGATTCTTTACCAGCTGAGCTATGAGGGAAGCCCATCCACCTAAATGTAAGAGCTAAATCTAGAAAACTCTTGAAAGAAAACTCTTGAAAGAAAATAAAGGATTAAATCTTCATGATTTTGGCATAAGCAATAGTTTCTTACATAATGACACCAAAAACACAAATAACAAAAGGAAAGAAAAGGATATGGATTAGGCTCCAACAAAGTTCAAAACTTTTGTGCTGCAAAAGTTACATCAAAAAGGTGAGAAAGACAACCCTCAGAATGAGAGAAGTGATTTAAAAATCATATATGTGACAAAGGGCTTGTTTCTGGAACATATAAAAAACTCTTACAACTCAATAATAAAAAGAGAATCTAATTAAAAATAGACAAAAGATTTAAGCAGATACTTCTCTAAAGGAAACATACAAATGGCCCGTGTGTACATAAAAAGGCATCATTAATCAATCAGAGAAACGCAAATCAAAATATAGCTCACATACCCTTGTGCGTGCTAAGTCGCTTCAGTCGTGTCCAATTCTTTGTGATGCTATGGACTGTAACCTGCCAGGCTCCTCTGTTCATGGGATTCTCCAGGCAAGCATACTGGAGTGGGTTGCCATGCCCTTCTCCAGGATATCCTCCTTACCTGGGAATCAAACCTGAGTCTCTTATGTCTCCAACAGTGGCAGGCAGGTTCTTTACCACTAGCACCACCTGGGAAACCCCACATGCACTAGAATTGTGTTAACAGATACAACATTGCTGACTAGAATGTGGAGAAGCTGGAAAAATCATCCTTATTGTTGGGAACGTAAAATGGGGCAGTTGGAAAGCATCCTGGCAGTTCCTCAAATGGTAAATCTAGAATGACCATGGGATTCAAAAATTCCACCCCTAAATATGCAAAGAGTCAGACACGAGTGAGCAACTGAACTGAACTGAAATATGTGCCTAAAAGGATCAAAATATATATCCACACAAAAACATGTACACAACTACTTATAGAATATTCTTCATAATAACCAAAAAGTAGAGACAACCCAAATGTCCACCAACATATGAATGAGTAAATAAAATATGATATGTCTATACAATGTAATACTATTCAACCATATAAAAATGAATACAGTAATAATACATGTTAATTACATGGGTGAATCCTGTATACGATATATAAGTGAATGTATCCAGTCACTAAAGACCTCATATTATATGATTCCATTTATATGATACTGTCCAGAATCAACATATTCGTAGAGATAGAAACTAGATTAGTGGTTACATAGAGCTGAGCAGGAGTCGGGGAGGGTGCATGGAATGACAGCTAATGGGAGAGAGAGTGTGTCTTAGTTGCTCAGTCGTGTCTGACTCTTTGCACAACCACACGGACTGTAGCTCTCTAGGTTCCTCTGTCCATGGAATTCTCCCAGGCAAAGATACTGGCGTGGCTTGCCATTCCCTTCTTCAGAGGAATCTTCCCCAACCTAGGGATCAAACCCGAGTCTCCTGCATTGCAGGCATAGGCTTTACCATCTGAGCCCCCAGGGCAGTCCCATGATGGTTCTTTGGGGAGGGTTCAAAATGTGCTAGAATTAGCTAGTGTTGATGACTGCTTAATGCTGTGAATATATTACGATACACATTTATGGATGAACTGTACACCTTTATGGATGAATTGTATGTATGTGAAATGATTGCAATAAAGCGGTTTTGAAAGTCAAAAACCAACCTATTAGCTCACAGAACCCATGAGTCAGGAATCAGGGCATGGCTTGGCTGAGTTTTCTGCTTAGGGCTTACCTGGCTGCTATCAGGGAGCGCTCAGGCTGTCTTTTCCTCTGAAGCCTGGGGTCTCCTGCAGAGCTCCTGTGACTGTTGGCACATATTAGCTCTTCTTGGCTCAGTTTTTAGAGACCTTCTGAGTGTCTGACCTATCCTTAAACAGTTCACAAGACCATTTGCTTCTTCAAGGATAGTGAATCTCTCTCTTACATACGAAGCATGACAAAGACATGAAGTATTGTAACCTACTCTCAGCAGCGACATCCGTATCCTCTCTGCTTTGTTTTCCTGGCAAGAGCTGGGGCTCACGTGGGACAAATGGGGGTGGGGGGCTGGGGGTGTGGATCGTGGGGCTCTCTTCTCTTCTCTCACAGGTTCCATTGTCAAGTTATAATTCTTTTCCTGAGCCGAACAACTTATGTTTAAACTAGATTCTCTGCCAGGAAGTTTATAAAAGAGTTTCTCTCACCTCTCTCCCTGTCCTCCTTACATTTTCTTTCTACATTAACCCCTTCAAATTAAGGGAGACTGGTTTTTAAGAGCCACAGCACAACCCCTCCCTAAGAGCGAACCGAGGATTTATAGCATGTGAAGCATTTTGGAGTGAAGGTAACCTGCTGGGAGCCCAGTGCATTTAAGATTTTAATAGGTGTGAGGAAAATCAGATGCCCTCAAAGCATTTCTCATTGTGCTCCAGTAAAAATCTCCCCACTGCCTTTTAAAGGTTCCTTGTAATTAATTTGGAAAAGTTTTTATGTGAGTTGTTTGGTGTTTATGAAGATCTTAAATGATTGTGTTAGTTTCGGTAGAATCACTGAAAACATTTATTCTGTGTCTTTTCTCACACCAAATCCTAATCTGAAGTTTGCTTTAGTAGATTCTCCTTCATCCTAAACTATAGCTTGTAACACCCTCCACACACACCTTCTATATATACCCTCTATATACACCCTCTGCATAGCCCAAATCCACCCTCTACAATCAGTTTTCCTTCCAAAAATACACCTGATTCAAATACATTCCGAATCAGCAGTTTATGTCCTGGCCCACTTGATTTTTTTTTTTCTTCTGAGGATGAGTTTATGAAATTTGCAGTTTTAGTGGTCCACAGCTGCTATGGGCTTAACCTCTGCATATTGGATCATTATTTGTTGGGAATAAGAACAAAATGCGCCTCTGAAACTCTTGTTCCAGTGCCTCCTGCTTGACAGGAAGTAGACCCAGGGCCAGTGAAGGCTGTTCCCCTCTCGGGGGATGCTGGCACAGGCGGTTGTCTGGTTCCTGGAGTTTAGCCTACTTTTGCACTGTCCCCAGCAGGGTCTTTCCTCCTACATGAGAGAAGACTCTGGAAAAAGGCTTGGGATTGATTTCAGATGTCTCCAGGAATAATACTTTTGCTAGGAGGCCTTAGCACTTTGGCAGAGTGGCCCAGTGGGGTGCGGGGAGCAGCAGGTGGGGTTCGTGCTGCTGGTGAGTTTCTGCTGAAGGAGTACCTCCTTCTGCTCCTCAACACGATTCACCTGCCTCCTCAAGAAAGAGCTGATCTGCCAGGTGCAGTGGAAATGGGGAGGAAGTCAGCATGGGGTGGCCCATGTGCCCGGACATTTGTGTGGGACAGATAGGGAGTTATGAAAGGTGGAATTTGCTAAAGAAACTATCCGGCCTTCATAGAAATGACACGAGATGGGGATTGATCTAGTTATTTGGCTTACCTTTCTAACAAAAGAATGAGGATATTAGATTTGGGACACAGATGGAGAAAGGGCTAGAGTTCATTTAGCTTCTCAGAATGAATCCCTTACCTGAGTCACTGAAGCCACCTTTCTATTCCTGCCTCAAAGGATGCTCGAGGGACAGACTGCCCTCCCACAGAACACATGGCCCAACTGTCCTTGTCAAATCCCATTGAAAATGTTTCTAAACTGTATTTTGCCAAAGGCATCTTGAGGTTACCTAAGTGTTTTAAGAGATTCTATTAACCAAGATGCTATTGACCTTGACAAGAATTAGCTTAAACCTGAAATAAAAATAAAAACTGAGATGATGGAGCCCTGAATATGGTTTTCCTCCACTATTTGAAGGAGACTGCTGGTTATTTGGGTCAGGAAGGGGTGTGGAGGATGCTGCTGGAGCCATTTATCCAAGACTGCTGGACTTGGGCTCTCAGAGCCTGACCAGGGGCTCTTGTGGCTCTTGTTGACCCTTCTAGTTCTTGCTTCCTGAACCAAATGGAAGCCCACACATCCACCAATTAACCAATGTCAGCCTTTTAAATGGTTTTACCAGGCTATGGTTTTTCCAGTGGTCATGTAAGATGTGAGAATTTTGACATTTCATGTCATACAGATGTGAGAGTTGGACCATAAGGAAGGCTGAGCACTGAAGAATTGATGCTTTTGAACTTTGATGCTGGAGAGAACTCTTGAAAGTCCCTTGGAGAAAAAGGAAATCAGACCAGTCAATCCTAAAGGAAATCAACCCTGAATATTCGGTGGAAAAACTGATAACTGAAGCTGAAGCTCCAATATGCTGGCTACCTGATGCTGACTCATTGGAAAAGACCCTGATGCTGGGAAAGATTGAAGGCAGGAGAAGGAGATGACAGAAGATGAGATGGCTGGATGGCATCATTTATTCAATAGACATGAGTGTGAGCAAACTCTGGGAGATACTAAAGGACAGGGAAGTGTGGTGTGCTACAGGCCATGGGGTCCTAAAGAGTCAGACACAACCGAATGACTGAACAACAATACCAGGCTATCAATGTATGTGACACAACTTTGAGGGATCTGTGCAAAAAAAAAAAAAAAAAAAACTATGGGTGGTAGTGACTGCCAGCTCAGAGCGCAGGCTCTGGCTCACCCCTTGTCTCTGGGGCTCCTGTAGCCTGTCCTTGGCAAGTGCCATTACTGTTCTCTCCAGAGAAAGCATGTGATATGCCGATTCCTAGGCTTTTTGATAGTTGTTCCTTTCATGGTGAATGAGCCAAGTGGCTTCTGGTCATGGCTTGCTTTCTGTGCAGCCTATTGGCAGAACAATGTGAGTGGCCCATGTGGACAGTCATTGTGGGGGCTCCCAGTGGGTGCTTCAGTCTCTGTAGCATTTTGCAAGTAGGTGGTGGCCTGACTGAATCTGGATCCTACAAGAGGTCCCTACTCTTCAAACACCCTGTGATCACAGTACTCCCCAGTTTGATTGGTCTGATTGTCACATGGACCTGTGACATTGTGCACTTGGAGGGTGGCTTTATTGACCACCCACCAGCTTCTCCCCACACTGTAAGCACAGGGAGGCCACGGCGCTGGAGTCAGCATCCCACCAGGTGATAAATGAGGGCACACGTGGCTCGGTAACCAGAGCAGCAAGGAAAACACGTGGAGAGGTGCAGCCTGGCCTTTGTTCATGATTAATGGGAAATGTCCAGCTTCAGTGATGCAGGATTATGCTGACATCCCTGAGGGTGAAGAAATCTGTTCTCTGCAAACAGTTGAAGAGGGAATATTAGAAAGGAGTGAACTGTATCAATGCAAGGCAGAGTATAAAAATGCATGCCTGCTCAGAAACTCTGTGTGAGGGTTGAAGCCGTAGTGAAGTTTAAAAGCACCTGGATACAGGCAGAGGAAAGCTGGCTGAATCGATCAGAATCCTGTCAATGAAATGGCCTTTCTCCTCCTTTGTGCTTTGAAGCTGGTGTGACTCCGGTGAGGGTGAAAGCCACCATGCAGACAAAGGAATGCAAGTCCAAACTGCTCCAGTCCCCACATGTGGCAGCCCTGGTCACCAGTGAGTGATGCTGTGTGGATGGCCCCTCCAGACTGTGGGCCCCACACTTCCTAACAGCCTGAAATCTTGTCACCATGCCAGAGTATATCAGTGTTTATAATCCAATGAGGAGGAACATACAGAGTCAAATGAGCTGTGTCAAACCATGTTCACTTAAAATCAAATGTTAGTTTTCAGCTCTTCTATTGAGACAAATAAAGTTGGAGATTCTCAGAGAGCTTTACTTTATGATGTTAGGTAAAAGGATGAAAAAAACCTATATTATTAGTTTTGTAGATGGGGTTCAAGTGAGACAACTGGTCTGAAGACTGAGATTTTAATGTTCAGTTTTCCCATGTGAAAGGTGGTGAAACAGATCAGAGACTGATGAAAAGGAGTGAAGACGGTGCAGTCAATGAACTCCAGCGTCTCTGAAGATGAAAACAAGCTTTTTGCTTTTTCATGTGTGATGAACCAGCAGAGCTCGTGCCCAGGAAATTGCAAGTAAACCTCAAAGATCAAGGCTCAGGTCTTGTGTTTGCCACAACATTAAAGTTTCACACTCGTGGTTCATTTGTTCCACTGCAACACTGAAGAAAGGAGGAGTCTGGTTGTACCCAAGGGGCAGATCCGATCCAAAGGTTTCTAGTCTTTCTATCGCGCAGTGTCAATGGGCTGCCCCTGACCCCACCTTTCTGAGTCTTGTGGGCTGAATTGTGTCCCCCCCGCTCAAAAATTCATACACTACTGATTCCATGTATAAAATAGATAACTGATGTGAACTTTCCTGGTAGCTCAGATGGTAAAGAATCTGCTTGCAATGCAAGAGACCTGAGTTCGATCCCTGGGTCAGGAAGATCTCCTAGAGAAGAAAATGGTGATCCACTCCAGTATTCTTACCTGGAAAATCCCATGGATAGAGGAGCCTGGTGAGCTACAGTCCATGGGCTTGCAAAGAGTCAAACATGACTGAGCTACTAACATTGTAATATGAACCTACTGCATAGCACAGAGAACTCTACTTAATGCAGTGTGATGAGCTGAATAGGAAGGAAGTTCAAAAGGGAGAGGATATATGTATATCCTTTTCTGCTGTACACTAGGAACTAACTCAACATTGTAAAGCAACTATACTCCAATAAAAATTAATTTTAAAAAATCATATGCTAAAGTTCTAACTTCCAGTACTTCAGAATGTGACATTATCCGGAGATAGGATCTTCGCAGAAGTAATCAAGTTAAAATGAAGTCACTGGGGAGGCTCTAAGTCAGTATGACCAGCGTCCTTGTGGGTGTGTGTCTATGTGTCTATTCAGTCACTCAGTCATGTCCAACTCTTTGCAACTTTATGTGCTAAGTCACTTCAGTTGTGTCTGACTCTGGGCGACCCGGTGGACTGCAGCCTGCCAGGTTTCTCTGTCCTTAGGATTCTCTAGGAAAGAATGCTAGAGTGGGTTGCCATGCCTTCCTCTGGGGATCTTCCTGATCCAGGGACTGAATCCACATCTCTTCTGTCTTCCGCACAGGCAGGTGGGTTATTTACCATGAGTGCTGCTTGGGAAGTCCTTGCAACCTTATAGAAAAGAGTAATTTGGACACAGAGACATGCACACAGGGGACACATGTGAAGTAAGGAAAGTCACCTTCAAGCCAAGGAGAGAGGCCTGGGACAAATTCTCTCCCACAGCCTCAGAAGGAATCATTCCTACAGACACCTTCATCCTGGACTTTCCAGCCTTCAGAACTGCGAGGTGATGATTTTCTGTTGTCTAAGCCACAGTCTGCGGTGCTCTGTTACAGCAGCCCTCGCAAACACATACACTGGGCCTATTTGGGGCAGAGAGGATCTGTGGCCATATACCTCTAGAACCCAGTGCTCTGTTTTCCTGCATCCCACATCCATCTTCCTTCTGCTTGTGTGTGACTCATTTCTGGAGATTGGTAAATGCATAGATTCCCAGAGCCTCCCCGTGGCCACTAATTTGGGATCTCTTGGGTGGTTCCCCCAAATCACTTGAGGATGCTGTTGCAACACCAACTCTGATCAGTACATCTGGGTGGACCTGGATGATCTGAGGCCACCTTTCATGGTCACGTTGGAGAATTAAACATCTTCAAGTTTGCTACTCAAAGCACAGTTTACAGACTGTCAGCATAGACATTGTCTGGGAGCTGTGCTGGTGCACAGAAACTCAGACTCTACCCCAAAGAGCTGAATGAGACTCTTGCTTGGGTGTTTCATGGGGGACTAAGTTTCTAAAAGCACCAAGCGCTATTAAGCCAGTATAAAAAGAACTTTTTGTTCTAATAAAATAACTAGGTTTCAGGGAATCCCTAGATTTTTCTTCTTTTAGATCATCATCGTCATCGTCTTCATCTTCTGATCCATACAAAGAAACAGTGCAGTAAAGTAAACGTTATAGTTGGAATGAGGACTCCAGAGCATTTCTGGTAAGAACATTCTGGGAATTTATACATTCCCATTGGGATTTCCTCTTTTGCTGATGGTAGAAGTTCTAAATCTTGTCTGTGTGTTTAAGATTAAAATAAAAACACTTTAAAAACATGATCAGTTTGAAACTTAGAAAAGACATTTCTCTACTGCCAAAGTAGTCAGATACCCTACCTTTGCCATCTCAGGGTCTGGGTACCAGTGACACTTGCAAAATTAATCCACTGGATCTCTCCCTCCACTAGATACCGTCAGTCAGTTTCCCATCTTGAGTCTTTGTTCTCCTGGGAGACAAAGGGATTTGGAAATCTCTGAAACTTTCCTCAAGCCAATATGTCATTATTAGAAGGTAGACTTAAAATCAGTGTAGATGTGAAGTAATTGGCCTCCAACTAATAAAATAAAAAAAAAAAAATAGAAAAAAAAATAAAAAGAGAGAAGAAAAGTAAACAGAAAATGGCAAAAAAAAAAAAAAAAAAAAAAAAAAAAAATCAGTGTAGAGCTTGTTATAGACCCTGGTGGAAATATTTGAGATTCCGTACAGCAGGGCAGGGTCTGCTAAAAGGGGAACCTCCAGCAGTGACTGAGGGTGTCAAATTCAGCCTCACCAAGTCCTTAACCTGTGCTGGAGGGGCTATTCCAAAACGTGGCTTCTCTTCTCCAATTCAGGGAGGAGCGGCCCTCATCTCAGTGACGCCTTCTGGTCAGAGCAGTCTGTTCATCAGTTTACGTCCAGAGTAAGATCAGGACACTCACCGGACCCTTCTTCCTTTCTTCACTCAGGATGTTGGCAAACCTTAACCCTCCCCAGACCACAGTTTCCTGGTCAATGACATACCAATCATCACACCTGTTATGCAGTGAATAGTCTGTGGAACAATTCAGATGAAAATGTCTGGATTTTACAAAGCACATCAAACCTTTATTCTAGAAGGGCCCTAGAATTTTTCAGGGATCCAAACAGCCTCCAGGAAGTCTTCTAGCTTTGGATGATCAGAACTATGTAGGCTGCTTAGTATCTTAAGAACAAAGACCAAGGTTGATGACAGGGAAATATGTGAGAAATAAAGTTCAGGATAAAAAATAATTTAAGCAACTATTTCTGAAAGACTGATGGCCTCAGGAGATGGTCTTCTCTGCATGCACACATGTCTATTTTAGTTGCTAATCTTGGCTCTGGGTACATTCTGTGAAATTCTTGGACATCAGTCTTCTCATTTCTGTAATGGAGAAGTGAATACCATTTGGATTTTACCAGTTGGTACCACCATTACCATTACCATCACCCCCATCCTCGCCCCCATCATATCAATGTCTGAGGAGGGGTTTTGGCGGGTGCACCCCAAAGCCAGCGTGGAGTCCTGGTCATACAGAGCAGTTTGTCAATCAATGTCTGTGCAGACAGCATGGTTCCGGCTGTTCACAAATACGGTAAATGACATCCATATAAGGTTGAAAACATGAAACCCACATTCAGCTCTTTGAGCAACTTTGAAAATGTTTAATTGTGGCAAAATATGAATAACATAAAATTGTGATCTTAACTATTTTAGAAATCACAGTTTAATAGGGTTAGGTACACTTACATAGTTTCTGCAACCATCACCACCATTTATCTAAGAACATTTTCTCTGTCCCCATTAAACAACAACTCCCAACTACACCCTACTCCCCAAACCTGGTATCATTCAACTTTCTGTCCCTATGAATTTGACTACTCGAGGAACCTCATATAAGTGGAACCATATAAGTTTTGTTCTTTTGTGACTGGCTTATTTCACTTACATAGTGCCCTCAAGGTTCATCCATGGTGTAGCATGTGTCAGAATTTCCTTCCTTTTTAAGGCTGAATAATACTCCATTGTATGTATATCATCTGGCCAGTGGACACCGTGTGGCTATTGTGAATAATGCTGCTATGAACATGGGTATACAAATATTTCTTCAAGACCTCGATTTCAATTTTAGGGGGTATATACTCACCATGTTTTAATAACAACACATTTCATTCTGCAGTTCTGTCAGAAACAGGGAAGACTAAGGGTTCTGAAGATGCTTCCAGCCATCTGGGCTCTCAGTGGCTGGTACCAGGTGACTAGCTGACAACCCTCAGAGTGAGTCAGGGGTCCTAGGCCCAATCCCAGCTCTGGGTTTTTTTCTGGATGAGCTGTTTTGTTTCATGGGAGGCTGCAGTTTTCTCTTGTGAAGTGAGATGATTGATTTGGTGATTGGTAAAGATCACTGAAATCATGAGAAAGGATTAATGCTACTCATCACCTGAACTTCTCAGAGGCAGGACTTGGGGACAAATGGCTGCCTAGAGTGTTGGTTCCTCTTCTCTTCTCTCCTGATCACCTGGCTGATTCCCTAGAACAGGTTCGGTTTGTATGTGGTTTGTGAATTGCTAAAGCTGGAGGGTCATTCCCAAGACTCAGGTGAAAGCTCAGAGTCCGCCTAGTTCCTGGTGGCCCTGCATTCTTTCTCCTAAGAGGTCCTCGAATGCCCTTCATCAGCTTACCTGCTCATGTCTGCTGCTTTTGAGGTGGTCATGAGCAGCTAGGAATGAGAACCCTTTCATTTACCTGCTTTTAGGTTCAATGTTTAGCCCCTGAAAGTCAACACCATTTTTCTTTTTTGCTTTTGAAGGAGGAGAAATGAGATATTTATTTTAAGAAGTGGGTTTTAGCACAGTTCGGCAGAACTCTTCAAAATCCCCTTCCCTGTGGTGATGTGGTGAGAAGCACAGTGGAAGTTGAAAGCTCAGGTTTGCTGGAAGTTTTGTTGGATGGACTGCTGCACACAAACACACGTGCCTTCAAAATAATGGTGGTGCAGTGGGAAAAAAAATCCTCCTGCCAAAGCAAGAGATGTAATAGACATGGGTTTAATCCCTGGGTTGGGAAGATTCCCTGGAGTAGGAAATGGCTACCCACTCCAATATTCTTGCCTGGGAAATCCCATGGACAGAGGAGCCTCGTGGGCTACAGTCCGTAGGGTCGCAAAGAGTTAGACACGTTTGAGCAACTGAGCACACACACACAGCACAGAGTATAACCCCCTGCAGCTGTGTAACTAACAGCTAGAAAACACACGACAATGGGCTTGTCTGTGGGGCTCTGGGACTTCGTCCTTCCCCATCTGCCAACAGGACCCTTTTTACAGGACTGGGCCAAAGTGATTCTGCTCCCACGTGGAACTGCAGGAAGACCTGAAGATGAAAAAATACAACAGGCACAAATAAAAGAACATTTTCGAAAATCAACACATCTAAATTTTAAGATTTGGGTGAGCAAACCTGTGGTTGCCTCTCGCTAGCCAAAAAGACTGACTCTAATTTTATCATCCTAAGTTGTAGGCACTGCATGATACTCTCAATTTTAATATAATACAGTCCTTGAGAGCCAGTCTCTTTATGTCAGTTCAAGTCACAAGTGGATTTGCGATTCTTTGGCAGAAATCACCAACTGTAAGCTCTCAGATTTTGATTTTAGGTGGAGAAACAGCGCTATGTCTGAACAGAAGCCTCAGGAGCACCCTGAGCAGGGCTGGCGGCCATGTGGTTTGCTGCAGCTTCTTGTTTTTCTCTTCTTTCTTCTTTTAATAAGCTATTTATTTTGTAACAGTTTTAGATTTATGGGAAAACTGCAAAGACAGTACAAAGTGTTGCTGTAAGTCCCTCCACCAGTTTCCCTCATTTAACACCACTAAAATGAAAGTGAAAGTGTTAGTCACTCAGCCGTGTCCCACTCTCTGGTACCCCATGGACTATAGCCTGCCAGCCTCCTCCATCCATGGGATTCCCCAGGCAAGAATACTGGAGTGGGTTGCTATTTCCTTCTCCAGGGGATCTTCCCGACCCAGGGATTGAATCTGGGTTTCCCACATTGCAGGCAGATTCTTTATAGTCTGAGCCACCAGGGAAGTCCCAGTCACAGGCCTTAAGCACATAGAAAGGACTGAAATCATACATTGTATGTATGCCTTCTGGCCACAGAGGAAGTAAGTTAGAAATTAATAGTAGAAAGGTAACCAGAAAAATCCCCAAATGGTCAGAAATAGGCAATATATTTTAATATAGCTATTGATCAAAAAATTTAATAAGTATTAGAAAATATTTTGTATAGACTGTTAATAAAAATATGTCATATCAAGACTTGTAGGATACAAGTACAGCTTGTCTTCTGATGGAAAAGAACACCACTCAGGAGAATGATGAGTTGCAGCTACATGCAGCAAAGAAGAGAATCTCACAGAGCAGAAGAAGCCCCATGAAGACCCAAATGGGTCCACATGGCGTGGTTACACTTCCAAAATTTAAACATTGGGCAAACAAATATGGGACTGTAAATCAGTGCAGAGGATTTCCCCTCTGTGAAGGGGTTGTGAAGGGGTTGCTAGGGGCCATTTGGAGAGCTGGGAATGCTTCATCTCATGATCAAGGTGCTGGTAACAGAAGGGTATTTGTTTTGTGAGCGTTTATTGAGCTGGAGGAGTGTTTGTGTGCAATTAGCATTCCCTGGCTTTATGGCCTCTTCCTCTGCTTCCCTGGTAGCTCAGATGGTAAAGTGTCTGCCTGCAATGCAGGAGACCCGGGTTGGATCCCTGGGTTGGGAAGATCCCCTGGAGAAGGAAATGGCAACCCACTCCAGTACTCTTGCCTGGAAAATTCCATGGACCGAGGAACCTGGTAGGCTACAGTCCATGGGGTTGCAAAGAGTCAGACATGACTGAGCGACTTCACTTTCACTTTTCTTTCTGGGAGTAGCCTGCCTCCTCCTGGGTAAGTGATCCCCGGAGGTCCCCAGTGTAGCTCATGAGAGGCTTTCCTCTTTACAGTTTTTACAGTCTCACGGCTCCCTTCTTGCATCTATCTCAAAGCATAGCAGAAGTTAAAAGAGTGTAATAACAGGGTTGTTCCTTGGCCCCACACTGGTTCCTGTCACCGCAGTGAATGACCTGTGTGACCCCGTATGGCTACTGTCTCCCCTGTGAGCTGGGTGCAAAGCAAGATCAACTTCTTAGTTTATCAGGAGGATTACATACTTCCTACCTAGCACAGAGGCTAGCAATGAGTAATAACCACAAGTCATTACTAATAGGTTTTATTTATCACTAAGGCAAATTTTAAACCACATTTTATTTTAAAAAGCAATGGTTATTACTTTCTTTTTGGCTGTTCAAACCTGTAACTCTCAACTCTTTTATTTTTTCATCATTAAGAAACAGTTTTAACAATAGTCAGGGTTGAATTATTTAAAAAACAAATACTTGTATCTCTACAGAACAAAACTTTTTTTCAGTGAAAACTTTAGTTATAAAAATAGAGTAAATGATAATGACAGTAAGGTCTTTTCATTCTTTTTACAGATGAAAATAACATCTCCTATGATTGCTGTAGTTAGGGGCTCATTTTGTGTTAGTAAGAAAAACAATAGTAACAACACAGAACTACAGAGCTAGTTGTTGCATGGCATCTTACTAAGCCGATGAAGGTCAAAGGTTTCTAAACACATTTATCAGAATCTCAGATCTGGGAACCTGTGTCTTTAAAAGTTCTTAAGTGCTCTTAAAATATCTTTCAAGGAGTTTGGAACAGTCCACCAGGACTGGGAATCTGATATGATTTACCTCCACCTTTAAAAGAAAACTCAGCCACCTAAAACATGGACATCTTCCCTCCTATTAACTGGAGGAGTGCGTGGCAACACACTCCAGTATGCTTGCCTGGAGAATCCCCAAGGACAGAGGAGCCTGGTGGGTTACAGTTCGTGGGGTCTCAAAGAGTCGGATACAACTCAGCGACTAAGCAAAGAATAGCCCAGCAAAGGTATTTAAGTAATGTCTGTTTGGCAGACCTGTTCACAACTTATTTCAATGATTACCATTTTTCCTTGAGTAGGGTGTGGTTCTTTGTGCCCTAGTATGTCATCTCTTTCGGGAATGTCTTGTCTGAATACAGAACATCCGAGTCCTGTTTTGTCCTGGGAAAGCAGGGGGTGTGGGGTTGCTCCAGTCAAGGACCAGAAAAGTGACTGCACAGCTGACTCATGAGGTGGGCCAGGACTGAGGAAGCAAATGCAGAAATCCAGTTGGGTGGGGAGGCTGGGAGGGTGGGCAGAGGGAGGCTTCGGGGTCTGCTGCATTGCAATTCCAGGGACTGGAGGTTGGAACAGATAGATCAGAGCCCCAGCTCAGCTGGTGAGTGGACAGGGGCTGGGGAAATCTGCCATGCTAGCCCTGGCCTCACCATGGGACTCTTCAGCAGGGAACCATACTTCTTACTGGGTGACCCAGGGGCCCAGGAACACATGACGTGGCTCAGGCTGCCAGGCCTTCTTGGGGTTTAGCCTGGGAACCAGCATTTTGTCACTTCTGCCACATTCCACTGGTTAAAGCAGGTCCTGGGCCCAGCACGGATTTGAGAGGACGAGGCCACCCAAGGACATGGATCCTGGGAGGGCTAGTAATTGGGGTTATCAGTCCACCCAGCCACCCTTGCTCACATCTCTTTCCATCCTTGCAACCCATATGGAGAGCACAGAGCAGGGATTGAGTGATGTTCGATGAGGGAGGGATGGGTGTGCAAATAACCAACTCAACCTGCCTTTGTGTTTTTGGTTCCTGGCATGGGAGGTGGCAGCTCAGTCTTCCCAGAGTGGCC
The DNA here is from genome assembly GCF_963930625.1 of Muntiacus reevesi. Classification (NCBI taxonomy): domain Eukaryota; kingdom Metazoa; phylum Chordata; class Mammalia; order Artiodactyla; family Cervidae; genus Muntiacus; species Muntiacus reevesi. The sequence goes on from NC_089258.1 coordinate 21,057,113, forward strand.
CCCCTGCCCTGCCCTCACCTCCCTCCCTCCCTCTCCATCCCCTCCCCCTGCTCACAGTCTCTGAGGTGGGGGAGGGTGCAGAGGGGAGGGGGGGCCCTGGGGCACAGGCAGGCTTGGTCTTGAAATCTGCCTTTGCCACTCATTCCCCAGACAGTCTTTGAACCTCACTCTCCAGGTCTACCCAGAGGGGAAAGAACCAGAAAACATCCTTTCTCAGAGGCATTCCCTAGGGGAAAGTGCCAGGCGAAGGAAGGAGGGGTGAAAACAGAGACTTTGGTCCCCTTGGAGAGTGTCATGATGAGTCAGCTCTTAGGCCACCTGTCCTCCAGACTCTTGGGGTTTTATTGACCCTCCAGAGCTAATAGTGCTGGGAACGGGGTCTGCATTATGCTGAGCTTTGCTTTGTCCGAATGCCTAGAGATTGTGTTTAAATTTGGCATCACTGTGAAATTTCCAGCGTAACCCATTTGGATGGAGGCAGGTTGTAAACCTGTGCTCGTTATTCCTGCAGGCAGATCAAGTGGTCTGTCTTAGCCTCCAGGATCAAGGAATTGTGTCGCTGAGCGGAGCAGATGATGGGATTCTCATGTCTTTTTTTGTTCAGGAGACCAGAATTCAAATTCTGCTGTGCTAATGGGAGATGTGGCACTTCTTGTCCCATTGTTTTCTGAGTCACCCTGTGGGCAACCTGGGAGAGATTTGACTGCAAGGCTGAGTCCTGGGGCTTGGGTGGGTCCTGAGTGTAAAGAACAGAAGTGTGGTCCTTTCAATACATTTTATGCTCACGCTACCCCCAGGCAGACAGCTTGGGTTCTCCTGGACATCTGTTCCCTCCCTGGCCATGTGCAGGCCCTTATCTGCCATCCTGGCAGATGGCATGAACGCTGATAGAGATGTTGGTGTGTGGCTTGTAGGCTCAAGAGCCTTCTGTTGAAGACTCTGGTTCCTCCTGTTCCATCCACATTTTCCTCTATGTTGGGCCAAGAGGCAGTGGAATGACTCCTGACCAGCTCAGGAGGCCCAAGAGGAAAAAGAATCATTTGTCTTATTTAAATCACTGCTTTTTGTGTTTGTTTTTTTTTTTTTTTTTTTTTTTCCTGACCAGAGGCGTTATAAGGATTGAGTGGCAGGTGGATTTCTGCCACTCAAAGCCAAACCATACTAAATATGTCAGCAGTCAACTGATCTGACCTTGCATTATTATCAAATTATGTCATCCAGACACAGATTTCACCCCCCCCCCCCCCCCCCCCCCCGCCCATGGTGAATTGCTGGGGCCATCCTACCTGTTCTCTTTTCCTCTCAAGCTTTGTTTATGGCCAGAATTTCTGCAAATGGGAAAAAGGGGAGGCAAATGGCACCCAGTGGCTGGGTTGGTTCAGTTTTTAATGGAGTTGCTACTTGATTCCTCAAAGAATGTTTAGGTGGAAAAAGATGTTGGCAAGAATTTGATTTTTGAATTGTCAACATGTATCTCAACTCTAAACAAGGGTAGAGAATATACTGTTTAAAAGAAGTCTAAAAACCTTCCATTTCAAGCACACAAATGCAGGGAGAGTGGTATAAGGAAATCTCACAGACCCCAAACCCAGCGTCAACAATTAGCAACACTTTTCAATTTTGCTTCATTTATTAATATACAGTAGTTCTCTGAGTGTGAGCCACAAGCAACATCTCCTGGCTACATATTGCATTAAGCTGTTAGCTCCCTTAAATCTCTTGTAGTCTAAAAGTGTCTCCCATCTCTATTTATTTGTCTACTTATTTATTTTTGTCTGGAGGAAACATGCCGTTTGTCCTGTAGAATGTCACATTAGAATGTCACACATGGTCAGATTTTTAAGTCTCCATGTTTCTCTGTCCACAGCTATGTGGCAAACATCTCTGTGAAAACATAGCATTACAGCATTCTGGGAGGTGCAGGTAATAACCTTGCCCTGTTCTTGGCTTCCCAGGTGATTCTTCTAGTTTCTAATGGTGCCATGACCAGCATCATTTCTCTATCAATGAAAATCTAAGGTTGGATGGAGATGGGGAATGGACCAGAGACTGATACACCAGCAGGGATGCCTGGTACATAGTAGATACTCAACATTATTTGAACAAGTTCATGAAACAAAAGGACCTACTATCTGTGCCCTCAGCATCCCCAGGGGGGCCTCTAGGACACCACTGCTGACTTAGGACATCAGACACTTTCTCCTGGACTCCCCTGCAAACATGACCAAGTCTGACACCCAGAACTCTATCTAGGTAGAAACTCAGCTGGTGAAGTTCAGAGGAGAAGCAGTCCTGGTTTAGTCTAGCTCTGTTGGGTTCCTTCTAAGGCCTGCTTGATTAAAAGTGAGTGAAGCAAAAGCAGGAACTCTCATTCAAAGCTCCTGTGAGTGGGACTGCAAAATGGAAGATGGGTTGGCAGTTTCTTACAAAACGAAACTACTCTTGCCATACCAATCATGCTCCTTAGAATATTTCCAAAGAAGTTGAAAATGTGTGCCCATGCCAGAATTTGCATATGGATGTTTGCATAGCTGCTTTGTCTATAAATGCCAAAACTGAAAGCGACCAAGATGTCCTTCAGTATGTGAATGGATAAATAAACTGTGATACATCACGACAATGGGATATTATTCAGTGCTAAAAAGAAATGAGCTGTCAAGCCATAATGGAGAAGAAAATGGCAACCCACTCCAGTATTCCTGCCTGGAAAATTCCATGGGCAGAGGAGCTTGGTGGGCTACAGTCCATGGGGTCACAAAGAGTTGGACAGGACTAAATGCATGTTATGAAGTGAAATAGGCCAATCTGGAAAGGCTACATACTGTATGATCACAATTCTATGGCATTCTGGAAAAAAGCAAAACCATGGAGATGATACATCATGTGAAATGCTGGGCAGGATAAAGCACAAGCTGGAATCAAGATTGCCAGGAGAAATACCAATAACTTCAGATATGCAAATGACACCACCCTTATGGCAGAAAGTGAAGAAGAACTACAGAGCCTCTTGACGAAAGTAAAAGAGGAGAGTGAAAAAGTTGGCTTAAAACTCAACATTCAGAAAACTATTACCATGCCATCCGGTCTCAACACTTCATGGCAAATAGACGGGGAAACAATGGAAACAGTGACAGGCTTAATGTTTTTGAGCTCCAAAATCACTGCAGACGGTAACTGCAGCCATGAAATTAAAAGACACTTGCTCCTTGGAAGAAAAGTTATGACCAACCTAGACAGCACATTAAAAAGCAGAGACATTACTTTGCTGACAAAAGTCCATCTAGTCAAAGCTATGGTTTTTCCAATAGTCATGTATGGATGTGAGAGTTGGACTCTAAAGAAAGCTGAGTGCTGAAGTGTTAATGCTTTTGAACTGTGGTATTTGAAAAGACTCTTGAGAGTCCTTTGGATTGCAAGGAGATCAAACCAGTTCATACTAAAGGAAATCAGTCCTGAATATTCAACGGAAGGACTGATGCTGAAGCTGAAACTCCAACACTCTGGCCACCTGATGTGAAGAACTGACTCATTTGAAAAGACCCTGATGCTGGGAAAGATTGAAGGCGGGAGGAGAAGAGGACAACAGAAGATGAGATGGTTGGATGGCATCACCGAAGACGGCATCATGGACATGAGTTTGAGCAAGCTCCAAGACTTGGTGATGGACAGGGACACCTGGCATGCTACAGTCCACGGGGTCACAAAAAGTCAGACGCGACTGAACTGAACTGAACTGATGGAAATGATAAAATGTGGGGGAATGCTAGGGGTTGAGGGGTTGGAGCACAGAGGATTTTTAGGGTAGTGAAAATGTGTTGTATGATACTATAGTTATGAACACATGTCATTATGCATTTGGCAAATCCCATACAATGTACAACACCAAGAGTAAACCATAATGTAAACTATGGACCCTGTGTGACTATGATGCATCAATGTAGGTTCATGAATGGTAACAAATGCACCACTGTGGTGGGGGATGTTGATAGTAGGGAGGCTGTCTATACGGTGAGTGAGCTCTGTACTTTCTTCTCAGTTTTGTTGTGAGCCTTCAACTGATCTAAAATAAAATCCATTTGTTTATTACTGGAATATAATTGTGTTACAATGTTGTGTTACTTTCTGCTCTACATCATCGTGACTCAGCCATAACTATACACATATCTCCTCCCTCTTGGGTCTCTTTCCCATCCCCCGTATCCCACCCCTCTGTGCATGCTAAGTTGCTTTAGTCGTGTTCAACTCTTTGTGACCCTATGGACTCATAGTCCACCAGGCTCCTCTGTGCATGGGATTCTCCAGGCAAGAACACTGGAGTGGGTTGCCATGTCCTCCTCCAGGGGATCTTCCCGACCTAGGGATTGAACCTGCATCTCTTACATCTCCTGCATTGGCAGGAGAGTTCTTCACCACTAGAGCCACTTGGGAAGCCCATCTAGGTCATCCCAGAGCTCCAGGCTGAGATCCCTGTGCCTCTGCTATATAGCAGGTTCCCTCTAGCTATCTATTGTACACATGTAGTGTATATATGTCAGTGTTACTCTTCCCATTTGTCTCACCCTCTCCTCCTCCCAGTGTCCACAAGTTTTTTCCCTATGTCTGCTCTTCTATTCCTGCTCTGCAAAGAAAGTCTCTCTTTTTTTTTTTTTTTAAAAAGAAGGTTGAAAAAGATGCCTGGAAATGGGAAATCCTTCTGCATCTGCCCCAGCTTCCTCTGATGGAAACAAGGGAGTTGTTAAGGCTGGTAGGTTTCTGCAGGGCTTCAGGGGAGGGACCAGTCAGCGACATTTGACTGCACAACCCCTGAGGGGTCACTCCTTTCTCTGGACACACAGGTCTGTGTGGGTTCTCAGAGCTTTTTCTTTTTTCTTTAGGCAGTGTTTCTGCATTTGATGTTTATTTCACAACAGTGTCTTGTTTCTCAGGCTGCTGTGAACAGAAATAAAATAGTAGGTATGAAAATGTCTTTAGATCTTCAGAAGAAAGCTATCTCATAAACCTCGGTTATTATTCCTAATAAAATGATTCAGGACATCAATCTCCTATTCATCCACTTCATCAAATAAAAGATAATCTCTATTAATTCCCTCATCAACTCCTACCCACACCTCTTTCCTCCCACCTCCTCTGTAGAAAATAAATATCTGGTTTTATTTAATTAGGGGGTATAAAGTTTATGTTTGTCTCAGAGGTTTCTTTCTTCTAAAACAACTTTGTAGTTTTCCAAGTGGAAAAAAAGGAGAACTGGGACTGGCTACTTCACTTTCTCTTTTTCCTTAAGATTCTAGCAGTAGGGTTATTTCATTTCTGTAACTACATGCGTGCTAAATCACTTAGTTGTGTCTGACTCTTTGCAACCCTATGGACTGTAGGCCACCAGGCTCACCGTCCAGGAGATATTTCAGGCAAGAATACTGGAGTGGGTGCCATTTCCTTCTCCAGGGCATCTTCCTGGCCCAGGGATTGGACATGCATCTCCTATGTCTCCCACATTGCAGGCAGATTCTTAACCACTGAGCCACCTTTCCAATATTGGGTTTTTCAATACAATTGGAAGGTTTTCCAAGAAAACCTGAACTAGACCTTTTATCTAATCATTGCTGTTTTGCAATTTTTAACCTTGGAGTTATTTCTCATATTGGTTGGCCATGGGATAATTTCTAATATTTCAGTTTGTTTTATGGGAGATGAATCACTGCAGCCTTGTAAACTGGGGCCCTGGGATCTGGGGCCTGGTGTGGAGACTTAGAGACACCACCAGAGACTCGCTCGGTTTTTAAGTCTTGGCCTCCGTGTTCATGCTGACCTTTCTTGGCTCAACGCCTGTGGGTTCTAGCAAAACTGAGTTCTCTTTTCCTTGCAGAGGAGTGGCTGGCTGAGCGAAGCTTCAAACAGAGAAAGGAATCTTTTGAGTGTCAGAGTTTGCTGTAGAGTTTACTTCCATGCTGAGAAGCTGGGGAGTGTGAGATGTGTTTCCTGGGCAGACCAGTTTCCTGAGTAAAATGGGGATAATAGCAGCTTCCTTTTGAAATTTGCTGGTGACCTTGGCAAGCGTTAGGGGTGGGTGGAGTCTGAGGCCATGCTGCAATATGATGGCTTTGCCAGGAACTGGATGCTGAGAGTTTATGAGAGCCTCCCACTGTCTAGACTCCTCCAGCATTGAGCAGGATCACACTCTACAGCTGGGCTCTGTGCACCACTCCAGGGGAAGTGAGCTGTAGGTCCTGGGTCAGGCTGACATGCTCACAAAACAACCCCAGTTTTATCAACAACCCCCAATAGAACCACTTCCACTTCTGGAAGTTCTTTGACTCTTGAGAAGCCACAAACCTCCCATTTCCCCTGCATACTTATGATATCTAACAGGACCTTCGAAAAACTGGTTCTTTTGGGGCTATAGACCTTCTTCTTTTTTTTTTTTTCTTTACAGGGTCTTTATCGTGAGTGTTGTGTCTCCTTTACTTATATCAACCTAATAGCTCCTACAAGTATATCTCAAAAATTTAAGGCCCTGGGTTGGTTTGGTGGCCTGAGGGCTCCTCATAACCTCATAGCCTGTTTTACTTAGTAAGATAAAACAGTGCTTTCAGTTTGAAATGGAAATATGTCTCCACTTGTAACAGTGCAATAAGCTAAGAAAAGTGAGCCCAGTTACCTTCTGAGGTACAGATTCTCAGCTGTCACAGAGTCATTGAATGAAAAGGCTGTTATTTCTCCATCAAATTACCTTTGAAACCTGGTTAAAATCATTGTTCATACAGTATGACTGTATTTCTGGACTCTCTATTCCATTCAATCAATTTTAAAAACATCTATATTTGCAACAAACGTATACTGTCTTGATTACTGTAAGCCCATTATAACCCGGAAATCAGATAGTATCAGCTCTCCAAATTTGCTTTTATTTTTAAGTGCTATTTTAGCTATTGTAGGTATTTTCAATTTCTGTATGACTTTTAGATTCAATTACCAAATTAAAAAAAGACCTGCTGTAATTTCAATTGAGATAACATTAATTGTATAGATTAATTTGTGGAATTGACATATTAATAGTACTGAGTCTTTCAACTCATGAATAACCTATATATCTTCATTTGTTTAGGTTTTCTTTAATTTTTCTCAACAATGTCCTGTAGTGAAAACTACACTGAAAAGTGTACAGTTTCTTCACTTTAGTCAGATTAATTCCTAAGTATCTCATGTTTTTCAGTTCAGTTCAGTTGCTCAGTCGTGTCCAACTCTTTGCAACCCCGTGAATTGCAGCAGGCCAGGCCTGCCTGTCCATCACCAACTTCAGGAGTTTACTCAAACTCATGTCCATCAAGTCAGTGATGCCATCCAGCCATCTCATCTTCTGTCGTCCCCTTTTCCTCCTGTCCCCAATCCCTCCCAGCATCAGGGTCTTTTCCAATGAGTCAGCTCTTGGCATGAGGTGGCCAAAATATTGGAATTTCACTTTCAGCATCAGTCCTTCCAATGAACACCCAGGACTGATCTCCTTTAGGATGGACTGGTTGGATCTCCTTGCAGTCCAAGGGACTCTCAAGAGTCTTCTCCAACACCACAGTTCAATAGCATCAATTTTTCGGCACTCAGCTTTCTTCACAGTCCAACTCTCACATCCATACATGACCACTGGAAAAACCATAACCTTGACTAGACGGACCTTTGTTGGTAAAGTAATGTCTCTGCTTTTTAATATGCTATCTAGCTTGCTCATGTTTTTATGCTAATGTAAATAACATTATTTATTTTTCAATTTCCAATTGTCTGTGATAAGTACATAGAAATACAATTCATTTCTATATATTGACTTTGTAGTCCAAAAAATTGCTAAGCTCACTTGCTTATTCTATTAGTTTTTCTGTAGATTCCATCAGATTTCTATATAGATGATCATGTCATAGACAAATAATAAAAGAAAGATTTTTTTTCTTTCCTAATATGAGTGCCTTTAATTTCTTTTTCTTGCCTGATCTGGCTGGAATCTCCAGTACAATGTTAAATAGAAATGTGTTGTTTCTGATTTCAGGAGAAAAGCATTCTGTCTTTTACCACCAAGTATGATATGGTCTATGGGTTTTTGGTAGATCACTTTCTAGTATTTGTGCAATGAAATTGTTTCTATCTCCAGTAGATGTTGGGTTTTATCAAGTGCATTTCCTGTGTTTACTGAAGCAATGATAGGATTTTTCTTTTTCAGTTTGTTAATATTATGAATTACATTGATTAATTTTTGAATATTAAGCCAACTTTGCGTTTTTGAGATAAACTCCACTTGGTTATGATGTCTTTTGCTTTTGATATATTGTCAGATAGATTAGCTAAAATATTATTGAGCATTATTGCACCTGTATCTATGTGAAGTAGTGATATATATGGTCATTTCTTTAATATCTTTTCTGTTTTTTGGATCAGGATAATGCTGGTCTCAAAATGAGCTGAGAAGGATTCCTTCCTAATTAAGAATTTTTGTAGAATTATAATTATTTCTTCCTTAAATGTTTTGTAAAAATTCACCAGTGAAGCTGCAAGGGAGTAGCAATTTTGTGTGTGTTTATGAGAAGGTTTTTACTTACAAATTAAATTTATTTAATTTAGGGTTATTTGGGCTATCTGTTTCTTCTTGGGTGAACACTGGTAGTGTTTTTCAAAAACTGTTCATCTAAGTAGTTAAGTTAGTTGACATAAAATTGCTCCTGATAACCCCTTATTGTCCATTATTATTTTGACTCTGATGTGATGTCACTTTTCTTTACCTGATTTTGGTAATTTGTGACTTCTCTTTTTTGTGATCAATCTTGCTTCATATCTATCAATATTGCTGATCATCTTAACGAAGCCACATTTTATTTTATTGATTTTTGTCTTTCTATTTTGTTTTACTAATTTCCACTCAGATATTTATTTATCCTTTCTTCTACTTAACTTTGGGTTTAACTTGCTCTTCTTTGTCTTCTCTTAATGTAGGAGCTGAGATTTTAAATTTGAGACTTTTGTTTTTAAGTATGTGTTTAGTCACTCAGTCGTGTCTGACTCTGCAACACCATGGACTGTAGCCCGATAGGCTCCACTGTCAATGAAATTTTCCAGGCAAGAATACTGGAGCTGGTTGCCATTTCCTACTCCAGGCAGTCTTTCCAGTCCAAGAATCGAACCACATCTCTTGCGTCTCCTGCATTGGCATGCTGACTCTTTACCAGTAGGGCCATCTGGGAAGCCCAGGTGTGTGTTTTTAAATAGTAATGTTTAATGTTACATATTTCTCCCTAAATGTTCTAGTGATCCCTCATAAATTTTTATTTTTGTGTGTTTTTATTTACAAAATATTGTCTGATTTAACTTCTTCAGTTCATGACTTATTCAGAAATGTTATGTTTAGTTTCCATGTGTTTGGAGAATTTTCCAGAGATCTTCCTGTTGTTCATTGTAAATTTAGTTCCACTGTGAGTACAGCACAAAATCTGTATGGCTTGGAACATTGTACATTTCTTGAGACTTGTTTTATAGCCCCAAATTTGACCTATCTTCATAAATATTATCTGTACACTTGAAAATATTATGCTATTGCTATAGCATAATAATAGTATATTATGCTATTGTTGGGATGGGAGGAGAGTTCCATAAATATTAATTAGACTAAGTTAGGTGACAGTGTTGTTCAAATACTCTATATTCTTACTGAGTCAGTTATTGAATGAAGGTTCTTGAATTCTCTGATCATACCTAAGAATTTATATATTTTTCTGTGTAGTTATATCAGTTTTTGCTTCATTTATTTTTATTTTCTGTTATTAGATGCTGGGTACATCTTCTTCATGAATTTATCCCTTCATCATTATGAAATCTCTTTCTTTATTCCTGGTTATTTTGTTTGTATAAAATCTACTTTGTCTGGGGACTTCAATGATAGTCCAGTAGCTAAGACTCCACATTCTCAAGGCAGGGGACCTGAGTTTGATACCTGGTCAGGGAACTAGATCTTATGTGCTGCAACTAAGAGTTCTTATGCTGCAAGATTCTAAAGATTCTGCAGATCACAATGAAGATTGACAGTCCCATGTGCAGCAGCAAAGACCCAGGGCAGTCAGATAAGTAAATAAAAATAAATATATACTAAAAAAAAAAAAAAAACTTTGGTAGCAGTTCCAGCTTTTTTGGATTAATATTAGCATGGTATATCTTTCCTCATCACTTTACTTATAACTAATGTATGTTTACACTTAACATATGTTTCCTGTGGATGATATATATTTAGGCCTTGCTCTGGCATTCAATCTGAAGATCTCTGTCTTTTAATTGGGCTATTTAGACCATTTACCTTTCATGTGATTGATATGGATATGATTATTTGATGTTTCTATTTGTTTCCTTTGCTCTTCTTCTATTTTTCTGTTTTTTTTCCCCAAAGTTTCATTATGATTGATTTATCAATTTGGATTATTAAAATTCAAAGCTCATAATTATTAGAATTAACGTTTTAATTTTTATCTTTTGTCAGTTTTTTTAAAAAATGTGTTTGTTATTGGCTGTGCTGGGCCTTCGTTACAATGTGCAAGCTTTCTCTAGTTGCCACAAGCAGGGGCGGCTCTCTAGTTGAGGTGCCTGGGCTTCTCACTGTGGTGGCTTCCTTTGTTGTGGAGCGTGGGCTTTAGGCACACGAGCTCAGTAGTTTCACCCTGCGGGCTCCAGAGCATGGGCCCAGTAGTAGTGGGGCTTGGGTTTTGGTGTCCCACATCATGTGGAATTTTTCTGAACCAGGGATTGAACCTGTGTCCCCTGAATTGGTAGGTGGATTCTTTCTGGACCACCAGGGAAGTCCTGTTGGTTTTATTAACTATAACTTTTGGTTTGTTATTCCAGAGCTTGCTTTAATTTTTTTATATATAGTTTTTAATTATCACAGACTAGTTTTTAGTGCTGTTACATTACTTCTCATATTGTATAAGAACCTAACCTTTTACTTTTTCTCATCCATAATTTTGTTCTATTATTGTCAAACAGTTTTATATAATTAATTACATAACCAATAAACCCCATAGAATAGTGTTACTCTTTGTTTAAATAGTCAATTATCTCTTAAAGATTTTAAATAATAAGAACAAAATATTGTACTTTTATTCATATAGTTACCAATTCTGATACTTTTCATTCCTTTGTATAGATCCATATTTTCCAGTGGTATCAAGTTCCATCTGTCTGTGGGACATTCTTAAACATTTCTTATAGTGCAGGTCTTCTGTGTGTGAAGTCTTTAAGCTTTTATATTTTTTATATTTTTAAAAGTGGCATTATTTACCTTAATTTTTGAAAGACATTTTCATGGAACACAGAATTTTGAATTGATAGAATCTTTTCTTTCAGTACTTTAAAAGCTGTTACTGCACTGATTTCCCATTTGCATTATTTCTGACAAGAATTTTGCTGTCATTCTTATTTTAGGTCCTTGTATATAATGACTTTTTTCCTCTGCTTGATTTTAATATTTTCCCTTTCTTCGAGCTATTTCATAATAATGTGCTTTGATGTTTCATATAATATGGCTTCACGTTTTTGTAATTGGAGTTCAATGAGCTTCTTGGATCTGTGGTTTTTTTCTTTTCCTCAAGTGTGGTAAACTTTTGTCACTATGTTATCAAATATTCTTCCTGTTTCTACTCTCTCTTCCAGGGATTACCTATATGTTAGGTATTCTGAAGTTGTCTTACAGCTCACTGATGATATGTTTATTTTTAGAAATTCTTTTTTCTCTCTGTTTCATTCTTCATAAAAAGTAAGATTTTTCTAGTTTAGCTGATAGTTCAGTTCAGTCGCTCAGTCGTGTCCAACTCTTTGTGACACCATGAACCACAGCACGCCAGGTCTCCTTGTCCATCACCAACTCCTGGAGCCCACCCAAACCCAAGTCCATTGAGTCAGTGATGCCATCCTAACATCTCATCCTCTGTCATTCCCTTCTCCTCCTGCCCCCAATCCCTCCCAGCATCAGGATCTTTTCAAATGAGTCAGCGCTTCGCATCAGGTGGCCAAAGTATTGGAGTTTCAGCTTCAACATCAGTCCCTCCAATGAACACCCAGGACTGATCTCCTTTAGGATGGACTGGTTGGATCTCCTTGCAGTCCAAGGGACTCTCAAGAGTCTTCTCCAACACCACAGTTCAAAAACATCAATTCTTCAGTGCTCAACTTTCTTTATAGTCCAACTCTCACGACCATACATGACCACTAGAAAAACCAAAGCCTTGACTAGATGGACCTTTGTTGACAAAGTAATGTCTCTGCTTTTTAATATGCTGTCTAGGTTGGTCATAACTTTCCTTCCAAGGAGTAAGCATCTTTTAATTTCATGGCCACAATCACCATCTGCAGTGATTTTGGAGACGCCCAAAATAAAATCAGTCACTGTTTCCACTGTTTCCCCATCTATTTGCCATGAAGTGATGGGACCAGATGCCATGATCTTAGTTTTCTGAATGTTGAGCTTTAAGCCAACTTTTTCGCTCTCCTCTTTCACTTTTGGGACAGATGCTATTCTGGTTGTGTGTGTACTTCAAGCACTGTTCCTTTCAGTCCTCTTTAGGGGTTCTTCCCCAGCCTTGGGTAGTTTCTTCATGTTTATATGTGATCAGTACTTGGCAGAACATTCAAGGGAAACCCAGGGTTCTCTCCCTGTGCACTTCTCTCCAGTACTCTGTCCTGTGACCTCAAGCCACCTTGGTCTCCCAGACATTCAGCTCCATCTCCTCAGCTCATAGGTTCATCAGGTTCCCCCCGAGTACTCCTATCTGTGCCCCAAACTGAAAACACAATTAAAGCATTAATAATAGTGAGACAATTGTTGGATTCATTTCATTTGTTTCTTATTTTTCAGGGATTACTGTCCTTTATTGATCAATATCCAGTGACTGGAAAACAATTGCTTCATCTGGTTTGTTACCTATATGTTTGTGAAAAACAATTGTTTTATATAATTTGTTACTTATTTTGTGTGCAGGGGTAAGTCTGAAGTCTGTTATTTTCATCATGGCTAGAAACTTCTGTCTTAATACTTTTATTTGAAAACTTGGGTAAACTCAATAATTTCCTAGGAATGTATAATTTACTTAAAATACTTGAAAAATGTCAAGGCACTGTTTCCCAGACAGGAAATAGAAAAAGTTGCCAGTTAAATCTTGAGAAGTCACTAGATTCAATTGTTTTCACACACAAAAATATTCTACCAAATTTTATACACTAAAATCTATGATGTTATTAAGTGCTTCTGTTCTAGAATTTAGAAAAAGAAAGGAAGCAACCAAGTCATTTTTTTTTTCATTTATTTTTATTAGTTGGAGGCTAATTACTTTACAATATTGTAGTGGGTTTTGTCATACATTGACATGAATCAGCCATGGATTTACATGTATTCCCCATCCCAATTCCCCCTCTCACCTCCCTCTCTACCTGATCCCTCTGGGTCTTCCCAGTGCACTAGGCCCGAGCACTTGTCTCATGCATCCAACCTGGGCTGGTGATCTGTTTCACTATAGATAATATACATGTTTTGATGCTGTTCTCTTGAAAGAAGAAGACAAAAAGAAAGGCCATGAGAAAATACTCGAGGAGATAATAGCTGAAAACTTCCCTAAAATGGGGAAGGAAATAGCCACCCAAGTCCAAGAAACCCAGAGAGTCCCAAACAGGATAAACCCAAGGTGAAACACCCCAAGACACATATTAATCAAATTGACAAAGATCAAACACAAAGAACAAATATTAAAAGCAGCAAGGGAGAAACAACAAATAACACACAAAGGGATTCCCATAAGGATAACAGCTTATCTATCAATAGAAACTCTCCAGGCCAGAAGGGACCAAGTCATTTTTATGAAGTGATTTCAGTTCGGTTCAGTCACTCAGTCGTGTCTGACTCTTTGAAACCCCATGAACCTCAGCACGTCAGGCCTCCCTGTCCATCACCAACTCCCAGAGTTCACCCAAACTCGTGTCCATTGAGTTGGTGATGCCATCTAACCATCTCATCCTTTGTCGTCACCTTCTCCTCCTTGTCTTCAATCTTTCCCAACATCAAGGTCTTTTCAAATGAGTCAGCTCTTTGCATCAGGGAGCCAAAAGAGTAGTAATCAAATTCAATAAATATGGCACAAAGTAAAATCACAGACCAGTACAATGTATGAATGTTGATTTAAAATCTGTAAGTAAAATATTACTGTAGCAAATAAAAATAATAATTCATCATAGCCAAGCAAGTCTTATTCCAGGAATATAAGAGGTACTCCATGGTAAGAAATGGTTACTGTGCTAATAGAACTAAATTTAAAAGCATGTGCTTATTTCCATGGATGCTGAAAGGCATACAATAAAATTCAATATCCATTAATGATAAAGACTGCTTACTAACTTAGGTATATATGTATGCTACTTGAATGAGATAAAATATACCTACTTCAACCTCAAAACAACCGTATCTTTTTAATTAGAAATTGCTTCTATGAATTAAATAAAAAGACAAGAATGCCCACTTCATCATTATTCTTTTAATTTGCTTTGTGGAAGTACCAAAACAGTCAATACAATTAGATGTACTACTAAGGCATAAAAGATATATTATTAGAGGTATAAAAATTGGAAGAGTAGAAATAAGGTCATGATTAGTTTTACACATGACATATAAATTATACTTATTATATATGGAAAATCAAAGTATCCTCTGAAAAAGTTATTACAAACAATAGAATTCAATATGTTACAAAATTAATATACAGAATCCTACAACCTTTATGTATAAAAGCAAGAATTGGTTGAAAGAACCAAATGGAAGAAAATATCCAAATACAAGGAAATACAAGGAAAAAAGAATAAATGCATGAAAATTCTTGAGAATCTATGAGAAAAAGTGAAAAATTCTTGTGAAGATTGTTTTTAAAAAACCTACCTGTACAAGTGAAACTGAAATAGGAGGGAAGGAGCCAGAGTACAATCTTTAAAAGAACTACATAGCCCAAGGACATGACATAAACTGATTAGAACCAAACAGGTCCAAGATGGCAGACAAGTCAACTTCCACTAGACCTTGAACCTCAGAATAAGCTCACTGTAGCACATCAAGCTAAATGACATACCCACGAGTGCCATGACCCTTCCAAAGCTGACCATAAAAGGCTAGAAAGCAGGCAGTAACCCAGTTCCTAGAAATCCCCATCTCTTCCCGCAAATAGTTGGAATGCTCCTCCCACTCATTAGCCTATAAAATTACCCACCCCTATAAAAACTGACAACCCCATACCCTGGGGCTGCTCTTACCTTCTGAGATGCCCACACCTGCCCCCCATTCTATCTGTGGAGTGTGTTTCTTTCTAAATAAATTCACTGCTTACTTATCACTTTGTCTCTCACTGAATTCTTTCTGCAATGAGACATCAAGAACCTGAGCTTCATTAAGTCCTGAGACTAGGTGTGTGATCTCAGTTAAATGATGTGGAGGTCTAGCCCTATGAGAAGCTCAAACATATTATGAAGCTTCAACAATTAAAATGGTGTGGCATTGGTGCATAAATTTATAGATCAATGCCATATATTAGAATGTCCAGAGATAGCTCTATGGACTTATGAAAATGTACTATATTATATAACTAGTGTTTCATAGGTGAAAAAGAAGACGGATTATTCAATAAATGCTTTTGGACAAATAGGAAGTCATCTAAAAAATTTTAAAAGTCTACCTATACCTCACAGTTTGCAATTCTAGGTAGATCAAAATTTTCAATACTTTTAATTGTTAAAAATAATAGAAGAGATGGTCCGACTTCCAGCTTGGACGTCACCACTCCTACTCCCACATTAAGAAAAAAGCTGAAAGCTAAAAATCAGCAATTCTTTTTAGATCCACCAGAGGATTGGTATGACAGAACAAACCACCGCTCTGAAAACTAAAGAAACAAAAAGCAACAGAGAGCCATAGCTTACCTGGAGCAGATTTCACTCAGAAACCATGACTGGAGCCAGCACCAAGAAGGAATTTTTAAAGTGCAATTGCCTAATTGCAGGAGCCTGTGCATAAACTAGCTTCATAGACAAAAACTCCGGGAGGCTCAACCCTATGAACGGAGGTTTATGATTTCCTGAATTTTATTTCTAAGAGTCTTATAAGGTTCTCATTGTAAAGATCAGAGAAAAGTCTCTTCAGGATTCCAGTTGGGCGGGCAGGGGAGGAGATATTGGTAAAAAGAGTAACCATTTTGAAATATCCCCAGAGTATTCTTTTCTTAACAAACTCTGCCCTCAAAGGAAAATATTTCAGCAGAGACAGACTAATTTGGGTTTTCCCAGAACCTAATAATCTAGGGAAATACCCAACTTCACTTGCCTCTAGCCTTTCGTGTGAGAGAAGGGAAATACCAACCAAGCCTCCTTTAGCTGTCTTGACTCACCTAGAAGGGAAGAGGGCAAGAAACGGAGAAGCACTTCCGGAGGTCCCAGCCCAGCGGCGCAGGCTCATCCAAAAATTAAAACTAATCACAGCTCACTTCCTGTCTCCCCCAGCACCTCATCACCATATTACTAAAGACCTAGTTACCACAGATAATTCCACTCAGTACATCATATCCTGCTTTCAACAAAAAATTACAAGGCATAGTAAAAAGCAAAAAAACCCCACAAGAACCAATTTAAATAGAATAAGCATCAGAACAAGATTCAGATATGGCAGGAAGGTTTGAACTATCAGGTCAGGAATTTAAAAGAAGTATAATTAATATTCTGAGGACTGTAATAGAAAAAACAGACAACATGCAAAACAGATGAATAAGGTAAACAGAGAGATGTAGGTTCGAAGACAAAATAAAAAAGAAAAGTTGGGAATAAAAAAATGCTGTGAAGAAAATGAAAAATGTTTTTGATGGGGACATTAGTAGACTGGACACGGCAAAGCGAAAAAATCTCTGAATTTGAGAATATGTCAATAAAAACTTCCCAAACTGAAAAGCAAAGAGGAGTGACTGAAAAAGGGGGAGAAAAATATCAAGTACTGTGGGAAATTTACTAGAATGTAAATAAAGAAAGAAAGGAACAGAAGAAATCTCTTAATTAACTAATGACTGAGAATTTTTCAAAAATAATTTCAGAAACCAAACCACAGATCCAAGAAGCTCAGAGAACATCAAGAAGGATAAGTGCCAAGCACTACTCTTTGGCATAGCATAGTCCAAGTGCATTAAATAATAAGAATAGAAAAAATCTTGAAAGGAATCAGAGTGGAAAATAAAGAAAACTTCATTTACAGAGGAGCAAGGATAAGAATTACATCAGACTTCTTTACAAAAATCATGCAGGCATGAAGAAAGAAGAATGAAATTTTTATATTATTGAAGAACAAAAAAACCCTCTCACCAACCTAAACTTTTGCATCCAGTGATATTATCCTTTAAAATTGAAAAGGAGATAAAGCATTCTCAGTTAAACAATAATTAAAGAAATTTATTGCCAGTAGATCTGCCTTGCAAGAAATATTAAAAGAAATTTTTCAGGGAGAAGAAAAATGTTATAGGTCAGAAACCTGGATTGTCATAAAAAAAAGCAAGAGTGTTAGAGAAAGAATAAATGAAGGTAAATAAATCTTGTCTTTCTTACTCTTAATTGAGCTAATATCTCTTTGGTCAAAATGATAGCAACAGTGTATTTGGTAAGTATGGCATATTGATAAGTTAAATTAATGACAACAATGATATAATGGAAGGGAGGAAGGGATTGGGAAGACTATTCATAGGGTACTTGCCTACCTGTGAAAGTATAGTGCTTTTTGAAAGTTAACCTA
This sequence comes from Muntiacus reevesi, assembly GCF_963930625.1. Lineage (NCBI taxonomy): Eukaryota > Metazoa > Chordata > Mammalia > Artiodactyla > Cervidae > Muntiacus > Muntiacus reevesi. Next base: position 21,074,925 of record NC_089258.1, read on the forward strand.
GATTATTTGAAAATATATATTGTAAACTCTAGGGCAACTACTTAAAAAAAGAGATAGAAAGTATAGCTGAGTTGCAAGAAAAGGAGAGAGAATGGAATCATATAAAATGCTTGCTTCATCAAAAGACAGAAAGAGTGGAAGACAAAAATAAAAACAGACAATAAGGGCAACAAATAGGATACAATAACAAAAATGGTAGCTGTTAATCTAAACATATCAGTAATCACTTTAAATTTCTACGGTCTAAATGCATGAATCAAAAGGTGAACACTTTCAGAGTGGCTCAATAAACAGGATCCAACCTTATATCATCTACAGGAAACTCATTAAATATAACGACATATACAATAATAAAGAGAATGGGAAATATATATCATGCTAATAGTAGTCAAAAGAAAGCTGGAATGGCTATATTAATTTCAGACAAAGGCAATTTTAGAAGGAGGACTACCAGGTAAAAAGAGGGCTATTATATAATGATAAAGGGGTCAATTCTCCAAGAAAACATAATAGTTCTTAAGGTGTATGTGCCTAACAACAGAGACAAAAATTAATAGAATTTCAAAAAGAAATAAATACTTAACACCCCATAACTGACAGTTTTAGCAAACAGAAAGTTGGGAAACACACCTTAACTGAACATCACAATCAATTGCCAGTATCTAGTTGACAGTTATAGACTGTCGACATTCAACAACTTCAGAGTATACATTCTTCTAAAGTTAACAAGCTGGAATCAAGATTGCCGGGGAAAATATCAATAACCTCAGATATGTAGATAACACCACCCTCATGGCAAAAAGTGAAGAAGAAATAAAGAGCCTCTTGATGAAAGTGAAAGAGGAGAGTGAAAAAGTTGGCTTAAAGCTCAACATTCAGAAAACTAAGATCATGGCATCTGGTCCCATCACTTCATGGCAAATAGATGGGGAAACAGTGGAAACAGTGGCTTACTTTGTTTTTGGGGGGCTCCAAAATCACTGCAGATGGTGATTGTGGCCATGAAATTAAAAGATGCTTACTCCTTGGAAGGAAAGTTATGACCAACCTAGATAGCATATTAAAAAGCAGAGACATTACTTTGTCAACAAAGTCCATCTAGTCAAGGCTATGGATTTTCCAGTGGTCATGTATGGATGTGAGAGTTGAACTATAAAGAAAGTTGAGCACTGAAGAACTGATGCTTTTGAACTGTGGTGTTGGAGAAGACTCTTGAGAGTCCCTTGGACTGCAAGGAGGTCCAACCAGTCCATCCTAAAGGAGATCAGTTCTGGGTGTTCGTTGGAAGGACTTGATGTTGAAGCTGAAACTCCAATATTTTGGCCACCTGCGAAGACCTGACTCATTTGAAAAGACCCTGATGCTGGGAAAAATTAAGGGCAGGAGGAGAAGGGAATGACAGAGGATGAGATGGTTGGATGGCATCACCGATTCGATGGGCATGGATTTGGGTGGACTCCGGGAGTTGGTGTTGGACAGGGAGGCCTGGTGTGCTGCAGCTCATGGGGTCGCAAAGAGTTGGACACGACTGAGTGACTGAACTGAACTGAACGTTCCCATAGAGCATTCACCAAAACAGGTTGCATTTTGGGTGATAAAACACATGTTAGTAAACTTAAAAGGATAAAAATCATACAATGTGTGCTTTCAGATCACAGTGGAATTAAACTAGTAATCAATAATAGAAAGGCAGCTGGAAAGCCCCAGACTTCTAAATAACACACGGGGCAAAGAATAAATCTCAAGAGAAATTTAAAAATAATTTGAGCCAAATGAAAATAAAAGTACAACTTCATATAAGTTGTGGGATACAGCAAATGCAGTATTTAGAGAGTATTACTTTGAATGTCTTTATTAGAAAAAAAGACAAATCTTGAAATAAAATCTAAGCTTTCATCTTAGGAAACTTGAAAGGAGGAGCAAATTCTATCAAAAATAAGTAGAAAAGAAGAGATAATAAAATTATAGCAAAAATTAGTGAAATAAAAAAAAGAAAATTAAGAGAAAAATCAGCAAAATTAAAAGTTTATTCCTTGAAATGACATTAAAATAAGTTGATAAACATTCTGCCAAACTAAAAAATGAAAGACACAAGTAGCTGATATCATAAATTAAAGAGGGGTCAGCATTACTGATGTCATGGAGTTTAAAATGAGAGTAAAAGGATACCATAAATATTCTACATCTACAAATTTGATCACTTAGGTGAAATGGACCAACTCCTTGGAAGACGCAATCCACACACACACACAAAAATTAGATAATTTGAATAGGTCTATGTAAAGTAATGCTCAAAATTCTCCAAGCCAGGCTTCAGCAATACGTGAACTGTGAACTTCCAGATGTTCAAGCTAGTTTTAGAAAAGGCAGAGGAACCAGAGATCAAATTGCCAACATCCACTGGATCATCGAAAAAGCAAGAGAGTTCCAGAAAAACATCTATTTATGCTTTATTGACTATGCCAAAGCCTTTGACTGTGTGGATCACAATAAACTGTGGAAAATTCTGAAAGAGATGGGCATACCAGACCACCTGACCTGCCTGTTGAGAAACCTATATGCAGGTCAGGAAGCAACAGTTAGAACTGGACATGGAACAACAGACTTGTTCCAAATAGGAAAAGGAGTACGTCAAGGCTGTATATTGTCACCCTGATTATTTAACTTCTATACAGAGTACCTCATGAGAAACGCTGGGCTGGAAGAAGCACAAGCTGGAATCAAGATTGCTGGGAGAAATATCAAGAACCTCAGATATGCAGATAAGGATATGCACCCTTATGGTAGAAAGTGAAGGTGAACTAAAGAGCCTTTTGATGAAAGTGAAAGAGGAGAGTGAAAAAGTTGGCTTAAAGCTCAACATTCAGAAAACTAAGATCATGGCATCTGGTCCCATCACTTCATGGCAAATAGATGGGGAAACAGTGGAAACAGTGGCTTACTTTATTTTTTTGGACTCCAAAATCACTGCAGATGGTGATTGCAACCATGAAATTAAAAGATGCTTACTCCTTGGAAGGAAAGTTATGACCAACCTAGATAGCATATTAAAAAGCAGAGACATTACTTTGCCAATAAAGGTCCATCTAGTCAAGGCTATGGTTTTTCCAGTAGTCATGTATGGTCATGAGAGTTGGACTATAAAGAAAGTTGAGCGCTGAAGAATTGATGCTTTTGAACTGTGGTGTTGGAGAAGACTCTTGAGAGTCCCTTGGACTGCAAGGAGATCCAACCAGTCCATCCTAAAGGAGATCAGTTCTGGGTGTTCATTGGAAGGACTGATGCTGAAACTGGAACTCCAATACTTTGGCCACCTGATGTGATGAGTTGATTCATTGGAAAAAGACCCTGATGCTGAGAGGGATTGGGGGCAGGAGGAGAAGGAGACAACAGAGGATGAGATGGTTGGATGGCATCACCGACTCAATGGACATGAGTTTGAGTAAACTCCAGGAGCTGGTGGTGGACAGGGAGGCCTGGCATGCTGTGATTCATGGGGTTGCAAAGAGTTGGACACAATTGAGTGACTGAACTCTACTGAACTGATGTCTATTAACAAAATTGAATCAATAACTAAAAACTTCCAAAAGAGATTTTACCTGGACATCACTCCCAGATGGGTTCACTGGTGAATTCTACCAGTATTTAATGAAAACAATATGTCTATTTTCAAAAATCCATTTCAGAAATTAGAAACAGAGAGAATAGTTGCTAACTCATCACATGAGGCCAACATCACCCTAATATCACAACCAGACAAAGACATTATAACAGAAGAAAACTACAGAGCAATATTTCTCATGAACATAGATGCAAAAATCCTCAACAAACTATAGGTAAGTTGAATTCAACAAGGCATAAAAAGAATTATACACCACAACTAAGAGGGATTTATTCCAGTTATGCAAGGCTAGTTTGACATTTGAAAAAAATCACATCAAGCCTAGAAAAAAAATCATGATTAGATTGATAACTACAGAAAAACATTTGACAAACTTGAACATCAATTTATGATAAACAACTTTCTGCAAACTAGGGAAGAAAGAACTTTCTCAACCAGATAAAAGAATAGCTGTTAACATCATATACAATGTTATGAAACTAAATGTCTTTCTCTAAAATTGGGAGCAAGAGAAGGATGTTCCCTCTTACTCTTCCTATTCATCATTGTATGGGAAACCCTAGATAATGCAATATGACAAGAAAAGGAAATAAAAGGCATACAGTTTCGGAGAAGGAACAGATAAAGCTCTCTTTGTTCATAGATTACATGATTGTCTACGTAGGAAATTCAAAACAATCAAAAACAACAACAACAAAATAAACAACACCAAAACTCCAGAAACTAAGATATTGTAGCAAGGTTGCTGGATAAAAGGTTCATATACAAAAGTCAATTGCTTTTCTACATACTAGCAATGAACAATCAGAATCTTAAAAGACACAGTACAATTTATATTAGCAATGAAAAATGGAGCACTTTAGGTACAAATCTAACCAAATATATACAAGATCTACATGATTAAAACTACAAAACTCTGATGAATGAAGTCAAAGAAGAACTAAATAAATGTGGGGACACTACATATTCATAGGTAGGAAAACTAAATTTTATTAAGATATGAACCTCTTCCCAACTTCATCTATAGATTCAATGCAGCCCTAATGAAAATCCCAGTGTGTTACTTTGTGGATAGCAATAAACTTACTGTAAAATATTTTTGGAAAGATAAGAGACTTAGACTATTCAACCAGTATTAAAGGAGAAGAACAAACTTGGAGGACTGACAGAATACCTGACTTTTAATTCTTGCTATAGAGCTATAATAGTCAAGACAGAGTGGTATTGGTGAAAGGATAGAGTAGAACAGAGTAGAGAGCCCAGAAATAGACCCACACAAATATAGTCAGTGGATCGCTGATGGAGTAGCAAAGGCAAGTTAATGGCAAAATGATAGGCTTTTAAACAAAGAATCTTAGAACAATTGGCCACAAACATATAAAAAACAATTCTAGACACAATCCTACACTTTTCACAAAAATTAACTCAAAACGGGCCATAGAAATAAATATGAAATACAAAACTCCTAGAATTATAGCATAGGAGAAAAATCAAGGTAAATTTGATTTTGTGATGATGTTTTAGACAAAACACCAACAGCACAATCCAGGAAAGAAAAAAAAATTGCTTAGTTTGAGTTTTAACTTCATTAAAATTAAAAGCTTCTGCTTTACAAAAGACACTGCTGAGAGAGTAAGACCAGAAGACTGGGGGAAAAAATCTGTGAAACACACCTCTGATAAAGGTCTGTTATCTAAAATATACAAAAAAACTTTAAAATTCAACAATAGAAAAATGAAAAATACAGTTAAAATTGTCAAAAATGTAAACAGATACTACACTAATCAAGATATACAGATTGCAAATAATCTCAATGCCATGTATCTTTGGGGAATTACAAATTAAAGCAATGCTATGATACTACTGCATACATATTGGGCTGGCTAAAATCCGGAACACTGACAGCCCTAAATATGCAGCTCAGGAAACTTCATTCATTGCAGATGGGAGTGCAAAATAGTAGAACCACTTTAGGAAACAGTTTAATATATGACCCAGTAATCACACTCTTTGATATGTAGTAAAATAAGTTGAAAACTTAAGTCCACAAAATAAAATCCTGCACACAAATATTTATAGCAGCTTTATCCATGATTACCAAAACTTGAAAGCCACCAAGATTTCCTTCAGCAGGTGAATGAATAAACAGATGATGGTACATGTGGTATATCCATCACTAAAAAGTGGGTTATCAAGTTATGAAGCGTCATCAAAGATCCTTAAATGCACATTACTCAGTGAAAGAAGCTATTCTGAAAAGTCTACCAACTGCATGATTTCAACTATATGAGATTCCAGAAAAAGTAAAACTATGAAGACATTAAAAAGATCAGTGGTTGCCAGAGATTGGCATTTAGGAAGAATGGAGAATCTTTAGCGCAGTGAATGTATGATACCAAAACAGTAGATAACATGCAGATAAAGGAAGATTACATTTGTCCAAACCCATAGAATGTACAACACCAAGTGTGAATCCTAATGTAAACTATGACTTGGAGTGATTACTTATCAATGTTGGTCCATAATAACAAGGATACCATCTGGTGGCTCAGTTAAGAATCTGCCTTCGAAGCAGGAGACCTGGGTTTCATCCCTGGGTCGGGAAGATCCCCTGGAAAAGGGAATGGCTACCCACTCTAGTATTCTTACCTGGAGAATTCGATGGACAGAGGTGCCTGGAGGGCCACAGTGCCTGGTGTCATAAAGAATCAGACATGTCTGAGAGACTAACATTTACAACACCTGGTAGAGATGATGAGAACACAGGCGGCTGTGGGGGGGGGGGGCGGGGGGGGCAGGCAGGAGTATGCAGGGAGTGCGTGGGAAATCTTTGTACTTTCTACCCAGCACCTCCCACTTTTTGATCCACATTCTCCTGTCCCACCTACAGCGCAAGACCACAACCTTCCTGTTTTTGTTACCTAGTTTTGAAGGACATGTCAGGTAGTTTTTACATGATTCTGATCACTATTTTACATGATGCTGAACCTAGCCTCTCATTAATTCTCTGTGTGGATCTGATCATACTTTTTCTTGCAGTTTTTTAATTGAATTACTTTAAAAAGTTTTATCTGGAACTACTTGTTTTGATCAAGATAACATCATCTTTTTTAAGTTAAAATAATTAGCTTAATTAATTAGTAATAATTATTTAAGTTAAAATAATTAGTTTTTAATGTTCTGATATCAGTAGTGGTTTAATCCACCAAAGAACTGATGCTTTCGAAATGTGGTGCTAAAGAAAACTCTTGAGAATCCCTTGGGCTGTAAGGAAATCAAACCAGTCAATCCTGTAGGAAATCAACCCTGAGTATTCATTGAAATGTATAATTTTCACAAACAGGAGCTATAAGATATCAAACTAGAGATATTGAGGTTTAAGATCATTTTCAAAATAAAATAAAATAATATTACTTGGCACCTATTAGTGAATCACAAGCAACAGAATCCGACATCAAACAACTGACTGGTTCAGAACTGGGAAAGGAGGATGACAAGGCTGGATGTTACCACTGTGCTTATTTAACTTCTATGCAGAGTAAATCGCATGAAATCCCAGGCTGGGTGAATCACTAGCTGGAATCAAAATTGCTGGGAGAAATATCAGCAACCTCAGATGTGCAGATGATATAACACCCTTAATGACAGAAAGCAAAGAGGAACTAAAGAGACTCTTGATGAAGGTGAAAGAGGAGAGTGAAAAAGCTGGCTTAAAACTCAACATTCAAACAATGAAAATCGTGGCAACTGGTCCCATTGCTCTACGGAGAAACAGTGGAAACAGTGACAGATGTTATTTTCTTGTACTCCCAAATCACTGAAAATGGTGACTGCAGCCTCCAAATTAAGATGCTTCTCCTTGAAAGAAAAGCTATGACAAAGCTACACAGCATACTAAAAAATAGAGACATCATTTTGCCAACAAAGTTCCATATAGTCAAAGTTATGGTTTTTCTAGTTGTATGTATGGATGGGAGAGTTGAACCATAAAGAAGGTTGATAATTGAAGAATGAATGCTTTTGAATTGTAGTGCTAAAGAAGACTCTTGAGAGTCCCTTGGACAGCAAGGAGATCAAACCAGTCAATTCTAAAGGAAATCAACACTGAATAATCATTGGAAGGACTGAAGCTGAAGCTTCAATCCTATGGCTGCCTGATGCAAAGAGCTGACTCACTGTAAAAGACTCTGCTGCTGTGAAAGATTGAAGGCAAAAGGAAGAAGGGGTTGATAGAAGATGAGATGATTAGATAGCATCACCAACTCAGGGGTCATAAATTTGAACATACTCCGGGATTATAGTGGAGGACAGAGGAGCCTGGAGTGCTGCAGTCCATAAGGTCACATAGAATCGGACACGACTTAGCAACTGAACAACAGCAACAGTAACAACAAGTGAATCAGAATTCATGTTCAGAAGTAAATATCTTGTAAACTTTCAAATTTGCTGGCACATTTCTTCTACGTTTCTGTGAAAAAGCCTTTTCCTTTCTAATGATTTCCATGATGCTGCACTTCCTTCATTTTACGTATGAAGGTTGTCTTCTTTTGCTTGGGGTCAGTGTGCTGAGTTTCTTCAAAGAGAACACACTCATTTTTTCTTTTAAAACAAGCTTTTTGTTTGTTTGTTTGTTTAAATTATAGTTCATTTACAATGTTGTGTTAGTTTTAAGTGTATAGCAAAGGGAGTCAGTTATATGTATACATATATCTATGTATAGGATGTGATTCTATTCCCATATAGGTTATTACAGAATACTGAATAGAGTTTCCTGTGCTATAGAGTAGATTCTTATTAGTTGTCTGTTTTATATATAGCAGTATGTATATGTCAATCCCAATCTCCCAATTTACCTCTCCCCTCTTCTCCCTTGGGAACCTTAAATTTGCTTTTTATACCTGGGGTGCACATGAATTTTCCCCTCATAAAGGTCACTGTTCTTGACACACAGGCACCCTCAGTGTGCAGGACATGGAGTTTTATGCTTCCCAGGTGTGTCTTGTTGCCGGAGGATGAGAGCGGCGTGCCACATAGCAGCAGTAGATCCTCAGTGGAGATCTACCTAGGGGCCTCTGAAACATTTATGCAGTGAAAATAGAGTCTGATTTACACAAGGTTTGTTTTTTTTTTTTTTCTTTCTTTATATTATCCCAGTACTCTTGCTCAATGAACACTAAAGGTGCCCTGAAGTTAGTTTCAGTAAATCTGTAGCAGAAATGTGTTTGGGTATGTTGTCTGCTCTTGTCAGGCCCACTGAAAATAGGGCTAGGAATTGATTTGGGGCTTTCCAGAGTAACATTAGTCATTCATGACAAAAAGTGGTTCCCAAACTTTTCAGAAATAATGTGGTTTGTTTCTAGGGAATAACTCAATGAACATGACAAAATACCAGGATTCCACCTTTTAAGACAGAGATGTTTTTCATTAAGAAAAATATCACTTCCGCATTTGACCCTCTCTCTCTCCTTGTCTTAAAAATGGGATTCCCCCACGTGGCTTCTTAATTGAAAAATGTGACACAAATACACACACCCTTGTTTCTGAGAAACTAAAGATAAAATGATTTCTTGATATTTTTCCTTTAGTCTTAAAAAAAAAAAAAAGGTGTAGGTTCCTCCATCTATTTTCATGATTGATGGCTCATTTCTTTTTATCACTGAATAATATTCCATCATTTAGATGTGCCATTGTTGATCCATTCATGTCTAAAGGACATCTTAGTTGCTTCCAAGTTTTAGCAATCATGAACACAGCTGATATAAGCATCCATGTGCAGGCTTTTGTGTGAATGTCAAGGTTTCAGTTCATTTCAGTACATACCAAGAAGCATGATTGCTGGATCATGTGTTAAGAGTATATTTAGTTTTATAAGAAATTTTCTTCCGAAGTGGCTGTGCTACAACCAATGTGCATTTCTACCACCAATCAATAGATTTGGATAACTTTGATATATTTATTAGGCACTTGGATATTTTTGTTGAAACGCTTGTTCAGGTAAACTGCACATTTTTTAATGGGGTTATCTTTTTTTCTATTGATTTTTAAAAGGTTTTATATAGTTTGGAAACCTTTTTTTGGATGGTGTGTATATATATATATTTGTTAGATAACGATGTTTGATGAAATCAGATTCCTACCAATTTTTGATGAAGAAAAGCTCTTAATTTTAACATAGTCCAAAATATCAATCTTTTATTTTATATTAGTAACTTGTGCCCTGTTTAAGAAATATTTGACTGCCTGAAGGTCATGAAAATACTTGCTCGTTACTTACCTCATATGGTTTTCCTTTTTCTGGTTAGGTCTTCATTCTACTCAAAATGGATTTGTGTGTATGCAGAGAGATATGAATCACTACTCATATTTTTATTTGGATATTTAATTGATAGAACACTACTTACTGAAAAGACTCTTCTTTTTCCATTCCCATCAGTGATACCTTCTCATAAGCCAAAACAACTGTATAAGTGTGGTCATGTCTTGCTTCTCTGTTTCATCCTGATTGTCTATTGACATTCTTTGTGTCAATGCCCCAGTCTTTATTTCTATAGTTTTGAGTCTTGAGATCTATAGCGTAATATCTCTAAATGCATTCCTCAAGACTGTCTTTGCTTTTATTAGTTCTATACATTTTACATTAATTTTGAATCATCTTGTCAAATTTCCCAAAACTACCCACTGGAATTTTTATTGCGATTGCACTGAATCCATAGATCTGTCTTAAGAGTATCTTGGCTTCCATCCCCAAACACAATCTTTGCCTTCATACATTTTGGTCTTCTTTAATTGGTAGTGTTTTATAGTAAATAGTGCAATGGACCTGTATGACCCTGGTAAATATCACTATTTACTATAAAAATAACAGGTATTTGATATTTTTCTGATTCTTTTATGCATGGCATTATTATTAAAAATTCATTTCTTATCATTTGTGGTTAATACATAAAAATACCATTGATTATTGTACATTGGCTTTTTATCTAGTGACTTTGCTAGCTTCACTTATTATCCCAATATCATCTGTAGTATTATCCCAATATCATCATGTGTATTAGTATGATCTTCTGAATAATCACAATTCAATTTTGTGGTTAGGTTTTCATGAATATTTTGCATCTTAACTTCACTGATGAGATGGCTGCTAATTTAGTAACTATTTTCAACTTCGTTGCTTTTTAATGCAATGAAACTGGGAAGGAGATCAATGACTTCATGGATGTCTTGTCAATAAAATGAGTTTTTAAAAATTAATTAATTTATTTTAATTGGAGGCTAATTACTTTACAATATTGTGGTGGTTTTTGCCATACATTGACATGAATCAGCCATGGGTGTACACATGTCCCCCATCCCAAACACCCCTCCCACCTCCCTCCCCATCCCATCCCTCAGGGTTGTCCCAGTGCACCAGCTTTGAACGCCCTGTTTCATGCATTGAAGTTGGACTGATGATCTATTTCACATATGGTAATACACATGCTTCAATGCTATTCTCTCAAATCATCCCACCCTCACCTTCTCTGACAGAGTCCAGAAGTCTGTTCTCTATATCTGTGTATGTTTTTCTGTCTCAACGCATAGGGTCATCGTTACCATCTTTCTAAATTCCATATAATATGCATATTGGTGTTTTTCTTTCTGACTTACTTCATTCTATATAATAGGCTCCAGTTTCATCCACCTCATTAGAACTGATTCAAATGCGTTCTTTTTAACAGCTGAGTAATATTCCATTGTGTGTATGTACCACAATTTTCTTATCCGTTCATCTGCTGATGGACATCTGGTTGCTTCCATGTCCTACTTAATGTTAACAGTGCTGTGATGAACATTGGGGTACATGTGTCTCTTTCAATTCTAGTTTCCTGGGTCATATGGCAGTTCTATTTTCAGCTTTTTAAGGAATCTCCACATTGTTCTCCATACTGGCTGTACTAGTTTGCCTTCCCACCAATAGTGTAAGAGGGTTCTCTTTTCTCCACAGCATTTTTTGTTTGTAGACGTTTTTGATATCAGCCATTCTGACCAGTATGAGATAGTACCACATTGTGGTTTTGATTTGCATTTCTCTGATGAGTGATGCTGAGTAGCTATCTGTATGTCTTCTTTGAAGAAATGTCTGTTTAGTTCTTTGGCCCATTTTTTGACTGGGCCATTTATTTTTCTGGTATTGAGCTGCATGAGCTGCTTATATATTTTGAGAGTAATTCTTTATTAGGTGCTTTGTTTACTACTATTTTCTCCCATTCTGCAGGCTGTCTTTTCACCTTGCTTATAGTTTCCTTTATTGTGCAAAAGCTTTTAAGTTTAATAAGGTCCCATTTGTTTATTTTTGCTTTTATTTCCCTTACTCTGGGAGGTGGGTCATAGAGGATCTTGCTGTGATTTATGTCAGAAAGTGTTTTGCCTATGTTTTTCTCTAGAAGTTTTATAGTTTCTGGTCTTACATTTAGATCTGTAATCCATTTTGAGTTTATTTTCATGTATGGTGTTAGAAAGTGTTCTAGTTTCATTCTTTTACAGGTAGTTGACCAGTTTTCCCAGCACCGCTTGTTAAAGAGATTGTCTTTTCTCCATTGTATACTTTTGCCTCCTTTGTCTAAGATAAGGTGCGCATAGGTGCATGGATTTATCTCTGGGCTTTCTATTTTGTTCCATTGATCTATATTTCTGATTTTGTGCCAGTACCGTACTGTCTTGATGACTGTAGCTTTGTGTAGAAGAGTATACAAAACTTCAGACTATAGTATAGTCTGAAATCAGGCAGGTTGATTCCTCCAGTTCCATTCTTTCTCAAGATCCCTTTGACTATTCGATTTTTTTTTGTATTTCCATACAAATTGAGAAATTATTTGTTCTAGTTCTGTGAAAAATACTGTTGGTAGCTTGATAGGGATTGCATTGAATCTGTAGATTGCTTTGGGTAGCATACGCATTTTCACTATATTAATTTTTCCAATCCATGAACATGGTATATATCTCCATCTATTTGTGTCATCTTTGATTTCTTTCATCAGTGTTTTATAGTTTTCTATATGTAGGTCTTTTGTTTCTTTAGGTAGATTTATTCCTAAGTATTTTATTCTTTCCATCACAATGGTCAATGGGATTGTTTCCTTAATTTCTCTTTCTGTTTTCTCATTTTTAGTGTATAGGAATGTGAGGGATTTTTGTGTATTAATTTTATATCCTGCGACTTTACTATATTCATTGATTAGCTCTCACAATTTTTTGGTGGTGTCTTTAGGGTTTTCTATGTAGAGGATCCTGTCATCTGCAAACAGTGAGAGTTTTACTTCTTTTTTTCCAATCTGGATTCCTTTTATTTCTTTTTCTTCTCTTATTGTTGTGGCTAAAACTTCCAGAACTATGTTGAATAGTAGTGGTGAGAGTGGGCACCCTTGTCTTATTCCTGACTTTAGGGGAAATGCTTTCAATTTTTCACCGTTGATGATAATGTTTGCTGTGGGTTTATCATATATGGCTTTTATTATGTTGAGGTATTTTCTTTCATGCCTGCTTTCTGGAGAGTTTTTATCATAAATTTATCAAAATTCACATAAATGAATTTTGTCAAAGGCTTTCTCTGCATCTATTGAGATAGTTATATGGTTTTTATCTTTTAATTTGTTAATGTGGTGTATCACATTGATTGATTTGTGAATATTGAAGAATCCTCGTATCCCTGGGATAAAACCTACTTGGCCATGATGTATGATCCTTTTAATATGTTGTTGGATTCTGTTTGCTAGAATAAAATGATGGTTTTGAAGACTATAATAGTATGACAGTGCATGGGATATATTCCTAAGTGACATCAGTAGTGTGCAAAAATGTATGCAGAGCTTAATTACAGTAACTTATAAAATAGGTGCATGTGTGTAAGCATATTTGCACTTGAAAATCTGCGTAGCATTTGACTCAGCACTTGCACTTCAAACAATTTAACTTAAAAGTAATTTCAAATATGTTCAAAGTTTCATCTAAAAGGATATTCATTGTATCATCTTTCATCAATGCAAAATCTTAGAGCAATAGCTTAAACATTTAACCACATGTCCTGGGTTAATTTCATTATGGTAGTAGGATGAAATTACATAGAAACATTCAGAATGATATCATAAAATTAATTAAGGGAGAAAAGTGTTCATGATAGAATAAGTGACAAAACAGGCTATAAAACTAAACAATCTCATTTTATTTATCAATAATTATAGATGCATATATTCAGACTATATTAGGGGAATTTCCAGATTTGTCAACAGTAGTCATGGCTGAGAAAAATAATTTTCTCATTTCTGCTTTCATTGTTTTAAAATAAGTGCCTACAATAAAAATGTACAGTGTCATGTTTAAAATAAGTCATATATGTGTATATCAAAATATAAACAATATATAAAATAAAACATAAATTTTACTTTTGTTGGGAGGTTAGGGTTGTTTGAAGATTTTTACCTTCTCTTTTAATTTTTTCCAACTTTCAGCAATATTGCTTCTATAATGGAAGTATATAACAATTTGGAAGACCACCAACAGGGAACAGTTTATGATGACTGTGGTAAGAGCCAGAGCGACATCACTGGAGGTGGCTGATCACTGGTGGAGGATGAGAACAAGTCACAGTTGTCTTATGTCAAGACCATTTGGGCTTTAAATTGCTCCTTCACACTAGAGTAAGGCTCACATTTCTTGGACAGAAGTCATTTCACTAACATCTCATCAGAATGGATTTTTTAAATAAAAAAGATGCATTAGAACAATAGAGGGCCTTCTGCTGTTTTAAACTTAGTTTTAAAAATAAAAGCAAAACTGCTTTTCCCCCAGTACTATTTTATGCCTAGAATGGCTGATGGACCTGTGATCGCTTGTTATGGCTGCTGTAACAGACTGCATGACTTAAACAACAGAAACCTATTGTTCACAGTTCTTGAGGCTAGAAGACCAAGATCAAGATGTCAGCAGGACTGGTTCCTTCTGAGGACTGTGGTAGAAAGATCTGTTCCAGGACTCTCTCGTTGGACATGACTGAGCAACTAACACAATACACAACCTGTAGCCTTTACATGTACTAGCCATCAGCTTTCACCCTGTGGGATACTCAGTAAGGTCAAAGATGGATACACCAGAGATGAACAGGAGAGTTACTGGGTGAACACCAAGGCACAGGGAGACCAATGGTTCCCAAATATGATGAGTTTTTAGAACTGGGGTAGACCTTAGAGATAAACTGAATGACCCACTCCCTCATTTCTGATAAGACCCTAAATATCCAGTAGCAGCAGAATGGTTACATTCAATAGAAGAATGATTGTATAATTATGGTAAATATTTGCATGCAAGGCAGGATGGAAACCCATTCTTAGGTCTATGCTCAAGGGAATAGAAATATATGGCACAGAAAAATTTGCATACACATTTTCACAGCAGCATCGTTCATACTATCCCCCAAATGGAAATAACCCAAATGTCTTTCTGTGGATGAATGGTCACACAAAATGTGATACATTCATGCAATGGAATATTATGTGACCATAAAAAGAATTGAGTTCTGATACTTGTTACAGTGTGGATAAAGTTTGAAAATTTTATGCTAAGCAAGATAAGCCAGGCACAAAAGACCACATATTGTATGAAATACTCCAAATTTACATGAAATATTCAGAATAGGAAAATTCATGGAAACAGAAAGTATGCTAGTGAGGAACAGGGAATGACTGCTCCTGGGTATGGGCTTTTTTTTAATAAAGTTTCCTGATGATGGTGGTGGCATAACCCTATGAATGAACACTAAAAACCACTGAATGGTATACATTATAGGAGCGAATTTTATGATATGTTAATTATAGCTCAATAAAGCTGTTATCAAATAAGAAGGTGTATGAGAAGACAGAAGAAAGCTGTGTACAGAGGCTGTGGTTTGGAAATGGGGTATTCACTTTATGACTTAGGTATTTCTCTGAGAGCTGGAGGGGTGTACCTCCTACCGTGTGGAGGGAGAGGGGAAGGCACAGAAGGAGCTGAGACTGCATTGCCAGAGGATGGATGGCTCAGGCAGGGGATGCTGCTCAAGTCGCCAGAAAGATGGCAGGGGAGCAGACAGGAAGACTGTGAACCTAGATCCAGCAGGAGAGATGCGAAGGTCAGATGAGGTTTAATCAGCCCCTGTAGTCCTGGGAGCCCTGATGACTATACTAAAGAGCATTTCACTTTAGACTATGTATTCTTGACATGGGGTTTTTTTAATGGGCATCCTCTGAAATTGTACACACAATTCTACATGTGTACAACCGATCTGTAATTTTTTGGAGGATTTCATGACTCAACAGATTTTCAAAGAGGTGAATGATAAAATAAAAAGGCCTAAGAATTGCTGCTATCAAGGATTTGTGTCAGGAATTACTCAACCTTTCCCCCTTCCCCACTCTGAGAGAATTCAGAGTGGAGAAAAACAGGATAGTGGTCCTAGAGAGTTAAGATGCATACCAAAGGAATAATTTCAATACATTCAAACTCTCACATTTTCTCATATACAAAAAATAAATAAAATAAAATCATTAATTTGAGATGTCTGTTTCATGATTACTGGTAATCTTTTAATGTTCTGGCCAGATTCCCCTTCTCCGTCCAACTAAAGCTCCTATATATCCTGACTCCTCACTTACCTCTTTGGAGCAGTCCCTCAGGGCTATCTGAGAAGCTCTATCCTAGCCTATAGTCCTCACTAAACCTGCCAAATAAAACATAGTTCTCAAATTTGAAGTTGTGCATTTTTCAGTCAACAGCACTGAGATTGAAGCTAATTACAGTATTCCTTTTCTATATGTCTCAGCATTTTCTAAACTCTCTACAGTCAACACCTTAAATTACAATAAAAAAAGAACAATTTTGGTGGGTTGGTTGGTGAAAAGTTTACATTTCAGAAATTTCCTGTTGTATATGCGATCCTGTTAGAACCTCCACCTAGAAGTCAGGAAATGAAGTTTATAAAACATCTATTTGTTCCCAGTGAATTTGAAGTTCTTGCTTTGTTGTAGAAGAATGTAGAGATGAAGTGATAGTAAGAAGTAGATTTATTTAGAGAGAATCACACTTCACATACAAAGTGAGGGCCATCTCAGAAGGCAAGAAATCCTTGAAATATGGCTTGGTTAGATTTTTATGGGCTGGGTAATTTCATACTCTAAAGTGGGAAGATTAATCTAACCATTTTGGAAAAGGGCAAGGATTTCCAGAAACTGGGCCGCCACGTACTTTTGGGCCCTTTACGGTTGGCCTCAGAACTCTCGTGGTGCTGGTAGGTATATCATTTAGCTCATGCTTTGTTGTTTGGTTGCTGTTTAGTCATGAAGTCACATTGGATTCTTTTGCAACCCCGTGGGCTGTGGCCTGCCAGCCTCCTGTGTCCATGAGATTTCCTAGGGAAGAATACTGGAATAGATTGCCATTTCCTTCTCTAGGGGATCTTCCTGTCCTGGGATCAACCTTGTGTCTCTCATTTGGCAGGTGGATTCCTTACCACGAAGCCGACAATGAGCATATAATGATGCTCAAGGTACACTGGAAGTCAAATCATCTGCCATCTTGGATGCAGTCAGTTCTAACCAGTCTTTGTCATGTCCTCTGGCTGTATCATTCTTTTAAAGGTTGTGCCCTGTCCCCTTCCCTTCTGTTTCATATTCAGCTGGTTTTGGACTGTAGGGAAGCAAAACCTGTCACTCCAAAATGTCTCTTTAGCATGTGGATTATTTTGAGCTGAAAACAATCAATACCCAAAAAGACTCAGAAAGAAACTTTGACTTTCCCTCTCATTTCCCTAAAGAATTTAGATAAAATGCCTGATATTGCAGTAGTGCTGTTACCAGAGGTATCTGCGAAGAACATGGGCTAGTTGTGGTGGGGGACGCCTGACGGAGCCTAGAGATCAGAGTGCACTGTGTGTCCCATTGTCGCTGCAGGGCCCAGCAAACATTTGTTTACCAAACATTTGCTTTGTCCATCTCCTCCCCTTTGAAGTCCCAAACCACTACCCCTAGCATCTTAGTTTGAAGTAGGTGAAAAAGGTGAGAGTTTCAGCCATTCTGGCAAATTACTGTTTTCCTGGACCTCTCCCGTGTATACATGTTAAAGAAAGAAAAAAAGTGAAGTCGCTCAATCATGTCCGACTCTTTGCGACCCCATGGACTGTAGCCTACCAGGATCCTCTGTCCATGGGATTTTCCAGGCAAAAAAAAATACTGAAAATACTGAAGCTGGTTGCCATTTCCTTCTCCAGGAGATCTTCCTGACCCAGGGATTGAACCTGGGTCTCCCACATTGTGGGCAGATGCTTTACCGTCTGAGCCACCAGGGAAGTCCATACGTGTTAAACGTTTGTTTAATTTTTTCCCATTAACCAACTTCATTCTTAGACCAGTCAGAAGAACTTGAAGACGATTTCTTTCTTCCTGAAGATCAGTCTTGAAAATTCGCAAGATAGTCTCCTGGAAGCTTGGATACCCAGCACCGTCTGAGTGGTTTCAGTGCTGGCCACTGCCTGGTGTCCTGCAGCAGACCCCAGGACTCCACAAAAAGGGACTTTCTTTTTCATCCCTACTGTGAACTACAAACCAGTGCTTGCTAAGGACATTTGCCATCTGCCTCTCCAGAGATTGAATCCTTTGCTGCTGCAGCTGTTGACCTTTGGCACACCCTGAAGGGAGATCAGGGTGGAGAATGAGGCACTTTGTGTTCCAGGCAAACTGATGGAACAGGCCTTTAGATAGTTAGATGTTTTCAGGAACTAACTTCATGATCCCAATCCTTGCATCTCCTCGTATCTAGAATAGCACTAAATCCCTTCATGGTGAGAGCAGCTCCTTGTGACTAGCAGAAAACCTTTCGTAAAGTAAGTACCTGATCGCATTGAATTCCCCCTTCACTGAATCGTCTATATTGACCTTCCCCCAAAGCCTCTTTGGAGTCATCTCGCAGAGCTATCTGAAGTGTCCCGGGCTGTAGTCCTCATTCTATTTTGCCCCAAATAAAACTTATCTCCCAACTGTCACATTGTGCATCTTTTTTAGTTGACACTACTTTCTTTCACAGCAGAAATTACCTAAAATAAATCAAGAGTGCCTTCTGATGGCGGAGCAAGCTCTCATGTGCAAGAGAGGGGAGGCCTTAGAACTGATTTTTAGGGTGAAGAGGTGCTCTTCTCTTTGGTGGTCGCTGGGGCAGGGTGGGTGTGGGAACCCTAATGCACTACCACACCATCCCTGTCCCTTAGACACAGAGAGTTTCTGCATCTGTGCACACCACCCTTTTTACTATGATTACCAATGGGTCCACGTGGTACGTGTTTCTGACGTGGGATGGCTTTGTGTATGCTATTCACTTAGTCTTCGCAAGAGTCTGTGCCATCTGGATTTTCTTATTTCCATTTTATAGACAAGAAAACTGGAAACAGATAATTTGGATGATTTGCCGGAATCCCAAGATGTGGAGACACGTTTCCTGTAGGACCTCTGAGTTTTCCTGGGTAATTACGTAAGCTTGGGGAGTGACCACAGATTGCGATGGCCCCTTGTGTGTGTGAGGACAGCATACTCGCAGAGAATGACTGACTCACTGGGAGTTTTACTGTTTCCAAGCTGGAAGTATTTCAGGGCTCTGAAGGACAGTCCCATGTAAGGAAGTGCCTGCTATCCTGTGGGCCATTGGAGGGATGAAATGAATCAGAAGCTGGGCTCCCACATATCCTGCTCAGGCATCACAGACCATTCCTCCAGTTCAGCATGCCTCAGGTTAATAAAGATTCTGCTCTGTGATCCTTCCTAGTGGTGGAAGAGGTTCCCCATCCTCAATGGGGACTGTTGAGGGCACACCTGTATGAAGATGCTTCAAGCTATGCTCTGACACCAAATGAAGGCCCCGAGGAACTGTGGCTCTTGGCTTCAGGACTCACAATGTGTATTGTGGTAGCAACATAGCAGTCAGCAGATCTCCTCCTGAGTGTCTTCTGAGGTATTCCAGCAAAATCCTGAGACTTCCTGTGGCACTAGTGGTAAAGAACCTGCCTGCCGGTGCAGGTGGAGAAGGCAATGGCGCCCCACTCCAGTACTCTTGCCTGGAAAATCCCATGGATGGAGGAGCCTGGTGGGCTGCAGTCCATGGGGTCTGTAAGAGTTGGACACAACTGAGCGACTTCACATTACTTTTCACTTTCATGCACTGGAGAAGGAAATGGCAACCCACTCCAGTGTCCTTGCCTGGAGAATCCCAGGGAGGGGGGAGCCTGGTGGGCTGCCGTCTATGGGGTCGCACAGAGTCGGACACGTTAAGTGACTTAGCAGCAGCAGCAGCAGCCAATGCAGGAAACATGAAAGACACAGGTTCAGTCCTCAGGTTGGGAAGATCCCTTGGAGATGGGCACAGCAACACACTCCAGTATTCTTGCCTGGAGGATCCCAAGGACAGAGAAGCCGGTGGGCTAAGGTCCATAGAGTTGCAGAAAGTCAGACACAAACGAAGCCGACTTAGCACACTGACTCCCAGCTAGCCTGGGCATCCAAACATCATGAGAACTACAAGGTGTTCAGAGCAACCAAACCAGATTTGAAGGGCTTCCCAGTAAGCTCAGACATGTGACCACTCATATCCTCATCCCTGTTTCAGGAAGATCCCCTGGCCAGGAAAATGGCAACCCACTCCATATTCTTTCCTGGAGAATTCCATGGACGGAGGAGCCTGGTGGGCTCTAGTCTAAAGTGTTGCAAAGAGTTGGATGGACATGACTAAGCATGCAGGCACATTCTTAATAATGGATGATACAGAAATTTCTCCCAGAAAATTCACACAAGCTAGGAAGCTAGCATGTCACTGCACATTTGCACATTATACTGGGGGACATCATTACAGGGCCTCATCTTCTTGCCCCCTTGGGTGCTTGAGTTCACTGGGGGAGACATCCACCCTCTCCCCTAATTGGCCACTACACCTACAAGGCACTGCTTCTTTAGACCTGTCTCAAATGCCTTGGGCACCAGACTGCGCTCACTGCATGCAGATTTGGACCAACCCTAGAAAGGCTGTCTCACCCAGGTCTCAAAAGAAGGATGAGCACCTGAAGAGTACCTTTTATTCTATTGGATATTTTACATCTATTTCATAACATGGAACACATGTCCAGCCATTTCACAGTGAGTTGTTTTTGATGACGGCACTGTAGATTTTTTCTCTCTGTTCATCGTCCAATGTTGTGCTATAATGACACAAATGCAGTTTGCCCCTCCAGGTTGATCCAGATTATACACCTAGGTGAGGATGCAGAACACAGTTTCATATTGAGACACACCAGAGCTTAAATAGCAGACAAGACCTCTGTTTCTCAAGAGCATTTGCAAACCACAGAATGTTCCGTGATGCAATTTTGCATAGTGAAGCCCTGAGATGCCAGGTTTAGTACAAGTTTCACTCATCCTTCAAAAACTAAGCTATGTGGACACATCTGTTGTAATGGGAACATTGAAGTATTCAAATCTTTGATGGGTTTGGTCATACTTCTTGGAAACATTTAAAAACATTTCTAAACTGAATGTTCAAGCTTATGGCTTCTCAAAGCCCCTCAAATGTCTTCAGCAAGACTGGCTTAAAGTTGTTCACTCCTAATATGGATCAGGTGGGCCTCTAAAGACTGAAAAGTCCATGCTCACCCAGGAGTTCCTTCCCAGATAGGATCTGTCTGACTCCTTGGAAGAGGGGAGGGACCTGGCTGGGAAACAGAGGAAAAGGACACATGCTCCAAGTAAGACCAGGCTACACAGAACTGTATTGTTTGGAAGATGTTAGGAAAGCAGTGTTGGCAAATGGGCCTCACAAATGGAGGGGCCGGGGTCCTCCCTGGTTTGCAGCCTGTTAAAGTTTAAATGACCAACCTATTAGTGATAGCTACAGTTTACATTTTATAATCAATCATTTAAACTTTCTAAACTGTGGTTTTCTCAACTGTAAGACAGGAGTAACAGTTGAAACTATTGCAAGTGGGTTGTCTGGACACCAAAATAGGCCATCATTTTATACCACCACACCTTCTTCTATGACAAAGACTTACTGGGGTTTCCCCTGGTGCCTCTATTTTATGGAATTAGAAAGATCCTGGAGAGAGGTTTTTTTCAGATCCTGTCAGAGGAACTTCTGATTCTAACAACATCCTCCCCACCTCTGGGGACTCCTCCCATTGCAACTGCTGTCTCCATAAAGCAGTGATCTTGTTTCTAAAAATCAGACCACCCAATTGCTCCCTGCTGAGTTGGTTCAAAGAAGATGACTTGGGTTGTGTGAGGAAATCTCAAAAGATGTTTGGAGCAGTGGCAGCATTCTTGAAGGGTCATCTCAGAGAAGGACACAGGGCTCCAACGACTGAGAGGCAGGGGAATGGCTGGGATAGGAGGCTGGCACTGAGTTGGAGCTGGGAGCAGAGCCTGGGGCAAGGGCCAGTGGCTGAACCCCAACGTGGGAAGTTGTATCAGTCATCTCTGACTGCTTAAGAAGCACCCAGGATGGGTTGTCATAGGCAACAGACATTTATTGTCTCACAGTCCTGGAGGTTGGAAACTCAAGATCAAGGTGTCAGCTGGGTTAGTTTCTCCTAAGGCTTCTCTTCTTGACTTGTAGAAGACCATCTTCTATTTGTGTCCTCACAAGCTTCCCCTTCTGTGCATATCTGTGTCTTAATCTCCTCTTCTTAGAAGGACATAAGTCAGATTGGATTAGGGCCCAATCTAATGACCTCATTTTTAACTTCATCACTGCCGTAAAGATTATCTCCAAATACAGTTCCATTCTGAGGTACTGAGGGGGCTGGAACTCCAACATACGGCTTTCAAGGGACACAATTCAGTTCAACACTGAGGACAAGCTTGATTTGTGGCCCTTCAGCTCCCAGACAGGGAACTGAAGGAGGGAGGGCTGAGGACCAAAGGTGGTCCCCATGGGCAGTTGGGACAGCAGAGGGACCTTTGTTGCAGTTCTGCTCGTTGCCACACCACATTGCCCCAGGTCCTACTGCCTGCTTCCTACCAATCCTTGCACGGGCCTCTTGTCCATCACAGTAGCCCTGAGTACCACTGTGTGGCTGGACTCTTAATTAACAGCTCAGGTCCAGGGTGGATGGACTGCACACTGTTCACCAATGACTAGGGTGTTGCCAGGAGCCATGGAGGAAGGAATGGGGGATCCAGTTTTCTTTTTTACATGATCCATGTGGGTGACCATGGTCACACCCACTTGGTGGATAAAGGGGAAGTTTGGTCTGTCTCTGGCTGCAGGGACTGAACAGCCTCCACTAGGGGTTTTCAATCTTGTCCATGAGTTTCTGATGATGGTTTTTGGCAGTCACCTGATGCTGAAGTGCAAGGTCTCTGACCCCCACTCACTAGGGTCCTCATACCTGGAAGTGACCTTGAGCCTCTGACTGTTCAGTGGTTCCTTCATTACCCCCCACAGCTTGTCCAGGGGATTCAGGAACTCTAAGTCACATGCATTCCACAGGTGTGTCTTCAAGAGGCCAGGTAATTATCTCCAGTCCATCTTTCTCTTCTCCTGCTGCTCCGCCACCTCCACACATCCTGAGAAGGGCAGGTAAGCTGTCTCAGCCCACCTGGACTTCTCAGAGTCTCACAGCCCACTATTGCCCAGACACAGAGGATAAGGGTGCTGGGCCACTTTTCAAAGACATGGGGAATATCCCCAACTTTCCTACTCTTCCTCCCCTGTTTTCAAAGGACATCCATTCCTATCTGGTTGGGAATGTCTTCTCCATCATATACTCTCACTTCCTTGCCTCTATGACATTTCCCATTCCTGTCCTGTCCCTTCTCCTGGAAGATAAACCTTATTCCTTTGATCCTAATGACAGAGGGGGTACAGAGTTAGGGGAAAACTGATTGAGTGGCAGAAAAAATACATTAGAAGATATTGCTTATTGATAATAAAAGTATTAACTCCATTAATATGATAAATAATCAGAGGATGGAAACACAGCTTGTTATTACAGGGGTGTCAACCCTATTACTATAACTAATTAAAAATCACTTAACGATAGAAAGTCCTTCCATTAGCTGCAGAAACATATACAACTTAGTTATATGTAAGAGCCCTCAATTTCTTACTCCGGCTAAATCAGAGGTCAAAGAATGTAGAATTTTTCTCTTTCTGGTGGGTTTGTCTGTTTCAGATCTTGGCACATCTGTAAGAATAGAAATTTATGACCTTGAGTTAAGAACATACTGTGCTGGCCAAAAAGTACATAAAATGTTATGGAAAAATCCAAACAAACTTTTTCCTCCAAGTTCAGTTCAGTCGCTCAGTCATATCTGACTCTTTGCGACCCCATGACCGCAGCACGCCAGCCCTCCCTGTCTATCACCAACTCCCAGAATTTACCCAAACACATGTCCATTGAGTCGGTGATGCCATCCAACCATCTCATCCTCTGTCATTCCCTTCTCCTCCTGCCTTCAATCTTTCCCAGCATCAGGGTCTTTTCAAATGAGTCTGTTCTTCACATCAGGTAGCCAAAGTATTGGAGTTTCAGCTTCAACATCAGTCCTTCCAATGAACACCCAGGACAGATCTCCTTTAGGATGGACTGGATGGATCTCCTTGCAGTCCAAGGGACTCTCAATTGTCTTCTCCAACACCACAGTTCAAAAGCAT
This sequence comes from Muntiacus reevesi, assembly GCF_963930625.1. Lineage (NCBI taxonomy): Eukaryota > Metazoa > Chordata > Mammalia > Artiodactyla > Cervidae > Muntiacus > Muntiacus reevesi. Next base: position 21,099,241 of record NC_089258.1, read on the forward strand.
CAATTCTTTGGCACTCAGCTTTCTTTATAGTTCAACTCTCACATCCATACATGACCACTGGGAAAACTATAGCCTTGACTAGATGGACCTTTGTTGGCAAAGTAATGTCTCTGCTTTTTAATATGCTGTCTAGGTTGGTCATAACTTTTCTTCCGAGGAGCAAGCGTCTTTTAATTTCATGGCTGCAGTCACTATCTGAAGTGATTTTGGAGCCCAAAAAAATCAAGTCAGTCACTGTTTCCAGTTTCCCCATCTATTTGCCATGAAGTGATGGGACCAGATGCCATGATCTTAGTTTTCTGAATGTTGAGCTTTAAGCCAACTTTTTCACTCTCCTCTTTCACTTTCATCAAGAGGCTTTTTAGTTCCTCTTCACTTTCTGCCACAAGGGTGGTGTCATCTGCATATCTGAGGTTCTTGATATTTCTCCCGGCAATCTTGATTTCAGCTTGTGCTTCCTCCAGTCCAGCATTTCTCATGATGTACTCTGCATATAAGTGAAATAAGCAGGGTGGCAATATACAGCCTTGACATACTCCTTTTCCTATTTGGATGGTTCCAAATAGGAACCAGTCTGTTGTTCCATGTCCAGTTCTAACTGTTGCATCCTGGCCTGCATACAGGTCTCTCAAGAGGCAGGTCAGGTGGTATGGTATTCCCATCTCTTTCAGAATTTTCCATAGAATATTGTGATCCACATAGTCAAAGGCTTTGACATAGTCAATAAAGCAGAAATAGATGTTTTTCTGGAACTCTCTTGTTTTTTCGATGATCCAGTGGATGTTGGCAATTTGATCTCTGGTTCACCTGACTTTTCTAAATCCAGCTTGAACATCTGGAAGTTCACGGTTCACGTATTGCTGAAGCCTGGCTTGGAGAATTTTGAGCATTACTTTGCCAGCCTGTGAGATGAGTGCAATTGTGTGGTAGTTTGAGCATTCTTTGGCATTGCCCTTCTTTGGGATTGGAATGAAAACTGACATTTTCCAGTCCTGTGGCCACTGGTGAGTTTTCCAAATTTGTTGGCATATTGACTGCAGCACTTTCACAGCATCATCTTTTAGGATTTGGAATAGCTCAGCTGGAATTCCATCACCTCCACTAACTTTGTTCATGGTGATGCTTCCTAAGGCCCACTTGACTTCACATTCCAGGATGTCTGGCTCTAGGTGAGTGATCACACCATCATGATTATCTGGGCCATGAAGATGCTTTTTGTACAGTTCTTCTGTGTATTCTTGCCACCTCGTCTTAATATCTTCTGCTCCTGTTAGGTTCATACTATTTCCGTCCTTTATTGAGCCCACCTTTGCATGAAGTGTTCCCTTGGTATCTCTAATTTTCCTGAAGAGATCTCTAGTCTTTCCCATTTTCCTCCTATTTAATACCTGGATCAGCACTGAAACCAAAGTTAATATTCAGTGAGTAAACACACAACTTTTGAAAGGATAAACTATAAATAGACAAATTTGATTTTCTAAAAATTTTTTAGCGGCTTTTATTTAAAAGTAGAGTATGCTGCTGCTGCTGCTAAGTTGCTTCAGTTGTGTCCTACTCTGTGCGACCCCATAGACGGTAGACCACCAGACTCTGCCATCCCTGGGATTCTCCAGGCAAGAACACTGGAGTGGGTTGCCATTTCCTTCTCCAATGCATGAAAGTGAAAAGTGAAAGTGAAATCGCTCAGTCATGTCTAACTCTTAGAGACCCCATGGACTGTAGCCTACCAGGCTCCTCCATCCATAGGATTTTCCAGGCAAGAGTACTGGTATAGAAAGAGAAATACTCAAAAATTGAGATGTAAATTGATGTACCATCAGTTACAACACATGAGGTAACACTGTCCCAATCTATCCCAGATCGGTAGTAGGTGAAGACAGCTGCTATTTGAAACTAAAGTGTGCCAAAATCTTAAAGTTGAATTCCTTTAATTCAGAGCTTGTAAATAATTTGAATTTCACTTGTGATAGACTTTGAAATGATAGTATACATAAAGAAAGGGTTTATTACACAAATTAACATTGTATCCAGAGATGTAAAAATATATTTAGCCTTGTGAATCGAACTATTCAAATACTTAAAGTAGTTTGTAAACAAATGAAATAAATTGTCCAACAAAATAATGTTTATTATTATATAATATTAATAATTATATGTTAACAGAGATCCTATGAGAAGGAATCTATTTCAAAAAGTTTGGTTGTCTGTAAACATGCATTATTTTTATGTCAGTGGTTGAATTCAAGCAACATGTTTCTTTAAAAATTGCTAGTCATTAACCAATTATTAGAATATAAGTAAAATTCAAAATATAATGAAAGAAGTCAGGGTTTCCCTGATGGCTCAGCAGTAAAGAATCAGCCTGCCAATGCAGGGGACCCAGGTTCGATCCCTAGTCTGGGAATTAAGATCTCACATGCTGCAGGGCAACTAAACCTACATGCCCTAGAGCCCACGCTCTGCAACAAGAGAAGCCATCACGCAAAGCCCATGCATGGCAACTAGAGAGTAGCCCCTGCTCACCACTAGAGAAAAATCCAAGCAGTGGCAAAGACCTATCACAGCCAAAAAGTAAATATATATATAAGAAAATAATAAATTTCTTTAAATGTTTAAATGAAAGAACACAGAGAAAGGAAGCTATTATGTTCTAGTATTTTACTGGAAATAAATTATCTTGGTGATATAATTGAACAAAAGGAAAGAAAATCTTGTTCAAAATTTTTCTTACTAAAAAATTAAATCATTGTTTTCCTATCATGAAAGGATGTACATCTTGAATGCACCCATTGACTAAAACACTCTCCACATAGGCCAGGGAGTAGGGCTCTGTTTCCAAAATTTACTGGGTATTCTGCCTGCAATATAATATAGTGGAGTGAAAACACCTAGCAAACTGTCACTCTTGCAGATACGAACCATCAGTCAGTTCAGTTGCTCAGCTGTGTTCGACTCTTTGTGACCCCATGGACTGCACCATGTCAGGCTTCCCTGTCCATCACCAAATCCTGGAGCTTACTCAACCTCATGTCCATTGAATCAGTGATGCCATTCAACCATTTCATCCTCTGCTATCCCCTTCTCCTCCTGCCTTCTATCTTTCCCAGTATCAGGGTCTTTTACAATGAATCAGTTCTTCCCATCAGGTGGTCAAAGTACCAGACTTTCAGCTTCAGCATCAGTGCTTCCAATGAATATTCAGGATAGATTTCATTTAGGATTGGCTGATTTGATCTCCTTGCAGTCCAAGGGACTCTCAAAAGTCTTCTCCAACACCATAGTTCAAAAGCATCAATTCTTCGGTGCTCAGCTTTCTCTATAGTCCAACTCTCACATCTATACATGACTACTGGAAAAACCATAGCTTTGACTAGATGGATCTTTGTCAACAAAGTAACATCTCTGCTTTTTAATATGCTGTCTAGGTTGATCACAGGAGAAGGAAATGGCAACCCACTCCAATACTATTGCCTGGAAAATCCCATGGATGGAGGAGCCTGATGGGCTACAGTCCATGGGGTTGCAAAGAGTCGGACACGACTGAGCAACTTCATTTTCACTTTCACTAGGTTGATCATAGCTTTTCTTCCAAGGAGTAAGCGTCTTTTAATTTCATGGCTGCAATCACCATCTGCAGTGATTTTGGAGCCCCCCCCCCCCCAAAATAAAGTCTCTCACTGTTTCCACTGTTTCCCCATCTATTTGTCATGAAGTGATGGGACCAGGTGCCATGATCTTAGCTTTTTGAATGTTGAATTTTAAGGCCACCTCTTTCACTTTCATCAAGAGGTTCTTTTGTTCTTCCTCACTTTCTGCCATAAGGATGGTGTCATCTGCATATCTGAGGTTATTGATATTTCTCCTGGCAATCTTGATTCCAGCTTGTGCTTCATCCAGCCTGGCATTTTGCATGATGCAAATAATAAAGTTAAATAATCAGGGTGGCAATGTACAGCCTTGATAGACTACTTTCCCAATTTGAACCAGTCTGTTGTTCCATGTCCAGTTCTAACTGTTGCTTCTTGATCTGCATGCAGATTTCTCAAGAGGCAGGTAAAACGGTCTGGTATTCCCACCTCTTGAAAAATTTTCCGTAGTTTGTCGTGATCCACACAGTCAAAAGCTTTAGTGTAGTCAATGAAGCAGAAGTAGATGCTTTTCTGGAACTCTCTTCCTTTTTTATGATCCAATGGATGTTTGCAGTTTGACCTCTGGTTTCTCTGCCTTTTCTAAATCCACCTTAAGCATCTGGAAGTTCTCAGTTCACATGCTGTTGAAGCCTAGCTTGGAGAATTTTGAGAATTACTTTGCCAGCATGTGAGATGAGTGCAGTTGTGCAGCAGTTTGAACATTCTTTGACATTGCCTTTCTTTGGGATTGGAATGAAAACTTTTCCAGTTCTGTGGCCACTGCTGAGTTTTCCAAATTTACTGGCATATTGAGTGCAGCACTTTCACAGCATCATCTTTTAGGATTTGAAATAGCTCAACTGGAATTCCATCACCTCTACTAGCTTTGCCCATTTAACTTCGCACTCCAAGATGTCTGGCTCTAGGTGAGTGATCGCACCATTGTGATTATCTGGGTCATGAAGATCTTTTTTGTATAGTTCTTCTGTGTATTCTTGCCACCTCTTCTTAATATCTTCTGTTTGCTAGGTCCGTACCGTTTCTGTCCTTTATTGTGCCCATCTTTGCATGAAATGTTCCCTTGGAATCTCTAATGTCCTTGAAGAGATCTCTAGCCTTTTCCTTTCTATTGTTTTCCTCTCTTTGCACTGATCACTTAGGAAGGCTTTGTTACCTCTCCTTGCTATTCTTTGCATTCAGATGGATTTTTCTTTCCTTTTCTCCTTTGCCTTTTGCTTTTGATATGAACTGTAGATTTTGTATCAAATATGAAAAACAACTACAAGAGGTGTGTGGCAGAGGGGGGCATTAGAAGACAGTCTATTTTTTAAAAACTTGAACAGACATTTTTCAAAAGCAAAGTTATGTTGGCCAATTAGCACACAAAGAACTGCTCTAGATTATTAATAATTTGCATTAGAGAAATGCAGATGAGTCAGGATGAACTCCTCTCCACATCCACTGGGATGACTAAAGGAAAAACACTGTTCATTCCAAGTACTTGAATTTGACCAATTAGAATGGTGCGTCACTCTGGAAAACTGGCAGTTTCTTAAAATTTTACCTAGTTACATAACCTAGCCATTTCATTATTAATTATTCACCAAAATTGTCCACACAATTATGTATATGTTTGGGGAAACACCGCCCGGATCAGGCACCATAGTAACCACTTGCATGAGTTATCTTAAATAGGAGGTCCGTGTAAGGAATGTGGAACTAACGAATTGAAAGAATTCAGGAAAGGTCAGAAGGAGAGAAGAGATGCCGATCCATATGTCCTACCAACCTCCCATCATCCTCCTTGTTGGAATCCATCTTGGCTGCGAGATGCGTGTGCAACCAGGAAAGACCCTGGGTTAGGGTGATTCGCCAGAAGCAACCCAGAAACTAACTCCATCACCATTAGATCTGAGACTGTGAGCCACATGGCAGAGTAGTCTTCCTGGGTTCCCTTACCCTCCTACTCTCCACCTGGGCACTTCTTCGAAATAAAGTCTCTTGTTTTGTTAGCATGTGTGTCTCCTCAGACAATTCATTTCCAAATATTAGACAAGAGCTCATTTTGGGGGCCTGAGAAGGGAACCCCCTTCCCACAACATGAAGATGAATGCTCACAGCAGCCTTATTCACAATATCCTAAATACAGGGGCCACCCAAATGTCCATCATCAGCAGAATGGGTAACCAAAGTGAGGTATATCTGCTTAATCGTTAGTGAGCAACATGAAAGGACTAACTCCTGGGGTAAGTATGGGCGAATTTCAAAATCATAATGCTGAATGAAAGTAGCTGGTCACAAAAATCATGTACTATATAACTTGAAATGTAAAGCATTGGGAAGTGCAGATTGGCCTTTAGTTACAAAAAGCAGATTAGAGTTTGCCTATCTTGGGCTTCCTCGTGGCTCAGATGGTAAAGAATCCATCTGCAATACAGGAGACTTGGGTTTGATCCTTGGGTTGGGAAGATCCCCTTGGGGGAGGGAATGTCCACCCACTCCAGTATTCTTGGGGGAGGGAATGTCTACCCACTCCAGTATTCTTACCTGGAGAATCCCACCGACTGAGGAGTCTAGTGGGCTACAGTCCATAGGGTCGCAGAGTCGGACAGGACTGAAGCGACTTATTAGCATGGCACGGGAAGGCAGGGGCAGAGGGAAGAATGAACAGCAAAGAAACAGGAAGAAACTTCTGGAGGTGATGGCAGTGTTCAGTCTCCTTTTGGTGTGTATGGCTGTCAAAACTCACTGTACTGTAGACCTTAATTATGTGCATTATGTCAGGCGTACATTGCATACCTCCTGACATAAAGCTGATTTTTGAAATTGTTCCAAGCTCCTGCTTAGTGAAAAAGAGTAAAAGCGTTAGGGGATCTGTTATTTTTCATGTGAGACTGGAGATGCAAGTCTTCCTGAGTCACTGATCTGTGAACTCTTGGAACAGGCAACCTCATTTCCAAGATACCCTTGGGCTGCAGAGAGAGAATCTGCCCAGTATTTGTATGCAGAAAACAGAACAGTAGGTCGTGAACAGACTTTAGCTTCTTTTCAACACAAAGTTTACTCTAAAAAGTAAGACTCTTCCCCTCAAAAAAGAGAGCAGTGCCTTGAAGAAGCATTATCATCTCCAAGGAGATTGGCCACTCTCAGAAGAAGCACTCGCCTGGACATCTAAGCATTCAGTTGTCATGGCAACCTCTCCATTCTGTCCCCAGCGATGACCCCACACTGACACGCAAAGATGCCAACTTGCACATCCAGTTTCTACTGCCTGGGAGAAAGATTTGTCTCTAAGGGATTGATTCGCTCACCTACTCTGGTACAGCCCTTTCTTGTGACAGCCTGGGTCTGGGGCAGGTCTATGTGGCAGAAGAACAGGGTGACTGTAGCTGTTCATCCACCTGCCCCAGGCTGTCAGCATGGCGTCCAACAGACTCCACTTGGCCCAACTCAGAGGCCAGGCCAGGCTCGGCTGGGCAGATGGCTGCAGCCCAGCTTGATGGGTCCTTAATTGCTCATGGGTCAATGCCTAAAAACAAATGGGAAATTAATGGGAAAAGTACTTGCTGATATTCCATTAATCATAAAGTAAAAGGATAAGTTTGGGGTCCATATCTCCTACTTAATCTCTAAGTTCTTCTGTCAACCATTAGGTGAAAGTAGCAATACATATTTATCCAGGATATTCATGTTTGAATGTGTGTTAAGGAATGAAAATCATAATAAGCATCCCAGAAATCCTTATCAAAAAAATAAACAGGAGAGAAAAAGATAAAAGAACTCTTGAGCTGTGACGCAGGCATCCCGAACAGCTAAGGACCTGCAGAGTGGGTTCTGTCCTGGTGGAGGCTCTGGAGCCTGGCTGACCCCTCCCACCTTGGTCCATCCCAGTGCTCTCAGTCATGTCCGACTCTTTGCAACCCCACGGACTGTAGCCTTCCAGGCTCCTCCGTCCATGAGATTCTCCAGGCAAGAATACTGCAGTGGGTTGCCATGCCCTCCTCAGGGGATCTTCCCAGCCCAGGGATCAATCCCACATCTCTGACCTCTCCTGCATTGACAAGCAGATTCTTTAACCACTAGCACCACCTGGGAAACCCATACACTATCCTATCGCCTGAGGCTGAGGAAACAGTCCTGGGAGTTACAACCCTCCTAGGAAGTGTGCTCACATCTAGGGCACAGCGAGGACTCCGAGGGCCAGGGGGACCTCAGCTCTGACAGGATGAGCCTGTAGTGAACACCTGAGATTCAACCACCAGCTGCTCTGGCCCCAGAGGAGGCAGTATAGACCCCTCCCAGCAGCAGTGGTTCTTAATGGAGACCTGCCCAGAGCCCAGAACAGCCCAGCAATGCTGTGCTCACAAGCACAAATTGTAACATGTCAAATCAATTTTTAAAAAAATTGAAAAAAAGAAAACTGACTTAAAAAAAAAAGGAATACTTGGTCCTCAATCTCAATATTTTCCAATTAGCAAGTGAAAGAGAATTATTGATTAGGAAAGAAGAGTAGATCCAGATACATTGGTTCTAAGTTCTGCGACTTTCCTGGATTCTGATGCGAATCTGCTTCTGCTTTTTCCTCCCCCATTTGCCAATGCTTGTAAGCTACCCCACCCCTCTCTTTTTCCATCCCTCTGTCCATCTATCTCTCTCTTGCTCTGGGAACTGTAGTATCCCTTGTCATGGGCAGCTCAGGGAGGGGTATGGGGGGAAGGAATGAAAGGTCACCGAGGACTTGGAGCAGAACCAGCTCTGAAAGACCAAATTCCAGGCCCTGAGAATGTCACTAGTGTCAGATCAAGGTTAGGAACAAGAAATTGGGGCTGACATTTAATGGGGGGGAGGGAACGGGAAAAAGAAACTGCATAGAACTTTTTGCTTGACCCCAAAGTTGACCACCCCCCCATTATAAAGAAAGAATAAAATTTTTAAAAGCTTAGATGTTATACCAGTAGCTAACTTACTTCTGAAGAGGGTGTGCACAAAGAGGAGACAGAGAAAGCCAGCCCTAATGACAAGGACAGGCTCTGGAATGCTGACAAGGGGAATGACTGAGCAGCAATTTCGTTTTCCACATCAGAGTAGAATTTACATTCAATTCAGGAGCCCTGAGAGGAATTTCCCCATCTCTCCTTTGGCCCCCTGAATCTTCTGACTGGAAATATCTCTGAGCAGATGCAAATGTCAACAGTGGGGAGATCTGGTTGACAAAGAGAAGTAGCCTTTGTATCTCACTGCAGTTGAAAAAAAAATAAAATTCCTAGTTTCATGGGCATGACTGCCCTTTTGTCAAAGCAGGGATCAGGGACAGGCTGGGGTTTAAGTGGAACAGGCTCTTCATCCAAAAAGGCATCTTTTAGTGACTTGGCCAAGGCTGGAGGAATGGGGCCAAACAGACCCCGTGGAGGTTGTTTCCAGAACAAGAGAGGGTGAAGCTCACCTCTTGTTTCCTGAGGAAACTGCAGCCATGTGCTAAGAACCACCTCTGCATTCAGGAAAGGATGCATGTTTGAGGCTTCGCTGGTGGCTCAGAACTTGACTGGTGGCTCAGATGGTAAAGAATCTGCCTGCAATGCAATGCAGGAGACTGGGGTTTGATCCCTGGATGGGGAAGACCCCCTGGGAAGGAAATGGCAACCCACTCCACTATTCTTGCCTGGAGAATTCCATGAACTGAGGAACCTGGAGGGCTACAGTCAATGGGAAGTAAAAGGTCGGACCGGACTGAGCAACTAGCACACTTCACAACTGAGCAAGGATAAAACCAGTGCTGCCTGCTGTCTACTACCTCTGACAGCTCTGTTGACAACCCTATTACTACCTGTGACAACTACCTGCAACATCTTTCCGGACTGCAACTGCTGGTGTGGTGACTGGGGTCCTGGGCTCCGGGAACTGGTGTGGTTCCCTGTGGCCTCTGTTGCTTAGAACCCATGCAGCTTCCAGCAGTTCCAGCTTCTCCACATGGAGGTGACCACTGAGATCTGGGATTCGAACTCATGGTGGAGGAATACATTTAAGAAAAAGTGGCATGACACATGCCTCATCCATCATCATGATTATTGGTGAGCATTCATTTGCAGCTCCGGGTCTGTGTCATGCTCTGTGAAAGTGAGTGAGAGCAACACATGGCCCCTGCCTTGGGCTGCCCGACATGTGGTTAGAGAGGGGCACGTGCTTTTAAAAAGGGTGAAACCAGGGCTTTTTAAAAAGGTGAAACATAGAGCCAGCACCCCAACCTCCTCTTATTAAATATGCGTGTGTGTACAGACATACTTTGCAGTTTTACATAAATATGTAAATATACAAATACAAGTATATTCTTCTTTTTCGTTCCAGGACCCCTCTCACCCCCAGACCAAAATTCATGGATGCTCGAGTCTCATACAAAATGTCATGTGCTTGCTAAGTCATTTCAGTCATGTCCAACTCTGCAACCCTGTGGACTGTAGCCCTCCAGTCTCCTCTGTCCATGGGATTTTCCAGACAAGAATACTGGAATGGGTTGCCATGCCCTTCTCCAGGGGATCTTCCTGACCCAGGGATCGAACCCACATCTTCTTCAACTCCTGCATTGCAAGCAGATTCTTCTACCGCTAAGCCACTGGGCAAGCCCATAAAATGTCATAGCATTTGCACATACTCTACAAACATCCTCCTGCATCCTTTAAATCACCTCTAGATTACTGGTAACACTTAATACAATGTAAATGCTAAGTAAATTGTTGTAAACGCAATGAAAATGCTATGTAAATAATTGCCTGTGATGGCAAAGTCAAGTTGTGCTTACTGGTAACACTTAATACAATGTAAATGCTAAGTAAATTGTTGTAAATGCAATGAAAATGCTATGTAAATAATTGCCTGTGATGGCAAAGTCAAGTTGTGCATTTTAGAAATTTCTGAAATTTTTTCTAAATATTTTCTATCCAAGTATGTTGAATCTTCAAATGTGAAACCCAAGGATACAGCCAACAGAATGTCACCCAGAAAGTAAAATTGGAAAGTCTTTTCTCAATGTATTGACTCAGCTCTTTAAATGAGTTCTTTCACAGTATACATTTTACTAATTTCTAAAATTCTGAACTCAGAGAAACAAAAGAACTCTGGAAAAACTGAATTGGTCATTGGGGTAAATACAGGTCCGGGGCCTCCCCCATCATGAGGAGAGCGTGCATCATCTGCAGTGTGACAGGGCAGGCGGCTGAAGCTCTGGCCGCTGGGCCACCTGCGGCGGAAGGAGAGGAGACCCTCATGCTGGCCACCACGTGGGGACTGCTGGCTCCCTGACGAGGTGGAAAAGGAAATTCATCTCATTCAACTTCTTTGTAACAGATGGATTTCTGATATTTTCATTGGCATGGAGGAAGGGGTCTCTTACCTAATTTGACAGTTTCCTGCCAAGCAAAACCCTTTCTACAGAAAGAGTGTCAGGCACAATTTCTTGTGCCAGTTGTATGCAAACAAAAAAGGAGCAAAGGCATTTTGCTCACCATCCAAGTCTACAAAGGTTAACCTGCTGCACTGCCTGACCTACAGCGCACTCATTGTTTCAGACAGATGAAGGCAATAACAGGATGCTCTGTGCTTTGGACCAACAGGCCCTTAGATAGGTAAGTGCATTTCAGGAAGAATTTCTTTCAATGAGGACTTCCCTTGTAACTCAAATGGAAAGAATCCACCTGCAATGTGGGAGATCTGAGTTTGATCCCTGGTTTGGGAAGATCCCCTGGAGAAGGGAACAGCTGCTCACTCTATTATTCTGGCCTGGAGAATTCCATGGGGTTGCAAACAGTTGGACATGACTGAACAACTTTCGCTTTTCTTAATGAACCCTGCTTCTTGCAGCTTCTGATACTTGGAAAAACACTATAATCATTAACTTGAGATATCTGTTTGCTTGTTGTTTTTGTAACAAGCAAGACGTATGCCTGATTGGATGTGCATTCTAAGTCACTTCAATTGTGTCCAACTCTGTGCCCACCAGACTCCTCTGTCCATGGGATTCTCCAGGCAAGAATACTGGGATGGGTAGCCATTTCCTTCTCCAGGGGATCTTCCCCAACCAGAGACTGAACCTGCATCTCCTGCATTAGCAGGCAGATTCTTTACCACTATCCCCACCTGGGAAGCCCACGCTTGATTGGATGTATTCCCTAACAAAAATCCTATATAAACTAGCCTTCCCTCTTACTTCTTTGTTTTATTTTTTTTTTTAAACCTTTTTTTTAAACCTTACTTCTTTGGAGCAGTTCCTCAGAGCTACTAAGAGGCTGTCCTGGGCTCTAGTCCTCAGTAAGCACCTGAATAAAATCTAACCATAATTTTCACGTTGTGTGTTTTAATTTCCACTGGCAGATATTTCTTATGACACAATGACTATATATGTCTTAAAAAATGGCCTTCGTCTTTTAAAGCCTGTATTTTTTAATGTAGAATTTTAAAAAGATCTAGGAAGAAAACTTTCATGCATTTCAAGTGCTGTACAGGATGCTTATGATACTGAGGATATAGATGTCTACCCAACCCTCTCACAAATGGGTAAGATTTATTATCTCACCAGTTCCTGCCTTTGGGCTCTATCTGACCAGTTCTTCTACCATAATATACCAATCAGGAGTTCATATAGTCCACTCTTTCATTAGTAAAACTCTATTTTTTAAGAGGGCTTTCCAGGTGTCTCTAGTGGTGAGGAATCTGCTTACCGATGCAGGAGATGCAAGAGACGTGGTTAGATCCCTGGGTGGGGAATGGCGCCCACTCCAGTATTCTTGCCTGGAAAACTCCATGGACAGAGGAGCTTGGAGGGCTGCAGATTGATTTGCTAACAGTAAACTTAGTCTCTGGCTGCTGATATAATTCTGTTAGCAAATGATTAATCAGGAAATAGAGGCTGTGCAGAATTTTAGAACTTATTAATATAAAAAATATTGCTCCTACAATAGAAGATTATGTAGACTATATTTTCGTGTCTAACTTGCACACTGGAAACAAAGTCATGAATTTCTAATGCTCAGAGGCTGTTCCTTATCTCAGCCTAATTTTATTCAGATCAACAGGAATTTCATTTTAAGCTCACACTTTTTTTTTTTTAATCCTCTAGTTCCTAGATTGGGGCTTAGAAGTTCTAATTCTTGAGCAGGCGTCTGTCCTGTAAATTTGTTTTCAATCAAGCAGAAAGAAGGACCCTCTGCCAGCTTTGGTATTTCTTCTGTATACAAGTAATGTGCCATTTTCATTGGTCCTGGACACAGGCAAATTCCTGGAACGGCACAATGTCTTATAATCTCCAAGATAATTAGCAAAGTAAGATAATTCAAGTTCATGAATCAGCTGTTCATTGACTGCCATGCAGTGATATTTCAGAGTGACAAAGGAAAGAGAAATTCCAACGCAAGACATTTCCACTGAAATAACCAAAATTACCATGACAACTAGAGAAGGAAATAGCAACCCACTCCAGTATTCTTGCCTGGAGAATCCCATGGACAGGGGAGCCTGGCAGGCTACAGTCCATGGGGTCGCAAGAGTCAGACACAACTTAGTGACTAAACCACCACCATCATCACCATGACAACTGCTAGCACATCCTGCACACATAATTGTTCATAATTAGTATGGATGAGAGGGTCAGCGAGCACATGGGTTCATGTTGTCCACAATGCAAAGTCACAGGGTGGTTGACTTGAATCCCATCCATTCCATGCTGGCTGTAAGGGAAGGCTCCAAGCCCCAGATGGGCCATGGTCATCCTTTCCCTTCAGATCAAAGTATAATTTTCAAATAACTAAACATCAGATGCTCATATTCTCATAGACTGAGGGTATATCCAAGGTTTATTTATTTAACTCAGTATAGAGAAAAATTATAGGCAAAGGATGGCAAAGCTGGTTTAAAGGAGGATATGACAAAGTATAAGCATATACATATAAACACATTCAATGGGAAAGAAATAACTGCTTGGGCCATATCATATTTACCATATAGGAAGTATTTCCATCTCTAGTGGACAGAGATCATTGGCAGTTTACCAATCTTGCATCAAACTAACATCTAATTTTACAAAGTCTGGCAGTAAACTGTAAGTCCAATAGTTATTACTTACTAGAACATCAAATGATTCTTAGGTAGGTTTGTTGGACAAGGCTGACCTATGGCATTTACTCCTTTTGTCATTTTTCCTCTTTTCTGACGTTTTTTCTTAACAATACCTGACTCTTAGAATGTTGAAGAAGGATAACCTTATGCATAACAAAATAAAATGACTCATTATCCTAGTCTGATTTTAAGATTTACCATTAATAAAATGGTTATCACATTTGATCTTTTCCAAACCCTTTGATTTACTGTAAAACAAAACCAATTATTCTGAATCTAAGAACTTTATAAAGGCATTTCTCCCACTGTACTTGTTTGGGTAACATGAGCAGTTCATCAAGGAAATAATTTACACTTAATGGATGGTTACAATACATCATTAATAGGATCTACTGCTTGAATCTGGAGGGGAAAGATAATGAGAACAAAGGTCCCATATTTGAATCATTTATCAGAACAATGGCCAAAATCTTGGCAGGAATATGTCAGAAGCCCCTTGTTAAAGGCAATGCTGATCATGCCAGGAAAATAATTTCTTGCTCTTGGGTGGGAAGAATTTTCATTCACTATTATTTTTCAGACATCATTTATCAAGTTTAGGAAGTTCCCTTCTCTTCCTAGTTTGTTAAGAGATTTTATCCTGAATAAATATTGTATCTTACTAAACGCTTTTTTCAACATCTATTGAGATCATCATATTTCATTAATGCATCATCGACTCAATGGACATGGGTTTGGGTGGACTCCAGGAGTTTGTGATGGACAGAGAGGCCTGGTGTGCTGCGGTTCATGGGGGTCGCAGAGTCAGACACGAGGGAGTGACTGAACTGAACTGAACTGAACTTTACTTTGAGATTCTTGTAGATTCACATGAGGTTTTAAGAAACCATGAGAGGGATCCTGAGTACCCTTTACTCAGTGTTTCCCCCGTGGTAACATCCCCCCAAACTACAGTACGCTATCACCACCAGAATATTGATATTGATACAATCCAGATACAGAACACTTCTCACCTAAAGGATTCCTCTTGTTACTTTTTGTAGCTACACACACTTTTCTTACCTACTTTTAGATTTTCTGTTGCACTGATTTATTTGTCTACCCACCTCTTCCAATACCACACATTCTTGATTACTGTACTTCTGTTAATAAAATAAGTCTTTAAATCCAATAGAATGATTGTTTTTACTTTAACTTTTAAAACTGTTTTAGTTATTCTAGTTGTTTTGCATTTCCCATATGAATTTTAGTATATGTTGTCTACATCTATAAAAAAAATCCTGCTGGGATTTTTATTGAAAATGTTATTCTAAAAAAAAAACAGAGAAAGTGTTATTCTTGTGACCTGCCTGGCTCCTCTGTCCATGGAATTCTCCAGGCAAGAATACTGGAGTGGATTCCATTTCCTCCTCCGGGGATCTTCCCAATCCAGGGATTGATCCCAGGTCTCCTGCAATGCTGGCAGATTCTTTATCATCTGAGCCACCAGGGAAGCTCATAATTAAAACTGAGTATAAAAAAATTAGTAAATGTGGTGTTGGATGTTAAGTAGACTTATGGTGGTAATCATTTCACAACATATATGAATATCAAATCATTATGTTGCACATCTGAAACTAATATAATATGTGTCAACTCTAACTCAAGTTTTAAAAATTGAATATCAATTTGAGGAGAACTGACATTAATAACATATTGAGTCTTCCAATTCATGAATGTGATCTGCTTCTCCATTTATTTAGAACTTCTTTGTTTCCCTTCATCATCATTTTGTATTCTCTAGCATGTAAGTCCCATACATGTTAGATTTACACTTTAGTAGTTCATTTTTTGAGCAATTGTAAATGGCACTGTAATTTTAATTTTGGTGTCCACAGGTTCATTGCTATATATAGAAATATAATTAATTTTTGAGTGTCGATTTTGTATCATGAGATCTTATTAAACTCATTAGTTACATAAAGAGTTGTGTTTTTTCTTTTTGTAGATTCCTTGGGATTTTCCACATAGACAGCCAAACTATGTTATTTGAAAATAGAGACAGTTGTTTCTCTTTCTTTCTGATCTGCACACCTTTTATTTCCTCTTCTTTCTTCCTTGTGTTGCATGAATTTGAGGTTCTTGCTTTGTCAGGAAAGAATTCAGAGATGAATTGATAGTAAGAAGTGGATATATGTAGAGAAAAACTCTCCACAGTCAGAATGTGTGGGCCGTTTCAGAAGATGAGAGGCCTTGGTAAAAACACTTCACAGACAGAGTGTGGACCATCTCAAAAGATGAGGGAGAGTGAGAGGGCTTCAAAATATAGTGTGGTTAATTTTTATGGGCTGGTTGATTTCATAGGCTAGTGAATAAGAGGATTATTCCAACTATTTCGGGGATGGAGAGATTTCCAGGAATTGGGCCACCATCCACTTTTTGGTCTTTGAAGGTCAGCCTCAGAGCAGTCACGGTACTACTAGTGTATCATTCAGCTTGTTGATGTTTTACAGTGAGTGTACACTGAAGCTATAGGTCTAGAGGAAGATGAATATTCCATCTTGGACCTAGTTGGTTCTGATTTTCCTCATATTCTGTGGTCATGTCTCTCTTTTAAAGGCTATGCCCTGACTCCTTCCCTCCTGCTTCACTTGCACTGGCTAGAGTTTCCAGTACCATATTGTTTAGTGGTGAGAGTAAACATCCTTGCCTTGTTCCTGACTGTGGAGGAAAACATGCAGTTTTTCACCACTAAGTATGTTGTAGGATTTTGTAGGTGTTCTTTACCAAATTGAGGAAGTTCTCTTTTATTCTATTTTTTCCTAAAGGTTTTATCATGAATAGGTGTTAAATTGGTGAATACCTTTTCTTTATTGATTGACATGTGATCATAACAAGCAGGGAGTAAGAGCTTTTATAGGCAGAGGGCGAGTGCTACATTCAGAAACAGCACAGCCAGCTCTGGCAGTCATCTTCAAATCAGTCATTGGTGGTCTGACCTGCATCACCTTGGTTATTTTAGGTACAGTTAATCTTCAGTTCCAGGGTCAGTTTGTTTTCATTTCTTTGAGGGCAATTATTGGAATTGTGGCAGTTTATTTCATGAGTGTAGTCTGATCATCATGATGTAGTTAACTTCTTCCACATGGTGGGAGTTTCATTATCTATAAGACAGCTCACAGGATATGGCTCAGAATACTACCTACAGTCTTTGAGAAGGAACTAAAGATCCTTGACTGTACTTAGTGAGTATATTCTTAATATTTGGTCTCCTTTGACTGTTTTCCTTTGTTTCTGCATGTTCTCATTTCTTTACTTAAACTTTTTCCTTGACTGAAGTTTTCCACAGACTAAAGGCAGGCAGAGGACATGGCATGGGAGAAGGGTCTTGCTCCATTCTGGTGTCATAATTTCATCAGTTTCAATGAAATGTAAACCTCTCTGCCTTTGCATCTCTTTACCTTCCTCCATTAAATATTTTCTACATACATTTGTAACCACATCAGACAGTACATAAATTTTTGTCCTCAGTTATCAAACATAATTTGAAAAACTAAAGAAGACAGAAAGTCTGCTATATTTACTCATATTTTTGCAATGCTCTTTCTTTCATCCCGATGTTCTCAGATTCCTTATTCCTTCAGTTTAAAGAACCTTCTTCAGCTATTCTTGTAGGACAGGTATGCTGGTGACAAATTGTCTTAGTTTTCCTTCGTTTGAAAATGCCATGTTTGCCTCTCATCTATTGAAGGATATATGCTTCTGTGTTGACAGTTCTTTCACGTGTCTTGTGTAGCTTTCCTTGGTTGATCTTTTCTGGGATTTGCTTAGCCTCTGGAATCTCTAGGTTTAGGTCTTTTGTCAAGTTTGAGTTATTTTCAGCCACTATTTGTTTGAGCTCTGATATCTTTCTTCTTTGCTTGCAGGATTTCCATTCTCTTGCTTTGTTGGTGGGGATAGAAATCTAGGCTCCTCACATGGTCTCCTTTGGCAGCAGGGTGATGAAAGTTCCTTGTTGCTGAGTACAAAGAAGGGTCTTGGCTATCTACTCAGGCTTCTCTGATGTCACCTGGGGGCAGTCACCTGGGAGCAGTCCTCACCTGGGAGGACTGGGGACCAGGAGCAACTTTCTGTAAACACTTTGGGGATGATTCACTCTCTTCATTATGGTGATTGTTCATAAATGTATACAAATGTCAATAGTACTCTAAATACCCATTTTAAATATGCATTTTATGCTAATTATGCTATCTGACCTTAAACTGTTAAAGCTTTTAAAAAAGGATAACCCCAAAGGTTATGACTCTCTTGCCATGTAAGAGTCTCTTCATCCAACTCAGAATTCTAATTTCTTTAAAGTAACCTTTCTTTCACTGACTATATGTACTTGAGACTCAAATTCTCTCAATCACATTTGTCATCCTGCTGATTCCCTCATTAATAGGTTAGGCATGTGCTAACTGTATACTTGAAGGAGGATTATGTTTTCATTTTACAAGTTATCCTTTGCTAACATTTACACCTATAAAATTAGCTTTGTTTAAAATATCCATACAGCACTTCCCTAGTGGCCCAGTGGTTAAGAATCCACCAGCTAATGCTCCGCACATGGGTTCAATTCCTAGTCTGGGAAGAGTCCACAAGCCCCAGAGCAGTGAAGCCCATGTGCCACAGCTACAGAGCCCACACTCTAGAGCCTGAGAGCTGCAACTACTGATCCTGCAAGCCCTAGAGACCCTGCTCTGCAACAAGAGGAGCCACTGCATTGAGAAGCCCACATCTAGAGAGTACCTCCCACTCACCACAACTGGAGAAAGCCCACATGCAGCAACCAAGACCCAGCACAGCCAAAAATAGAAATAAATTGTTTAAAAAATAAAATATCCATACAAATTCTTCTAGGGAAAATATCTAAAGACTTAAGTCTGAAATACTCTTTTATCTCCCTCCTTCTACCACTGACTATATGGAAGCAATTGCTTTACGAAAAGATTTTTGACAACTTGAGGATTCTTAGTAGTACACTGTGAACTTAGGGATAACAAATAAAATTTCATAACCTAAGGCATTATGTGGAAATGAAGATGAGACACATGAACACCTGTTTATTTCAAGACCTATATTAAGATTTTTCTGGAGATTTGTTGGGAAAGGTGGTGCAGAGTCCAGGAAAACAGTATAAAGCAGAAAACTTAGTTCTTGTTTAGTCACTCAGTCATGTCTGACTCTTTGTACCCCATGGATTGTAGCCTGCCAGTCTTTAAAAGGAAGTGTGTATAAAAAATTGAGGGTATTGATGACTTGTACTTTGGTATTTGGACTCAAAATAATTATCACAGGGGTAATTATCTCTGTGTTATGCACTCAAAGGAATAAGCCAGATGGCAAAGCAATGGACAGAGATGCAGGAGAAAAGGGACTAAAAAGAAAATTTAGCAAGAGAGAGAAAGTAGAAGAGGGTTTGAATAAACGTATTTATGTTGACTTACCATTAAAGATGAGCTTCCCATGTGGCACACTGCTAAAGAATCTCCCTGCCAACGCAGGAGATGAGGGTTCGATTCCTAATTTGAGAAGATACCTTGTAATAGGAAATAACTACCCTCTCCAGTATTCTTGCCTGGAAAATCTCATGGGCAGAGGAGCCTGGCAGGCTACAGTCCAGGCTACAGCCTGGCAGGTTGCAAAAGAATTGGACATGATTTAGGGACTAAACAACAACCACCATCAAAGATAGGGAACAAACTTTTGAAGCAAGAAGCTTTCAGCCTATACAGATGAGGACCACAGCTGTCTGAGAAAACACAAGCAAGAAAGGATTCTGTAAGGTGTGTGGACTCCCCTCCCTAGGGGCTCAGCTCCACCAGACCACTTGAACATACCCTCAAGGGCAGATGACTCAGCAGACAAGCTAAAAAGTATTCCAATGAAGCACATCTGAATTGAAGTTTCAATCTGATCTGGCTTGGTCTCCAGGATCTGGCAACTCTATCCATGGAAAATATTATAGGCCTAGATGGAATTTCCCTCTTTCAAAGATGATTTATGAGCAAAATACATAACATCAGATCTGTATATAAATATTACCCTCCCATCTGTTGCTGCCAGTCCCCTGGGGTCTAGTGATGTAAATAAATGCAATAATAAGGAGTATATTTCAATTGCAACTATACTTTAATAATACTGCAAAAAATATAAATCTAATATCATGAATAAAGGATATTTACTTTCTAATATATGTAAAAAATACATTTCATGATAAGAATTGTTCCAAGCATAAGAAAAAATTCAAATAATTGTAACCTAAAATATCAAACAAATTAAACATTGGACACCGAGAGAAAAAAAAGAGCTCAAGCAAGAAGTTTTTTAAATAAAGGTTAATAAGAAAAAGTTAAAATTGACTTAGAAGGTTTGATGAGGAAGTAATTTAAGATAACATAGAACCATTACAGTAATGAAAACCACATTAGAAGCTTCAAGAGTAAAAATAGAGATGGTTGGAAACAGACTCAAGGCAAAAACAGCTTTAAAAAGATCACATAAACAACATGGAAAACTAGAAAA
This sequence comes from Muntiacus reevesi, assembly GCF_963930625.1. Lineage (NCBI taxonomy): Eukaryota > Metazoa > Chordata > Mammalia > Artiodactyla > Cervidae > Muntiacus > Muntiacus reevesi. Next base: position 21,119,517 of record NC_089258.1, read on the forward strand.
AGTTTTGGAGAGAATAAAAATGTAGGAAAGCAGTTTAAGAAAATTCAACACGTGTGTAACTGGGATTTCTGAAAAACAGAAGAAAAATATATTGAAGTTCTGGTGGTGCTGGGACTTCAAGGATAAAAGTGTGAGGAAAAAAAGTCAAGTTGCTTAGAAGAAAGAAAATGGACTGACTTCAGTGTAGTTTTGAAAATAATTATTTTCAGTGGCAGAATACAATGGAGACATATACTGATGATTTGAGGAGAAAAATCCTGACTCCAGATGTTATGTATTCAAATTATCCTTCACTTAAAAGATAAGAGAAATATTTTCTTAAGCTTGTATTCTTAGTGCATATAGCATCTCTGTGTCCTTAAAAAAAACAAGGTTGATAAATCAAATCCAACTGCTGAATTTAATGCAGAATTCCAAAATTGAAGCCATATTGGAAAATGCTGTATCTATTCAGATTAAATATCTAATCTTTCATGGTATGAGAACAGTTGATACTGAAATTTATGCATATTAAAGATGTTGGCATATATATATACACACACACACACACATATGTGTGTGTGCATGTGTATGTGTGACTGTGTGTGTATACACACAAAAGTAACCACTAGAAGAAATAAAAAGAAACAATAAAACTTTTAAATTACTAAGAGGAAAATAAGTACACCCCTCTCCAAACACACCATTCACCATTCACCTAAGCACATAGACACTCACACATACACAATCAAAGTAAATAAAACATTAAATTTTACATATATATCACATATATGTATTACAACTATAGATATCAAATTTGTTAAAAGACCTAACTTCTTTGTTAGATCCAAAAGCTAATACAATTGCACACCAAAGTAAGAGATATATTAAAATTTACAAGTGTGAAATTAAAGGTTAAATAAGATTAATCATGCTATTGTATCAATGGCAATAATATTTGAATTTAAAGCAAAAGATGTTAAAATTATAAATTAACTCACTTTTCAATAATGCAGGGTATATTCACAATAAAGGTTAAAATGTCAGGGGACTTTATGGACCAAATAATACGTATCAACAAAACACAAAAGAAAAGATCTACTCAAGATACAAAAAAGAAGTACACAAAATTAAAGTATAATGGGAAATAACCCATTTCTTTCAGTATATCACAAAGTACAAATACCTGCCAAAATAAGAAACACAGAAAATTTAAGCAATGCTATTAATAATTTGTGTTAAATGTGATTTAAGTTTGTGTATTATATATACATAAAGTTCTGTTTCTTATAGACAAATATGCAATAATAAAGTAAATAAATAATAAAGAGTACACTTCAATTGCAATTATGCTCCAACAATGCTGAAAAAAAGTATAAATCTAACATGAATAAAAGCTAGTTGCTTTTTAATATATGTTAAAAATACATTTCAAGATAAAACTGTTCCAAGCAAAAGAAAAAAAAATCAAATGATTTTAATCTAAAATGTCAAAGGAATTAAAGCAAACATGGGACACTGAGAGAAAAAAAGAACTCAAGGGAGAGATCTAGTGTGTCTACCTTTAAGCATCTATCCAGCACTGAACTCATGAAACATTCATAAAAATTGACCACAGACAGGCCACAAATAATTTTAAATAGATCCCAAAAATAAAACTGGTAAAACTCACATTCTGCACTTAGAAAGAAACAAGAGATTGATAATATGAAATAGAGAGGTGCCAATATGATTCCCTTGGAGGAAGAATAATCTTTTTGACAAATGGTTCTGGGACAACTGGAATTCTTTCACACAAAAGAATAAACTTAGACCACTAATTCACACCATACATAAAAATGAACTCAGTGTGGACCATCAACTTAAATGTAAGGCCTAAATTCATAGAAATCTTAGAAGAAAATATACGGATAAGTCTGCAAATCCAGATCTGTGGATTTGGCCACAGATTCTTAGATATAAGACTAATGAAACAAAAGGAAAATAGATAAACTGAGCTTCATCAAAATTTAAAACTTATGCGCAATAAAAAAACATTATCAAGAAAGTGAAAAAACAGCACACCGAATGGGAGAAAATAATGGCAAATAATATATCTGTGAAGAGCCCAGTATCCAGAGCACATAAAGAATATACAAAGAACTTGTTCAACTTAGATAGAAGTACTAATCTACAAAAAGGAGTGAAACACCAAAAAGGAAAACTATATGAGTAAACTTAGAACATTTTAATTTTTTTCACTTTTTGGCCATATTGCATGACATGTGAGAGAGCTTAGTACCCTAACCAGGGACCAAACCTGCGCCCACTGCAGTGGAAGCCCAGCGTCTTAACCACAGGACCACCAGGGAAGTCCCTACAATATATTTTTCTTCTTATCTAAATGTTTGCAAATACAATTTTCTGTTTGAATGAAAATAATAACAATGCAGTATAGGGTTTATACTTTGTAAAAATAGAATGTTTGATAATATCATGAAAGAGAAGAGAAATAGATGTACATCACTGAAGATTCTCATACTGTTTGTAAAGTGGAATAATATCACTTTAAGGTAGTTGGTGAATTAAATATGCACACTATAAAGCCTAAAGCAACCACTAGAATAACGAAACAAAGCATTATGGTTAACAAACCAACAAAGGAGATAAAATAGAATCACCAAAAGTACTCATTTAATGCAAATGAAGGTAGAAAAAAGAGAAGGGAAAGAAGACATATAACAGAGCAAATAACACCATAACGTGTTTAAATCTAACTGTACCATTTCCATTAAATATACTTGACCTAAACACTCCAGAAGATAAAAATTGAAGGTGTTCAGAATGGGTTAAAAAGAGCAGTGCACCTCACACAATGTACTCAACTACATGTATATAATGCTTCCAAGAAACACATTTTAAATATGACACAAATATATTAAAAATAAAAGTAATGAAAAGATATCACACGAACCCTAATCAAAGCAATCTGAAGTAGCTATATTAGTATCAGAAAAAGTAGATTTCAGAGCAAAGAACAATATCAAGAAAAAAAAAGTCATTTCAGAATGATAAAGAGGCAACTTCATTAGGAGGACATAGTAATTTTATACACATATGCCCCCAAATAGGAGAACTTCAAAACCAAGAAGGCAAAAATAGAAGTGCAAAGAGAAATAGACAAATTCATAGCTTTAGTTAGGGTTTCAATACCCTCTCTCAATAACTGATAGATTAAAGAGGCTAAAAATCAGTGGTACATAGAAGACAACACAGTCAACTAACTGAACCTGATAGACATTCATAGAATATTTTACATACACACAACTGAAAGCATATTCTTTAAGTGTGCACAAACCATTTAGCAAAATAATGACATCATGGACTATAAACAAGTCTGAATAAGTTTTAAAAGACATGAGTCATGCATATTTTATATTCTCAAATCACAATGGAGTTAAATTAAATCAAGGAAAGGAAAACACCTGGAAAATCACCAAACACTTAGGAGCTGCCTACTGCACTTTTAAATAACCCATGATTCACAGAAAAGAGCAAAAGAGAAATTAGACGGTGTTTTAAACTAAATGAAAATTTTAAAAAACAGCATATTAAAATTTGTGAAATGATATTAAAATAGTAGTTAACAAGACATTTATAGTACTAAATATCTATATTAGAAAAAAGGTCTCAAATAAATTATCTGAGATTCCACTTTAAGAAATTAAATAAAATAGCGAAGGAAACAAAAATATAAGCAGAAGAAGGAACATAATAGAGAACAGAACAGAAATCAACTAAATGGAAAACAACAAAAAAAATAGAGAAAATCAATGAAACTAAAAGCTCTTTCTTTGAGACAGATCAATAAAATGGATAAATCTTGAATCACATTCAATAAGAAAAAAAGAGAGAAGACACAAATTATCAATGTTAGGAATGAGAGATGTCATATTAGCACAGAATCAAAATGTAATAAATTTATTGTAATTGTAACAGAATGCTGTGAACAACTTTATGCCAGCAAATTCAACAACTCAGATGAGATGCATAAATTTATTGATAGACACAAGCTACTAAAAATCACTCAAGAGGAAACAGATAATCTGAAAAGCCCAGTGTTTACTACAGAAATTTATTTTGTAATTAAAATCTTTCCCTCCTTACTTTCATACCCTGGATGAGATCCTGGAAGAGAAAAAAAGGACATTAGGTAAAAACTAAGGAAATATGACTGAAGTGTGTGCCTATTAATAGCATCAATATTTGTTCTTTAATTACAACAAATATGTAAGATGTAATATTAGAGAAAACTAGATGTGAGTTTTATGGGAACTCCTGGTACTATCTTTGCAAGATTTCTGTAAATTTAAAACTCTTGAAGGATAAAATGTCTATTATTTTAAAAAACTAATAAATAATATGGTGCTCCTTCATACACATGTATACACACAAATCCCTCCCACAAAGATAACTCTATGTCAGAATGACTTCAATGGTGAATTCTACCAAATATTTAAGAAAGAAATAATGCAAAGCATATACAATTTCTTCCAGAAAATTGAGGATGAAGAAGGTACACTTAACTCATAATGCTGTTATCATTTCCCAGTACCAAAATCTGAGATATTCTATGGAAACTACAGACTGATAGATCTCATGATTATGAGTACAAAAATTCTAAATAAAATTTTAGAAAATCAATCCAGCGATACAATTGATCTCATAATTTGTGAATGCCATTTGTGTGAATTTATCTTCTTGCTAAAATTTGCTAGCAATTCCCTAATCAATAGGAGGAGCAGAGAGAGTTGAGTCTCCTGATAGACATTCTCAGCTGAGATTCAACAAAGAACTGCTCTCTTGTCTCATTTCAGCTCTCATCTGTAAGCAAGGGTTCTTTTTGCAGTATGCTCAGCACTACTTAAAAAATTTTTTTTTTCTTCATTGTGTTAATTGTGGTGATGGCTCCATAAGTGTATATGTCAAAACTTAAATTGTATACTTTAAATATACACTTTTTATATTGTTTGTCAGTACTATATCTCAAAAAAGCTGTTTTTAAAAGGCTATGAGGGCTTCCCTGGTGGTTCAGTGGTAAAGAATCTGCCTGCCAATGCAGGAGACACAGGTTTGATCCCTGGTCAAAGATCACATATGCCAGAGAGCAACTAAGTCACTACACCACAACTATTGAGCCTGTGCTTTAGATTCTGGGAGCTGCAAATACTGAAGCCTACATGCTCCAGAGCCCACGCTTCGCAACAAGAGAAACCACTGCATTGAGAAGCCCATGCACTTAGAGAATGGCCCCCACTTGCAGCAACTAGAGAAATGCCCGAGCAGCAACAGAGACTCAGCACAGCCATAACTAAATAAACAATAATTTTTAAAAATCTATGAGATACTAACAGAGTTGCTTCCCAAGTTAAAATTCATAGGTGTGACCTTTACATTGCTAAATGAGAAATAATGACATAAATTAGTCAAAAATTAACCTCCAGAAATAAGAAAAATAGTAATCAAAAATGAATCAATAAAATCCAAAAGAAGAAGTAAATACAGAAAAAAGATAAAGAACAGACAAATTTCAGAATTTGTTCATTGTAAATTCCAGGGAAAGGCTGCTGCAACTACCTAAGCTTATTAATAAAAAGAGAGGGAAAGCATAAACACAGAAAATTAGCACTGTGTATAAGAATACAGTTACAGGGCCAGAAAAAAAAAAAAAGAGATGTTTAACAGGACACATTTATTGATTTGTGCTAATAAATTTGAAACCTTGATTAAACTGATTTTCTAGAAAAATATAGATAATAAAATTTGCTTGGATAAAACATGAATAAAATTGACAAGCTTTTAGTTAGATTTACTAAGAAAAAAGAGAGAAGCCTCAGACAAAAGCCGAAATTAAAGAAAAGAAATTACATTGGATACAAAACAAAATTTAAAGAGATCAACAAAAGTAAAATAATGGTGAAAGTTCTTAAAGTGTTATTGCCTACATTGCCAAACCCATGTACTTTTCAGATTTCAAAGAAAATATGATTCTGATTATATTTATATTGTTTGAAGCCTAGAAAAAGTAAAGAAAGTGAAAGTCACTCAGTCGTGTCTTACTCTTTGTGACCCCACGGACTATACAGTCCATGGAATTCTCCAGGCCAGAATTTTGGAGTGGGGAAGTCTCCCACTCCAAAGAAGAAGGGAAAGGCTCCCTTCTTCAGGGATCTTTCCAACCCAGGGATTGAACCCAGGTCTCCCACATTGCAGACAGATTCTTTGCCAGCTGAGCCACGAGGGAAGTCCAAGGATATGGGAGTGGGTAGCCTATCCCTTCTCCAGCAGATCTTCTAGACACAGGAATTGAACCGGGGGCTCCTGCATTGCATGTGGATTCTTTACCAGCTGAGCTACCAGGGAATTCATTTTATCTTAGTTTATTTTTCCCAAAGGGGAAGGATGGTGCCTCCACCTCAGAGATGGTAACTCAGGGAGATGAGGAGCATGGAGGCACACAGCAGAGGCCAGCTCCCTCAACTCTTCCAGGGTCTCCTGCATTGCAGGCAGATTCTTTACCAACTGAGCTATCAGGGAAGCCTCAGTCAGTTCTGTTCAGTCGCTCAGTCGTGTCCGACTCTTTGCGATCCCATGGACTGCAGCACGCCAGGCCTCGCTGTCCATCACCACCAGCTCCCAGAGTTTACTCAAACTCAAGTCCATTGAGTCAGTGATGCCATCCAACCATCTCATCCTCTGTCATCCCCTTCTCCTCCTGCCTTCAATCTTTCCCTGCATCAGGGTCTTTTCAAATGAGTCACCTCTTGGCATCAGGTGGCCAAAGGATTGGAGCTTCAGCTTCAACATCAGTTCTTCCAATGAAGATTCAGGACTGATTTCCTTTAGGATGGACTGGTTGGATCTCCTTGCAGTCCAGGGGACTCTCAAGAGTCTTCTCCAACACTATAGTTTAAAAGCATCAATTTGAAGCCTAGAGGCTTCCAAATTTATACAATGAAACTGACATAACAGTAAGTTTAGTACTTGACAAAGAGAACAAAGAAAAGTGAAACCCAGAGTTTGGCAGTATGGATATCCCCATTTAACAGATGGAAATCTTTAGGTTTTGAAAGCTCAGGAAATTTGTCCTGAGCCATATATTGGGTCAGAAATAGAGTTGGCATTTGAATCCTAGAAATCCATGGGGTCACAGAGTTGAATATGATTTAGCAACTAAACACAACAACAAAGGCAATATTAAAACCTAAATTATCAACTGCTATTTAGCTGTAAAAACCAAAAGCATTTCCTTTAAAGTCAGGAGAAGACAAGGATACTCACTTAGCCCTCTCTTGTTTAATGTCATTCTAAATACTTGGCCAAAGCAATTAAATTAGAAAAAAATATTAAAGTAAGTGCAAAAAATTAAGCCACAAAAGTACTGTAAACCAAATAGGTAACTTTTATAGAATTTCCCAAATTATAAAAATATTTTCTAAATATACTGTAAATTCCAGACATCACAAAAGAAAAGACTGATACATTTGGCTCCATCAAAACTTTGCACAGAGTAATGTTGGTGGGAATGTAAATTGATACAGCCACTATGGAAGATGGTATGGAGATTACTTAAAAAAAACTGGGAATAAAACCACCATATGACCCAGCAATCCCACTCCTAAGCATGTACCCTGAGGAAACCAAACTTGAAAAAGACACATGTATCCCATTGTTCATTGCAGCACTATTTGCAATAACTAGAACATGGAAGCAACCTAGATGTCCATTCACAGATGAATGAATAAAGAAGTTGTGGTACATATACACAATGGAATATTACTCAGCCATAAAAGGAATGCATTTGAGTCATTTCTAATGAGGTGGATGAACCTAGAACCTATTACACAGAGTGAAGTGAGTCAGAAAGAGAAAGATAAATATCATATTCTAACACATATATCTAGAAGAATTTATTTATAGGGCCACAATGGAGAAACAGACATAGAGAATAGACTTATTGGCATGGGGAGAGGGGAGGAGAGGGTGAGATGTATGAAAAGATGTATGGAAAGAGTAACATGGAAACTTACATTACCGTAGGTAAAATAGATAGCCAAAGGGAATTCGCTCTATGGCTCAGGAAACTCAAACAAGGGCTCTGTATCAACCTAGAGGAGTGGGATGGGGAGGGAGATGGGAGCGGAGGTTCAGAAGGAAGGGGATATATGTATACCTATGGCTGATTCATGTTGAGATTTGACAGAAAACAACAAAATTCTGTAAACCAATTATCCTGCAATAAAAAAAATTAATTAAAAAAATTTTGCACAGAGAAACAAAAGAAATAGACAAATACTATGGCATCATGAAGAAAAATTACTCACATTACATATAACAAAGAGAAAATACCTTAATATATAAAAGGCTCATGCAAATCAACAAGAAAAAAATGAGCAATGCTTTAGAACATGGCCTGCAAAGGATTTGAATAAGTGATTCAAAGTAAAAGAAAACAGCAACTATAGGAAACTTAAGAATAGATGCTCAACTTCACCACTAATATTTTTTTACACTAATTTAACAGATGCTAATCTAAAACATGATGAGATACTATTTCATACCCATCAGATTAAAAGCTTGACATTATCTAGTGTTGGCAAGGACCTGGGTAACTTTTTCAAGGGGAACGTAAGTTGGTATCAACTTCTTTGGACAGTCATTTGGCAATCGTTTTCAAAACGTTAAATATGAATGACCTTTGATCCAGCAACTTGATTTCTTAGGAATTCATCCTGCAGAAATGCAGTATTGGCATAATTGTACAAACACAGGCCCAGACACACACACACACACACGCACACACCATTGTAGTAAATGCATTGCTTTTGGGAGATTTTAATATTAAGCTCTTACTGTTCTTGTTAGGTATGAACTTTTCAGTAGCATTCTGAAATAAAACTGAATGCAAGCTGTCTCCATATCTCTAAAGGAAGGTATTGTGTGCTGAAAATAATTGCTCATTTGCATCCAACCTGTTGACGACTTCACTGGAGACTGGAGACTTCCACTTTCTTTTGTGCAAGCTGAGAAAGCCACCAGGGCTTCCTGGCCAGGCAGAGGACTCTAATTTACTTCTGGGAAAAGAAAGACGCAGCATTTTATAACTACTTGCTCCGGGACCGCAGACACAGGAATGCTTTTGTGAAACACTCCGTGGATATCCGGCAGCAGCTGTGTGGTCCCACTGCCTGGGAATGAAAACTGGCTCTGAGGCAGGGTAAATCTCTTTGAGATAAGGAACAGTGCGTTAGTAATGGACTGTTGCTCAGCAGCCAAGCCGAGCTGCTTCTGGGAAGAGAACTACCGCAGCCTGGGTTCGTTAGCAACACAATCTGAGAGACATGAATCAGTTCCAGGGGACAGGTCCCCAAGTGTGTAGTCAAAGGAGAGAACTCTTTACATATTTACAGAAGTTAAAATATGTTTTCCCTTTGGTTTTCGATGTAAAAAAATGAATTGTGAAATGCTATACTTATGGTCTTTAGAGGCTTCCATGATGGTTCAGTGGTAAAGAATCTACCTGCATTGCAGGTGATACAGGAGACACAGGCTCCATCCTTGGGTTGGGAAGCTTGCCTGGAGGAGGAATTGGCAACCCACTCCAGTATTCTTGCCTGGAGACTCCCATGTATAGAGGAGCCTGGTGGGCTACAGCCAAAAAGGTTGCAAAGAGTCAGACACGGTCTTTAGAAAAGCCTGTTAAATTTAGAATGACTTGTCGAATTTGCTGGAATTGGATCTTGTTTAGATGTTGGATAAATAATAATCAGTATTAATGGACAAACATCTCAAGATTGATATACTGGTCAAAGTAGGGATCTGGCATTTAAAATAATCTTAACACATTTTTTGCAAAGTGAATTCCTGGCTATGATGAGCTGTCTTAGGTGGCCCTTTCTGTTAAGGCAGAGCAACAACTGGACTTCTCAGATTATTTACTAAGAGTAAGTCAATTCTGAATAAAATGCCACCATCATATTCCATACGTGAGGTGTCATTTTCTCATGTATCTCAACAAGCTCGCAGAAGACAAGCTCCTCTAAAGTAGACTTGTGGAGGTAATCAGACACTACTATTGGACTCTAGATTTTTTTCCTTGAACACTTGTTATTTGCTGACAATGTGTAAGTTTTGGTTATCACAGAGTCACACACCTGGGAATGGCAAATGTGAGGCGCTGTAAGATGCCATCTGTAACCTGCACAAACCTGTACCATCCTATTCTTATTTTTAGGATGGTCTCCCTGAGCATCCAAACCCCCCTGCCAAGTACCCAGTCACCTAATTCCAGAGCCCTGCTGCATATTGTGAATCTTCAACCTGGGCTTTTCCTGAGATGGCAGAAAATGCACAGGAGAGAAGCCCCCAGAAATCCTCTTTCATCTCAAAGCCTTGTCGACTAAAAAATATAGTCACAACCTGAAAGTAGAGAGTTATTTTATTTGCTGGAAATGTTTAGGACTCAAAGTCTAAGAGATAGCATCTCAATAGCTCTGAGAAAACTGCTCCAAGGAGGCAGGACCTGGAGTCAGGCTGTGTTCAAGTTTACAACAAAAGGGAGCAGGCAGAATCAAGTTAAGGAATGTAGCATTCTGTGTGTGGGAAGATGCAAGCCTCTGGGCTCACTGAATTCATTCCTTTCCTATTCACCTCAGCTCTCTGCCGCCAATCCTCTTTCCTTGTTCACCTTGCTTCTTGCATTCCCCTAGCTCCTCAGCAATCACCGTGGCTCGTGGCAGCATCCCCTGGATGGAAGTTTTGGGAGCCCTCATTCACATTTGGAGGCCAGAAATCACTGATGGCTGTGACAATTCTTGTTTATCAGTACTGGCAGGAGATATTTTCATTTCACAGCCCTATTTGTTTATCCCTTGCCTTCAGCCTTCACTTGCAACGGACTGACGAATGTTCCTTCTCAGTTTCCTCCTTCCACCCACTGCATCCCATTCTCCCTCCGATGGCTCCAAGCCATTTCTACATTTCTCTTGCAGGAGCCCCTGTTCTCTCTCACCTTCATTAATTCAGCTCATTCACTCACTTCTTTTCTCTGCCAAACAGAGACTGGCCAATGAGGAGAAACACATTGTACCATAGAGAAAGGAAAGAAAAGGTTATACATACAATTATTTTAACTTTTTCCCCGTCAAAGGGTAAAGAGTTTCCCGTCAAAGGGTAAAGAGTTTCCCATCTTCTTTTAATTTTTTGAGCACTTGCTATATCACAGGGGTTGCCAGGGTTGGGGAGGTTTGAATAAAACACAATTTCTGTCCTTGAAGAGTTTACTGTTTCCAGCTTTGACAACTCAGACAAACCTCTCTAGAAAAAAGAAAGTTAGTTGTTGGTCTAAATAAAGTTGGTTTCTCTCTTACTCAGCAGGTCATTATTTTTCATCATTCTGAGGAGCACCCATCTTCCTAAGTGTTCTAAGAAGACAATTCTATTCGAAGCTGGTACTCCATCTTTTAAAAATTTCCCCCAGAAGATTCTACATTGGCAGTCTTAGGAGTATCTTTGGAGTCTATGTGTTCCTATCACTTTTTATGATGTTGGTTTCCCAGGAGTTGAGATTATGAATAACCAGTAAGTCAACAAAAACAGATGGTAAATTCTAGAATCCTTATTCTCCCCCTCTATGGCTTTCCAACTAAATAAGAAATGTAAACATATCTTCTAACTTGCTAACAAACCATTTGCTTTTGAAAGGATCTTAAGGTTTTAGAGAAACAATGAATTGAAGGTCTGGTGCTTGGAACACTTGAACTTCAGATGTCTTCCTTTTAAAATGTAATTCACAAGGACCAGTGCTTAGAACATTTCTTTAGTAGTTGCCTTTTGCTCACTGGTATACTTTTCACCTTTTGCAGATCAAGAAGCATAAGTAAGTGATTGGGAAGAGTCCTAGTCAGGAAACAGCATGAGACTACAACTGTGCATTGTTCACCAGCTCTGAGCACTGACCTGGCATGTATAATGAATTTGATAATTATTTTCTTTAATGAATAAGTAACTGAAAGAAAAGGAATCTGGGGATTTTACTCTCTGCCTCCCTGTTTTTCATAATCACAACACACTCTACACCATGGAAAACCCTTTCAAGTGTAAAAGACAAGATGTAATCTTTGTCTTTCTTATGTAGCTTCTTAGAGACGGTCATTGGAAACATAGGCTGGCATGGAGAAACTCTTCTGGAATGAATGGCATGCTGAATGCTGTGGTTTCACCCAAAATATCATGGGTTGGTTAGAATTCTTTTTCTGTAGATAATATGTTCAAAGGATGGTGATGACAAAAAGTATATTAGGAAACCTTCTGCAGCATATGTTACCCAATTTTGCCACATTCTTTTCTCTTGAACAGGGCAGTGGTACCCATGGTCCGTAACTCTGCCTGTTTCCTTAAGAAGTGAGGGGCATTGCCTGTGTTGATGTTTACTGACAGAAATCATGTAATGTGTGGTTGTAATTGCTCAAATTGTAAATATTATAAACCCAAACAAACCTCTACTGAATTGCTTTGTTTTTTTAGGTCATTCTTCCCAAGGGTTCAAGTTAAGTGAAGTCTCTCAGTCATATCCAACTCTGCAACACCATGGACTGTAGCCTGTTAAGCTCCTCCATCCATGGGGTTTTCCAATCAAGAATACTGGAATGGGTTGCCATTTTCTTATGTAAATTTTAAAGTGAATCATAACATTTCCTGCATGTAAAATTTGAAATTCTGGAGATTGTTCAGTTTTAGGGGTTGATTTGACTCTACACTTGCAAAAGCATCAGTAAGAAGATTCCAGGAATGCCAAACAAAATTTGAAACCTTCTTTGCTTAAAAAGAAAGGAATAGTAACAGTGACTGCAAGAAGATCAAACCAGTCAGTCTTAAAGGAAATCACCCCTGAATATTCATTGGAAGGATTGATGCTGAAGATGAAGCTCCAATATTTTGATCACCAGATGTGAAGAGCCAACTTGCTGAAAAAGACCATAATGCTGAGAAAGATTGAGGGCAAAAGAAGAGAGTAGTAAAGGATGAGATATTTAAATAGCATCACCGACTCAATGAACATTAATTCAAGCAAACTCCAGGAAATATAGAAGGACTTTTTGTCTCTACTTTGTCCTAGAATCCACTCTCCCCCTTTGCTTAATTTTTTTAACTTTTTATTTTGAGGTAATTGTAAACTCACAATAAGTTGTAACAAATAATATAAAGAAATCTCATATACCATTTACTCAGTTTTCCCCAATGGTAATAATTTGCAATACAGTGTCACAACCAGAATATTGACATTAACAAGTCAAGATACAGAACATTTTCATCATCTCAAGGATCCCTTTTGTCACACTTTAATAGCCACACTCATCTCCCCATGTTATTCCATTCCCATCTCTGACCCCTGAAAATCACTAATCTGTTATCCATTTCTACAATTGCATCATTTCTAGAATGCTGCATAAATGGAATCACGTATATCACTTATATGTGGAATATATAAAAATGATACAAATGAACTTATTTACAAAACAGAAACAGACTCATGGACTTAGAGAATGAACTTATGATTGTCTGGGGTAAGGGTGGGGAGGCGGGATAGTTTGAAATTGACATATAAACACTGCTATATTTAAAATAAACTATCTTTCCATGAAAAAAACTATACTTCAATAAAAAAAGGGAAACTTTTAAAAAAGGAATCATATAGTAGTGTATGCAGGGTCAGGAAGCAACAGTTAAAACTGGACATGGAACAACAGACTGGTTCCAAATAGGAAAAGGAGTACGTCAAGGCTGTATATTGTCACCCTGCTTATTTAACTTCTATGCAGAGTACATCATGAGAAACGCTGGGTTGGAAGAAGCACAAGCTGGAATCAAGATTGCCGGGAGAAATATCAATAACCTCAGATATGCAGGTGACACCACCCTTATGGCAGAGAGTGAAGAGGAACTGAAAAGCCTCTTGATGAAAGTGAAAGAGGAGAGTGAAAAAGTTGGCTTAACGCTCAACATTCAGAAAACTAAGATCATGGCATCTGGTCCCATCACCTCATGGGAAATAGATGGGGAGACAGTGGAAACAGTGTCAGACTTTATGTTTTTGGGTTCCAAAATCACTGCAGATGGTGACTGCAGCCATGAAATTAAAAGATGCTTACTCCTTGGAAGGAAATTTATGACCAACCTAGACAGCATATTAAAAAGCAGAGACATTACTTTGCCAACAAAGGTCTGTCTGGTCAAGGTTATGGTTTTTCCACTGGTCATGTATGGATGTGAGAGTTGGACTGTGAAGAAAGCTGAGCGCTGAAAAATTGATGCTTTGAACTATGGTGTTGGAGAAGACTCTTGAGAGTCCCTTGGACTGCAAGGAGATCCAACCAGTCCATCCTAAAGGTGATCAGTGCTGGGTGTTCATTGGAAGGACTGATGTTGAAGCTGAAACTCCAGTACTTTGGCCACCTCATGTGAAGAGTTGACTCATTGGAAAAGACCCTGATGCTGGGAGGGATTGGGGGCAGGAGGAGAAGGGGATGACAGAGGATGAGATGGCTGGATGGCATCACTGACTTGATGGGCATGAGTTTGCGTGAACTCCGGGCGTTTGTGATGGACAGGGAGGCCTGGTGTGCTGCGATTCATGGAGTCGCAAAGAGTCGAACACGACTGAGAGACTGAACTGACTGACTGACTGATAGTAGGTTATCTTTGGAATTGGCTCTTTATTTCAGCATAATTTCTTGGACATTTATCCAAATTGTATCAATAGTTTGTTCTTTTCAGTGCTGAGTTATCTCCCATCTTATGGAGTATTGCAGTTTATTTAACCCTTTGACAGACATCTAAATTGTTTTTGGTTTTCTTTTTTACTATTAACAATAAAGCCACACTGACCACTTGTGTGAGGTTTTTATGTGAACTTGAGTTTTCATTTCTCTGGGACAAATGCCCAAGAGTATAATTGCTGGGTTAAATGGCAGATACATGTTTCAGAAGAATAAGTTTTTCTTGGAGTATTTTGTGTACGTCTGTTGGCAGTTTCAGATTGGAGGCTTCTTCATTTCTCTGAGTGGGATATAAAGTCTGCAATAAGAAAGCCCAGGGAACTAGCTGTCATGGCATGCCTTAAGCCCTGTGGTCCCTAGGCAGTCTACTTTCTTTTTTCTACCTTTCAGCATCTTCTAATATTTGTGGAATATTATGTTATGGCCAGGGTTTTTAGTGTTAAGAAGGAGGATGAATGTCGCTATTCGGTGCTACTGGATGGGATGTCTTCCTTTACTTTCTCCAAAATCTTCCCACCACCGAACAGCATACCGGATACTTATTTATTTACTTATTTGCTTATCCCTGATGAGAACAGAGTCTCTGTAAATCAGGAAATTGTTATTGTTCTCTGCCATCTCTCCGGAGCATAGAAAAGAACCTGGTTTAATAAAAACCTGTGGAATAATGCCTTTTATAGCAACATGGATGGACTTAGAAAGTGTCATATGAATGAAGTAAGTCAGACAGAAAAGGAGAAATATCATTTATGACATCTCTCATATGTGAAATATAAAAAGAAATGATACAAATAAACCTGTTTAGAAAATAGACTCAGAGACTTAGAGAATGGACCTATGTGGTTGCCCGGTGGAAGGATGAGAGGTGAGGGATAGCTAGGGAGTTTGAGATGGACATATACACACTGCTGTATCAAAACGGATAATCAACAAAGACCTACTGTATAGCACAGGGAATTCTGCAATGTTATGTGGTAGCCTGAATGAGAGGGGTTTGGGGGAGAAAGGATCATGTATATGCAGGCCTTTTGCTGTGCTGGTGGCTCAGCTGGTAAAGAATTGACCTGCAATGCGGGAAACCTGGGTTTGATTCCTGAGTTGGGAAGATCCCCTGGAGAAGGGAATGGCTACCCACTCCAGTATTCTCATCTGGAGAATTCCATGGACTGTGTAGTCCATGGAGTCGCAAAGAGTTGGACACGACTGAGTGACTTTCACTTGGCTGCCCACCTGAAACTGTCACAACGTTGTTAATGGGCTATACTCCAACACTTGAGGCCAATTCATGTTGATGTATGACAAAGCCAACATAAAATTGTAATTACCCTCCAATTAAAATAAATTAACTTAAAAACAGGAAAGCACTATTTGAAGAATGAAGAAATGAGCAGGTGGTTGCCAGAGGGAAAGAGGTTTGGGGACAGGGAAGAAACGGTCAAGGAGGTCAACAGATACAAACTCCCAATTATAAAATCAAGAAGTCAGGATGATGTAATTTATAGCATGTTGATATAATCAATAATATTTCAGAGCATATATGAAAGTTGCCAAGAGAATAAATCCTAAAATTTAGCTTTGTGTCTTTCTTGTAGCCACGCGTTCCAGGAAACAAACTCACTCAGAACGACAATGCAGATAGTGGAGTGCAGTTTATTACACCGGTGGGCCCAAGGCAGAGTCTCCTCTTAGCCAAGGACCCCGACCAGCACTTGTGAAAATCTTTTATACCCCATGTGTACATGTCCAAACCCACCACCCCAAATTCCTTGAGACTTACATAAACAAAGGAAGGGTAAATACAATCCCAATAACCCCATCACTCATGTGCCATGTGCTCAGACAGTTAAACAATTAGCCAATAATCAGTAAGCCCGGGGCTACACTCCGAAAGGTACAGAAAAATTTATGGCCTGTCTGGCGGAAGGGGTAATTAGTGTATGTGTTCTCTTAGGCAATGAGTAACCTGGATACGATCTTCAAGGTTCCCCTGTCCGGAGTGGGTCTTATCCTTCTGCTGTCGTTTCCATAGACACTAAACACAGAATTCAGAGTCCATTGGAGAGGTGGCTGAGCATGATCAGCATGAACGGGCCTAAGACGGAGTCCAGGCCCTGTGAATTCCTTCTTCATCTTGACAAACTGTAGCTACACTTACTGTGGCAATCATTTAATATGCACACAAATAGCAAATCATTAGTTTGTACACCTAAAACCTTTGTATCATATATCAAGTATACTTCAACTAAAAAACTTTCCAAAGAGAAAAACAAAACCTTTCTTTTCCTTATACTATCTCTTTGGTGTATAATAACTGTGAATTTTCTAAAACTGGACAATAATATTTTGGTGAATATTGAAAAAAGTTACTATTCCCCCTCCCGAGATTAGGTCCCTTTATACTGATACCATTAAAAAAAAATCTCTGTGCAATTTTCACCTTTTCGTGTTTCATGTCTGCAAAGGAGCATACCATTTTACAGGGGGTAAAAAGAAAAATCACCTGTGTACTTTCCCTCCTGACCCTCCCAGCTCTGAGCATATCACCTGCATACTCCTGGCCAAATCAGTTACTTCTTCTTGCCAGGTCCTTGCAGCAGCCTCTCCCCGCCAGCCTTCTGGAGTCCCAATCTCACCTTCCTGCTGGACCCAGGCCTCAGAGGGCAGTGGGGAGGTCTCTGTTCAGGGATGCGCTATTGACAGAAGACTCTTCTTGATCAAACTCCAGCCACATTCCTCTGAACACCTTTCCCAAGTAGCTCTTGGCTTTGGACTCCTATGTCTGCCTTTAAATTCCCACATTTAGCAAAATTCCTGCTAAGTGAGTTGAGGCAGAACACCTCACCCTGAATATCTGATCACTCTCAATATTTGATCAAATGCCCTCATCATACTCCCTCTTCCAGGTGATATCTGATCACCCTGGCTGCCTTCAGCATTCCACTCAAGATGGTTTGGCAGAATCTCCCCTTACCTGTGATGCTTCCTCTTAGTAATTTTCCATCCACTGTCTGCCGCCGGGCTCCTTGACGGTACATTTCCATTTGTCCATCATATACCTGGAATCAAGCCCAGTTCTAAACTGAGTTCTCTTTTCATGTGTTGCTGTTACTCCTAAATAAAATCTGCTTTCACTGTTTTCACATCTGTCTGACTCTGGCTTTCCTTAACACTATGATCCCAATACCCCACACTGGAACTCCAGATGCCCTTCCCTGAAAGCACAGGTTCCCATAGCAGTGGGCTCGTCTGTCCTGTGGTCAGCACATTGGGATTAAACTGGCATTTATGGGTAGGCTTGGAGCCTCACTAGTTTTTACTATGTCAATAGAAAGATGAGTTTTTGGTTCTAAATGACTGTTGTACAAATGAGATTTCAAAAAGTGCAGTTTTGCTTCCAATTCTGGCCTAGTTATCCTGCCTTTTTCTCAATCCAGCCTTCCAGGAACTGGATCCTACCTGCACTGGCTCATCTCAACTCTTTGGTAGGTGTTCAAATCAGACAACTGCATGTTTACTTTTTGATGCCTTTTCCTTCACCCCTTGTTTAAGATCCATCACTGAGTCCTGTTGATGAGACTCTTAAGACCTTGTCCAATTCTGTCTTTCTCAGTATCTTCATCCTGGCAAGTCCCTGAAATGCTGTGTGTGTTTGTTTGTGTTCTTAGTCACTCAGTCATGTCCAATTCTTTGCAGTCCCATGGACTGTAGCCCACCAGGCTCCTCTGTCTATGGAATTTTCCAGGCAAGACTATCACAGTGGGTTGCCATTTCCTACTCCAGGGGATCATCCCAACCCAGGGATCAAACCTGTGTCTCTTGCATCTCCTGCATTGGCAGACAGATTCTTTACCACTCATGCCGCCTGGGAAAGGCTATTTGATGTCTGACAGTTCATTGTCTATGTGGCAGCCACAATGATCATTTGGAAACCTGTCTCACTGGCTATCGCTTCCCCACTCAATGCCTGTGCCAACTTTGGTCAGATGTAGAATAAGGACAACCTCTTCACCCACTTTCATACCAGCAGAAGCTGGCCCTTGCCCTCTTCCTTAAATTCCTCTCTTCCCTGCTTCCCTTGTTCTCATTAAGTTTCAACCTCACAGGTGGATTTGTTTGGAGACGCTGAGCTCTTATCACCAGCACTTACTGCTGGCTCCTCCTTCCGCCTCTGAACCTCTTCAATGTGTACGTGACTGTATCCTGCTTAGTATTTTGGGCTCAGTATAGATGCCGCCTTCACTTCCTGGTCTCCCAGGACAAAGCAGTCACTCTATCTTACCCTATATGACTGTAATTTAAAGTCCTGGACAGCATGTGCTATTGTGCTCACATAGGTAGAGATGGTTGGTGATTTACCATCTGCTCCCACTAAGTGTAATCTCCTGATACAAGTGTTTGTTCTACACCATTGTATCTCCAGTGTCCAAACAGGAACATAACATATGGTACAGTCACTACTGGTGGCCTGGGAACATAACCCAGTGTGGTCCTCCTCTCCTTCCAGAAAGAAGATGGCCCACTGAGGACATGAAACCTCCCTTTGAGCTTCACCTTGGCCTGCTGGAGTGGGAATGCATGACACTCTGGACCCCTGGACTGTCCTGAGAAGCTCAGAGAAGCCTCAGCAGCATGTGCGTAGTACCTCTGTATGTCCGTGCTCGGCGAGGCCCTGTTTGTGGGCTCTGATGGCTGGGTTTGTTTTTCTGCCTCGTGGGGCTGCAGTATTTCGTTCTGGAAACCTCATTCAGATGACATGGCTGTAATGGCTTTTGCAGAAGGTCAGTTGCCTTCTGAGAATCTGATATTCGCCAGCGAAGGATTCAAGACTTCCTCAAAATATGATGGGAATAACTGTCTCCGGATTTCCCCTAGGAATTTAGGGGGGATATTTTTTCTCTTCTTAAATTTAAAAAGAAAGAAAGGAATTGCAGTCTGTGTTGTGCTTGGAAAGGAGGAAGAACCTCCAGATGTTCTTTGATTTCTGTTTCGATGCAAGGACAGCCATTTTCAGGCTGTTTGCGGGGCATTGCTTAGCATGGAAGAGAAAACCCCCAGAATGGCACTGTGGGGGCAGGGCCTCCTGTCTACTAAGGGCACAGGTCAGGGCATCCTGTAACTTCACCTCCTTGGTGAACCATATGGACCAGAGAATAAGGATTAACAAGCATTTCAAACAAACAAGATCAAAACTTTCATTTAGTGCTTGCTGTGTGTTAGACAACAGAAGCTTATTCTATGATTCATTTAATTCTCATGCCTGTGGGCAACTCAGCCACTCAGGGCCCCAGTTTCCTTATCTGTATGATGGGCATAACAAGAGAACCAAGCCCTTTTTTTGTGGTGAGGGTTGGCACACCTCTTTTGCCTTCTGTGTGGCCACACCTTTCTAGCAGCACAGACAAGTTTGAGTGACAAGTGGAAGCCAAACTCTGTGCTGGGCATTGGAGGTCCTTGACCATAGACTGTGGCAATGAGGTGAACATATGTCCACCAAAAAAAAAAAATGCACAACCTAAAAGTTGATAATTTTGTTTCATTTGAGGATGTTACTGAAGACTATAGCCTGGGTAAGCAGCCTCTCACTAGCTCCAAGGGACTGTACCAAAGAGGAAAATAAAGAGCCAGGATATATAGGAGTTTTTGCTGAAAGAAAGAAAGAAAGAAACATTTAGTCAAACATCAAAAGGTTGCTGCTATCACAAAAAAAATCAAGGTCTCACGTTAATGGTTTTAATGCATTTCTATTTGGGAAGATGCAAGAGTCTGGGCTCATTGAAATGATTCCTTTGACATGCATTTTAACTACATGGCTGGTGTCTTGAAAACAGGCATAATTCATTGTTTATAGGAATGGCAGGCAACATCTATCATTCACAGAGAGATGGTAAACAGCTTGGTTGAACATATGTATAAATGCCTCCTCCTATAACTTTGACTATAGTTTCTGGAATGTCCATCTTCTGCCAGGTACTGTGCTAGGGCTCCGGTTACATTATCAGTCAAAAAAAGATATTGGTTGACACCTATTTTAGGTATCAGGCCAGGTTCTGGGTGCCAGGGAGACGTCTTATTCTGCACCAGACAGAACATGCATTTTCCAACTACCCCATGATCCAGTGGGCATAGATGTACACTTGCTCTTCATGACAATTCTAAGTAGTGGCAGGCACCCCACTTCATACAGGAAGAGCCAAGACAGAAGTCAGGAGGTGACTTGGCTCTGACCTGAAGGGCTAGGTGTGAACTTGGTCATGCGATTCCCGGGTCTGTGAGCCTGCATACTCCCTTTCTGAGCCTCAGTGACATGAAGACAGAAACATCTCAAAATTGTAAGTAACTCTCAACAGATGAGAGTTTTAGACCATCATCAAGGTAGATAACTGCCAAGTGGTTTATGATTCACAGCCCAGGTCTGACCTCCCATCCCGGGCTCCTTGCACCAGTCTCAGGGCCCTCAAGTTGGATGCCATACTAAATGGCAGCATAGGGAATGAATGAGCACAGTAATGATGCTGCAGATTTCTCAGGAGAGGTTTCAGAGGGAGGGGCAGGTAGAGAAGACTTGTAGCAAGAAGGCAGGTGGCGTGTCCTCCACAGGACAGTGGAAGAAAAGAGCCTGGAGGAGGCATTTGCATGGCCAGGCCAGTCAGAAGCTAAGGGAGAAGAAGTTGTAGGCAGTAAAGATGAAAATGAGGTTTGGCTAGCATGTGGAGAGGAGAACAAAGGCATGGGAACCGTTTCTGCCTGCTCTGAAGGCCAGGCCAGAGTGTGAGCTCCCAGGGTGCCTCTACAGCTGGTTAGTGCAGAATTGGGGTATCAAGCCTGAATTGCTGTGTTAGAATGCCTCATTTTGTGCCATTTATTTCTACAAGGGGAATAAATGCTTAATGTTGCTTATTTCCTGACTCAGGGGAAGAGACTCAGGCAAAGAGGTGACCCAGGACCCATGAGTCCTTCTCCTGTGATGGAGGGGCGATGACCCAGAACATCAGTGATAACAGAGAAGCAAAATCAGGGCTCCTAGTGGCCGATCCCATGGTGAGTTCAGCACAACGTTCTGAGTGCAATAGAGAGAGGTTATAACAAGTCCCTGTTTGCAGAGTCATAGAGGAAGGAATTCTGCTTGGAGGAGATCCTGCTTGTACTTAGAGGGGCCCATGCAGGTCCAGGATTGCCCAGCGCTTGCAGTGCTCCTGTCCTCCTAGTTTTCACTGTGACTGTGCGCTTTCATGTCTCATTTATTGATGTTGCTATTTAGTCGCTCAGTTGTGTCCGACTCTTTTTGGGACCCCATGGACTGTAGCTCCCCAGGCTCCTCTGTCCATGTGATTTTCCAGGCAAGAATACTGGAGTGGGTTGTCATTTCCTTCTCTAGGGGATCTTCCTCACCCAAAGATCGAACTTGTGTCTCCTGCATTGACAGGCGGGTTCTTTGCCGCTGAGCCACCTGGGAAGCCCCTTGTTTCTCATCCCCTGACACCTTTACTTGAACTAGAGGAAGGTAAGCTAATCTTCCTGGGTTAATGCCAATTCTACACTCCAGATGGGTTTTGTACCCCGATTCCATGCACATGTGTGACCTGATGGAGTACAAGAGCCTTTGCATTTACTGTCTGGCTTCATCCTCCTTTCAGCCTCTTGAATGGTGGAGACCAGGTGCTATGAGACCCTCTCATAGGTGCAAAGAGATTAAGCATCTGCCTGGGAACCAGGACTGGAGCTGGATTTCAGGTCAGTAGAAGCCAATATCATGTCCTAGCAGTGATTCAGGTTTTGTAAAGCTTTTATTTTTTTAATAATAATTATAAAACACAATAGAGAATGCCAAAGAAAAATAAGTTGTAATAATTGTTAATATTTATTGACCTCAATGTCAGACTCAAAAAGCATTACCTCAATTGAATGGACTCCAGGAGTGATCTATTAACACTATCCTAAGAAGCCTGGATTTGAGCTGGTACACAGGCATCTATGAGGACATAATTCCCTGACTGGCCATGGATTTCAGTGGAAGCCAGCACTGTGAATGTTGGCTGTTCTTTTACCTGGATCAGCTCAAAATTTGTTCATGTAAGCTCCCATTTCCACAGAGCCTGAGGAGGCTCTGCACATCATTTTGTGAGGGAAAGGTGGCTGGCATTGAGTCTACATGCTCTTAAACAGCTCTGCATCCCTGCATATGCTGGTGACTGAGGGCTGGCAGTGAGTCCTTCTGGACTCGGATTAAATAGAAGTTGCCAGGATCTGTGTTTTATCAGTACTTTAAAAAAAATCTAACGTGGTCAAAAGGAAATTATTTTGCTTACCATTTTGAAATACTGAGGGAATGAAATACTTCATAAAAAATTAGGCAGGCCTGTCAGGTTTGATTAAAATGGCAACTTTATGACTGCAGAGGTCTAGACCCAAGGTTTCTTGTTTGTTACTTTCTGACCCTGGAGAAGCAGTTCTTGAACACTGCCTCTGGGGTGATATTCTAGAATGATAACAGTCATGGGCAGTCCCTGGAACCACCTGGGCAAAGAGAAAGGGAAGGAAACGTTCATTTCTCTGCTGTGGGAGTTTCCTTTCTCCATCTCTTTCCTGTTAGTTCCACCTTTTACCTCTTCCTTCAAATCTCCATCTGCCCCTTTTCTTCTGTTCAGCAGACATTCTACCTTCCTGGCCAGTTCATGACCATATACAGATTAGGGAGAGTTTTCTGTCATAAAATGTTGTAAACCCAGATCATGTGCTGCCAGAATGATGGGTTTTTGCCATGATGAAGCACCTTGTGCACCTCGCAACCTGTACAGCTGGACACAATACCTGACTCACCTCCATCTCAAAAAGGTACTCAGAATGATGCTCTTCATGTCCCCTCTGACTCTGGAGAATGTGCCCGTGTGCTACCGAAAGGTATATGTGGGGGATCTGACTGTTCACCACTCAAAAGCCAGTATACAGCCCAGGTTGGTGGAAAGGAAAGTTTGCTTTATTTCAGATGTTGGCAACTGGTGGGGAGGGTGGCGGTCATCTGTCCAAAAGCCAATTTCCCCACCCTGCCTGACAAGCAGGGAGTGATAACTTTTATAGACAGAATCCGGGCGAGTGGGAGTTACATGTAGAAACAGCACAGTCATCTCTAACAGTCATCTTCAATTGGTCATCAGTGGTCTGACTAGCATCATCTTGGTTCTTTTAGGTACAGTTAATCTTCAGTTCTGGGGTGCACTTGTTCCCGTTTCTGTGCATCAATTCTCAGAATTGTGGCAGCTCAAGTCCTGGGTACAGTCTGTTTATCATGTAGCTAACTTCACCTCGGGTTTTAGTATCTATAAGACAGCTCATAGGATATGGCTCAGAATATTATCTATAGCCCTTGAGAAAGAACTAACAGCCCTTGACTATGCTTAATGACTACATTATTATTATTTAGTCTCCTTTGACTGTTTTCCTTTGTTTTAGCATTTCTCACTTTTCTGATTAAACTGATTCTTTGACTAAAGTTCTCCAGAAGCAAAAAGCAAGCAGAAGACATGGGAGGTGGGGGTTGGGGGGGGGGGGAGGCGGACAAGGACCATATGGTCCTGCTCCATTTCACTTGTTCCTGATGCCTTTCTACTGAGATGTGAATCCTCTCCTCTCCCAGCTCCCTTCCTGTTTCTCTAAAACCGTGCTGACTCTTCCTTTGACCCTCTACAACCCATTCATTTGGGGACCTCAATTCCATTTGTGGTCTGACCACTCAAGCCCCCTTACCAAGCACAGCCTCGCTTCTCTTTTCCTGGAAGCCTGCATTTGCTCATCCCTTTCCACATCTTGCCTCCCCCACCTCCATCCTCTCCTCGGGCCACTGCTTTCCCCGCATCCCAGACCCTCTCTACTATACCTGGACAGAATGTGACTGGGGTCCCACCCTCGAGCCTTGCTCTTCTCCCTTCACCCTCCCTGGCAAGTATCACTGGCATGGAACTCCCATTGCTCAAGATGGGGCCACAGCTGCCCCTCCTGCCCCTCCTCTGACGGAGGCAGGACCCACATGAGCTGCTAGGCACCCATCCCCCTCACACCCCCAACGCCTCTTACTGCCCCAAGCCCACACCCACAGTCCTCGGAAGAAGAATCGGCACAACTCTGACTCCTCTTTTCTATTCTAGGACCACTGACCCATCGCTTCTCCCACAGCCTCCAGGCCCTGCACACACTCCTCTCTGAGACCCTCGTCCAGCTTCTGCCAAAGGAAAGGCAGACGCCCACTTGCTGGGCAGGAGCACTTGGGGAGGACTCCATATGTCACCTCAGAGCCTGTCTGTGGATACGGTGTGCACACACCCGGGCTTGGTTAATAAGCCACCCAGCATCGGCACCTCCCACAGGTGGCACCCCAGCAGTCCATGGACACTGAGAATCTCCCTTCCTGGCACTGCCAAAGACTCGAGTCACCCACGGCCTCCTTCTTGCTCCCAGGACACTCAGGTCCCATTTCCTGCGCTCCCCGCAGCTACCTGGGCGTCCTGGTCACAGCCCTAGAGGCGGCTCTGAGATCCCAGAAGTTCACTTGTCCGACTACGCTTTCTCTGTGCCCTCCCATCGCAGCCTCGGGCTGACTGGGCCCCTGTTCTCAGGTCTCCACGAAGCCTGCAGCCAGAGGGAAGTGTTTCCTGGGCAAATGAAGAGGAAGGGCATTTTTACAACTATGCCCCTGAAACATTTGTTTGTTTTTCTTTCCAGCCCTCCTGTTCCTTTCAGAAGCTCCTTCCTCAGAAAGAGAAATAAGTGGAGTTTTCGGATCAGGCTCTGCACTCTGATATGGGATATTCCAATATCCAATATTGGAAATTCCCAGTTTGTTGCTCCAGAGGACCCCCTGGGCCTCTCAGCCACTCCCCCCAGCCCCACCCTCAGGCCCCACACACCAAGGTCCACGCCCTTCTCTGGCAGCCCTTGGCAGTGAGGGAACCAGTTATTTCCTTCTGAGATTTCAGCTCCCAATCCTTATTTTGCCAACATACACTTTTCTGAAAAACAACCAAAAATAGCCACAGCATATAACCTAGCCAGTGCTTGTATGAGTCTTTCTGCTTTTACTGTTTGTCTAACAGGACACAGAGAGAATGCAGGGGATTTATTGGAGCCCCAATAAATTTCACTGGAGATGAAGCCCATTTTTTAGTAGGTCAGTAGGTGACAGTGGCTAGCCTGTTTCAGCTCACAGCTTTCCACCCAGAGACTTCCATGTATTCTTGGAAAATGCCTGGTTTGTTTTGCTGTTTTCTTTTTTGCAATTGCATGATTTCAATGGTCTGTATAATGTAATTTTAATGTTCAACATATGTGTATGCTGTCTCTCAGTCGTGTCCGACTCTTTTGTGACCCCACGGACTGCAGCCCACCAGACTCCTCTGTCCATGGGATTACCCAGGCAAGAATACTGGAGTGGGTTGCCATTTCCTTCTTCAGGGGATCTTTCCTAACTAGGGATCGAACCCATATCACTTATGTCTCTTTCAATGGCAGGTGAATTCTTTACCACTGCACCACATGGGAAGTCTTTAATGTTCAGCCCACAGTCCCTGTTTCCAAAGAGTGGGGTCTTCCTGCAGAATCTCCACTCATGTACACAGAGAAGTGCCCCTGAGAGCTGGGCCTCATGCTGTGAAGAGCACTGGGGGTCCTGCACCCTGAATCTGATGATCCCTCTCCCCGACTCTGCTCCCAGCAGCTCAGAGGAAGAGGTGGGGAAGGATTCCTCAGGTTTCCTGGCCCTGCAGCCCCCACCACTGTGTGGTGCTCTGATCTCCCCCTAGTGGCAAATTGGTGGGGGGCCACGCGCAGAGACTGGAGTTGTGTCCTCCCCTCTCCCTCTGCACCAGCCAGGATCTGAGGTCTGACCCCCAGTGGCCCTTGCTCCCTGGAGGCCACTCTGGCTCCTCCACTCAGATGGTCTCCCTGCCGTTCCTACACTCAGGGCCTCTCCCCAAGGTGACCCCCTCCAGAGGGACCCTCAGTCACCTTACCCCTCTTAAAGCGGTGCAGACGCAGTGTCCTACCTCGTACATGGGGACACAAGGAGGCTTCAGAGCCCTTCTTCTTTCAGACGGAGCAGGAGCCGTGTGGGGGCCCAAGAAGGGGTGGGCGTGGCTTGGCATGAGGGTTTGGGTTAGTACGTTATCGTTTTTGTTCCGATTTTCAAATATGACTTAATAAACTGGTGAAAAGGTTAATCTGTTATTTTTATCCATATTTCCGTTCTCTCCAGTGTTTTTTCTTCCTTCTTTGTGCTTCAAGATTCTTTCTTGGCTACTGTTTTTCTGTCTAAAGAACTGATTTGGGGTTGTTCTTTAAAAGGACGCCTTTTCCACACAGATATGAGAGCCTGTGGGCAGGCAGCATGCAGCCTCCTGTGTGCCAGGACTTGGGCAAGCCTCATACAGCCTCTGGGGTCTGGAAGCTCCACACAAAGGTGATTGCTCCCTCTGTATGTGCAGTCTGTGTAGTAATTCAGTCGTGTCCGACTCTTTGAGATCCCATAGACTGTAGCCCATCAGGCTTCTCCATCTATGGAATTCTCCAGGCAAGAATGAAGTGGGTTACCATTTCCTTCTTCAGGGGATCTTCCTGACCTAGGGATCGAACCTGGGTCTCTCTCATCACAGGGAGATTCTTTACCGTCTGAGCCACCAGGGAAGCCCTGCATATGCAGTCTGCCTGCCCTAAAGTCCTCTTCCCCCAACCTGCACACCCCATGCATGTCCACCCCACATGCCGACTGCCTGATCCCCATCCATCACAGTCCAGGTAGGGGCATGCTGAGTTAACCAGCAGCTCCAATCTGGCGAAACCAACAAGGCTTCTCTGCAGTTTGGTGGCCAAACCACGTCTTCTTCAAGGAAGTCTGAACTCCTCCCAATTTTGTCCTTTGTGATTTCTCCTTCAGCCTTAGGAGAAACCCTATACTGTATAGATTTCTGTATGTCCTATAGTTATTATTTTATTATAGTTAATAATTCTTGTATTAAACTTCTCCCATTTAACCTACTGCTTGGTTTCTCTCTCTTGGTTGGACCCAGATTGATACAAAAGTCCAAATGATTGCTGACAAATGTGCAGAAGGGATCCAGTTGAGGAAGGATAGAGTGTCCAACCAATGGTCTGGAGCAATTGGATACCCACAGGGCAAAAAGGGAACCTAAGCATTAACTTTTCACAAACTGGGAGAAGACACAAAGCCATCAAAGGACTAAGTCTAGGAAATATATAGAATTCTCAGGACTCCACAGTGAAAAGAACGAGCCATACAACTCAGAAATGCGCAAGAGAGCTGAATAGATATTTTACTGAATAAGATACATGGCAAATAAGCCCACGAGATGAGCAATATCATTAGCCACCAAGGAAATGCAAAAGGAAGCCACAGTGGGACATAAATACCACACAGCTATCACAATGGTGAAAATAAAATGTGACAATTCCAAATGCTGAGGATGCAGAGAGGGTGAGTTACTTAGAAGTATCTGGTAGGAATGGAAACTGAGACAGCTCACCCGCCTCAGCACCTCCCAGAAAACAGATTGGCATTTTCTTATAAAATTAAACCTACATTATCAGCTGATCCCGCAGCTGCCTTCTTAGACATTTGTTTAATAAAATGAAGACATGTACTCACAAAAAAACCTATGCACAGATTTTCATAGCAGCTTTATTTGTAATAAAGAGCCAAAATATGGGAAGAACCAAAATATCCTTTAATGGGTGAATAAACTAATATCTCTTTACAATAGAGCATCACTTGGCAATAATAAGAAGAAACAAAATAATAGATGAAGCATAACTCAGTAATAAAAATTCAAACAACTTGGATGGATCATAAGGAAATTACAGTGAGTGAAAAAAGTCAATCCCTGGCATACAGGTGGCTGCATGCAGGCCTCCCACAGGCTCTCGTGTCTGTGTGGAGAAGGCTACCTTTTAAAGAATGACCCCCAAATCAGTTCTTTAGACAGAAAAATAATAATCAAGAAGGAATCCTGGGGTACGAGGAAAGAAGAAAAAACACTGGAGACAGCAGAAATACGGAAAGTGACAGACTGTAATTCCACTCGTATAACATTCTTGAAGGACAGAATTATATAGAGGACAGGTAGGTGGTGCGAGGAATTAGGGATGGGAGTGCGAGGAAATTGGGTGTGGTTATAAAACGACAACATGTGATATTTGGAGGCTTTCCTGGTGACTCAGAGGGTAAAAAATCTGCCTACAAGGCAGGAGACCTGGGTTTGATCCCTGGGTCAGGAAGATCCCCTGGAGAAGGAAATGGCAGCCCACTCCAGTATTCTTGCCTGGAGAATCCTAGGGAGCCTGGTGGGCTGCCATCTATGGGGTCGCACAGAGTCGGACACGACTGACACAACTTAGCAGCAGCAGCAGCAGCAGCAGCAGCAGCAGCCTTAGACATCCTGTTTAGAGGGCCCCTTCATCTGAGGTGTATCCGTAGGCTCACCTGTCCTTTCATTACTTTTATGTGTACTAGAAATAATTAAGTCTTTCATCCACATGCAGTTTTTTTATCTGCAAGGTATAAGGTGTTCAACATTTTCTCCAAATGGTTAGTAAATTTTCCAGTTCCCCTTCTTGAACAAAAATAATTTTTTAAATGCTTTCTTTCTCCTATATTAAATTCATACACACACACACATATATATTTGGATCTCTTCCTGAATTTTTTTCTATTTAATTCAGCTATATATCCTTAGCCTTTGTTACTGTGTTAAACTACTATAGTTTTCAAATATGATTCTGCTCTTACGTACTAAGTAGTCCCTTCTCCCATTACTTCAATGAAATGTACTAGCTACTCTCAAGGACTTTTTTTCTCCCAGGTAAAATTCAAAGTAAAAGAAACGACCTTGGAAGCTGTTTTCCAGAACACCACTGTTCCACTCTGCACATTCGAGCATGAAAAAAAAGTGAACGTGTTCATTGCTCAGTCAAGTCCAACTCTTTGCGACCCCATGACCGTACCTACTTGCCCCCATGCTGCAGAGCTGTCACTCTGCCAATCACAAGTGAAAATGGCAGATCCAACCTTTTCTTCGGGGTGTGCGCTTCCTCTCCTGCCTCGACATCACTGAAATAGCATGAAGAAAGGAAGGGGAGCCTGCGCCTCAGTCACGGAGGGCAACACCTGGCCTGGGAGCCTGCTCAGAACGCAACCGCAGCCTAGCAGGCAGCCCGCAGGAGGTTCTGCAAGGACAGAGCTAACGACAACCAGATGCTGCAATTTCCTCAGCATACCGCTCCCAGACGGGGTGGGCTGGGGGGTGAAGAGGTGGGGGAGTTTGGTCTAAGGGTCTGCAGGAAGGCTCCTCCGTGAGGACTCATTAGGATTCCTTCCAGGTCTAAGCACAGGAAATTGAGCTCTTCGGGCCAGGAGCCAGGTTAAACAGAACAGCCTCAAGACAGACTGCGAGGCAGATGTTGATGAGGTGAAGGTGGGAGGCACCTCTCCGCTCTCTCCCACAGGCCTCTGGTCCTTAGAGGGCAGGTGGACACCGTTCCTGCTTAAGCTGCAATAGTGAAAGTCATTTCCTGGGACTGAAATAAAGTCAGCGAAGCCAACAACTTCCTTATAGGAGAAAAATCAGCCCTGAGAGCAGGCAAGCGGCAGGGCAGCCCCATGGGTGAGCCGCCCAGGAGACACACGGGCCTTGCACACAGAAGGGTCACACCTACCTTAAAGCTCTGCTGTCACCGTCTTGAAATTCTCATTAATTTGGAATAAGAGGCCCATTTGCTCATTTTGTGCTGGGTCCATAAATTATGTATTAATAGTTGGTTCTAATAAACAGTTTAGGAAAAGGTAGGATCTTTTATTTCTAGTCAACTAAAGCCTTCTCAAGTTCAAGCCCCCATCAGCTAGAGAACATCAAATTATTCTTCCCTTTCTGTCTCGGGCTTCTGAGTACTCTCATTTCTTCTTAATCCTCCTGCCTCTATCCCTTTAATTTGTTCCTGATCTGCCTGGTTCTCCTTCCAACCTCGTTTGCACACCCGGCACATACCTCCCATGTACATGAGCGAGCCCCCAGTGTTTGAGATGGAGCCTTCATTGGGAAATGCTTTCTCAGCCACCCAAGAGAAGACAAGATTCTCCAGCTGATAACATCTTTCCCAGAAAGTCCTTGAGAAAGTGACTCTCTTTGTTTCAATTGGGAACTAAAAGCTCTTGAAAAATTATTATAGATTTCAAGAGATAGTTCAAGAACACGCTCTCTTAGGGAAATACCATGTGGAGCAGTCAAGGTGACTGCTTGTCCAAGAAGCGACCAGAGAGGCTGAGCACAGGCCAACTCTTGTTCAGACATGCTGAGGAACAGTAGGCATGGTTGACACACCAGGGATGACAGACAGGAATAATTCAGGGCAGGAAGGTATGAATGGCTGAGGGTGACACTTATCAGTTAGAAAAGGCTGAGATGGATGATACGGAGGTAGTAACAGTCTGTGACTTTGAAGGGCATGTTACTTGCCAACCAGCACCACTCTAGTATTCTGGCCTGGAGAATTCCATAGACAGAGAAGCCTGGTGGGCAAAGAGTTGGACGCGACTGAGCAACTTTCACACTCACACTCACTCATCCCCCAGCAGGGGCTTCCCAGGTGCACTCACACTCACTCATCCCCTAGCAGGGGCTTCCCAGGTGCACTAGTGGTAAAGAACCTGTCTGCCAATGCAGTAAGAGATGTGGGTTTGACCCCTGGGTTGGGAAGATCCCCTGGAGGAGGGCATGGCAACCTACTCCAGTATTCTTGCCTGGAGAATCCCATGGACAGAGGAACCTTAGCGGGCTACAGTTCTTTGGGTCAGAAAGAGTCAGACATGATAAAGCGACTTAGCTCAGAATGGAGCCCCCAAGCAGAAATAGAAATGGTTGAAGATAAGCACTGGACCTGAAGTGCTTTTGAGATTTGAGGATTGATCATGGTGACAAGCAGAGAAGGAGGAAGATAAATTTACGGAAGAAAAGCACTGAAAGACTAAGAGAATGGTGTGTGTCAGCATCAGCTTACAGACACACACACAGGGGGCCTCTCCAGCCTTCCGACTGCACACTGGCCCCTCTGCGTGGGCTTCCTGGACACCGCTGTCCTGAAAAGGAGAGGAAAGTGCATTTCCCAAGCTCCAGCCTTGCTAGGAGTCTCTAATATTACTTCCATGAGTGTGTGCTGATGGGTTTTGAAAGGGAGGAGGTGGATCATAAAACACAGCCCTGAACTGAGCCATAATCAGCTGCAGCTGCTGCTTGAGATGGAGGCCTGACAAGCAAATTGCATCATGATGAAGCATTCTGAGACCTGCCACATGCTGCTGCCAGCACGGGCTTGGGGGAGGGACCGGTCTATTATTAGGAGCAGCCCTGAGACATGAATGTGCAGAATACACTGCTCTGGGTTAAAACCACATTTGCAGGGAACAAACTACAGAGGTGCGTTCAGACTTCCCCCAAGCTTGCAGGAAGAGGATTTTGGACAACAATTTGCTGATACCTTTACAATGTTTTTTTTTTTTTTTTAATTTTTAAAATTAAATGTATTTATTTTAATTGGAAGATAATTACTTTACAATATTGTGATGGCTTTTGCCATACATCAACATGAATCGGCCATAGGGACACTTGTGTCCCCCCATTCTGAACCCCCTCCCTACCCTATCCCTCTAGATGGTCCAGAGCACTGGCTTTGAGTGCTTCATGCATTGAACTTGCACTGGTCATCTATTTTACATATGTTAATGGACATATTTCAAATTATTCTCTTGAAACATCCCACCCTTGCCCTCTCCCACTGAGTCCAAAAGTCTGTTCTTTATGTCTGTGTCTCCTTTGCTGCCCTAATGTGTTTAGACTTCTATGTTTTTCATCTGAATCTAAAAGACCCCTTCTTTATGAGAATGTGGTTATAAGGTCACCAGAAAATGTCCAAGTCAGAGATTATTTAAATAGAACAATGAAGGCACACAGGAAATGAGGCTGCTCTGACCACGATCAGGGTCCAGGGGATGCACTTGGTTCAAAGTTGGACTTGGAGTGGGAAAACCTCTCTGATCATGTTTCTAGATGTTTGTTGTTATTCAGTCACTAAGTCATGTCCTACTCTTTGCAACCCCATGGACTGCAGCATGCCAGGCTTCCCTGTCCTTCACTATCTCCTGGAGTTTGCTCAAACTCATGTCCATTGAGTCAGTGAGGCATCCAACCATCTCATTTTCTGTCGTCCCCCTCTCCTCCTGCCTTCTATCTTTCCCAGCATCAGGGGCTTTTCCAATAAGTCAGCTCTTTGCCTCCGGTAGTCAAAGTATTGGAGCTGCAGCATTAGTCCCATTTGCTTTGTATATTCAATATTTTCATTTGAAATAATTCCTTTCCAGATATGAAGAGGGGGAAATAACAGATGCTAACAAAAAGTTGCAATCCAAAAAGAAAAGATGTTAATGGCTACATTTCTTTTTCTTCTGAACAGCTTTTTTGTGGTATGATTGAAATGTAAAAAGCTGTACATATTTAATGTATCAGAGAAGGCACTGGCGACCCACTCCAGTACTCTTGCCTGGAAAATCCCATGGACGGAGAAGCCTGGTAGGCGCAGTCCATGGGGTTGCTAAGTGTCGGACATGACTGAGTGACCTAACTTTCACGCACTGGAGAAGGAAATGGCAATCCACTCCAGTGATCTTCCCTGGAGAATCCCAGGGACAGAGGAGCCTGGTGGGCTACCGTCTATGGCGTCACGACTGATGTGACTTAGCAGCAGCAGCAGCAGCATTTAATGTATACAACTCAAGGAGTTGGGAATAAGTATACACACATGAACCTATCACCATCATCAAGGCCATAAAAAATCCATCACTTCTTCAAGTTTCCTCTTGTCTCCTTTATTACTATTTGTGTGTGGCGGGGGGAGGGAGTGATAACACTTAAGATCTACCTTCTTAGATTATTTTAAGTAGAATAATGCAGTAGAATTAGCTATAGGCATTATGCTGTATAGTAGATCTCCAGAACTTATTTATCTTGTATAACTGAAACTTTGCATTGTTTGATCATCACCTCTTGCATTTTTGCCTCTCTTTAGACCCTGGCAATCAATCACCCTTTTAATCTCTGCTTTTATGTGTTGAGTTTTACTATTTTAGATTCCACATATGAATGAGATTACACAGTATTTGTCTTTAAGGGTCTGGTTTATTTCACTTACTTAATGAAATCCAGGTCCATCCATGTTGTCCCAAGTGGAATAATTTCCTTCCTTTATACAGAGGGATAATATTCCATATTTTACATTTATACACAGATACCTATACAGCACAATTTCTTTATCCATTAACCACTTGAAAGACATTTATGTTATTTTCATGTCTTGGCTATTGTGAGTAGTGCTGTAATGAGCATGGAAATTCAGATAGCTCTTCAAGATTCTAATCTAAACTCCTTTGGAATATACCCAGAAGTGAGATTTCTGGGTCACACGGTGGTTCTATATTTAATTTTTTGAGAAACTTCCATAATGGCTGCTCCATTTTCATTCTCACCAACAGTGTATAAGGGTTCCTCTTTCCCCACATCTTTACCAACAGTTGTTATTTTTTATATAAATGAAATATATTTATATTTTATTAGTCATCCTAACAAGTATGATGTATTGTTGCTGTTATTGTTCAACTACTAAGTTGCGTCCAACTCTTTGCAACTCTGTGAACTGCAGCATTAAAGCGTCCCTGTCCTTCACTATCTCTAGGAGTTTTCTCAAACTTGTGTCCATTGAGTTGGTGATGCCATCCAACCATGTCATCCTCTGTCGTCCCCTTCTCCTCTTGCCCTCAATATTTCCCAGCATCAGGGTCTTTTCCAAAGAGTCAGCTCTTTGTATCAGGTGGCCAAAGTATTGGAGCTTCAGCTTCAGTATCAATCCTTCCAATGAATAGTCAGAATTGAATTCCTTTAGGGTTGATTGATTTGATCTCCTTGCTGTCCAAGGTACTCTCAAGAGTCTTTTCTAGCACCACAACTCAAAATAATCAAAATTCTTTGGTGCTCAGCCTCCTTTATGGTCCACCTCTCACATTTGAACATGACTGTCGGAAAAATCATAACTTTGACTATACGGACCTTTGTTGGCAAACTGATGTCTCTGATGGTTTGGATTTATATATTCCTGATGATCAGTGATGTTGAACACCTTTTTGCATACTTTTTTATGTTTTCTTTGGAAAAGTGTCTATTTAGGTCCTTGGCCCATTTTAAAATTGAATTATTTGTTATCTGCTTTTGAGCTGCAGGAATCTTTATTTGGGTATTAACTCCTTAACAGAAATAGAATTTGGAGATATTTTCTCCTGTTCTGTAGGTTGCCTTTTCATTTTGTTTATTGTTTCCTTTAATATGCAGAAGCGTTACTTTGATGTATTCCCACTTGCTTACTTCTGCTTTTGTTATCTGTGTTTTTGGTGTCATGTCCAAACTATCATGACCGAGACCAAGGTCCAGAAGATTTTCCCCTGTGTTTTCTTCTAGCAGTTTTGTGGTTTCATGTGTTATATTTATTTCTAATCCATTTTAAGTTAATTTTTGATTTTGTATTTTGTAGCTTTACTGAATTTGTTGATTAGTTCTAACAGTTTTACAGTGGGGTCTTTAGGGTTTTCTATTAAATAAGATCATATCATCTCCAGAGACAATTTTACTTCCTTCTTTCCCATTTGAAAACCTTTTATTTCTTTTTTCTTGCCTAATTGCTCTGGCTAGGACTCTAGTACAATGTTGAATATAAGTGGGCAGAGTGAGGATTCTTGTCTTATTTCTGATCTTAGAAAAGAGATTTCAGCTTTTCACCACTGAGTATATTAGCTTATCATAGATGGCTTTTATTATATTGAGGTACATTCTTCTATATGTATCTTGTTGAGATTTTTACTAGGAAAAGATATTAGATTTTGCAAAATGCTTTTTCTGCATCTATTGAGATGATCATATTATTTTAGTCCTTCATTCTTTTAATGTGTTATATCACACATTGATTTGTCCCAGGGAGGGGTGAGCCTAGAGAGGCCAGGAGAATGCCCCGGAAAGAACCAAATGGAGGCATTTTCCAGGCCCACTGGGCAGGTTTCTTTCCATTGTCTTTCCTTTAAGCCATACAGTGGGGACATTAAACCTCAGGAGTGGGAGAGGAGATCAAACACATGAGAAGGCTCAGGCTGCAGACTGTTCAGCCCACCAGTATGGGCCTTCTAGCGGAATGAGGTGAAATCTTACCTTTGAATCAAGTTTATTCAAAGTGAAGTTTAGTCAATCTGTTTCTTTGAGCTTTTTCTTTTTCTTACTGCACGCTTTTATCACTATAATCTTCCCTCTTAGAACTGCTTTTGCTGTATCCTGTAAGTTTTGGCATGTTGCGTTTCTATTTTCATTCGTCTGAAGATACATTTTTATTTCCCTTTTAATTTCTTCTTTGACTGTTCAATTATATGTTGTTTAATTTTCTTGTGAATTCACCAACTTTTCTCCTGTTATTGATTTCTAGTTTCATACCATTGTGATTGGAAAAGGCAGTTGACATGATTTTGTTCTTTTGAAATTTGCTTAGACTAATTTTGTGATGTAAGTATGATCAATCCTGGAGAATCTTCTATGTGTGCTTGAGAAGAATGTGTCTTCTGATGCTGCTGGGGCACGTTCTATTTATGTTGTTAGGTCAGTTTGCTTAATAGTGGTGTTCCTGTCCACCATTTCCTTATTGACTTTCTGTCTGAAAAATCTACCTATTGTTGAAAGTAGAATATTGAAGCCCCCTACTAGAATTGTATTACTATCTTTTCTTCCTTCAGTCTGTTAATTTTGTTTTATATATTCAGCTACTCTGAGGTTAGTTGCATATGTATTTTCAGTTGAGTCTATGGTGAAGTCAGATGTCCATTTCACTCTCTCTCCCCCGAGAGATCTCCAGAGTGGAGGGGATTGCTCTTGGCCCTACTGCATAGACTTGAGGGAGAGGTAACTCAGGAGGAATGAAGCTGTCCTTGCTATCCTATTCAATGTTCCTTTCTCATTTCTGTGCTCTATCAGCTACTGTAATCTCTCGCCTAGAGTCCAGGTCTCTCTTGAAGGCATTTTCATGTGTGGACAGTTGTTCATCTTAGTGCTCCTATTAGGAGATATGGACAGAATGTCCTATTACACCCTCTTGCTGTCATCACCTCCTAATGGGTGCATTTCAAACAAGATGCAAAATGTACAAAGGAGTCAGTAAAAACTCGGTCTTGCCAATATGGGACATGTTCAAACACATCTAGGCCTTATGTGAAAGATCATATTGTAAGGAGGATAATTTGGGGGAGGTAGTTGTATAAACTCTGGCCCCCTAGTAGGGGTGGAGGGCATTTCCTCCACCTCTAGTGGGGACCTCTAGTCAACAGAAGGGCTCCACAGGAGGCCTTGGAGAGCGTGCCCACAGAAAGGGTCTGGTTCTTGTGTAAGAGCAGGAGTTTGAACCACTGATGCTGGCTGTGTGGGTGGCAGGAGAGTCAGAGGCCCACTGTTCTGGGTAGGATGGCTCCGGCCAGATGTGGGCCTCATGCAGGGGCAGCCCAGCATTAAGGACTAACTGAGCAACTTCAGTTCAGTGAGGAGAAACTGGGCTGACCTCCAGTTTCCTGAGTAAGCAACCAACAGAAGAAAGTGAACCCAACTGCAGGGGAAAGGGCTGCAGGTGAGCAATGCCCTGGGAGGGACAAGGCTAGTATCTCAGGCGAACTCCCCTGAGAGAACCAGATGGAGTCACTTCCTTGGCCCTCTGAGCAGATTTCCGCCCATTGCCCCTCCTCCCCGCCTTAGTGTGGGGGCCCTGAGCCTCAGCAGTGAGTGCAGGAAGAGGTCAAGCAGAAGAGACAAGCTATAGATGGTCCAGCAGACTCAGAGTGACTCTCAGACTATGAGAAGTTGAGAATAATCATAACACATCCATCAGGAGGCTAAAATAAGTATGAGTTCTGCTGGAATTTTCATCCAGGGCCAGGGGAAGTTACACCTCCACTGGATACCTTCTAAAGGTCTGTGCCTTTAAACAGACAAAGAGAATGACATTTTATAATTATGCTGTATCCTGACTGTATAAATTACACTTAGAAGGATTCTATTTCTTTTTAGCCACAACCTGGCACTAGCAAGAGCTGGAAATACTTCAGTGAACGAAGAAAACAGAAAACCTAACAACTGGAGCCAGAAAAAAAAAAACAAAAACAGGCTCAAACTATGGTCCAGAGGACAGGCTGCGACTTGGTTAAGGAGCCAAGAGAGTGGGCCCTGGGACCCTAGATATAGGGTGCATTTATCCTTGTCCTCTTCCTCCCCCCGCCCCCTCTATCTCCCCATTTGGAATATCCTTTGCCTCTTTGGATCAGCAGTTGGTTTGGAGTGATCTAACTCCAAAGGGCAACGTGTCTTTCATACTGAACATCCCTGTTTTCTGACATCAGCAGCATGAGGCACTCTTAGAGGGGGGCTTTGTGTAGCTCTCCAGATGTCTCTCGTCTCAGGGGCCATGAGCACTGATCACAGACCTGCAGGCCACACGAGTCTGCCCTGGGATGGCTCAGGCAGCCACAGGTAATCCTTCAAGTCACCTCAAGAGCCTGGTCCAGCCAGAAAACTTGCCAGCCACAAGTTAATAAAAGCAAATGTCTCGAAGTCAGAGATAAAAATGAAAGCAAGAAAAAGGTTTTGTTTTGTCCTTTGGACGGATTCTTTCAGATGAAGACAGAATTCTGCTACAGTGAGAGACTTCCAGTGAGTTCAGCAGCTCCAGAACAAGCCTGGGGACTTCAGTGACCTCACAGCTCTGTCCTCCTGACCTGCTGAAGCAGCGGGCATCCACGCTCATGTTGGTTGCCAGTCTGAAGTCATTGTCCACAGCCATTCTGAAATACCACCTGTCATATTGGCTTCCCAAGCTGCACTTGCGCCTCACAGAAGCCACTTTTCTGAGAAATTAAGCAGAAGAGGGCCGAGCACAGGGCCACTGCAGCCCCAGACAGCAGATGGGTGGCAGTGGCGGCTGACTCATAAGCTGGAGCCACTGGAAGCCACTAGCAAACCCCTGCCTGCTCTCCTCACAGAAGAGGCAGCTGCTTTCACCAGAGATGCCGAAAGCAGACTAAGAGTTGCTCCTTGATATTTTAGTTTCCTTTTCAACAAAAGAGGAAGCTGATGGCTCTCAGAAGTGTTATTTTATGCTGCTGTTCTCTAAATGAGTTTCTAGTATTTTGGAGAAGAAGCTGTAGAAATTTTGGAGGAATTCAGGGTAGATGAACACCCACCTCTGAGGCCCAGCGGCACCAGTCCCAGGCTGTACTTTGCCTTGTGATCACAGTGCAGTCACGTGGTCTGGGTTGCTTCACCAAACTCTTCAGGTTTAGTGTATTTTTCAGGTGCACTTTTCTCGGGTGTAGCCTGAAGATAATTAGCCTCCATCTCCCAAGGCTGTGGTTTCAGTTCCATGCGATATTGCATATTGTTGTTGTTTAGTCTCTAAGTGATGTGCAACTCTTGTGACCCCATGGACTGTGGTGTGCCAGGCTTCCGTGTTCTCCACTGTCCCCCAGAGTTTGCTTAAATTCATGTCCATTGAGATGGTGATGCTATCCAGCCATATCATCCTCTGTCACCCCCTTCTCCTGCTCTCAATCTTTCCCAGCATCACAGCTGTGAGTTGGCTCTTCACATCAGGTGACCAAAGTGTTGGAGCTTCAGCCTCAGCATCAGTCCTTCAATGAACATTCAGGGTTGATCTCCTTTAGTATTGACTCCTTGTTGCCCAAGGGACTCTCAAGTGTCTTCTCCAGCATCACAAATTTGAAAGCATCAATTCTTCAGCATTCAGCCTTCTTTATTAGGCATCAGGCCGAGCATGGGTTGCCTCTGTCTCCCTGGGTCCTCAGACCTCTGCTAAAGCTGCTCACCCTCCCAAGCACCCTTTTCTGAGACAGCCAAGGATGAAGGAGGCCGAGGGAGAGAGGAAGCTGGCAGTGGCACGACCCTTCCTCCTCCATCCCCCTGGGACCAGGAGGCCTGTGTGGAAGGTGGGCCGTGTGGGAAGGAGGTCGGCTTGTCCTGGACACCTGGGGAAGGTCTGTCTGGGCCCCACTGTCAATCTTTCATCAGGTTTCCCCAGCCCCCTGTGGAGTGAGTGTGTCTGTGGGATACCCGCACACTTAGAGGCCGGGTGAGAAGCAGACCTGATTAACCCCCCTTATTAGAAATGCAGAGCCCTTTGACATAGCTGTTTAAACACACCCCCCACACACACACACACTTTTCTTCTGCAGCAGAGACACACTCCGAGCCCTCCCCCTCTGATGGATGTGCAGGTTTATCACCTTGAAAATGAAGTCACTGGGCTGCCCCTTCCCACAGGCTTCCTCTTTCAGACAGAGTGTGGTCACTGCAGCAGCTCGGAAATGACCTTCCGCTCCCGGCAGGATGAGTCCCAGCCTGCACACAGGGAATTGGCTCACAGTAGAGAAACAGGTAACAAATAGCCAATTATCCTGGCACCATGCTTTGCTGGAGGCACTTTGAAAGCCCAGAAAAGTAGCCCCGGATGCCTCCTGGGCAGGTCAGGAAGCTTTTCAGAAGAGAGTATGTCCATGCTGAATCTTGAAAGATGTGCCTGGTGTTGTTGGAGAGACACTGTGAAAAGTGACATCCATCGGAACAGAGAATGAAATGGAAATCCTTCCCTGGGGACACATAAATGATAATGTCCAAGTGAATCATTATAAAGGTGGCCCTGCACAAAGCCTCCAGGCCATTCTTCATGCTGAGGACCCATCTCACGCCTTCACATTGTCCAGCATCATGTGAAACCAAAGGAGCTTTGGACAGGAGCCTCTCCAGGAAGTTTGCGGTAAGACACCAAATGAGAAGCAGGCTCCTCCTGGAGCCATAGATTTCCTGCTTACTCAAGACTAGGTTCCCCACAGGCCCTGAAAAATATCTGGTTCAGTGATTCTCACATGTAAATCAATTGAGTGCTTTCTTCAGATAACATTGTATGTGCGTGCATGCCAAGTCGCTTCAGTCATGTCCAACTCTTTACGACCCTATGGACTGTAGCCTGCCAGGCTCCTCTGTCTGTGGGATTCTCCAGGCAAGAATGCTGGAGTGGGTTGCCATGCCCTCCTGCAGGGGATCTTCCTGATCCAGGAATTGACCAGCATCTCCTATGTCTTCTACGTTGGCAGGTGGGTTCTTGACCACTAGCGCCACTTGGGCAACCCTAACATTGTATACAAAAGCCTAATATAAGAAACCCATACAAGAATAGTCTCTCTGATAGAAAGGGAGGGTCTCCCAGTCCAGGTTACAGAGATGTTCCAGCAAGATACACCTTACTGGAAACCCCACTTTCCAGTAAGGAAACTCACAGTTTTGAGCATCAGAATCTCAAAGTTTACTTGGAAAATACACTGTGCCAACTCAGGCTGCTCACGGGCAGAGAGGAGACTAAGGCCATAAAAGCTGGTCTTTCTACCTGCCTCCAGAGGAAGACTGAGCCTGTAGCCTGGAGTCATTCTGCAGATATAGTTCCAAGGCCAATGCTGATGTCTCCTTCAGGTCTTTGGTCTCCATGTTCTGTAAAAATGCTGGGAAGTGCTCAGGTTGCCTCATAAATGGGGGATAAGGAATTAGGGAGAAAGACTTTTGTATCAAGGGGAAATCCTGGGTGGCTCAGTGGTAAAGAATCTGCCTGCAATGCAGGAGACACATGTCCAATCCCTGGGTCGGGAAGATCCCCTGGAGAAGGAAATGGCCACTCACTCCAATATTTTTGCCTGGGAATTCCCATGAAGAGAGAAGCCTGGGGGGCTGCATACAGGGGGTCTCAGGGAGCTGCCATGACTTAGAGACTAAATGACAACAACAATTCTTATATCAAATATCTGCGCTCTGTAACAAACCATGCCAGAATTTAGTGGCTTGAGACAACAATGCTATTTCTCATGGTTCTGTGGGTTGACTGCTAATCTCAATCTTGTAACTCATATGTTCAACTGAAGATAGTGTTGCCATTTTCAGTGGTCCCATCCCAAAGAGATGGAGGCATTGGGCAGGCTTCCTTCTCAAATAGCCTGTAATGTCTCAACAAATCCATGTAGCTAAATTTTTTAAAAGTTTTAATGAAGTATAACTGATTTGCAATGTTGTGTTAGTTTCAGATGTACAGCCAACTGATTGAGTCATCCATACAGCTAAATTTGAAGTGCATTCTACAATCACTCATTCATTCAACAAACATTTGTTAGAGAGCCTGGAACTGAGGAGAAGCTGGTTGGATGGGCACCATTCCTGACCTTTCTGAACACACATAAGAGAAACAAGTAACAGTCAATTATCCCAGCATCACACTTTGCTGGAGACATTCTGAAAGCATGTAAAAGTAGCCCAGATGCTGCCTGGGCAGGTCAGGGAGCTTTCCAGAAGAGTGCATCCATGCTGATTCTTAAAAGATGTGTCTAGTATTGTCAGAGAGACACTGTGAGAAGTGACATCCATAGGAACAGAGGACGAAAAGGAAGACAATGGTGGATACAAAAGCTTGTCTAGTTTAGGAGATATCAAGAAGAACTTCGCTATTGAAAACAGTTCTTTCTTTAGAATAAGTTGTCACACAAGCAAAAGGGCCACTTTTCATAATAAGGGGAAGAAAATGTTGAGTGAACAAAAGTCTGAAGCACAGGTTTTATCCAGGAACCAGTGTCTTTGTATGTATGTGGGTGGGCAGACTGGAAAGTGCCCATGAGGTTACTGGTTTATATAAAATTTGAGCTTGATTTATTTACTATGGGCTTAATTTCACCCAAATAACTTGAAACTCTTGAGAAAGGCATCCAGTTGTGGTACAAGGATGCCATGAAGTCTCAGAGTCCCAGTTTCTGGCTGACTTTATCCTCTGCCATACTGAGAACTGACTCTGAGTTCCCCCGTCTTGGGACCTGGACTCCAACCTCTGGGTCTTCTCATCGTGGGACACGGCCTCCATCCTCAATACAGAATTAGAAGTCTCATTTTGTACTCTGGAAACTAACACCCAGTAAAAAATTAGATTCTTGCTAAGGCAGAAAGAAACAATGAATGCCGCATAGACAATCTCATTTCTCCACAAGAAACAGTTGGGGAATCTGGCTGAGAGACTAAAGAGACTGAATTCACAAAGGCTGCAGGAGGGATCTGAGAGCAAACTCTCCTCTCCTCGTCTTTGCCAGGAGACCACGTGGGGAGAGGCATGCATAGCAGAGACATTACATGTAAATTTTCTAGTGAAAGTGAAAGTCGCTAGTCATGTCCGAGTCTTTGTGACCCCACGGACAATACATGGAACTCTCCAGGCCAGAATACTGGAGTGGGTAACTTTTTCCCTCTCCAAGGTATCTTCCAAACCCAGGGATTCAACCCAGGTATCCCACACTGTGGACGGATTCTTTGCCAGCTGAGCCACAAGGGAAGTCCAAGAATACAGGAGTGGGTAGCCTGTCCCTTCTCCAGCAGATCTTCCTGACCCGGGAATCAAATCAGGAACTTCTGCATTGCAGGGTAATTCTTTACCAAGTGAGTTATCAGGGAACCCCAAAGTTTCAAAGGTTTTAAGTTGCCCTCAAATGCCTTTGTAACTAAATTCCTTTTCTGAAAGCATAAAAAGAATA
The DNA here is from genome assembly GCF_963930625.1 of Muntiacus reevesi. Classification (NCBI taxonomy): domain Eukaryota; kingdom Metazoa; phylum Chordata; class Mammalia; order Artiodactyla; family Cervidae; genus Muntiacus; species Muntiacus reevesi. The sequence continues at coordinate 21,163,050 of NC_089258.1, forward strand.
GGCTATAGTATGTCATTGTAGTTTCCGATTGAGTTTTAATTAGAGATCATTGTTAATTCTCTGAACCTTTTACAAAGAGGTTGTATAGACGGACGGTGATGACCCACTTTCCCCATAGAGCTGCCTGTGGCTGTCCTAGCAGAGTTTCCAGGGAAGCCAGAAGTGGAAAAATCCCCCATCTCATGCCTGTGTTTCACCATCATGCTCTAGTTAATTAAAATGACACAAGACTATTTTCCAAGATCCATAAAATTCACCCTATCTCTCTGAGTCCATAACACAGCAGCAAGCAAGCAAATCTGGGCCAGTTTTTCTCCATTTGATTTGTTGATTTTGGGTGTCACTCCCAAGTCAACAGCTTCTCAAACATAGTTTGGAAGTTTGCTGCGTATGAATTTTGGTGTTCTTTGAAGCCCGAGTAATAAAAATGCAAAATGTAGTGGCTCTGATAACAAAGAAAAATAAATGTGATTGAGGAGGGGGAATGTCATTTGAGTTTTGTTCCTGGCAGTCCATACAAGTTCATGACTTTTGTTGACTTAAATAATGTGCAGATATGAAGTTGACAGGACCAGCTGACTCATATTTGAACTTTATCCTTTTAAATCTTGTCTTTCCAAACTGGGGCAAGTCAAGCCAAAGCCCCATGCCATGGGGATTGAGTGGCAGTTAGTTTTGAGTTGTGTAGGGCCAAAGGGTTGTGCTCTTGAGGGCAGGAGCATCCATACTGGTGAGCTCCCTGTTTAGGCACGGCTGCCTGCCTTGCCTCCATGTCTGAAGTGGTCCATCCATGGGATGTTGAGGGCAGCTGTTCCATCCACAAGATGGCCTCCTCATGAGGCTAGAGTTACGATAATGGCTCTCCAGGGACAAACACACTGAGGCAAGACTTGCCTCCTCTCCTCCTGTTCTTCCAAGAAAAATAAACAACTCCATATCCAAACTCTGGGCTGATGTGCATCACAATCCAACAATCCCCTCCTCAATCACAATCCAACACTGGGCTTTGGAGACATGGAAAGAACAACAACAAATGTGGCCTCCCACTCAATTGAGAAATTCTGCCACTTAAAGCTTCAAACAATGAGTTGATGTTTGTGAAACAAGGTACATAACTCTGAGCCCCTCCCAGGAAATAAGGCTAAAATCTGACATCTGTGTGAGGACATGATCACTGCACCATGTTTCAAAATAATGTATACTAATAGAAAATTGGAGATAGAGTGAAGCCAACAGATCAAGATATAACTCCCACTGAAAAGAGAGTTTGTTAGTCACAGTTCCCAAGAGGAAGGGACATGCTGTACCCTACAGGGCCACATGGGGAGGAATCAGGGTCAGTCAGAGGCAGATGAAGAGGGGGTAAGTATGGGCCAGAGAGACTTTATTGTGACTTCCATGGGAGGGAATATGAAGTTTGCTAGTTTGAATGATTTCAGTGGGCTCTGGGGCACAGGGGCTGTCCCTGGCTGTCTGGTACCAGATCCTGAGGTGATTAGGGTGGATGGTTAGTGCATTACAGTATGAGAGCCTGATAGAGGAGGTGGGTGGGTTGGATTTGGGATCTGGATTGATCAGTTGCATCTAAAAAGCATGTTCCTGGAAGAACATGGAACATGCTTGTTTATTCTGTTTAGTATTGGCTAACCCTGGGAGGGGCAGTCCCTCCAGGATCAGGAAAGCCCCAGCTGTCAAAGCTTCAGAATACTGAAAAGACATGGATAACGTAACGCAGCTAAGGGTGGTGAGGCAGGAAAAGCATCTTGCGGAGCTGTGTATATTGGAGCAGGTATGGAGGATAGGCACAGTGCCTGCAAGTCTAGAAGAGGGATAAATGTCAGGGGCTTCTCCTGCAGTACAAGCCCCAGTCTCTGGAAGGCAGAAGATCCTGGGGAGCTTCTACAAAGGCATTTGCCAGTGAGCACTCCAGAGGCGGGCTGGGCCTCTAGTGAGGCAGTTAACCTGATACCAGGCAGCACTGCCCCAGCCTGCACGGTGGAGGAGCACATGAGTTTCTAATAGAAGTTGTGCTTCCCACCGACTGCTGGCCTTTTCAGGTCTTTTAACTCCTTTTTAAATACAGAAAATAATTTTTTTTCCTGGAGATGTGGATGAAAGGGCAAAACTTTGAGGGACATTCATGCAAAAGGAGTCGTACCCTAGTGTCTATGGAGTCACTCCCTTGAGTTCTTGATCAAGGACTGTCAGGCCAGCTCTCTTCCCTGTTAGAGTAACAGGGTCAAAGCTTCTGCCTCAAACTCTCCAAGACTCCTTTGTATAGTAAGTTTAAATGCACACTCTATGGATAGGATATGAGAGCAGGGTCTTCTGCCCCGGGGATTCCCACAGACAAAGCTATTTCCCTTCCAGAGGCTTTCACCTCTTCATGGGCCCAGTACCTTGTGACTTTGTACCTGCTTGGTTCCCAGATGCCCTGGGCCGTGTCCAGCCTATCCCAGGAGATGAGTGTTGGGGGTAAATGGTGACATGTCACTCTGCATCCCCAGCAAAGGTTGGGCTGGCTTCAGGCAATAACCGACCCAGGGCCTTTTGGAGTCCATGCGGCAAGGTTTACTAGGCAGGAGCATCTAGTCTGTTACAATTTGGACAGATGATATCCTCCATTCAGTAAGGGTGTATGACTTCTGACAAGTTCTGTAAAGTTATTTGTAACAAACCTTGTTCATGACCTGTCCACACCACACATAGGCACTTCACAGGGGGTCTGCAGTCTTTGTGGTGACAGTAGCCACGTTTCTGCTCTAAGAAGTGGAAGTGCAAGCATCCTCCTTGTCCAACTAGGGGCTCCAAGACGACAATCTCTCATCTGACTTCATAGCAATTCATGTATTAAACAGACCAAGAGTGACCATTTCTGGCACACATGAGGAGTAGAGTCTGAGAGAGCCAACAATTTTAGTCTAAATGAGATGCAAGCTCAGTATTCCTGATACCGAGTCAAGAACTACTTTCCTGGTGATTCTGTCACAGCCATAGCAGCGAGGAGCTCTAATCTGAAGTGTTATGTTCAGGATGCAGGACTCACTGAGCCACACTCATATCTTAGAACTATCTTAGATACCTTATAACTAAAACATAAAGGAAATCAACCGACTATTACAACTCAAAGACCCAAAGGCAAGGCTGGCTTCAGGAATAACTGACCCAGAGGCTCAAACACCTGAGGGGGACCTATTTTCCTCCCTCCGATTCTCAGAAGTACTCTCTCGGTACTGACTTTCCCTTCATCATCTCAAAAGGGTGCCAGTAGCTCCCTCTTCCTACTGCCAGGTTCCACCAGGGAAGCAGGGGAGGAATTTGCTTCCCTAACAACATAACGCCTTGCTCTTGAGTGTTGTTGAACCTGATTGGACAGGCTCAGGCCATATGATCATCTCTGAATCAATCATGGGGAGTTTTATATCCTGATTGGCCAAAGGCTGTCATAGCTTGCTCTTGGAGGCTGAATGGGAGGTTGTGGTAATTCCTTCCAGACCACAAGCTCAGAAGAGGAGGCTTTGCCAGAAACAGTAAGAGGAAGCATTCAGTGTCTTATTCCTGAAACTGAGATGCCCTAATCTGGCCTTAGTATATACTGGATTAGGAAGTATTCCTAATTATCGATATTCAGTCCCCAGAGATTTATGACATAATGGAATTTGTCCAAGAGAATTCAGTGGCATTTGTTGGAAGCATTGCAGATGACGTCTGAAATCCAAACCACAAAGTACGTGTACTCTGCTTCCTCCTCACAGCAACCATCAGTGTATTCCTCCTCACAGCAACCATCTTCCCTTCAAACATTCAGATTCTTTCCTATCCTCCCTTGATGACATTGATTCTCTTGAAAAACAACTTGTGGTATGCTGGGAGCAATTATTCTGCACAAGAGAGATGTCAAAGAAGTTGAGTTTTTAAAAAAATATTCCTAAAATGATCTGATGAGGTACAATCTCTCTAAAGCCCTATTCTGATGCCATAAAATAACTAAATAAAACAAATAAATAAATAAAAAATAAATAAAACAAAACAAAGTTACCCCAGAGCTGGGTATCTCCAATAGATAATTTTTAAGAGTAGCAGAGCTAAAAGTGGAAAGGAGAAAGGACTAGTGATAGAAGTTTGCAGCCATAATTACATATATTCTTAGGTACTGTTTGGTTAAGAAATCCAACTTCTGTAACACATGAGACTCTGGTTGTGTTCTGTTCCTGTCACCGTAGATTTGTGTTTTCAGTCCAGATATGACAAAGCTATTTATTTTGTCTCAAATGTTATGTCTATCATAAGGCCATATGACCACCACATATTCATCTATCCCTTTTCCTAAGAAAGATGAAGTGAGAAGAAATTTAGCACCCTTTCCCACTCAACTACTACTTTCTTCAAAAAAGAAAAATCAGATCTAGAGCTCTGAGCAAAAGTGGGGGTGACCAATCACTGTTAAAAAAAAAAACCCAACTTGGCAAGTTGCATAACAGTACAGTCATTCAGGTATAAGAAGAAAGACTTAATATGACTCAATTTATTAGAAGCCATTCAGCATGACCCCATATTCCACATTAAAGAAACTAGATACAATTAAGTGTTCTTGTCCTCAAAGATCTTACCCATGGAAATGGAGCTGAATTCATTTTGCCATCAACCACCCAGTAATCAGTGACTCTTCTCTAAAAGGTCCCTTAATTGCCAAAGGTAAGACTGCACACAAACCAATCTAATTGGAACTTTGTATGGAAACAGATGTTCTCAAATAAGATTACTGAACCTTCTGACAATGTCCTCATTTTTAGGATCTGGTCAATCCCTGCCAAGACCATCCTGTGACTGCCTCCAGCCCTTGTACCCTGTAAACCACATCTGCATGGCATCTGCCCCATGCCATTGCCCACAGTTTCCATGCTGTGTGGTCTCCCTTGCTGCAGCAAATAAGAAATCTAGCATTGTCCACTACAGGTTTGGTCCTGCTGGTTGTTAGCTGATATTGATGTCAATTACAACTATTATAATGTACATATGGAAAACACAAAATTGCATGACAACAAAATTATCACCATATTTCATCTTTTTTCCAGTTACTTTCAGTTTTCTTTATATTTGTATGACTCTGCTGAATACACTTCACAATGTTCATTTTAATCAGGAAATATTTTAAACCCAACCAGTACAGGTAAGGATATACCAGACATTTACATACCTACTACCACCAAGATACTTTAAACATCAACACTTGTAAACATTTTATCATCGTGCTTCAGATCCTAGGAAAAACAAAAAGTAATAAAATATTAGAAATAAAGTTAAAATCCCTTAATCATCTGCTCGTCCTCCCTCTTGCTGCAGAGGGAACCTCTGGATTGAATGAAATTCATATTTGCTGTGAACAGGCCCTATGGATTGTGTATTCCCAAATAAGATAGATTATTGCTTTGAATACTTTTTAAAATATATGAAGTATTGATGTTACTCTTCATATACCATTTTGTAGCATACCTTTTCCTGGAATTACTATTTTTTGCTATTTTATCCTTTTTTTCATTTAGTTTAACTATGCTATAATATGGACTTCCCTGATGGCTCAATTGGTAAAGAACTCACCTGCTAATGCAAGAGACACAAGAGATGTGGGTTCAATCCCTGAGTGGGGAAAATTCCCTGGAGAAGGAAATGGTAACCCACTCCAGTATTCTCGCCTGGAGAATTCCATGGACGGAGGAGCCTGAGGGCTACAGTCCATGGGATTGCAAAGAGTTGGACACAGTTGAGTGCATTTGCACACACACACACACACACACACACACACACACACACACACACACACATACTGTAATAGTCCATTTTATGGATAGAGCATTTAGCTATTCCTATGCTAAGAGACAGTTAATTGTTTACACAGTCTTCACTATTACAAATAATACTGAAAAATTCCCTTACCTATGTGGCCATGTGCTCACCAGGAAGTAGGATTTCTGGATCAGAGGTTTTGTGTCTCTTCAGTGTCCATGTGGGCTTCCCAAGTGGCTCAGTGGTAAAGAATCCACCTACCAATGCAGGAGACACAAGAGATACGGGTTCAATCCCTGGGTTGGGAAGATCCCCTGGAGGAGGAAATGGCACCCCACTCTAGTATTCTTCCCTGAAAAATCCCATGGACAGAGGAGCCTGGTGAGCTACAGTCCATGGGGTCCCAAAGACTTGGTACTGAACGACTGAGCACAAGCTTAGTATAATTGTACTGGTAAGATGCTCTCTAAGGGGGTTGTAGAGTTAGAGGAAACACATTTCCTGCTGACTTCAGCTGCCTCCCCAGGTCAAATAGGATTTGTCTGCAGTGGCAGTCGTGGCCATCCCCCACCCCAGCTGTCTTTCACTTGGGACACACATAAAGGAGTTTGCTCTTAAATCTTGTGGCTTCAAGAGTAGCTTTCTGATCTCCCATTGCCCTGTTCCAGGGTGGAGTTCTGCCTGCTCAGGGAACATTCCTAGAGACACAGCCTGGAGCCCGTCAATCCTCTGCTCACCATTACGCCCATCCTTTCCCTGATTCTGTCAGCACACTGTTGTCCACAGGAAACCTTCCTGCCTAAAATATTTAGCTCTATTTCTGTTTCCTACCCTGAACTCTGACCCCCACACACTCCCACCATCAATGTTGAAAATTTTCTATTTTTCTTCAGTTATTAGTGGACTGCTTTCTGCCTATCTGATAAGTGGAAAGATGGTATTTAAGAGCTGTTTTGAGTTTTATCTGCTGAGTATCTTTTCATTTTTATAATCCACTTGGGTCTTTTCCTTTCTAATATATCTATTCATATTCTCTGCTTATTATGTTAGACAGGCTAATTATCCCTACATACTATAATAAATAACCCCCAAATTGTAGTAGCTTAACATCAAAAGGAAGTTAATTTTGCTCACTGCATGTTGATGCGAATCAGCTCTTTGGGGAGTCTGAGTTTGTTCTGCTGAGTGACTCAACCATCTTAGGATCCTTGCCTTCAGTCATGAGGATAGAAGAGAGAAAACATGGATAGTGATAAGAAACGCTTTAGAAACCAGGTCTGGGAGGGACTGCCCACATTGCATTGGCCAGAACTCAGTCATATAGTCAACCTAACTTTGGAGCCAGGGTAGTATTAGGGTGTATATGGATTCAGGTGAGTGTTAATACTCCCTGTGAATTCTGCCACAATGATCACAAACCATCAGGCGACTCCTCTCTGCCCATACATTGAACATTCTCATATTCCTCCCCAAGGAAACCATACAAAATGTCACCAAGTCCCTGCATCCAGCCCAGAGACCAGGTGATGAATCTCTCTCTCCATTAAGACCAACTGGGAAATCTCTTTATGGACTAAAAAGTCAAGTCATCCCAATCCTCCCCATAATTTTTTTCTTTTTTTGCCACAAGGGTGGTGTCATCTGCATGTCTTTTTAAATTAATTTATTTATTTTAATTGGATGATAATTGCTTTACAGTATCATTATGGTTTTTCATACATCATCATGAATCTACCACGGGTATACGTGTGTCCTCCCATCCTGAACCCCCTCTCATCTTCCTCCCCAGTCTATCCCTCTGAATTGACCCAGAGCACTGGCTTTGGGTGCCCTTCTTCAAGCACTGAACTCACACTGGTTATCTGTTTCACATATGGTAATATACATGTTTCAGTGTTAGATCTTATGGCAGAAGGAGATGGAGCAGGACATCTGCAGAAAAAGCTGTTCACAAAAAGGGAGAAAGGAAGACATACCACAATTATTGATTCAAAATTGTAATAGGTTCTTATCAGACAGTCCCTGGGAAGACACCTTGCCCTTAAAGTGTAGATTCCTTGACTAGGCCTTAATTAAATTCTCTAGGAGGAGCTCTCTATTCCATTATTTTTTGTGATAATAATATCTAGGAAGCTCCTCTTCATCCACTTTATTGGCCACACATGTTATACGAGTTAGGGAAGAAAATATACATTTATCCTTGGGGATGTACAGACTGTGAAACCTGCATCTTGCTCTTGGGGCTGTTTTGGTCATTTGTTGCTGTGTAAGAAACACCCCAAAGTTTAGTAGATTAAAAAGAAAATTTTTTATTTAGCTCACAAATCTTCAGTTTGACCAGGGTTCAGTGGTATTGATTCAGTTCAGTTCAGTTCAGTCACTCAGTCATGTCCAACTCTTTGCGACCCCATGAATCGCAGCACGCCAGGTCTCCCTGTCCATCACAAACTCCCGGAGTTTACTCAAACTCATGCCCATTGAGTCAGTGATGCCATCCAGCCATCTCCTCCTCTGTCCTCCCCTTCTCCTCCTGCCCCCAATCCCTCCCAGCATCAGGGTTTTTTCCAATGAGTCAACTCTTCACATGAGGTGGCCAAAGTATTGGAGTTTCAGATTAGGGTCACTCAACTGGAGTTGAAGGACCCACTTCCAAAGAACTCACTCCCATGACTGGCAAGTTGTTGCTGGAGTTTGGCTGGAAGTTTATCCCAAGTTAAGGGGCTGGTTTCTCCCAGGTAGCTCTCTTCAGGAACAGTGGACTTTCTCACATCAAGGTGACTGGGTTCCAAGAGCGTATATCACATAAAAACTATATATGATGGTAGAAGATACACCACCCAAGATGACCTAATCATGGACACCCCATAATGGCAGTTCCCTCATAGTTCTGAGCTTACCCAGAGTCCAAAACAGAGCACACAGACCCTTGTCCCTTGGTGGCAGGTGTGTTGGTCACACTGTAAAACCCCATGTGGAATGGGGCATTGTTTGTGGCCACTTTAGAAAATGCAATCTGCTACAGAGAACCAAGTATAGTCTTTGAAAATTTCATTGTCACCACTTTTTAAAATAAAATTTTTTTAATTTATTTATTGTTGGCTGTTCTGAGTCCTCATTGCTGCATGGGCTTTTCTCTAGTTGCAGCAAGTGGGCGCTACTCTCCAGTTGCTGTGCATAGGCTTCTCACTGCTGTGGCTTCTCTTGCTGCAGAACATGGACTCTAGGGTACGCAGGCTTCAGTAGTTGCGGCACATGGACTCAGTATTTTGGCTCCCAGGCTCTGGAGTACAGGCTCAATATTTGTGGGGCACAGGCTTAGTTGCTCCATAGCATGTGAGATCTTCTCCGATCGGAGATGGAACCCATATCTCCTTCATTGGCAGGTGGATTCTTTACCACTGAGCCACCAGGGAAGCCCTCATTGTCACCATTGTGACATTGTTTCCATCGCTCCCACTTTGTTAGCAACATGATTTCCTCCAAAATTTGATAGATTTCAGGTCCACTTGCTTCCATTCAGGTCCAGACTCCAATAATTATACCCATAGTTGTTTTTCTTCCCTGAAGGTAGTTTCAGTTCTTCTTTATTACTGTTTCCTTACCCTCATGCCTCTTTTTCTCAACTTCCTGGAGAGTCTCTTAGGGCTTTTAGGCTTTGTGGGAAGACCACACATACAGCCTCATCTTTCTCTTTATTCACTGCAGGAGTTTTATTGTATAGTTGTTGGCCGCATTTACAAAAATAGCTCACCTCTTATTCCCTGTGACCCAAAAGGCCTTGGCTTTTCCAAATCTGAGTGACTGGAATTTGTGGACTTGCACTGTTTCCTCTCATTTCTCCTTGTAAACTGCCCTACTGAGCTCATCTCATTCTTGGAACATTTTTCCAAATGTGGCCCATACCACTCTGAACTTTTTCAATTTACTTTTCCTCCATGAGCTGTCAGCTTAATTAAGCACACAGCCTGCCCCCAAATATTGTAGGCAACAGTTTTACCAAATATTTACCAAATCATAACATGAATTTCCATATTTCCAGGCTCAAATGTTAGTTTTCTTATCAACTGCCACCCCAAACTAAGGCAGTGTCATAGATACCAGGTTTTCATATGCAAGTGCCCTACTCCTGGCACCGATTTCTAAATGTATAAAGATAATTAGCCCTGTTCTAACAAACAACTCAAATATATTGGTGGTTTAACATCATAAACATTTATTTTCTGCTCACATCCTCGTCTGATGTGGATCCAGCCTAGATGATGGCTCTTCTTCAGTGGATCCAGGGTTCTAGTATAGTTGACCTTGAACAATATGGACCCCCAACAATCTATGCAGTCAAAAATCCATGTATAACTCAGACTCTCCCAAAATTTAACTACTAGTCGCTTACTATTGGGGGCTTTCCCGGTGGCTCAAGTGGTAAAGAAACTGCCTGCAATGAAGGAGACCAGGGTTCAAACCCTGGGTTGGGAAGATCCCCTGGAGAAAGGAATGGCTACCCACTCCAGTACTCTTGCCTGGAGAATTCCATGAACAGAGGAGCTTGTCATGCTACAGTCCATGGGATCAAAAGAGTCTGACACAACTGGGCAGCTAACACTTTACAGCCTACCACTGACTGGCAGTCTTACCAATAACATAATCACTTAACATATTTGTTGTATATTATGTGTACTATATACTATATTCTTAAAGTAAACGAGAGAAAAGATAGTGGTAAGAAAATCATAAGAAAGAGAAAATACATTTATAGTACTATACTGTATTTATTGATACCAAAGTTTCCATTATTTACAAGATGAGTTGTCTGTACCTGTATCAATATTTTTATATGATATAAAACACTGTAGATGCTATTCATAATACTAACACTGATGTCAAAAATGAAAAGATAATGTGAAAAAAGAAACTCATATTTACTTACACGTACTGTATTTATTGAAAAAAATCCATGTGTATGTGGACCAAAATAATGTACATCCATGTTGTTCAAGAGTTCCAACATGTGGCTCTCCATCTGGGAGGGCTTCCCATTCAGCCATGGAGATGGAGAACAGAGCATACAGAAGATCACATGAGACAGCTTAGAGGCCAGAGCTACAGATGACAGACATCTCTTTGTTCAAATGTCATTGGCCAAATTCGGTCATGTAGCCAGACTTAGAAGGGAGACTGGTGAATAAGGAGAGGGTTGGATATGACTGGGCAATCTTTGTCCCAATGTGATTTCTGTATCTTCTCCTCATTAATGGGTAGAAAACATTCACTTCTCCAGTAACCTAATCAGTAATAGTGTTACCAATAGCTTCCCTAAACCCAGGTCTATCTAGTGGAACTCTTAGGCTATCCTTTGTTATTTAGAAGTTTGAACTTAATTGAATGTATTACTTTCTTTTTCCTTTTATGGTTTCTGATTTTGGTGCTTACCTAAGAAATACTTTCCTACCCTGTTGTGTTCATCACTCAGTTGTGTCCAATTCTTTATGAGTCCATGGACTGTAGCCCACCAGGTTCCTCTGTCCACGGGATTCTCATGGAGAGTATTCTTTCTCATGGAAAGAATACTGGAATAGGTAGCCATTCCCTTCTCCAAGGGATCCTACCCTTGAGGTCATAATATAGCCTTCATTATTTACTTGTAGGTCTTTACACTATTATTTTTCTGCATGTGGAGTACTCGGAATGGATTTTGTGTTTTTTAGCTTATGATCCAAAGGGATTAGTTTGTTTCCTTAATGGTTTCTCATTTCCCAACATGGGAACACCGTACTTGTCACATATTATATTACTAAACATAATGGCTCTCTTTCTGAACACTTGCTTTATACCATTTTTCTGTTCAATTATACATTCAAAACAATAATTGTTATTTTGTATTTCTAGGTGGTGGTTATATAGTTCACCTTGTTGCCTGCCCTGGAGGTTCACAATTATTTATAGAATAAAAACTGTAATTTTTATTGATGTATGCTATTTCCTCTTCTTATAAAATATTTTTCAAAAGTGGTTTTTTATAATTGCATATAATTCATTCTACAAATCCAACATAATTTGTTTAAATGCTTCTCTTGGTGAGCATATATCTAATTCTTTTTTATGTTACTGTTTAATCTTTACCTGATACCCCAGACCTACCTCATCCCAGGATTTTTTTTTTTTCAATTATTTTTATTAGTTGGAGGCTAATTACTTCACAACATTGCAGTGGGTTTCGTCATACATTGACATGAATCAGCCATGGAGTTACATGTATTCCCCATCCCGATCCCCACTCTCACCTCCCCCCCCCCACCACCCGATTCCCCTGGGTCCTCCCAGTGCACCTGGCCCGAGCACCTGTCTCATGCATCCCACCTGGGCCAGTGATCTGTTTCACCATAGATAATATACATGCTGTTCTCTCGAAACATCCCACCCTCGCCTTCTCCCACAGAGTCCAAAAATCTGTTCTGTACATCTGTGTCTCTTTTTCTGTTTTGCATATAGGGTTATCATTACCATCTTTCTAAATTCCATATATATGTGTTAGTATGCTATAATGATCTTTATCTTTCTGGCTTACTTCACTCTGTATAATGGGCTCCAGTTTCATCCATCTCATTAGAACTGATTCAAATGTATTCTTTTTAACGGCTGAATAATATTCCATGGTGTATATGTACCACAGCTTCCTTATCCATTCGTCTGCTGATGGGCATCTAGGTTGCTTCCATGTCCTGGCTATTATAAATAGTGCTGCGCCTCATCCCAAGATTTTAAGATCTTTACTGGATGACAATAGCTCCTGCTACTCTTCTTATTTTTCTACTCAGACAGTAGCTTATGGAGAGGATGCCCTCTGCTACTCAACATCCCTGATGCTTTAATTGGGGTTCCCTGAGGCTCCTTCCGTCTTTCCCTCTTAATTGTCTCACCATATGCACCCCTCACCCCTTGATTTACAGTGTTTCAGTTTTGCAAAGACTATATATATTCATAAATTTTTTCATATGTAATCATTTTCACTTTTATTACAGATAGTCTATATGACAAAGTTATGTTCTGTAATGACCTAGCAGACAAGTCCCTATCTGGGGTAGAGTAGGGTGGTATCCATGTGCATCAATTAGCTCACTCCTTTTCCCATTAGACACATGCCTGGTCTGAACCTCTTCTGCTCTATCCCTTGAGTAACTTCATCACCAAACTAGAATAAAGTGGAATAAAAAGTAAGCAAGTGGCATTGTAAAAATGAAAAAAGAGAATACTGCTTACTTTTAAAAGCTTAAAGCTACAGGGAATAAACATATTGCAGCGGGAAAAAATAGCACTTCTCTATCTCACCATGTATTTATTTATTCACTTTAGTGGGGATGTTTCTGTGAAAAAGAATCAGAAGTCAGAAAGACCACTAAATCTTTTGTCAGCCCTTTGGATTAACTCACAACTTCAAAGATTAGGGTTCTCCTGCCTGGAAATGTGGGGAGACTTTGTTACCTGGGATGGAGATTCACAATGGGTAGGAGAGAGCACTAATCTCCTTCATCACCAGGATAAAGTGATAGTTCATTGCAAAGCCTCCAGAAGGAAGCAGCCTAAGAACAGATACACGTATGAAAGAACTTAAATTCCAGAATAGTGAAGAAGTTTTGAAAATTCAAGAACACTTTCTCTTTTTAACCTTAGATTAAAACCTATTAAGTCTGCCCCCAATTTTTCCCCCAAATTTTAGAAATATTCACTGGAGGACTCCAGTGTTGCTCAGTATTATCTATTTTGGAAAAAAAGTCTTCTCACCTAATAGTATTTCATCAGATGGAAGCATACCACAGATAGTGAATAGATCTTAATTGCTTTTAGTTGAACACATTGAAGATTATCAATTTAAACTGTGATTGTGAATTTTCTTAAATTTCTGGGTCTTGAAAAGTTTGAAAAAGTGATAAATGAGACCTCCAATTTACAGCACAAAGTACTATAAGCACATATTTTTTAAAAATTTCAAGATGAATAAAATTATTACAGAATTACTATTTAAAATAAGTCCACTGAACTTCCTGGATTTATCTCTCCTTCCCACTAAGCACAACAATAAGCCCTGAAAGTAGTGTAAGATGTGACTGAAGCTGAGCTCTGAATGGTGGCTAGAGGGAAGCAACCTGGTTTGTGAGCCCAGAACTGGAGGAACAACACAGTGACAGCCTGTCTTATGTCTTACTCATAGAAGGCAACCCTGAGCTAGAAATTCCTCATTTCCGGTTCACTGCAGCCCAGGCGTTTCATCCTCCTCCAAATCAAGCATGAGTTCTGCAAAAACAGCAGAAAATCTCGGCAACTGCCAAGAGATTTACTGGAGCTGCTGACAAGAGGCAATCAACGGGACACTTCTCTCTTTTGACACTTGAATTGAGACCCTCCTCGCCACTCAGCTGTGGGCATGAACAAGGGGTTCCATCACACAAGGACCTGGACTTGGGAGCCTCATTGTCCCACAGGATGGAGGTGCGTTTTCTCCACAGAGAGCCCAGCCTGGGCACCAAAAGGGACCAGTGAAGGCCCAGTGACACAGGACATACCACCACCCCGAAACAGGACTTCCAAGGCTCTGACATTTAGGTTGCCACAAAAGCAGGACAGGACCTATATGACTAACCTAAATCAGTTAAAATAAAAATAAATACATTTAATAAAATTTAAAACTTTAGTGGGACCCAAAGTCTCTTACATAACAGCTTAACTATCCAACTTATAATTAAAAAATCATCTAGCAGGCCAAGAACCAAGACAATAGCAACTTAAATGCTTAAAGACCATCAGCTGGTGCCAACAATGAGAAGAATCAGATATGTGAATTATCTGTCAAGGATTTTAAAGCAATCATTATAATAGCGATTAACAAGTAATTAAAATTTTCTTGGACAAGTTAAAAGAAATTCTCATCAAAGAGAGTAGGAATAAAAAGAAACCAAATGGAAATGATAGAACTGAGAAATATAGTAACAAATAGAAAACTTTCTGAGTGGGCACAAATAGTAAAATGGAAATGAAGAAAGAAACTGTGAGTTTGAGGACAAATCAATAGAATTTACCTAATCTGAACAACTGAGAGAAATAGACTGAAAAAAAGGAAAAGAAATCAGAGACTCAGCAACCTTTGGGGCAATAGCAAAAAATTCAACATTTGTGTCGTCAGAATCCCAGAGTGAAAAGGGAAGGAGAGTAGACATGAAGGAGTATTTGAAGGAATAATAGATAAAAATTTCCTAAATTTGATGAACCCACAGCTTTAAGAAGATAAGCAAACCACAAATAGGATAAACCCAAAGAAATTCCTACCAATACACTTTATAATTTAACTTCTGAAAGTGCTAACTCACTTCAGTCATGTCTGACTTTTTGTGACCCTATGACTGTAACCTATCAGGCTCCTCCATCCGTGGGATTTTCCAGGCAAGAATACTGGAGTGTGTTGCCATTTCCTTCTCCAGGGGATCTTCCTGACCCGGAGATGGAACCTGGGTCTCTTAACGGCTCCTGTGTTGGCTGGTGGGTTTTACCACTAGCATCACCTGAAACTAGACACAAACAAAAAACCTTCAAAATAACTACAGAGAAAAGACACATTATTTATAAGGGAATGCCAAGTCATATGACAGGGGATTTCTCATTTGAAACTGTAAAACAAAATGAAATGGTATAATATTTTTTAAGTGCTGATAAAAAGAATATCAATCATGAATTCTGTATCTGGTAAAAATGTCTCCCAGAAATAAAGGGATTATTTAGTAAAGGGCATTCTTAGAAAAAGAAAAACTAAAATAATGTGTTGCTCTGAGGTTACACTTAGACAATAATTAAAGGTATTTCTACAACAGAAAAGCAATGATAAAAGAAGGAATCTTAGAACATCATGAAGAATGAACACTGTAAAGTGTGAGAATTGAATAAAAACAATAAACTATTCTTTGCATCCTGAGTGATCTGAATCATATGCAATAATTGAAGTAAAAATTAAAACACTGATACTCAAGACAATGATTTTCATCCAATCAAAAAGTGAGCAGAAAAACTAAAATACCAGAGAAGATATAAAGATGGTGAATAAAAGCATGAAAAGATGCTCAACATCATTCATTAACAGAGACATGCAAATCAAAACCACAATGAGATATCATCTCACACCAATCAGAATGGCCATCATCAAAAAGTCAAACAACAAATGCTAGAGAGTATGTGGAGAAAAGAGAACTCTCTTGAACTGTTGGTTGGAATGCAAATTGATAGAGCCACTATAGGGAAGAGTATGGAGATTCCTTTAAAAACAAGGAATAAAACTAGCACGTAACCTAGTAATCCCACTACTGGGCCTATACCCTCAGGAAATCATAACTGAAAAAGACATAAGTACCCCAATGTTCATTGCAACACTATTTATGATAAGCCTACAGCAAACATTATTCTCAATGGTGAAAAACTGAAAGCATTCCCCTAAGATCAGGAACAAGTCAAGGGTGTCCACTTTCCCCACTATTATTATTGAGATTGTCATATGGCTTTTATCTTTCAATTTGTTAATATAGTGTATCACATTGACTGCCATTTGCATATATTGAAAAATCCTTGCATCCCTGAAATGAACCTAATTTGATCATGGAGTATGAGCTTCTTGATGTGTTGCTGAAATCTATTTGCTAAAATTTTGTTAAGAATTTTGCATCTATTTTCATGAGTGATATTTAATCTCAGTAAGTGCAGAAAAAGCCTCTGAAAACATTCAGCACCCATTTATGATTAAAACTCTTCAAAAAATGGGCATAGAAGGAATCTACCTCAGCATAGTAAAGGCCATATATGATAAGCCTACAGCAAACATTATTCTCAATGGTGAAAAACTGAAAGCATTCCCCTAAGATCAGGAACAAGACAAGGGTGTCCACTTTCCCCACTATTATTTAACCTAGCTCTGGAATTCCTAGTTACAGCAATCAAAGAAGAAAAAGAAATAAAAGGAATCCAGATTGGAAAAGAAATAGTAAAGTTCTTACTGTTGGCAGATGACATGATACTGTACACAGAAAACCCTAAAGATAGTATCAGAAAATTACCAGAGCTAATCTGAATTTAGCAAAGTTGTAGGATACAAAATCAATACAGAGAAATCACTTGCATTTCTATATACTAACAATGAAAAATCAGAAAGAGAAATTAAGGAATCAATCCCATTCACCACTGCAACAAAAAGAATTAAATATCTAGGAATAAGCTTACCTAAGGAGATGAAAGAACTATGCACAGAAAATTATAATATGCTGATAAAAGAAATCAAAGATGACATAAACAGATGGAGAGTTAGTCCATGTTCCTGGGTAGGAAGAATCAATATTGTGAAAATGACCATGCTACCAAATGTAGTCAACAGATTCAGTGTGACTCCCATCAAATTACCAAAGGCATTTTCCAAAGAACTAGAACAAAAAATTTCACAATTCATATAGAAACACAAAAGGCCCTGACGAGCCAAAGCAGTCTTGAGAAAGAAGAATGGAGCTGGAAGAATCAACCTTCCTGGCTTCAGATTATACTACAAAGCTACAGTCATCAAGACAGTATGGCACTGGCACAAAAAAAGAAATACAGACCAATGGAACAAGATTAAAAGCCCAGAAATAAACCCATGCACCTATGGGTACCTTATTTTTGACAAAGGAGGCAAGAATATGCAATGGGGCAAAGACAGCCTCTTCCATAAATGGTGCTGGGAAAACTGGACAGCTACATGTAAAAGAATGAAATTAGAACACTTTCTAACACCATCCACAAAGATAAACTCAAAATGGATTAAATACCTAAATGTAAGACTAGAAACTATAAAACTCTTAGAGGAAAACATAGGCAGAATACTTGATGACAAAAATCAAAGTAAGACCCTCCATGACCCACCTCCTAGAGAAACAGAAATAAAAACAAAAGCAAGCAAGTGGGACCTGGTTAAACTGAAAAGCTTTTGCAGAGCAAAGGAAACTATAAGCAAGGTGAAAAGACAACTCTCAGAGTGAGAGAAAATAGTATCAAATGAAACAATTGACAAAGGATTAATTTCCAAAATATACAAGCAGCGCATACAACTCAATGCCGGGAAAACAAACAACCCAGTCAAAAAGTGGAAAAAAGACCTAAACAGACTTTTTTCCAAAGAAGACATTCAGAAGGCTAACAAACACATTAAATGATGCTCAACATCACTCATTATTAGAGAAATGCAAATCAAAACTACAATGAGATATCACCTCACCTCTCTGTCAGAATGGTCATCATTAAAAAGTCTGCAAACAATAAATGCTGCAGAAGAGAAAAGGAAACACTCTTGGACTGTTGGTGGGAATGCAAATTGATACAGTCACTATAGAAGACTGTACATAAATTCCTTAAAAAACTAGGAATAAAATCACCATATGATCCAGCAATCCCACTCCCAGGCATATACCCTGAGGAAACCAAAATTGAAAAAGACACATGTATCCCATTGTTCATTGCAGCACTATTTACAATAACTAGAACATGGAAGCAACCTAGATGTCCATTCACAGATGAATGGATAAAGAAGCTGTGGTATGTATACACAATGGAATATTACTCATCCATAAAAAAGAATGCATTTGAGTCAGTTCTGATGAGGTGGATGAACCTAGAACCTATTACACAGAGTGAAGTGAGTCAGAATGAGAAAGATAGATATCTTATTCTAATGCATATATATGGAATCTAGAAAAATGGTACCAAAAATTTTATTTTTAGGGCAGCAATGGAGAAATAGACATAGAGAACAGACTTATGGACATGGGGAGAGGGGAGAAGAGGGTGAGATGTACGGAAAGAGTAACAGGGAAATTTGCGTTACCATATGTAAAATAGATAGCCAAAGGGAATTTGCTCTATGGTTCAGGAACCTCAAACAGGGGGTCTGTATCAATCTAGAGGGGTGGGATGGGGTGGGAGATGGGAGGGAGGTTTAAAAGGGAGGGATATATGTATACCTATGGCTGATTCATGTTGAGCTTTGACAGAAAACAACAAAATTCTGTAAAGAAATTATCCTTCAATAAAAAGTATATTAAAAAAGAGAAAAGAAAAAAACAGCTATATTTCAGATTAATGAGATTAATAAATATTTTACTTTACTTAATTAATTCTCTCTTAATTTCCTTGGTTTTAGTTTGTGGAAATTTTTATTTCTCCTTCACTTTTGAAAAATCTATTTTGCTTTACATAGAATTTTAGGTTGGTGGATTTTTTTCATTTACCTTTTAAGCATTACATTCCACTCTTATTTGCATAATTTCCAATGTGAAGTCTGCTGAAATTCTGATTCTTATTTTTCTATCGGTTGTGGTATTTCCATCCCTCCCAGTCCTCACTTTTGATTTCAAAGTTTAATCTTTGTTGTTAGTTTTGTGTAATTTGAACATAATATACCTAAGTGTAGTAAATGTGTGTACATGTGTGTGTGTGTGTGTGTGTGTGTGATGTGTATATATCTTCAAGCTCACTTGTCCTTCCCTTGGCTGTTCAAGCCACTAATAGATGAATCAAAACCATTCTTCACTTTTATTTCTGATCACAGTGCTTCTAACTTCTAATGCTTTCTAATTTTCTTTGATTCTTAGAATTTCCATCTCTCTGCTTTCATTGCCATTCTGCTCTTGCAAGTTGTCAACTTTTTTCATAAGAGGGCTTAACAAATTAATCTCACTTGTTTTAAATTATCTGATAATTCCAACATCTGTGTCATATCTGAGTCTAGCTCTGATGTTTGCTTTGTCTTCGCAGACTGTGAGTTTGGGGGATTATTTGCTTGCTCATTTTGCCTTTTAGCACTCCACGGTGAAAGATGAACATGCTTTACTGGGTGAAAGTGAAAGTCATTCAGTTGTGTCTGACTCTTTGCGACTCCATGGGCTATAGAGTCCATGGAATTCTCCAGGCCAGAAAACTGGAACAGGTAGCCTTTCTCTCCTCTAGGGGATCTTCCCAACCCAGTGATCAACCCACTCACATTGAAGAAAGATTCTTTACCATATGAGTCACAAGCGAAGCCCAAGAATACTGGAATGGGTAGCCTATCCCTTCTCCAGTGGATCTTCCTGACCTAGGAATTGAACCAGGGTCTCCTGCATTAAAGGAGGATTCTTTACCAACTGAACTATCACGGAAGCCCTTACTGGGTAATAGGAACTAAGGCAAATAGTCCTGTTTGCGAATTTATGTGAATCTGACTGGGTGTTGGACTTTGATTAGTATTTATAGCTGTAGGTACCACAGGAGTCAGCTCCTGTCATGTCCTTGCCTTCATCTCTGTTCTTGACTTTGGGCTTCCCTAAGTGCTGCTTCTCAGAGTCTCTGGATTTTAGCCCTTTTTACTGTGACCCACTCCTGTTATATTGGAGCCATTATTGTGGTGGTAAAGTGTGGGGAAGGGAAAACATTCTATTGTTGTTCAGTCACTCAGTGTTGCCCAACTCTGCAACCCCATGGACTAAAGCTTGCAAGGCTTCCCTGTCCTTCACTATCTCCCAGAGTTTGCTCAAACTCATACCCATTGAGTAGGTGATGTCATCCAACCATCTCATTTTCTGTCATCCTCTTCTCCTCCTGCCTTCAATCTTTCCCATCATCAGGGTCTTTTTCAGTGAATTGGTTCTTCCCATCAGGCAGCCAGAGTGTTGGAGTTTCAGTTTCAGCATCAGTCCTTCCAATGAATATTCAGGACTGATTTCCTTTAGGATTGACTGGTTTGATCTCCTTGCAACCCAAGGGACTTTCAAGAGTCTTCTCCAGCACCATAGTTCGAAAGCATCAATTATTCAGCACTCAATCTTTTTTAATGGTTCAACTCTCACATTCATGCATGACTACTGGAAAAACCATAGCTTTGACTATATGTACCTTTGTCAGTAAACTGATGTCTCAGTTTTTCAGTATGCTGCCTAGGTTTGTCATAGCATCAGTCTTTTAGTTTCATGGCTGCAGTCACCATCCACAGTGATCTTGGAACCCAAGAAAATAAAGTCTGTCACTGTTTCCATTGTTTCCCCATCTGTTGCCATGAAGTAATGGGACCAGATGCCAGGATCTTAGTTTTTTGAATGTTGAGTTTTAAGCCATCTTTTTCACACTCTCTTTCACCTTCATCCAGAGGCTCTTTATTTATTTATTTATTTATTTATTTATTTATTTTTGCAGTGCATTTCATTTATTTTTTTTTAATTTTTTTATTAGTTGGAGACTAATTACTTCACAACATTTCAGCAGGTTTTGTCATACATTGATATGAATCATCCATAGAGTTACACGTATTCCCCATCCTGATCCCCCCTCCCACCTCCGTCTCCACCCGATTCCTCTGGGTCTTCCCAGTGCACCGGGCCCGAGCACTTGTCTCATGCATCCCACCTGGGCCGGTGATCTGTTTCACCATAGATAATATACATGCTGTTCTTTCAAAACATCCCACCCTCACCTTCTCCCCATCCAGAGGCTCTTCAATTCCTCTTCGATTTCTGCCATAAGGGTGATGTCATCTGCATATCTGAAGTTATAACAAGAATAGTCTCTGACAATAAATTCCTTATCTTCAAGGCATTGGTCCCTCTATCACTGACAATTGTTTCCAAACTTCTAAACTGTGAGGTCTCTTATCAACTTTTGATTATAGTAATAGAAAATTCCTAGTAAAGTCAATTTCATTTGAAAATGAATCATCTTGGACTCAGAAGTGAAGCAGCAGTGTGTTTGGACATCAAGGTTCAACCCCTGTCTGCTTCCCTGCTCTGTCATCCACAGGGATGGGCAAGTAGCCCACAGCAGTAATTCTACATGATGGAGTATTATTAGCCATTAAAGTTGTAATTGAGAAAGACCATGTGGCTGCATGGAAAAACACTAGAGATACTAGGAGAAAGACACAGAGGATAAAAGTGTGCATAAATATGATTAGACTTGTCTCAAACAAGACAAAAGACTGCTTCAGAAAATGGGGAAGAAAATGAACCAGAATGTTAACACAGGTGACAGATCTTCTTTGTTCCTTTTTCCCCAGTTCTCAATATTTTTGAAATTCTCTTTAGGGACCTTCAAAATGAAAGAATCTTATTTTAAAACCTATAAAGAAATGGAAATCTTTAGTTCTCCCTGGAAAATTTTTTTACTATAGACACTACTTTGCTGTGGGTAATAGAATTCTGTGTCATTATGGCCCTGATTTAAAAGTGAGTAACCATATTAATAATTTCCGTTTGTTGGATATTCCCACTATAATTAACCTGGCAGAATAGAGCATGCTAAGGGCTAATTAAATTTTTGACTGATTCTTATAGAAAGCTCATTACTAGGAATACTATTTTTATCAGGATACTCTCTTCCAACATCTCTCCACTTTCTTTTCAATGGTCCATTTTGAAATGCAGAAAACTAGTCGGAACAGTATAAAAATTTTCCATATCTCCTACAACAGTTTAAATTTTACCACCTTTTCCCCATCATATCTCCTATCTATCTGTGATCATTATATCATTAGTCTTTTTTTAGAATCATTTGTGAGGCAGCTGCTGATACCCCTAAATATTACAGTGTGTTTTCCTCCAAAGACACTCTCCTAGGTAAACACTGTACAACCTTCTTAATCAAGACATTAACTTCAATACATTGGCATCCAACTCACAGATCCCATTCAAATATTGCTAACTTTCCTAGAGCCACCTCCTTTCCTTTCTGGTTCCTGATTCTGTCCAGGATCACATACTGCATATGGTTGTCTTTTCAGTCTTCTCCAGTCTAGGACAATTCCTCACCCTTTCCCTGTCTCGATCTAGAGAGTATGAAGCTTGATGTTTCCTCATGACAGTCTCAGACCATGGATCCCTGACAAGAACAATTTTTTGATTCTTTTTTTAATTGGAGTATTATTGCTTTACAATGCTATATTAGTTTCTGCTGTACAATAAAGTGAATCAGCTGTAGGTATACACATATCCCCTCCGTCTTGGAGGTCCCTCACCCCCGGCCCACTCCTCTAGGTCATCAGAGCACCAAGCTGAGCTCCCTGAGCTGTGCATCAGGTTCCCACTAGTTACTTGTTTTACAGATGGTAGAGTATTTAGTATGGAGGTGCCTTAAAAACTAACAATAGAACCACCACATTACTCAGCAATCTCACTGTTGAGCATATTCTCTGAGAAAACCATAATTCAAAAAGTCACATGTCCCTCCGTGTCCACTGCAGCACTATTTACAGTAGCCAGGACAAGGAGCTATACTAAAAGCTCATCAACAGATGAATGGATGAAGCAGACATGATGCATTTATTTAATGGAGTGTTATTCAGCCATAAAGAGAAATGGAATAGGGTCATTTGTAGTGATGTGGATAGACCCTAGAGTCTGTCATACAGAATGAAGTAAGTTAGAGTAAAACAAATATTGTATACTAATGCATATAAGTGAGCTGTAGAAAAATGGTACAGATGAACATAATTGCAGAGCAGGAGTAGAAACACAGATGTAGAGGATGACATGTGGACACAGGAGGGGAAGGGAGGGTGGAATGCACTGGGAGATTAGGTTCAACAAGAACAGGGTTGCATTTAGTACACACAGCATCAATTCTTCCCACCACTGCAGAGTATCATCTTGTTCATCTTGGTATTTTCCAGTCTCTCCACTGCAAAGTCACCATCACCTCCTCTATAATTGAGAAGTATTTTGTGGAAGGTGCTTATCAGACTCCAACAAATATCCTTTTACCATCAAATTCCACCCACCAACCGCAGCATCTAGTAATGTCTCCTGCCTGAATCACCATCCTTATAAAGATTTTCAGATGATAATGTCCTAATTCCTTCATTCCTTTCACGTGTATCAGTCAGCATTCTACTCTAGGAAAGAACTTTTTCTTCTCTCTCATTTGTTCGTTTATTTAAATCAGCATGGACTCTGCGTGCCTATTTCATTCAATGGGTTGTAATCTGTTATTATCATAATTTATTTTGTTATTCTAATTTCCCAAGATGTGACTAGCAGAAATTTCTCCAGTCTCAATCCTGTATCTTTTGGACACAACTCTATCATAAGAAAGCACTGAAAATCCCTCAGCAGTTTTGTTCCTGTTGGATAGAAAAATGAAAAGTATTCTTACACCATAGAGTATCAATTCACCAGAATTATCTTCTTTCCTTTTTGAGGAAAAAAATTGGTTGAGATGAGAGTTGGTGACAATAAGCTGGTAGCTTTTCTCGCTTATACTTTAGAGATCTTAGTCACCAAAAGTTATTTCTTACTAATCCAAGATTTGGAGATATGGACCTGCTTAATAAACACCACTCTCCTGATTGACCTGCCACTCACCACATAAGTAACCTGCCTGTTGTGGCCTACAGATCACTGCAGGCCCATGCTGGAGTACACAGCCAGCCCTGATATTGGTGACATACACTGTCATTGTAGGAACAGGCTCAGGAAATCCAAATCCTTCCCACCCCATTGTCCATGCCAAGTGTAGGACCTGACAGAGCATATGGGCAGCAATCTCCTTTTGAAGACTAGTATCTCTCTTCTTAAACTTTATAATGACAAAAGATGCCACATGCAGATAGACTTACTACCAAAAGCATGTTGATCAAAGCTTGAATTCATTCATTCATTCAACACTTTTTGAGTATCATCTGTGTCAGACACTGTGATGCATGCCAGAGACAGATCAGAAAAAATACAAAGTGCCTGTTTTTTTAAGATTGAGAGAGAAACTGGCTATTAAAAAGTAAGCAAGTTAATGGGTAGTATGTCAACTGGTGAGATATGAATGAAGAAAACTAAATGGAGTAAAGGGAACAAAGCCTCTGGGTATGTGGGCGTGGGTGGTGTTTCTGTTAAAGGGAACTTAAGGAAGGTCCTGCCGACAGAGTGCCATTTGGGGAAAGGCTGGAAGGACATGAGAGATGATCTGGTGAAAGAGTGTTCCACTCCGATCAGCTAGGGTGAAGGTTGGAGGTAGGCACATCCCTCATGGGCCCAAGAAGCAGAAGAAGCCCAAGGGCTGGATAAATGGATTGAGGGGAGAAGAGCTGGACATTGAATGAAAGAGGTAACTGAGGATGAGGGTGGTGGGTCTTGGAGGCCAAACTGAAGGTTTTGGCTTTTACTCAGGGTGAAGTAGGGCATCCCAAGAAAGTCTCAGGGAGAAGATCAATGTAGCTCATCCTTTGCTTTAAAAGATTCTCTTTGGTAGCTATGTTGACGGTGGACTCTCAGAGGGCAAGAGCAGAAACTGAAATATCAATTGCGAGCTATGATAATAAGCCTGGTGAGAAGTGGTGGTAGCTTGGACTAGGGTGTTAACGATGATAGGAAATGGTCAGAGAAATGGTCAGATTCCTCACTGTTTTCAAGGTAGATGCAAAAGGCTTTGTTAATGCATTGGAAACAGGTTATGAGAGAAGGAGAAGACCTGGTATTGTTTGCCTCGGCTAGTGGAAGAACGGCTGCTTCCTGAGTTGGGACTGCTGCAGGATAACCAGGTTGGTGGATGGGCTCTTGTCTGAGTGGGCTGAGCTTGGGGTGCCTGTCAGACTTCCTAATGGAGAGCAGGCAGTTTAGAAGGGAGTTTGGGGTAGAGATACAAATATAGATGTGGAGATACGCACACAGTTGGAGTTAAAAGCGAAGAGACCAGATGGGTTTAACTAGGGAGTAAGTATAGGTAGAGGAAAAATAGAAGGGTTCAAGACCATGCCTTGGAACATGCCAGCAGCTGAAGGTCAGGGAGGTGAGGAGACAGCTCAGGAGACCATGCAAGGGTGGTCTGTGAGTGGGAATAGAGCCGGGGGGACATGGAGATGAAGGGGAGAGGGCATCTCCTGAAAGCAATCAGCTTCGTCAAACCACATGACAGGTCAAGTCTGATAACAGCCAAGAATTAGACACT
This sequence comes from Muntiacus reevesi, assembly GCF_963930625.1. Lineage (NCBI taxonomy): Eukaryota > Metazoa > Chordata > Mammalia > Artiodactyla > Cervidae > Muntiacus > Muntiacus reevesi. Next base: position 21,188,787 of record NC_089258.1, read on the forward strand.
GGATTTAGCAAAACAAAGGTCATGAAAAATCTTTACAAGAGGAACCTGGTGAGGAGGTGGCGACAAAGCCTGGATGAACTGCGTTTAAGGAGAGAGGGAAGGAGAAGAGAAAAATGGAGACAACAAATAGAAGCAACAACAAGAACAAAACAGATCAGAAACATTTTCTAGCCCTGTCACAGCATGCTGTGAATAAGATGAGATCTGCTTGCTAACCAGCTCTAAAATAGTGAGCAACTTTCCCACTCTCTGAAAGTCATAGGTTTCTCATGGGGCCAAAGGAAAAGCAAGTCTAAGTCAGAAGTTTGGCTGATGTTGCTGGAGTTTGGCCCCTGGGACCCAGAAAAGGCATAGCCTGCCAGGACAGACACTTTATTAGTATCAGTTGAATTAAAAGCACAGCATTTTAAACAGTTGTAGGAAGACCACAAGTCCTGAAAATTTCCACATTGACTGATTACCTACAAATTCCTTGATTTTGCAAACAAAGGCTTAGTAATTCTAGGCAGGATCTCTCTGTTCCCATGATTGATCTGTCATTATTAAACGGAGTCATTCTGAAAGCTTCATGGATACCATCATTCGCCTCTAAGACAGGCTCTCATTAGATCTGAGCTCTGCACATTTTATTCAGAGAGGCAAACCAGAACCTAGCTGAAAATACTCAGCTTCCCACAGAATTGGGTCCTTACACTCAGCTTGAACTGAAAGCGAACGACATTCATCTGCTGAGACGCCTTTCATTTTTCTGAAATGGCATTAGCCACTGTCACTTGGATGTGAAAGTAACAACAGGCCAGGACTTCACTGGACTTTCCAAAGACTTGTCTGACCCCACTAAATGGGGGTCAGACCAAAGGATGAAAAGAAGAGAGAGGGAAACACCCCAACATGCGCAACCAGGGTTACGTCTAGAGATTTTTGAATGTAGTTCAGACATGCCAGTTAACTTAAGCAAAGATAAATAATCTTGCTACTGTTGTTCTGTTTGGGTGGAAGCGTGACCCATGGCAACAGATTCAAGCGTCTCCCAAGAGCCCAGTTAGTGGTCAACCAGGTCTGAAAGTCAGCCTGTTATGTCCATGAACACCCAGCAGCAAGCCGGGAAAGCAGGAGGTTTTGTTAAACCAGCAGCTGCATCAAAGTACTGAGAACAAAGACTGAAGTTAAGAAAGGGATTCAAAATATTTGGGGTCAGCTTTTTCAGACAAGTAGTTTCTCTTTTGTCCCAGAGCAGTGATCACAGAGCCCACGTTCACGCTCACACATGCCTGCCCCCACCTCCAGCACCAGGTGGGTAGCAATGACAGAGGGCATGAGCCATGGTGCCCAGAGTCTGCCCTCTGGGGGCTGGTTGAACATCAGTGGCTACTTCATGGCTGTGCTTACATAGCCAGGATGCCTGTTCAGAGCATCTTGGGGTGGTCCCTTTGTGTTACTCCTCAATCATAGGGCTAATTTTCTTGATTCAAATGTTGATGCTTTTTCCTTTGTTTTGTTTCTTAGAAAAGATCCAGAGGTAAGGAGAAAGGATATACTGCTAGCAGTACTTTTCATGTAACTACTTGCTTGATTTCCAGGCATCCTTGTCTTTCCTCCTAGTGAGCCGCACGTGTCAGTTGGAGTTTAAGTTCACTGTAGGCAGGGATGTACCTTGGGCTTCCCTCCTGCTACTAACAGAACCTTGGGTATGCAGCCACACAGAGGGGAATGGGTTGACTGATTAATCATGTAACATCTCCATCTCTAATAAACTTTCAAGAATTCTTTCAGTCATCACTTTCACAAAATTTGTCCAGATGCTCTCACTATACCTCCACTTTCCAGTATTCCTAATAGCATGCAAAATAGACATAAGCTGTCTCACTGCAAAATTATGTTCTGAGGTTTAGTAGAAATGGTCACACCCTGCTGTATCCAGAATTCAGAGGGCAGGCTGCACTGAGTTCTACCACTGACCAAGCCCAGTCTGCAAACCCAGCACTTTCTGTATTTCCGGACAGCAACTTCCACATGCTTGGTGAGGCCACTTGCTCCCTGGTCTTCTGGAAATCTATGGGTTGTGCAGTTGGCACAAGCTTCTGTTGACTTGTTCTTCATTTGCTGGTTTTATCTCATGAGTTATTCTTGCTGTCACATCCTATTTCTCCAGCCCTGCCCAGCAGTGCTTCTGCCCCCAGGGTAGGAGGATCTCTTTTCCCCCTACTTCCTGAACTACAGAACCTCACCTCAGTCTTGTCAGGGTTGACATCATGCTCAACCTAACACAGTGTTTTCCTGCCTTCTTTGCAGATGAGAGCAGCCATGTCTAAGTCTGGGCAAGGAAATGTAAGTGGAAGTTTCCAGACTGTCTTCTAACATTTAGCCTTTGCCCTCTGCCCTTTGCCCTCTCCTCGGACACCATGGTGGTGTTCCAGTCATCTTATGCTCTCTGTTGACATGCTGAAACCATGCTGCTACCCTGGGTAAACTATCCCTGGACCTTGCTTTGTGTGTGTGTGTATGTGCTAAGTTGTTTAGTCATGTCTGACTCTTTGTGACACTATGGACTATAGTCCGCCAGGCTCCTCTGTCCATGGGATTCTCCAGGCAAGAATACTGGAATGGGTTGCTGTGCCCTCCTCCAGGAAATCTTACCAATCCAAGGATCAAATTCATGTCTTTTACATTTCCTGTATTGTCAGGCAGGTATTTTACCACGAGTGCCACATGGGAAGACCTTGGATCTCACGTCATGTAAGAGAAAAACAGAGCCTACAACCTGAGCTACTGTGTTAGAGTGGATCTGAATGAAGACTCTAAGAGCCACAGGCCGTGGTCCATGCCTGCCTGCCCCTCTGGTATGTGTCCTCTTTCAGTATTGTTCTGGAGTGGTACGACCTTCCCACTTGGACCACCTGGGTAGTCCCCTGGCCCATGATGGTCTGGGACCTCTGTGTCCATTTACATGAAGCTGCAAAAATTTACATCTTCTGCACCTTCTGAGTGAGGTTCGAAGCTGCCCAGGGACAGCACACACAGGCAGGCTCTGCAGGACCCACAGGACCCACAGCTGGGAGTCTGCAGGCAGCCATGAGGTGTCACTCCCAGAAGGCACTCCTTGTCACTATCAGTGACTTCCTGGCACTCTCCTTCTAGGGCACAAGGCTTAAAATTGAGGTTTAGAAGTGTTCTGCCTGGTGTGTGTGTGGGTTCAGTTGTGTCTGACTCTTGCACTCCCCCTGGGCTGAGCCTCTCAGGCTCCTCTGTCCATGGGATTTTTCCAGGCAAGAATACTGGAGTGGTTTGTCATTTCCTACTCCAGGGATCTTCCCAACCCAGGTATTGAACCCATGCCTCTTGCATCTCAAGCATTGGCAAGCAGATCTTCACCACTGCACCATCTGGAAAGCCTAAGATGTTCTGCCTGGACACCTGGTAAAATCAGCAGAGCCTCCAAAGTTCTAGGTGTAAGCTTCCCCCACCATTTTGCTCCCATAGATGAGGTTCCCCCACCACCACCAAACAGCCTTCTTATCAAGGAGGCAGGTGCAAGTCCTGTTTATCCCTAAGTAGAAGGTTTTTATTTTGGGGGGCTCCAAAATCACTGCAGATGGTGATTGCAGCCATGAAATTAAAAGACTCCTTGAAATTAAATTACTCCCTGGAAAAAAGTTATAACCAACCTAGACCACATATTAAAAAGCAGAAACATTACTTTGCCAACAAAGGTCCGTCTAGTCAAGGCTATGGTTTTTCTAGTAGTCATGTATGGATGTGAGAGTTGGACTATAAAGAAAGCTGAGCACTGAAGAATTGATGCTTTTGAACTATGGTGTTGGAGAAGACTCTTGAGAGTCCCTTGGACTGCAAAGAGATCCAACCAGTCCATCCTAAAGGAAATCAGTCCTGGGTGTTCATTGGAAGGACTGATGTTGAACTGAAACTCCACTCCTTTGGCCACCTGATGTGAAGAACTGACTCATTGGAAAAGACCCTGATGCTGGGAAAGATTGAAGGCTAGAGGAGAGGGTGAGACAGTTGGATGGCATCACCAACTCAATGGACATGAGTTTGAGTAAACTCCAGGAGTTGGCTGTGATGGACAGGGAGGCCTAGTGTGCTGCAATCCATGGGGTTGCAAAGAATCAGACATGACTGAGCGACTGAACTGAACTGAAGCCGGTTTTGGTTCCTGCCAAACTGCAGAATCGTTCAAGCAAGCTGATCACAACCTCCCACTGGAACCAGGGACAGCCTCCCTCTTGTTACTACAAACCCTGCCTCCCTGCAGCCCTACTGGTTCACTCTGGTCCCCAATGCACCCCCATGTGGCCCTGGGTGGAGTGTAGAGTCCTCCTCCCCCAGCTGGGAGTATGTGTGACTAATAACGGCTGTCCATCTCACTTCCAGGATGGAGGGCTATGTCTGGTCATCCTCCTACTACTAGGGTGGAAACCCTCTCTTCTCAAAGGGGGTGGAAGGAGGTGATTAAAACAGAATTCCCACCCACTCCCTATGGGCTGGGAAACTTTTCCCACCAATGCTGTTCCCCCAGTCAGTAACTCGCTGTCTCTTCTGTGTGGGAAGAGGTCAGAGTCAGTGGCAACAGTTCAGCCCTGCCCTCTCTCCTGAGTCACCCAGAGGCTACGAGCTGGCTGACAGGTCAGTGCAGAATATGGCAAACATGGTGCCCTCTGCTTTCACTTGTATCAGTAAAAGCCCCACTCAAAGACCTCTTCCACAGTGAGAAAAAGAGCTGAAAGGGGACAAAAACTGTGTGGGACAGGACTGAGATGTGACTTGAGAGTGGCCACTTTCAAACTGTCCCTGGTTTTCTTCTTTTATAAAACTATCAAGCACATCAAATCTCCTGTTTGAAAGAGAAAAAAAAAGGATGAAGGAAAAGTAAAGACAGAAATAATATGATAAAGTCACCTGCTGTCTCCCATTCATTCACCGTTGATCAGAGAGTTGACAATACAACCCATTTCCAAACCTGAGAGCCTTCTTTTCATTGTTAAAAAAGCTGGTCACAGACCTAGCTTGGAATTTTCACCATTCAAGCCATTATCTGTTGTGTCAGCAGAGCTGTCAACTGCATTCACAGTCATCATTTTGTTCCCCAAGACTAATTTGGATGACACAAAAACCAGAAGTGCTAGGAATCCCGAATTAGGCTCCCCTGGGCAGGCATCCCCCTGTGAAACAACTGTGGATGGAAGTGAAAGCCATCCATGTGAAAGATTCATTGTTCTTTGTTGGTGGCCGTTTGTGACCACACAGCTAGCTCCCTCCTCAACCCCGCCCACCTTCACTGTAAATCCAGCTCCAGAACTCTCATCCTCAGAATAACAGTGAGCCAACCCCATGAGGATTAGCAGGTATGTGGGCTTCTCTGTGCATTTTGTTGTGTCCTTAGTTGCTAAGTCATATCTGATTCTTTGTGACTCCGTGGACTGTAGCCCACAGGTTTCTCTGTCTATGGGATTTTTCAGGCAAGAATACTGGAATGGGCTGCCATTTTCCTCCTCCAGGGCATCTTCCCAACAAAGTTATCGAACCTGCATCTCCTGTGTCTCCTGCATTGCAGGCAGATTCTTTATCCACTGAGCCACTGAGGAAGCATTTTGTTGGGGGAGAGCAAAGAGGAGTTATCTTGTGCACATTGCAGCAAAGATTCTGTTCTCTTCACCATCCCCTTCCCACTGTTGGCTCCCTCCCGATTTGTCGAATCACTTCTATCATCCAGAACCACAGAGTCCTGGGTCTTCCCAGCCATCAACCCACATCCAATTAACCAATCATCTTGAGATCAGCAGCAGGCCACAATCTCTCCACCCAGGTACTGAGGAAGCCCTCCTGTGTCCAGGCATTTCATCTGCAGCATCCATGTGACAATAGGAGAGAAGACAGGAGTCAGGGGAGGAGGCCCCGCAGAGCCCATGTCAGACTTGATCTACCTCAGGACACACACGGGTCATGCCCCTCAGTCTCTAATTGAAGTGTTGTCCTGCAGGTCCCTCTTGTTACAATTTCCCCACACACAAGAAAATCGGCCCCAAAGACTTCAAGGTAATTGTCTCCCTGCTGCCTCGACCCCTCAGCTGTCCCTCAGTGTGACACACACAGTTTCCATCCATCCTCATTTCTTTTCTTTCTTCAGAAAACATTCAAGAGGTGGTCCCGCGGGACTTGTCTAGCTGCTTTGTCCTTGACTGACCCAACTTCAGCCCACGGGTTATAGAGCCTTTTCTCCCCAGCTAAGGAGACTCGTAAGGATTTTAGCACAGAGAATCTGAGCAGCGACAAAGCTAAGCATCAGAGTAAAACAGAATGTTGAAATAAAGGGGATCTCCTGTTCTTCTGAAGAGAAGACATTCAAAGACAGGACACAGCCAACTTTGAGCCACCAGGACAGTCCACAAGGGGCAAGGAGCCCACACCATTATCTCCTGGCCTCTGGGAGCAAGGCTGAGCTGTAGGAAGGGAGCGATGGGGAGAAGACACAGCTTCGTGCCATGAGCCCTGCCCAGGGTGGCTGTGGGCTGGAGACCCTCCTGTTGGCACTGAAGTTCCCACTAGAAGACAGTTAGTTGCAAGCGCTTGCTCTGTCAACCCCCAAACACATGCAAACAGTGGTGATTTTATCTCAAGTGTGTGTTGGGGTCACCAGGAGAGCTATTCCTTTAGGTATTAATTCTCAAGGTCTTCTAAAACCTTCCGACAAAGACACAGATAGACAGGATGTGTCTTTTTCCAGGAGGACACACCCACTATGAGTTATTCAAGACAGACCTTTGAGCCTGAAGGAGATAAAGCCTTTAGGTCCAACTACCAATCTGTAGGAAGCACATGGGATGGAAGAACATGATAAATGACAACTTCCGGATGCAAAATCTAAAAGAAAGCAAAATTTAAATTGAGAGAAACTCTAGGGGATGAAAGAGCTGTTGATTCAACAAATAAAATGCAGAGAAAAACATGAGAGATCTTTAAATTAGCAATGTAGAGCCTCATTTGGATTTTGATTCAACAAACTGTAAAAAAATACCATTTACCAGACAGTTGGAGAACTTTGAAAACTGACTAGATGTTGATGGTATTAAGGAATTATCGCTAAGGTTTTTAGTATGATAATGGTTCTTCAGTTATGTCTTTTTAAAAATAGTCTTTGCATTTTAAACATCTCTCTCCACACACAGTCACATGCACACACACATATACATGCACTTATGCACTTACACAATGCCTTACATGCTGTCTTCACACATGCAAACACATTCTTTGATACACTATTTGAAAAGCATACACATACACATTCTGACACTCACACACAACGCACACTTCTTTATGCACACTAAATACTCATGCACACTCATGCACAGTTAAATGCAGATACTCCCCCATGTACTCAAACACACACATTCACAACTCATACTTTTATCCATGCACACACACACTTTCATACACTAATACACTCTTAGATGCTCACATGCACACACTCACATTCACACAAGTCTCTTTCACATATATACACACTCTCATACACACTTTCTCTTACAGATATGCACTCCAACACCCACATGCTCACATGTGCACATAGCACACTCACTCCCTCCACACTTGCTCTCACACTTACCCAAAAGCAAAGCACACTCTCACACCCACACACACGCTACCTTCCATCCACGCCCAGCTCTTTTGCAGCCATCTCCTGTGTTCAAGGTTGAAACATGGCAGAAACAGGCCCTCCATTATAGATGGAGGCCTAGGAGGTCTCCTGGGGGTCCCACTGGCAGGCTGCCACATTGTCTCCTGACCCCGGGTCAGTGTCCTTCCTCCTCAGCTTCTCCTAACTCAGCTGGTCAGGCTGGAGATCCTAAAGTAAATTTTAAGGAAAGGAAATGACCATCCATCCGGTTGAACTCGCCTGCTGGCCTTTTGGCTGCTCCAAATCCCACCTTCCGGTCTCAGATTTTGCCTCCTGGGACTTCTTCCTTTATGCTCAATATTTTCTGCATGGTGACCTGGATTTCATCAAACACTAGAGAAACACATGAGAGCCTGGGAATTACTGTGGAGGAATTAAAAGTGAAGTAATTAAAGATAGTCCCCAAACCTTGAGAATCAGAGAAAGACACAAGGATAAAGCACAAAACAGGAGTCTCCTGGCTGCACTGAAACAATCTCAGAAGATGAGGAGGGAAAGAGAGGAGAGCAGGAGGTTGGCTGAAAGGAAGACTCGCCAATGCAAAATTCAACTCTTAGGACAGTGCAGTAGTGGGGGATCCATATAGCTAAGGAAGCATACATCTTTAGTCTTGCCCCAGAATCCCCAGGAAAAAGAAACAGAAATATAGTACATAAGGGTCTTCTATGAAAGTAGGGATTTTTCTCTAAAAAATTATAATAAATATACTTTGTTGAATCAAAAAGTTCAAAGATTTTCTCTAATGTTTCATTGACTGTATTGCACACACACACATACACTTGCCCACATGCACTCACACTTACCCACCATAGGTGACCTCACAGAAGGAGGAATCACAACTACTGCCAAGTAGTGATAAAGGATCTGAGGCAATTGACATGCCAACCAGCCTTGGTCCTGACCCTGTCTTCTACCCTTTCTTTTTCACATGCTCCTCTACACTTCCCCAGGGCTTTTGTTTCCTGCCCGCTTCTTGTTTTCTAAATAGGATATGTTTCCAGTTTTCAAACCTCTCTTTGCTCTGACCCAACTCGGGGCATTCTTGTTTTTTCATTCAGCTGTACCAAGAATGATGTATCTTTATAGTTGGCACCAGGGACAGGATGTTGTTTCTGAGAATAGCTACAAATGAATGGAAGACAAAGAAAGCAGATCCCATATAAAGAGGATAAAATGTGTGTGTGATACAAATATTTATATTTCCTGTGAGAGACTGCCAATGAATTGTCATGCTAATGTTTACATGGATACACATGTATGGTGTGTATGTGTGCAATATATACATATATGTTATGCATGCTCTAACACACAGCCAGTCTTCCAAAAGCACATGTAAAACATGTGACTTCACGTGCATGGTCCCCTGCCTTCCTCTATGTCCTTCCAGGTCCTCAACTGACCTTGGCCACACCAGGTAGGTAGGACCCAACAGTGCAGAAAGTGACCTAGGGGACATTCAGAGTAACCCAATCTCCCTCAACACAGAACAGTGTCCTTGGGACATCACTGAAACAGAAAACACAAGGAAACAGCTCCCCAGGCCCGCAATAAAAGGAAAGAATCTTCCTCTTCTCCCAATGAGTGGGCCTTCACTTTTTTGCTTCTTCTGGATCTTTTGGGGTAATGTCCAAGTGGAGATGACAGGGAATAAATCTTTACTCTAACTGCAAATTGCTCCATCAGCTTTTAATGACTGTGTTGAGTTCCTTTATATGGGTGTGCCATTGTTTATTTGTCTCTGCTGACGGATATCTGGGTTTCCAGGCTGTAACCATTGTGTCCTTGCTATTTGATTGTTATTAACCAGCCCATTCTCTCTTTATGGGTGTGCATGTTTATATGCCCATGTGTGACTTTTGTCAGCAGCTGGTTTCTGAATTGCTAAACAATGGTACTTGTCATTATTTCTTTCAATTTTTTTAAAAAATCTTCCTTGTATGTATAATGTCTACAGGAGAGAAATCTGGCATTAAGAAAAGCAAATCTTTTCCTTAGACTTCTTCAAGACCTATTTATTTCTGAAAAAAGGCTTTCAGTATTTTTTCCCATAGCAAATTTTCAATTACCCCTTTTTAGTACAGGAATGATGGTTACTAGCATTCCTGCATTGCACAAACAGGGAAACAAAAGTTCTTTTGCCTTCCATTCATCAACTTTAACACTTCCATCTCTTCTAAATATCTGACACCTGAAGATTTTATTCTTTCCTAATGACATAGGCTGGTCTGAGGCATGTTCTGCTTTTATAACAAACACCCCCATAGAAGTAAGTTCCCCATTCTCCATTCTGCCTCCCCTTGGAAGGGAGCAAATACACAGTCCCCTTTCCCATTCCCTAAAGCCTATGAGATGCCCTCCTTAGCCCTGTGTAGTACACACAAACATGCAGGCTCACTTTTATGCCTGTCCAATTTGCCCTTCCCTGCTCAGAACGCTCCTCACTCCCTTTAAGCTCTGACACTCTGAGGCAGGCAGCTCGGTGCACAGACTCCTCGCTAGTGCTCAGAGTTCACACTGTGGATAGAGTAACTCTTTAGAAAGCAATCCCAATACACAGACATGCCAGGCCCAAACACCCCGTATGATATAACATAATAAATAGTTATTCACATCTATGACTTTAACATGACATATAGGTTTTTATTTGAAATAGTATATTATTCTATATTTTTATTGCTGCTACATAAATGTTGTTGTTTAAACAAAACAACAATAAGACTAGTAAATAATGGTAACAAGTAGTGTTTAATAGTAGGACTAATAAAATAAATACTATGTATGAGAAAAAATAGAGGGATATTTTTATAATGCTGCTTCCTGTCTTCTGACAGCAATTTGTTTTAATCTTTTTAACTCTTTGTTGAAGATTTAAATTTTATAGGCTATAGTATTCTGTAGTTTTAAGATGCATAAATGGAAGACTTTTAAAACGAAGAACTAAATCAGTGCAGTGTGTGTGTGTTAGTCACTCAGCCATGTCTGACTCTTTGTGACCTCATGAACTGTAACTGGCCAGGCTCCTCTGTCCATGGAATTCTCCAGGCAAGAATACTGGAGGGTGTTGCCATTCCCTTCTCCAGGGGATCTTCCTGATCCAGGGATCAAACCTGGGTCTCCTACACTGCAGGCAGATTCTTTATCGTCTGAGCCACTAGGGAAACCATTATTGCCTACAGTTTATTTTTAAAAGTCGTGACATGAGAGATCAGACAAGATGGAGAGTAGAAAGACCCTGAGCTTACTTCCTCACACCAAAATTGCAACTATTTATGGAACAACCATTGATAAAAAGACTGGAACCTACAAGAAAAGATCTTCTACAACTAACCACAGTGAGATGAGCAGGAAGGGTGGACTCATGATATAGTCAAGTCCCATACCCCCAAGTTGGCATATTGATTATGCCAAAGCCTTTGACTGTGTGGATCACAACAAACTGTGGAAAATTCTTCAAGAGAAGGGAATACCAGATCACCTAACCTGCCTCTTGAGAAATCTGCATGCAGATCAGGAAGCAACAGTTAAAACTGGACTTGGAACAACAGACTGTTTCCAAATGGGGAAAGGAGTACATCAAGACTGTATATTGTCACCCTGCTTATTTAGCTTATATGCAGAGTACATCATGAGAAACACTGGGCTGGATGAAGCACAAGCTGGAATCAAGATTGCTGGGAGAAATATCAATAACCTCAGGTATGGAGATGACACCATCTTTATGGCAAAGAGTGAAGAAGAACCAAAGAGCCTCTTGATGAAAGTGAAAGAGGAGAGTGAAAAAGTTGGCTTAAAACCCAGCATTCAGAAAACTAAGATCAAAGCATCTGGTCCCATCACTTCATGACAAATAGAAGGGAAGCAATGGAAACAGTGACAGACTGTTTTGGGGGGCTCCAAAATCACTGCAGATGGTGACTGCAGCCATGAAATTAAAAGATCTTGCTCCTTGGAAGAAAAGTTATGACCAACCTAGACAGCATATTAAAAAGCAGAGACATTACTTTGCCAACAAAGGTCCATCTACTCAAAGCTATGGTTTTTCCAGTAGTCATATATGGATGTGAGAGTTGGACTATAAACAAAGCCCAGCGCCGAAGAATTGATGCTTTTAAACTACGGTGTTGGAGAAGACTCTTGAGAGTCCCTTGGACTGCAAGGAGACTCAACCAGTCCATCCTAAAGGAAATCAGTCCTAAATATTTATTGGAAGGACTGATGGTAAAGCTGAAACTTCAATACTTTGACCACCTGATGTGAAGAGCTGACTCATTGGAAAAGACCCTGATGCTGGGAAAGATTGAAGGTGGGAGGAGAAGGGGCGATGGAGGATGAGACTTGGATGGCATCACCGACTCAATGGTCATGAATTTTAGTAAACTGCGGGAGTTGGTGATGGACAGGGAAGCCTGGGGTCCTCCGTGCAGTCCATGGCGTCTCAAAGAGTCAGACACAACTGAGCAACTGAACTTAACTGAACTGATACCCCCAAGTGGGTGACCCAAGAATGGGAAAGCAATTATACTTGCAAAGCCTCTCCCAAAGGAGTGAGCATTTGGAGCCCGGCATTGGGCTCTCAGCCCATGGGTCCTGCACTGGGAAGACAAGACCCCGCAAAGATTTGGCTTTCAGGCCAGCAGGGCTTACTTTCAGAGTCCTAGAGGGCTGGGGGGGAAAGGGATACTCAACTCTCAAATGGTGCACACAAAATCTCACAGGTTCAGGGGCCCAGGGAAGAAGCAAAATTTTAAAGGAGCCTGGGTTGGACCTATTTGCTGATCCTGGAGAACCTCACAGAGAGGCAGGAAGAAACTGTGACTCAACCTGGGAACAAAGACACTAGTGGCAGCCATTTTGGAGAGCCCCTTCTACCATGCAGACTCTGGTTCTGGTAAGCATCGTTTTGGAATCCTCCCTCTAGATTATCCTCAGGACCCATCCCCATTCCTGCCCAATAGCCTATGAGCACCAGTATTAGAACACTCAAGCCAAGCAACTAACTGAGTGGGTATACAGTGCCACCTACCTGCAGACATTTGCTTTTAAGACCCCCCTGAGCCACCGCCAGACATGGTCCAGGCCACCAGAGATGTCAGGACCCAGGTCCACACACCAGTTGTGCAGAAACCAGCCCCAGCATCCCTGTTTCCACTCATCAGTGAGCCTGTTGCAGCCTCAGGACCAGACCCCCACATCACTGAATGGATATGAGCAGCAGGACATCCGGAGGCTTCCCTGGTACCTCAGCTGGTAAAGAATCTGCCTGCAATGCAGGAGACCCTGATTTGATTCCTGAGTCAGTAAGATCCCCTGGAGAAGGGCATGGCAACTCACTCCAGTATTTTTGCCTGGGAAATCCCATGGACAGAGAAGCCTGGTGGGCTATAGTCCATGGGGTCACAAAGAGTTGGACATGACTTAGCACAAGGACACACATCTGTGGCACCACAGCCTATGGACCCAGCCAACCCACCAACAGGCTAGATCCTGACCTGGGACAGGCTGGGTCCCAGCCTCACACACTGGCAGGACAACACAAGCTCCAGGACACCATGTTATCTTGCCACCAGCTATGTCAGGAAGCAGGCCCATCCACCAGCAGGGCCCTCAGGCCCTGCAGCCAGACTCCAGGGTCCAGCAGTGCCTGCCAATGAGTTGGCTCTAGCCCCAGGACCTGACTACACCCACCAATGTGTGGGCACCAGCCCTGGGGTCTCCTGTATCCTGACTTCACCTACCCAATGAGGCTGCACTAGCTCCAGAGGAAGACAGAGAAAGACAAATAGTGTGTGATATCACTTACATGTGGACTCTGATAAAAAAACAAACCAGTGAATATAAAAAGCAGAAACAGACTCAGAGATATAAACTAGCAGTCACCATGGGAGAGGGAAGGGAGGAGGGGCAAGTGAGGGTTAGGGAATTAAGAGATATAAACTATTATGTATAAAATATATAAGCTGTAAGGATATATTGTATAGCACAGGGAATATAGCAAATGTTTTATAATAACTATAAATTTATAAAAATAATTATAAAAATTAACCTTTAAAATTGTGGATCACTGTATTGTATACCCTAAGCTTATATAATAACACTGTAGTTGTTGCTCGGTCACTCAGTTGTGTCCAACTCTTTGTGACCCCAGGGACTGCAGTATGCCAAGCTTCTCTGTCCTTCACTACCTCCTGGAGCTTGCTCAAACTCACATGATGCCATCCAACCATCTCATTCTCTGTCGTCTGCTGTAAATTAAGCATATCTCAATAAGTGAAAGTGAAAATCACTCAGTCATGTCCAACTCTTTGTGATCCCATGGACTGTAGCCTGCCAGGCTCCTCTGTCCATGGAATTCTCCAGACCAGAATACTGGAGTGGGTAGCCATTCCCTTCTCCAAGGGATCTTCCCAGGTCTTCCCAAGGGTACAGCCCAGGTCTCCCACACTGCAGGTAGATTCTTATCTGAGCCACCAGGAAAGCCTGTATCTCAATAAGAAGGGGATAAAAATCCATGACACATTCCTTTCTGTCTCTTGACTCACTGGGATGTTTTTACTCTTTCTTTCTCCTCCACTGAGCTACCTGCAAACTTGGAGACATTGTTTTCTTCTGTGCAGTGACAACACTAAATATTTTTGCATTGGATTTCAAGTGAGCAGAAATTATGGAATGTCTACTATATCCCAGATGTTGGGCGAGTAGGAGGTCTGCAAAGGCATGACTAAAACTGCCCCTTTGACACAAGGACCTCTGAAGAAAGTAAACATGTCCTGAAAACAAGGACAGTAGGTGATGAGAACACCAGCTAAATTATCATTATGAAAAGAATAAAATTAAAAACAGTGCATTCTACTTAGTGTAAAGAGCTAAGTGTAGAAGGAGAAATTACATAACTATAAATGGAAATGTGAATCATGGTTTGTTTTTTTTTTATCTTTTTAGACATCCATAATCTGTTTGTGGATGAAATTCACTCATCAGTACTAAATCTGGTAAACTGAAAGTCCCATTTCCTTAACTTATATGGAAAAAGCTAGCATTGGTATCTGAGACCCCTTGCAGAAAAACCACTGTTGCGTGGGTGATTTTATTTTCAAGAGAGTTTTAGTTACAAATTCAATTTCTTAATGACAGAGGATGAGATGGTTGGATGACATCACCAACTCTAGGGACATGAGTTTGAGTAGGCTCTGGGCGTTGATGATGGACAGGGAAGCCCGGCGTGCGGCGGTCCAGGGGTCGCAGAGTCAGACACGACTGAGCCACTGAACTGAACTGAATGATAATAAGACTATTCAGATTATCTGTTTCGTCTTGGTTGAATTTTGGTAACTGAAATTTTTGAGGAATTGATTCGTTTAAGTTACTAAACTTATAAGTACAAACTTATTCATAGTATTCCTTTATTATTCTCTTAATGACTGCAGAATCTGTAGTGACATACCATATTTCATTCCTGACACTGATGATTTGTGTCTTCTTTTTATTTTATTAATCTTACTAGTGGTTTATCAATATTATTGATTTCTTAAGGAACCAGTTTTTGTTTCATTGATTTTGCTTTGTTTTCCTATTTTCAATTTCAGAATAACGGTATTTTTTCCTTCCTTCTGCCTGCTTATGTTCCCTTTTTGTTTCTCAGGTGCTTGGAGTAGAAACTTAGATTACTATTCTGAAATCTTTCCTCAGTTCTAATGTATGTATGGCTATAAATTTTCCTGTCAGTAGTTAAGGCACATTCTACATAGGTTTTATATGCTATATTTTCATTTTCATTCATCATTTGGTTCTGTATTTTCAAAAGTTTCCTTTGAGATTTACCCTTTGATCCATGGATTATTTAGAAATGTGTTGCTGCACTTACAAGTATTTAAAGCTTTTCCTGTTGTCTGTTACTGATATCTAATTTGACCCCATTGTGGTCAAGGAAGACACTCTATGATTTCCATTTTTTAAAATTCATTGATTCTTTTATTTTATGACCCAGGATTTGGCCAGTCTTGGCAAATCACTTGAACAAAATGTGTTTTTTGTTTGTTGTATGTGGAGTGTTGTGCTATATACATCATTTATATTAAGGCAATTATTTGATATGTTAGGGGTTATGTCTATTATTTGATTTCTGGAAAATGCAATATTTACTGACATAAAATATATTCTTATTCATAAGACACACTTAAAACTAATTTAAAAGAGTATAAATAATACAAAATATGTTCTTAGGCCACAGTAGAAGTAAATAAGAAATCAATAACTGAAAAGAAGCTAGAAGATCTCCAATATTTGGAAATTAAGCAATATACTTCTCAGTAACACATGAGTGAAGAAAGAAGTCTCAAGAGAAGTTTAAAAATGTTTTTAAATAAAGAAAAATGGAAATACAGCATATGAGAATGTGTGGGACTCAGTGAAAGCAGCACTTGGAAGACTATTATAATATTAAATACATATATTAGAAAGAGGAAAATATAAGAGCAACAACCTAAGCGTCCACCTGAGGACTAAGATATTAGATGAAGAAGAACAATTAAAATCAAAAGCAAGGAAAAAGGAAGATATAAATATTAGAAATATAAATATTAGAAATATTAGAACAGAAGTCAGGGAAATTGACCATTAAAAAAAAACAGAGAAAAATCAGTGAAGAAAAATTTGATTGTTTTTTAAAAATCAATAAAATTGCTAAAACTCTCACCAGGATAACCAACTGGAGAAAAGATATGTTATCAATATCAAAAATTAAAGAGGAATCATCGCTAAAGATCCCAGGTACATTAAAAACTTAATCAAGGCATATAATGAACAACTGTATAACTACAGATTTGATAACTTGAATGAAATGGATCAATTTCTTGAAAACAAAAAGTCACAGAAAGAGAAGTAGATCATTTGAATGGACTTGTGTCTATTAAAGAGAATGAATCAATAGTCAATAAGCTCTCAAGGAGAGAGCACCAGCCCCAAATGGGTTCAATGTTGAATCCTACCAGAGATTTAAGGGGAAAAGGTATAGCATTTCTCTACAATCTCTTCTAGAAATCAGAAGCAGAAAGAAAACTTCCTCACCCCTTCTGTTTGGCCAGCATTACTCTAATACCAAACTCAGACAAACACATTGCAAGAAAGAAAAAATATAGGATGATATTTCACCTCTATCTTTATTTGAACATAGATACAAAAATCAGTAATATATTAGCAAGTAAAATACAACAATGTATACAAAAAATTTTACACCACAACCAAGAAGGACTTCTTTCTGCAAGACTGTTTTCACACTGGAAAATAAATACATGTAATCCACCACATTTAAAGGCTAAAAAATAAAAATCTTATGATTTATCAATTTATACAGAAAAAAATTAGCAAAATTCAGCATTTGTTTGTGATAAAGATGCTCGGCACCTTAGGAACAGAGAACTTCCTCAACTTGATAAAGAACATCTTTTAAATTGGAATGCAATTGCCTTACAGTGTTATCTGAGTCACTGCTGTGAATCAGCTATAGATAGATAGATCCTCCTTCTTGGACCTCCTTCCCTCCATCCTACCCCACTAGGTCATCACACCATTACTTAGTTGGCTTATCTACCATATGCTTGATTTGGAGAAAATCTGTATTTTCTGGATATGAGACTTTATCATTTGCAGGTGTTGCAAATATCTCCAAATCTGGGGTAGGCCTTTTAAACTCCTTGACGGTATTTTTTATTAGTATATATTCTTAAATTTAGAGTTTTCCAGGTTGTTCAGTTGTAAAGAATCCACTTGCCAATGCAAGGGACATAGGTTCCATCCCTGGATGAGGATGATTCCCTAGAAAGGAAATGGCAACCCACTTTCTAGCATTCTTGCCTGGAAAATCCCATGGGCAGAGGAGCCTGGCAGGCTACAGTCCATGGGATCACAAAAGAGGCAGATTTGACTTAGTGACTAAACAACAACAAATTCTCAAATTTAATGTAGGCAAATAGAAGGGTAAAAAGTGGAAGCTGTGACAGATTTTCTTTTCTTGGACTCTAAAATCACTGCAGATGGCGACTGCAGCCATGAAATTAAAAGATGCTTGCTCCTTGAAAGGAAAACTCTGACAAACCTAGATAGCATATTAAAAAGCAGAGACATCACTTTGCCATCAAAAGCTCATATAGTCAATGCTATGGTTTTTCTAGTAGTCATGTGTGGATGTAAGAGTTGGATCATAAAAAGACTAAATGCCGAAGAACTGATGTTTTCAAATTATGGTGTTGGAGAAGACTCTTGAGAGTCCCTTGGACTGCAAAGAGATCAAATCAGTCAATCTTAAAGGAAATCAACCCTGAATACTCACTGGAAGGACTAATGCTCAAGCTTAAGCTCCAGTACTTTGGTTACCTGATGCCAAGGGCTGACTCATTGGAAAAGACCCTGCTGCTGGGGAAGATTGAAGGCAAAAGAAGGGGCTGGCAGAGAATGAGATGGTGAGATAGCATCACTGACTCAATGGACATGAATTTGAGCAAACCCTGAGAGATGGTGGAGGACAGAGGAGCCTGGCGTGCTATAGTCCATAGAGTCTCAAAGAGTCAGACATGACTTAGTGACTGAACAATAGAACTATACAGAATATGGTTAACTTCTTATGTTGATCTTTTAGCCTGCAATTGTGCTAAACTCTGTAGGTTGCTAAACTCACTACTGCTTTTTATATTCCTTGGAATCTTCTGTATAATCATGTCAGGTGCTTATAGACACAGCTCTATTTCTTCCTTTTCAGTCTATGATTTTAGTACTTTTTTGTTTTTGCCTTACCTTACTGACTAGAATCTTTAGAACAATGATAAATAAAAATGGTGACAGAAAATACCTTTGCCTGGATACTGATCTTAGGGAGAAAGAATCCCAACTTTTACCATTAAGCATAATGCACTCTGTAAAACTTCTTGTAAATGCTTTTTTGGTTATGTTTCCACATTTTAAAAGTAAGATAAATGGATTTGTGGTTTTATTACATGTTTTTTTGGCATCAATTGAGATGACCATATGGATCCTTTTTAATTCTGGTGACATACTGAATTACATTTAAAAAAATATTTTAACCCACCTGTATTCCATAAGGTGTCACTCTTTCTCATTGTCTTATCTTTGCTAACTTTTTAATCTTCATGTTTATGAGAAATGTTTGTAGTTATCTTGTAATATCTTTGTCTAGTATAGATATGAGGGTAATGCTGTACTCGTTGACTAGGTCAGATGTTCCTCCTCTTTAGTTCTTAGGAAGAGTCTGTGTGGAACTGACATTCTTCCTTAAATGTTTAGAAGAATTCACAAATGGAGCCATGTTGGCTTAAATGGATTTTTTTGTTTGTGTGAGAAAGGCTTTTAACTACAGATTCTATTTCTTTAATAGTCATATGATTATTAAAGTTATCTGCTACTTATTGGATGAATTTTCTTAGTTTGTCTGTTTCAAAGAATTTGTCTGTTTTATCTGAATCATTGAATTTATTAGCATAAAGTTGTTCATAATTTTGCTAAAATTTTCTTAGTGTCTATAGGATCTTAGTGATAGACTCTTTAATTTCTGTTGTTTGTGATTTTATCTTTCTCTTTTTATCCTGATCGGTCAGGCTATTATATTATCAATTTTATTGATATTCTCTAAAAACCAGCTGAATTTGATTTTTCTCTATTGTTTCTGTTTTCTATATCACTGATTTCTGTTCTTCCTCTCTTCTTTCTTCACCTTAATTTGTCCTTCTTTTCCTACTTTCTTAAAGTAGAAACTTAGATCTTTGATCAGATCTTATATCTAATACAGATTTAGCACTGTTTTACCTCATACTATAAATTTTAAGATAACTTAGTTTCATATTCAGTTCAGTTCAGTCACTCAGTCGTGTCCGACTCTGCAACCCTATGAATCACAGCACGCCAGGCCTTCCTGTCCATCACCAACTCCTGGAGTTTACTCAAACTCATGTCCATCAAGTTGGTGATGCCATCCAGCCATCTCATCTTCTGTCATCCCCTTCTCCTCCTGCCCCCAACCCCTCCCAGCATCAGGGTCTTTTCCAATGAGTCAACTCTTCGCATGAGGTGGCCAAAGTATTGGAGTTTCGGCTTCAGCATCAGTCCTTCCAATGAACACCCAGGACTGATCTCCTCAAAATATTTTCTAATTTCCACTTTGATTTATTCCTGATCCACAGGTTATCTAAAAGTGTGTTGCTTAGTTTCCACATATTTGGGAATTAAAGATATATTTCTGTTATTAAATTTTTATTAATAACAGAGAATGTCTAATTCTAAACATTAGAATTAGACATTCTAAACATTCTAAACATTAGAATGTTTAATGTTAAATTTGAGACTATTATGACCCAGAAGGTGGCAAATTATCTACAGACATTTTAAAAGGCTGTGTATTCTCCTGCTTTTGAACATAGTGTTTTGTAGATAGACATTAGGTCTAGTTAGTTGATAGTGCAGTTCAGATCTATATCTATAAGAGACCTCACTGAGATTTCAATAAGAATTGCATTAAATCTATGATCAACTTAAGGATAACTGGCATATTTGCTATCAATATGTTGAATCTTTCAAATCATTAAAACAATGACTTATCATTTAATTAAATCTTCTTGGTTTCCTTCATTAGCACTTTATACTTTTTAGTATACATGCTCTCTATATATTTTATTAGATTTACACCTGTGTGTGTTAAGTCGCTCAGTCATGTCCGACTCTGTGACCCATGGACTATGGCCACCAGGCTCCTCTGTCCATGGGATTCTCCAGGCAAGAACACCAGAGTAGATTGCTATGTCCTCCTTCAGGGGATCTTCCTGACCCAGAGATAGAACCTGAGTCTCTTATATCTCCTGCATTGGCAAGAGGGTTCTTTACCACTAACACCACCTGGGAAGCCCAGTTTTATACCTAAGTACTTCTTTTTTTTCAGTGATTGAAAGTGGTATTTTAGATTATGTTTTCTGAATATTCATTGTTATTGTATAAATACAGTTGAGTCTTGCATGTTACTCTTGCAATGCCACTTAACTCATTTATTAATTCTAAGAGTTTTTTTGTAGATTTTTTATCTACAATATACAATATATATAGATATATAGATAACCATGTCACCTGCAAATCACGATTTTATTCTTCCTTTAGAATTGGTGTGCCTTTTCTTGTCCTTGCCATTTACAGTGGCAAAGAATTCCCAGTGCTATAAAGAATAAGCGTAGTAAGAGTGAACATTCTTGCCTTGCTCTGTTTTCGGGAGACAGCATTCAGTCTTCTATCATAAGGAATAGTGTGAACTGTAGCTTTTGCATAAATATTCTGTATCCATTTGAGTTAGTCCCTCTATATTCCAATCTTTCTGAGAAAGAATTTTTATCATAAATTTGTGTGGGATTTGCAAAATAATGTTTTTGTGTCAGTTGATATTATCATATGATTTTTCTTTTTTGCCTAGTTGGTAAGGTGAATTATATTTATTTTAGAACATTGAACCAAACTTTCACACATATAAATCCCACTTGGTCATAGTATATATCTTTTTATACACTGCTAGATTTAATTTGCTAACATTTTGTTGTAGTAAATTCATGAAAGATATTGTTTTATAGTTTTTCCATTTTTGAACCATCATTCTCTGATTTTCGTATCTAATCTAGCTGTAAATGTGAGCTGGAAGAGTGCTGCGCTCCACTCCCATCCCTCAACTCTCATGTGCCTGCTTCTTAGGAAGCTGCCCAGCAGCACAGACAGCATCATCTTGTATATTTGAAAACACATCTGTTACTAGAGATGAAGGCCTAATTGTGGTAGCCTGCCCCAGACCCGATTCCTACAGAAGCTCTGGCTCAGCAGCCACATTCTCTGATTTTGGAATCTAACTGACCTAATCAAAGAATTTAGGAAGTGTTCCCTCTGTTTTCTGGAAGCATTTGTATTAAAATTGTGTTAATTCGTTAATTCATCTAAGTACTTAGTAGAATTCGACAGTGAAACACATTGGCCCAAACATTTCTTTTTCAGGAGAGCTTTCAATTATGAATTCAATTTATTAAATCATTACAGAACTTGAGTTTGAGCAAGCTCTGGGAGTTGGTGATGAACAGGGAAGCCTGGTGTGCTGCAGTCCACAAGAGAGTGACTGAACTGAACTGATAGAACTATTCAGATTATTTGTTTCATTTTGATGGCTTTTTGGCAACTTTAGGTTTTCAAGGAATTGGTCCATTTCTTCTAACTATTCCAATATTCTAAATATTCAAATTTACAAGTATAAAGTTATTCATAGTACTTCTTTGTTACCATTATAATCCTTTTTAATGCTTATACAATTTTTAGCAGTAGTTCCATTTCATTCCAGATATTGGTGCAACCTCTTGCTAAACTTTTATCATTTTTTTAAAAAAATCAATCTTTAATTTTATTAGTTTTCTCTATTGTTTTCATATTTTTTATTTCATTGGTTTCTACTCTGAACTTTATTATTTCTTCTCTTCTACTTGCTTTCAGGTCATTTCGCTCTTCTTTTTCAGCCTTGAGGTATGAACTTACATTTAGATGTGAGACTTTCTCTTTTCTCATGTAAGCATGTAGTGTCAAGTTTCCTCTAAACAGTTTTAATTATACCCTACATATTTTCATATATTTTTAAAAAATGTCATTCATCATTTGGTTCTACTTTTTAAAAAGAAATTCCTTTGAGACTACCTCTTTAAGCCATGGGTTATTCAGAAACATATTGTTTCATTTCCATATGTTTAGGGATTTTTCCTTTTGTCTGTGTTATTGATTTCTAGCTTGATTCCATTATGCCCACATAATGCATTCTGTATGATTTCAATTATTTTGAATGTTTTAATATTGTTTTTTGGTCCAAGATACAGTCTATCTTTGTGAATATTTGAGAGAATTTGTGAGAATTTGAGAAAAGATGTGTATCCTTCTGGGATTGGAGTACTCTATATATGCCAATTAGATCCTCTTGGTAGATCCTATTTTTCATATCTATTTCCTTACTGATTTTCTCTCCAGTAGTTGTATTAGTTGATAAGAAGGACATTGAAGTTCCTAATCATAATTTTGGCTTTATCTATTTCTCCTTTAGTTCTATCAGTTTTTGCTACATGTATTTCGAAGCTCTGTTGTTTTTTGTGTACACATTTAGAATTATGTTTTCCTTTTATCTTTATGTAATGTTCCCCTTTGTCTTTATTTTCTTTGCTCTGGAATCTCTATTATTGGCTATTAATATGGTCATTCATGCTTCTTTTTAAATTGATATTCTTTAGGCATGTCTTTTTCCATTCTTTTACTTTCAGCCTATCTATAATTATTGAATTTGAAGTGAATTTCTCATAAACAGCAAACAGATCATTTTAACCTACTCTTCCAAGCTTGCCTTGTAATTTTAATTGCTGTGAATAGCAGGGTCTGGTGCAGCTCTTTGCAATGGAATGTTGAATGTCCACCAGTCAGGCTGCCATGGAGTCTTCAGGAAATGCCAAGGCTACCTCAAGCTGATTAGTGCCATTTATAATCTGGCTCAGAAATGCAACCTAGCAATCTCCATCTGCTCTAGATTTGAAACTGTAAGCTTGAAATGTCATGATAATGGCTTTCTTACCCAGCTACCCCTGCCCCCCTTTTGCTGATCTCCCTCTGAGGGAACTTTCCCCAGCACTACCAGATGGAATTCACCTTTTTTTCTCTTCAGTTTCCCAGGGAATACAGCATGGGATGTATTAGTTCAGATTTTGTCCTAAATCTGGAACTCATTTTATATAATCAGGCTCTCTGCCGTTTAACCCTTGAGTGCTGGCTCCCATAGAGTGGCAGTCCAGGGCCAACATTATGGAGAGATTTCTGGAGACTTGCAAGGTCACAGGGAATGAAGGCCTCACCATTTAATTTACACACTCCCTTCGGGGTCCCATATATGTGTCCCTAATATGGGCAAGCTTTCCTGCCCATACCATACCAGAAACATTTCTCCCTTCTATAAAGTATTACAGTATTATTTATACCACTTGTTTTGATAGTTTCTTCTAAATTAAAAATCATTCATTGATGGTCTTCTGGGTTCTTAGCACTCTTTTAGGTTTTAAAGTAATGGAGGGAGATAAGATGGAAAAGGTCTTCCCAAGCGGCGCTAGTGGTAAAGAACCCACCTGCCAATGCAGGAGACATAATAGATGTAGGTTTCGGAAGTTCCCCTGGAGAAGGGCATGGTAACCCACTCCAGTATTATTGCATGGAGAATCCCACAGAGGAGCCAGGCAGGCTACAGTCCATAGGGCTGCAGAGTCTTTACACAACTGAAGTGACTTAGCATGCACACACACAAATGGAAAAAGCCCCCAGCAGTGTCCTTGTGGCCCACACAGCCCAGATGAAGAGCAGGCACTCAGGTCATTCAATGATGGCTATAGTGAGCACTGGGCAGGTTGATAGAATGAGATGAGGCTTCACACTATTCTTTTAATCTCCTCCTAGTCAGTGTTCTTACAATGAAATTGCAGAGTGCAGGCATGCTCTGAATGTTCACTGAGTGATTTGGTGAAAAACGGCCAGTATCAGGGTCCTCCAGAGAATCCTCTCTGATTTCTTATACCCCAGCCTACACTCCACACCAGGCATGGAGCCTCAAGCCTTCCCTGCCTGCATGCTCCACTCAGACCTAAGGTGGAGATCAAATGGTGGTGAGAGGCTGGATACAGACCAAGTATCCACAGAAATTGTCTCCTTGCAACCAACAGCACTCAGCCTTGAAGCTCATCTATCCCAGCTCCCAAGACTTCACCCCCAAAAAGGCACAAATATGAAAACAAAATAACTGGGTGGAGTAATCAGATCATTATGTACTCCTGCTGTGATTGACAAGGAAACAGAACCTCACCCTCACAGGTAAGACCCTGAAGATTCTGAGAAACCAGGGAAACAAAAACTCCCATTCTCATTACTTTTGATCTAGATCAAGCCCAAACATAAAATGAATACCCAGATACCAGTACTTCCAAACAAGAAGAGAAAAGCATTCTTATTTTGATGCTGAGAGGGAAATTTTTGTTCAATCTCCTTAGAAACAATGCAGTGAAAATTGTTGCCTCATAAACTTATTCATGTACTAGAAAATCATCTGTACAGATCAAGTTGAATAACTTTAACTATCAGTCTTTCATTCATCCAATCAATATGTTTATTTTTTTTTTCCCTCTGGATCCAAAGTCCTAGTGCTCTAAATACAGACATGCCCTTTGTGCACCCGCTCCATACATTTTAAAAAGAGGTTCTGGGTCCTGTGTTTGTTGAAGTAGCTGGTTGAGTGTTGATGGCATTGAATACAGAGATAACTTTAATTTTGGCATCACCCAGTACCAGATGACCACAACAGGAAATCTGCTCAACAACCAAACCAAGGCCCCAGGAAACATAGACGTAAAAACTTGTATCTGAATTTTGGGGGCCAAAACTTTCCCAAAGGGGCTTTTCACTGTCAAAAAACTACCTCAAAGAAACGCAATTTCACATCTATATTCATATGTAAAATGACAAAATGATTTTTAAAATGTCCTATATTTCAGTCTTTTCAACAAATGGTACAGGAGTAATTGGGCACTCATAAGCCAAAAGAGCAGCTTCCCACTTGGCTCTAGTGGGAAAGAATCCACCTGCCAATGCGGGATATGCAAGAGACATGGGTTCAATCTCCAGATTGGGAAGATCCCCTGGATTAGGAAACAGCAGTCCACTCCAGTATTCTTGCCTGGAAAATCCTATGGACAGAGGACTACAGTCCTACCGGGCTACAGTCCACAGGGTCATAAAGAGTTGGGTGTGACTGAGCACAAGCATACAATACAACGTTTATAGAATATTGGAAAAAAACAAAAGCTTTAATCTAAACCTCACACATTATATACACCATAACTCAAAATGGGTAATAGGTTTAAACATAAAACATACAGCTATAAAACTTTTAGAAAAAAAAAAAAACAGGAAAAAATCTTCAAGGTCAAGGGGTGGTGAATGAACATGACACCAAAAGCACAACTCTTCAGAGGAAAAGCTCAGTAAATCTGACTTCCTCAACAATAAGGACTTGGTCTGAGAAAACCCAGGCGAAGAGGATGAGAAAACAACCTACAGATTGGGGGAGAGAACTACAAAGCACACATCTGACAAAAGACTTGTACATAGAAAATGTAGAGAACTCTTGAAATTCAACATTAAAAGCAAAAGCAAATAATTTAATAAAATATGAGCAAAAGGCATGAACAGACACTTCAGTGAGGAGGATACAGATGGTAAAGAAGCACGTGATTTGAATATATAATATACAAATCTATCTGTGTTCTGCTGTGCTGTAGTTAGTCACTCAGTCATGTCCTACTATTTGTGACCCTGTGGACTGTAGCCAGCCAGGCTCCTCTATCCATGGGCATTCTCCAGGCAAGAATACAGGAGTGCCATGCCCTCCTCCAGGGGATCTTCCCAACCCAGGGATCAAACCCAAGTCTTCCTCATTGCAGATGGATTCTCTACCATCTGAGCCACCGGGGAAGCCCAAGAATACTGGAGTGGGTAGCCTATCCCTCCCCCAGGGAAACTTCCCAACCCAGGAATCTAATTCAAGTCTTCCGCATTGCAGGCAGATTCTTTACCAGTTGTGTTACCAGGGAAGCCCCTTGTACATGGTACCAGTGTCAGTTTCCTGGTTTTGATATCGGACTATAGTTTCATACTATGTAACTTTCAAGAGAACCTGGGTGAAGAATGCATGTGGCATCGTTCTATTGTTTTTGCAACTTCCTGGAAAGTTATAATTATTTCAGAATTAAAAGTTTTCCAAAAACTCTCATATCCTGTAAGCATCATTAAAATGGAATCTTATCTGTTCTGAAAATGACTGTAAATTGTTCAATTAGACCTCTTTTGGTGTTTTACGACTTGTCAAAGACAGGAAGCTTTGAGTTTAGAGGGCAGTGGCACCGAGTTTTCCCATTTGTTTATTCGTTAGATTTATTTTGGCAGAATTAATGTTTGAATCAGCATTACGTTTGTATGGGCAACTGCTTTCCCACATGAACCTGGTTTATCATTTCTACAGACCTGGGGGCTGCCCCAGATAGAGTCCGACTCCACCCCCACCCCACCCCACCCCCCACCCATTGGCCGATGCAGGTAGGTGAAAAGAAAAAGTAAGGGGGGCTTACCTGGCAGCTCAGGTGGCAAAATCATTCTCCCAGGTGGCACTAGTGGTAAAGAACCCTCCTGCCAATGCAGGAGGCATGATGAGACCCGGGTTCCGTCCCTGGGTTGGGAAGATCCCCTGGAGAGAGGAATGGCTACCCACCCCATGATTCTAGCCTGGAGAATTCCATGGACAGAGGAGCTTGGTGGGCTGCAGTCCATGGGGTTGCAAAGAGTCAGACATGACTGAGCGACTCATAGAGTCCTACTCCTCCCGGTGCCCATTGGCCCAACCAGGTGGGTAACAGGGTTAAATACAAACTAGGCACAAGATAGGGGTCAGGGCTGCTGAGATGCCAGAGTTGGCGCCGCCTTCTGCACCTGTGCTGGCCTTCCACATGGTCATGGCGGGGATGGTGAGCTGAAACCACAGACCATGCTGTGGACGAGGAATTCAGGAGCAGTACAGGACTCCCTTCTTCCTCACGCTATGCTAAAATAGCTCCTGTTATTTCTGTGAGGGGAGAACCAGAGCTTTGCTGGTTTGCAGTCCCATTTCCCAGGGCAAAGGGCGGGGGGCGGTGGGGGGGGACTGCCTTCATGGTCTTCCACCCAGAATCCCAAACTTGGAATGTGCAATATGTGGGTGGTGGAGGTGAGGGACAGAGAGAGACAGAAAGATGGAGAGAAACAGAGAGAGATAGGCTGGGGGTAGAGGGGTGAGCATTTGGGAACTATTCATGGCTGTTTCTTACATGTGAGCAAATCAAGTCTTTAAACCTCACTTTCTGCATCAGTGAAGGGAAGGTGCTGGAATCACAACATGTAACCTGACAGCATCTGGCCTGAAAGCTCCTCAGGCTTGTGAATGCTCTGCTTTGCAGTCTGCTGATGTTGGTACCCACTGGCATCACTTTCTACTGACCCACCACAGCTAAGGCTCTGGTCTGCTTGCCACAAGAGGTCTCCAGGCCCTGACTCCAGAAAGCAGAACAAATCTCCATTCCTCTAGGCTGGCAGAGGTGCTGGGTTCCCTGGATAGGAGAATGGGTTCATTGATCTTTTGTAGCAGATTCGCAAAAAGAAAAATACTTCTGAGACTATGTTACAGCAAGAAAGCAAAAGAGCAGGAAGTTGTGCTGTCTCCTGTGTGTTTATGCTAAGTTATATCTGACTCTCAGAGTTGATTGGGGGCTCCCTTGCACAGTACTTGCCTATGGACCTTTTTGTATAAAAAAAATCAGAGCAGCATCACCTCCCCCAAACAATTTACAGGTTCCAACCCAGCACTCAGACACAGGGGTAACTAACTGAGTTCATGGCCAACCAGCCTCCAGCCACAGGCATGCCTGCTTCTACCCTGATGCCAGCTTAAGGTGAAATGCATCGTGATAACACTCAAATTATACTTGCAGATGAGACCCTCTTGCAGCCTCGATTCTAACCTCGCCAGGAGTGACTTTCATTTTCTGCTTCCCAGAACAAACTTCCAACACAGCGAGCTTGAGCAAAGACACTTCCACTTCACTCTTGTTACAAGTCCTGGTTCCCAGGCATTTCCAAGATCTCTTTTTCATGTTTAGACTTCAATCCCTTCATGGGAATATTACAGCAGAGAGCCTGGCCTATAATTATGGAAACCCCAAATGGAAATGTTTCCATTAGAACCAGCCCCAGATAAACTGCTTATTCTTTTAGACAAACATTATCTGGCGGAGGATGAGGTAGACTAGAGTGGAGGCATGGGGCTTGGGGTCTTTCCACACAAAAGCCCAGACCCAGTTCACAGGCCAAGTCCTGCTTTCAGTTTTTCAATCCCTGAGCTCTACTGGAATTGGAGAAGTTCTTCAACCTAGTGTTTGAAATCACTGAATTCCAAGTCCAGCTTCATTCTCCCCGCACATCAAAGGCTTTCCAACAGTCCAGCTCTTCTTCCAAACCAGCAGCTCACAGAAGTGTTTACTAAAGAAGAAAAGTGAATCAGGAAACAGCTGTGCCAAAAGGCCCAGCGCTGTGTCCCCTGGGGGTCACACTTGGCCATCTGTATCTCCTCTTATAGATAATCTCTCTGGTTCTCAGAGAAGCAGCCCATTAACTCCGACAGCTGGGAAAATGATGGAAACCATCTTTTTTTAAAAAAATTCTTATTATTCAGTGTTTATGTTCCAGGATCCGGGGAGACTTTAGATTGTCGACCTTTTACCAGCCATCTGAGCCCAAAGGCATGGGTGCTGGGAACTTGAATGGGGCCTCACTCTTGCTACACTGACCCCAGGCAAGTTCACAGAAAGCCGGCTTAAACCAGGGATGTGTGCGCGCTGACTGGCGAGTGGCTTGATGCAATCTTTTAGTTGGTTTATAATTTAGATGCAGTGACTGCATACGGTCTGGTCCAGTTTCTTGCAGCAAAGTTTCCCTGCAGAGTGTCCCAGAAACTCAACAGCTGCAGGAGGACTTTCTTCACCGCACAGCATCCAAAGCAGGTTGGAGGTGATTCATTAGGGGGCTCTGGTTCTAAAATGAGGCATTCCAAATACCATCCCCCTCTCCCCTGGAAAGTGTGTATCTTTTGCACGAGGCTCTTTATCCATCTCCCTTACTCTGAAGTTACAGTAGAGGGGGGTTTCCCATAAAACAGAAATAATGAAGCCCATAATAAATCTGTTTTTCTCCCGGCTTGGTTCCGCTACTCTGCTTTAAATCCCAGATGAACTGAAGTCTCTCTTTAAAAAAATAAATGCAGGACAGGATGCTGGGTCATGGGGACTCTGGCTGAGTATAAAAAAATAATAAACTTTTAAGGAAAGTCATATTTTCCCTTTCAAAGAAAATCAATTTCACAGAGAAGTCGACTCACAATTTTTGCATGATAACATTTCCAAAGCTGCTTCAGAAACTTTCCACTTCTATTTTTGATGTTTGTGTGGAGAGCTAGAACTGGGTTGCTGTCAGCATGGAAATGTATTTATTTCAGAAATGGTAAATCTATTTCATATTTCACTTCACACTTAATGCTATTTTTTAGATTCTAAAGGTTTGAAAGCATGACTGATTTGTTTTAAAGGAAGCTTCATATTTCTCTCTGAAAGATGATATTTTCATATAAATTTTTGCACATGAAGTGATGGTCAGACCTAGAGGCAGAGGGATGTGTGCATTTCCCAATCGGCTACCCCTAAAAGGAGAGTGATGGACACTAAGTCAGTGAATAAGGTAGATACTGTGGCCTCTTCAGTTTTGGAACCTTCTTTCCTTTATCTCTGTCTCCTCTTTGAAGCTCTGGCTCTAAAGGAGATGGCTAAGGTCACAGGAAAACTTCCAATGGCGAGGTTCTTGGTGGCTTGCACCTTGCCCTTATTAACCCAGCTAGTGGAGTTGACTTTGCATGGCCAAACAAAGCGAAGGGCCACAGCAGCTGTCAGAACCCCGCTCTTCTCTGCCCGGTGAATCTCTGCTCTAAGTGTTGTAACAAAAACAACTTCTGAAAAGGGCCCTTAATGAGAGAAAGACCTCACATTCCAGGATTTAAAATATTAAAGCACAAAACATTCTTCAAGAATGTTTTGCAGTTTAAGACGGGATGGAGATAGAGAACCATAGAATTTTATAACAGGAAGGGAGCATATACATTACCTTCTCTTTCTAAAGATGAAAAGACTGAGCATCTGAGATACCAGGAGCCCAGCACGAGTACTGGGTACCAAGAGAGAGAAAGCCATGGACTGTAACTCTTCATTGAGTAGGGCAAGACTCACAGGGGGAAATACCCATGTTATTTATGGCTCCTGACCGCACCTTGATTACTGGATTATTTGAGGTAGACTGTATTTCTCAAAAATGGCCACCGTGGTGCTTCCAGAACCCACTGCTCCCAGCAAGAGGTGAGCCCAAGGCTAGAGGAGTTAGTGTTTAATGCGTGTGGAGTTTCCGTTTGGGAAGATGAAAAGAGTTCTAGACAGGGATAGTGGTGATGGCTGCACAACAGTGTGAATGCACTTAATGCCACTGAACCATGCACAAAAATGTCGATGATGATAAAGTTGATGTTGTGCATATTTTGCCACAATGTAAAAAAAGAGATGGAGTCTATGTTCTCTTGAACCACCCTATTTTCCTTGAACCTAGGCAGAACTTGGTGACTGCCTTGGGGGTAAAATATAGAGGAAGCAATGTTTTGATGTCCAAATCCAGGGTCTCTCTCCCTGCCCATACTGCAGACTTGGAGTAAGGAAGCTCAGGGCACATGTGGGTAGTCCTGACTGACAGCCCAGGTCACGTACACAAGCCTCAATTCTGGCCCCACCAGCCTGAAGCTGCCTCAGGCGATGCTGAGAGAAGTAACCAGCTTTCCTCTAGCTCCGTCTCGTGTCCAGAGGGCAGATCGTGGGATGCAGGACGTTTTCTCTTTAGCAACCACCTAGAATGAGACACCATTGATGTAGTCCTCAGTGAGCGAATGTGCACAAGGTCCCTGTGCATGAGATCAGGATGCTCTAGCTCTCACCCAAGTGCAAGAGTTCTCTACAAGAGTGCTACCTGGGAACCTAGCCCCACACTCGGCTGGGTTTCTCTTGGGCACCAGACACTCTTCTCAGAACTTAGACCTCACCAGTGAATGAGTTATTGTAGCTTTAGAACTATAATTTAAATTGGGATGTGTGCAAGGTACAAAGTACTGTGTGTATCTGTACCTTGGGATCCAGGAAGACACTTCCTTGAGAGGTGACCTTGGACCTCAGACCTAAGCGTGAGTTGGAGTTGGGTATAGAGAGGATGGTGTCACCACAGAACCTAACACCAACCAGAAGGGGGAAGGGACAACAGGAGAATGTACAAGAGTGATCTAGGGCCCCTGGGTGTCTGCCTCATCCTCCCCACCCAAGCCTGCCTTGTGGCATTGCTCCCAGGGGAAGACATCCTTGGGGGCTGCCATGCAGATGGGTGGCACAATGGTGAGTGAGAGGCTCAGGGGCTGAAGTGGAAGCAGGTCCGCACCAGCCATAGCGTACCAGGGTTGGGGGTACCCAGGCTCAGAACAGGAGGGCTTTGCAAGCTGGACTAAGAGTTTTCAATGTCCATCCATGACCAAATGCTTTTTGGATGTGGGGGAGTTCTTTTTGCCGGTTGTCAACTCTTCTTTTCTTTAGATCATAGGGTGGGAGTGGGAGCTCCAGCAGGAGATGGTAGGATACCCTGGGGACCCAGTGAACCTCCCTTTCCAGCTCAGTGTAGCCTGCACTGTCTAGGGCTGAGCAGTTCTCCTGACCCTCTAACTCCCAGCGTGGTCTCTGCTTGATGGGCTTCAGGCCATGGGGAGCCCTGCTGCTGGCCATGGTGAACAGCTCCCAGCCTCTGTGCTCTTGGGCACGTGGGCATTCATCCAGAGCCCCACCCTTCCTGGTGCCTCCTCCTGGCTCACTCAGCTCATCTCTAAGAAAGGAGCACTGAGGACATGCTCTCCAGAATGCTGTCCTCAGTCACTCACTTGTTTTCCCTATGTCACACTTAAATTGGGCCATTTATGCTGCCAGTGTCCACTCTGAGCTCTCAAAGTATGGACCTCTATCTCCACCATCATCATACACTCAGCACCTAATGAGTGTACTGGCTTGACCAGATACACACGCATGTGTGTGCATGTGCGTGCACGCATGCTGTTACTCTAATTGTGTCTGACTCCTTGTGACCCCATGGACTGTAGCCTGCCAGGCTCCTCTGTCCATGGGATTCTCCATGGAAGAATAATGGAGTGGGTTGCCATGCCATCTTCCAGGCGATCTTCCCAACCCAGGACTGGAACCCGCAGCTCTTACATCTCCTGCGTTAGCAGGCAAGTTCTTTACCACTAGTGCCACCTGGGAAGCTTTCATGTGTACACACACACACACACACACACAGAGAGAGGAATAATCACACTTATGGTATATTTCACACTTGTCAGTATGGGTCATTGGAGAGAGGGAATTTCTGAGGAATGTCTGAACCACAGAAAAGAACCGTTAAAATTGTCTGGAAGTTTGGCCTGGGAGCTCTTCCTTGGGTGTTTGGATGTAGAACTCCTCTCTTCTGAATTCTGGAATTCTCAGGCCCCATTTTAATCTCAGGGTGGATCCTCTTGGTGAAATCTACTGGGAAGCAGAATACAGTTGCCAATGACAACTGCTGACTTGGAGGATGTTGGTTAGTGGGCAAGGACCCCAAGAGGTCCCACCTCCGGATCTCTCTGTCTCCAGAGCATGTTCAGGCTGCTGTGGTCACCCTGCACCATTTCAGAGGGGTTGGCAGAAGTTAAACTCAACAAAGAGCATCGGTCAATTTGAGTGTAATCTACTGAAATCAATATGATCTTGGCCTTTTTTCATGGATGTAGGTAAGCACATTAAATTTTAAATTCCCAAATGGAAACAGAAGTAGATTAATGGAAGGAAAATAACTTATACTGTTTTTTATTTCAGATGCTTTAGACTAGGGACGATAACTATTTTCTGCCACTTTTCATCCTGTGACTGTTATGTAGGGAGTTAGACATGAGCACCGAGAGGTGGCTTCTTCAGCTAAACATCCAGTGGTTGCCTAATCCCACCAAGCGATTTACCAGCCCACCCTTAATACACCCCCATCAGCACTCCAAAATAGTCAGGGGGCCTGGAAAAATTCCCCTCTGGCAGACTGGTGGGACTTTACCTACTCTGGCAAATGCACACACCTCACACTAGCATGTACTAAAGTAGCCTTTGGTGGCCATTGGACCTATTAACTGCTCATAGATATTCCATGAATACATACATACAGTTAGTTGCTCAGTCATGTCCAACTCTTTGTGACCCTACAGACTGTAGCCCACCAGACTTCTCTGTTCATGGGATTTCCCAGGCAAGAATACTGCAGTGGGTTGCCATTCCTTTCTCCAGAGGGTCTTCCCAACCCATTGATCGAACTGGGTCTCCTGCATTGCAGGCAGATTTTTTACCATCTGAGCTACAGGGAAGTCCTCCATGAACATATATAGCTAATTATAAGATATTGAATTATGGGAAGAACGTGCATGGTAGGGCATCTTGTTATATAACCTGCAATTGTCAGTCAAGACTGTCAACCAATGACCTCCGGGATTATGCAAACAATCTTGCCTTAAAAACTGTGTACCCCAGCCCTCCAGGACCATTGTCTCCCTTGGTCTGGCCCACCTCTCTCTTGAGGTGTTCTCTCTGTTCTTTCTTTATCTTCAGTAAACTTTGCAATGAGTGAGACCTCAGATTCTTTGTGTCCTTACCAAGAACCAAGGCCCATGGGAGGAGAGGTCTCCAGACTCTAATGTGACTATTTTTATTTTCTACTGCTGCATGAGTAAACACCTCCAAAGTTAGTGACTTTAAAAACTGACATTTTTTTTTCCACTAACAAATCTGCAATATGTGTAGGGCAGCTTATTTGTGTTTCTCTCATTTTCAGCTGGGTCAGCTTGGCTCTGGCAGCTGGAATAGTCTGCAAGCTTCTTGCTCCCGTGGCCAGTGGGTAGTATTAGCTGTTGACTCAGTCCTCAACCTCAGTCAGGGCTATAGATTAGAGCACAGCCTCCTCATGTACCATGGGCTTCCTCACACAATGGTAGCTGGCTTCCAAGTGGGAGTGTTCAGAAGTCACATTCTATTTGTCAGAAACAAGTTGCTAAGGCCGGCCCACAAGAGTACTTTGCCTTTCATTGAAAGGAATGCAAAGGATTGTGAGCATGTTTCAAAATCACTGTAATGCACCTGACATGTGTTGCTAATTAATAGTGGTGGAGCCTGGACCCCACATCAGAATCCCTTCAAATGCAGTGTTCCGATCAGCAAATGACCATTCACTAACTGTCTTTAGCACTGAAGCTGAGACCCCTCATTGCTCTAGGCCAAGGATCCAGCACAGAACCAGTGGTGGTCAGCAATGACTCTCTATGAGTCCATAATAAAACCAGCAAAATATGGACAATATGTTAGTTTTTCAAAAAGACAAATTTATTTATTAAGAAACTGTTTAGAACATATACATTACTATATGTAAAATAGTTGGCTAGTGGGAAGTCACTGTATAACACTGGGAACTTGACCCTGGTGCTCTGTGATAACCTAGAGGGGCGGGATGGAGGGGTGGAAAGGAGGTTCAAGAGAGGGGGGATATACATATACTTATGGCTGATTCACATTGTTGTATGGCAGACATCAATACAACATTGTAAAGTAATTATCCTCCAATTACAAGTAAAGTAAAACAAAAATCCTAAAGGAAAAAAAAAAAAAAAAAAAAAAAGACTGTTCAGGGACCTCTTGATGGTCCAGCAGTTAACACTTCATGCTCCCAATGCAGGGGGCCCAGATTTGACCCCTGGTCAGGGAACTAGATTCCACATGCTACAACTGCAACTAAAATCTGGCATCAGTCAGTTCAGTCACTCAGTCATGTCCAACTCTTTGCAACCCCATGAATCTCAGCACACCAGGCCTCCCTGTCCATCACAAACTCCCAGAGTTTACTCAAACTCATGCCCATTGAGTCAGTGATGCCATCTAGCCATCTCATCCTCTGTCGTGCCCTTCTCCTCCTGCCCCCATTCCCTCCCAGCATCAGGGTCTTTTCCAGTGAGTCAACTCTTCACATGAGGTGGCCAAAGTATTGGAGTTTCAGCTTCAGCATCAGTCCTTCCAATAAACACCCAGGACTGATCTCCTTTAGGATGGACTGGTTGGATCTCCTTGCAGTCCAAGGGACTCTCAAGAGTCTTCTCCAACACCGCAGTTCAAAAGCATCAATTCTTCGGCGCTCAGCTTTTTCTCACAGTCCAACTCTCACATCCATACATGACCACTGGAAAAACCATAGCCTTGACCAGACAGACCTTTGTTGGCAAAGTAATGTCTCTGCCTTTTAATATGCTATCTAGGTTGGTCATAACTTTCCTTCCAAGGAGTAAGCGTCTTTTAGTTTCATGGCTGCACTCACCATCAGCAGTGATTTTGGAGCCCAAAAAAATAAAGTCTGACACTGTTTCCATGGTCTCCTCATCTATTTCCCATGAGGTGATGGAACCAGATGCCATGATCATAGTTTTCTGAATGTTAAGCTTTAAGCCAACTTTTTCACTCTCCTCTTTCACTTTCATCAAGAGGCTTTTTAGTTCCTCTTCACTCTCTGCCATAAGGGTGGTGTCATCTGCATATCTGATGTTATTGATATTTCTCCCGGCAATCTTGATTCCGGATGCAAAAATAAATAAATAAATGCTGCTCATCATTCTGAAGTTCTGTACTTTTTACACTTCCGTATGTTAAACTGTCTTTTCTTAGGAACTAAAGATAAAAATAAACAGTTTTGTTGCTTAAACTTTTTTTTAAAGTATTGTCAATCTGCCATCACTAAACTTATGTAGAAATCATTTCACAATATATGCATGTCGAGTCATTAGGCTTACACAGTCTTACATGTCAGTTATATCTCATAAAACTGGGGAAAATCACGTTGCTAATCAATGAACCTTGAAAGTCCTGTTTCACTGCCCTAGGCTGCTTTTTGGTGGTTAAAGTGTTACTATTGTAAAACGTGTTTGGAGTGAAGTACATAAAGCCTGACTTTCTCTACAAAGTGAAAGTGAAAGTCGCTCAGTTGTGTTCAACTCTTTGGAACCCCATGGACTCTACAGTCCATGGAATTCTCCAGGCCAGAATACTGGAGTGGGTAGCCTTTCCCTTCTCCGGGGGATCTCCCCAACCTAGGGATCAAACCCAGGTCTCCCGCATGGTAGGCGAATTCTTTACCAGCTAAGCCACAAGAGAAGCCCAAGAATAAAGAAGGGGGTAGCCTATCCCTTCTCCAGTGGATCTTCCCCACCCAGGAATCAAACCGGGGTCTCCTGCATTGCAGGTGGACTTTTTACAAACTAAGCTATGAGTGAAGCCCTTACTCTACAAGGTTACCTGTTAAGACCCACTTGTTGCATCCTTTGTCATCATCGTGGTCCCCTGACTGAGTCTCCGGATCAAGCCCCACATTTGTTTTTCTTTTTCTTTCTTTCCCACCACTCCCTGAGTTGTTCTGGAGGCTCAGGAGGTGGGAGAACCTTGGGGCACATGCATTTTTTGTATAATCAGGTCTGTTTTCTGGTAAAGACAACTAAACAGTCAGATCTGAGTCCTACCCTCTGAGAAATCCCCACAGGTTTGTTAAGGGAAGGAACGGGGAGACAGAGGTTCAGTAAAATTAGGACTTGATCTATGAGTCAGAGTTGGTCAAAATGTCTTGGAGAGGATATTAAATGTGGAAAGCAAACCAAACTATTATCTTGAAAAACAAACTGTAAAGTGGACAGTGTGTGCGCATTTGTTTCTGATTCTCTGCCACCCCATGGACTGTAGTCTGCCAAGCTCCTCTGTCCATGGGATTTCCCAGGCAAGAATACTAGAGTGGGTTGCCATCTCCTCCTTCAGGGCATCTTCCTCCCCCAGGGATTGAACCCACGTCTCCACATCTCCCACATTGGCAGGCGAATTCTTTTACCACTGAGCCACCTGGGAAGCCCAACACTGTCTGGGTTTAAGCACCACCTTTGTCTATTGCTTCTTCCTTTGTCAATCAGAGAAATAAGTGCTCATTTTAACATAGAGAGGGGCCCAAGTTAATGAAGGGAATACTGAGGCTGCATTTAATGCAAATCCTTGGAAATTTTAGAAAGACTGTGGAATGTAGAGAATTTTGAGAGTTTCAGAAAATGGAGACAGAGGGAGAGAAAGGCATAGGAAGGATGAGGAGGAAGGACCATGAGAGCTGGTGAGAGAACTTACGGGCTGAAAGATAGCTTTCACCAAGGGTGCAGGTTTGACAGAGCTGGGAAAGAGGATCTGGGTGACCCCTCTCCTGGGAGCACGGCCTGCTTGAGTCTCACTTTATTTCTGATCACTCATTTTCAGCACAAGGCCCTACAGAGGAGAGAGGCACCAGTCCTGACATTCACAGGCAAACTGCTTTCCCACCCTGCTCACCCCCCTGCAACAGGGCAACGCAGCCGAGCTCACATCCCACGGGCGGGGCCCAATGAGGGCATCCTGGTGACCTCTCTGTGGGCATCACCCCTCCACAAGGAGAAAGCACATCCTCCTTTCCAGCTCTCAGATTTCAAACACCGAGTGACAGATGCTTGTTTCACGGTCTCAGAGAAGCACAGGGCTGAGCTGTGGAATCAGCTCTACAGCCCCAAGCTAAAGGGTTACTGGATGGGGTGAGGCATAGGAGTGGGGTTTTCTCATATGAGACAAGCCAGCTTCCTCCCCCTAAATTGAGGGATGGGTGTCAAAGCTCCCTTTCAACTCCTGTTCTCAAAAACACCTCGCTTCTCTTCGTTTATGTGGTATCTAACAAAGACCTCAGGATCCATCCATCTCTTCCTGGCAGAGCATGTGAGGTGAAGCTCTTTGCCCTGCAAATATCTTCACGCACACCAGTATTTTGTCATGACACTTGGGTGAAAATCCTCGCATGATTTAAACTTTAAAAAGTTGGGGATGCAGTTTGTCCCTGGCTCTGTCTGCAGGGAGTGAGGCCCTGAGCACGTCTCACCTGCAGACAAACTCCCATCTCCCCACCACCTTCCCTTGCTCCTTCGCCTCTATGCCTGTACACACCCCTGTCCAATGCTTCAAAGCCCATCAGACACCACGGTTTCCTTCTTCCCAGGCAGATATTCATGGGAGGAGTCTGATGTATTTAATGCCAGAGTTGCCTTCAGAAGACAGAGGAACTCTCTTCTGTCTCACAATATGCATGTCCCGCGGACGAATAAACCCACTAGAAGCCACCCTCTGGCTGTGTAATTGCTACTCAGCGCAGCAGGAAATGAGACACTGGGCCACAGGTAGCCAGCTTGGGAGTAGCCAAAACACCCTGTCCCTACAAAGAAATTACATGGTAGCACAAAACCAAAGACTCCCTTTCTTCAAGACCCCAGCAAAGCTACAGAGAGCCAAAACAAGGCCAGTGTAATTACCTCCAGTGTATAATTACAGCTGATCATCTGAGAAGAGGGCTGAACCCTGCCTGGCCGTAATCAGGCCAGTGGACATGGGCAACAGGACCACGACCTCGGGTGTGTGTGTGGGAAATAGTTCTGCCTCCAACCCCAGCCTCACCCCCCTCCTCTGGCAAGGAGCAGGGCATAAAACAAAGGAGTTTTTTAAAATTTATTTATTTGTTTTAACTGGAGAATAATTACAGTATTGTGATGGTTTTTGCCATACATCAACATGAATCAGCCATAGATATACATGTGTCCCTCCCTCCATTCTGAACCCCTCTCCACCTCCTCCCCCCACCCCCATCCCTCCAGGTTGTCATGGAGCACTGACTTTGGGCAGCTTGCTTCATGCATCATATGGTTATGCAGATGTTTCAGTGCTATTCTCTCCTGTCATCCCAGCCTGTCCTCCCATTGAGTCCAAAAGTCTGTTATGTCTGTGTCTCCTTTGCTGTCCTGCAGGTAGGATCGTCGGTACCGTCTTTCCAGATTACCCATATATGCATTAATATTCAGTATTTGTTTTTCTTTTTCTGACTTCACTAACAGAGAAGTTTTAAATCCTTCCTGACTGACCAGGTCCTTTCTGTTTGTGTCAGTAAAGGGGAAGTAGAGAAGATTTTGTTTTGGATTTTGGCACGGGGTTTCATCCCTTTTAAAACAGAAAACACACAGTGCTGAGGCTGTGATCCTTCAACAGAGCCTCAGGCGTGGGGACAGAGGACTCCTGCCCAGGGCACTTATTTACAAGAATCTCTACTTTTCCCTCCTTCCTTCACTGTGGTATAAGGGACTTTGCTGTCGCTATTGTTTGGTTGCTAAATCGTGTCCCACTCTTTGTAACCCCAGGGGCTGTGGTCCGCCAGGCTCCTCTATCCATGGGATTCCCCAGGCAAGAATGCTGGAGCGGGTTGCCATTTCCTTCTCCAATCAGGGACAGGGACTCTGCTTTTATGAAATTCTACCCTTTAGTTACATTGCTTGGGGAAATTGATACTAGGATCATTTTAATAGTTTTGCTTAGAGAAGGAATAGCCTTGTTTTGTAGTCTATTGGGGGAAAAAACTAACAGTCAATCTAGCAGGACTAAGAGAAAGCAGAATACACCTCACAAAAAGCTTATGGCCAGAGTGGATCCAGGGTCTGCAGCCTGGGCTTCGAAGCTGCCCCTCTGCACGTCCTCTGTGCTCACGAAAGCCATTTCCGGCCTCCCAGTTAGGAAGGGTCTCACATTACACTCTGTAATTTTCCTCCTGGGAATTTATCACCCTGGCTGATAAATAATTGTGCAATGACTTAATGCGGCTCTTCACTCCAGAATTGGGCACAAGGGTCAGCCCCATGTCCAACTTCTTTACTGTTGGATTTCCTGTGCCTAGAATAGTTAGTTTATACATGTAAAGCATTCGTATTCATTGAATAAGTAGATGGGATGGGCATGGATGGATGAATGGGTGGATGAATATTTCAATGAACTCATGGATGAGTAGATGGATGTGTGAATGAACGGATGGCTCGATGGATGGATGGAGCCCACAAGATCCCTGAAGCATTTTTTTCTTCTCTAAGTTCAGAGCTGAGTTACAGCAGCTATCTGTTTCCAGAGGCTTCTAACGGAAGGCTGAACTTCCAGGTGTGTCTGATGTGAGGCTGGAACGAATAGATATGGTTGTGTGTCGTCCCCGCCTCCTGCTGCTCTGGGGAACAGTGATCCTTGTCCCCTTGAGAGGGCATTGACCAGGGCCGTGAGGCAGCCTCCTGGCCCCCCTGCAGAACTGACGCAGAACAAAGCCTGGGCTGTCTCAGTAGAGCCTCCTCACCCTCTAAACTGGGTGTGTATTTATGTAACACTTCAGGACTGATGGAGACCAGATGTGACCAAACAGTGGTTTGGGCAGCCCTGGAATGCTGAAATACCGAGCTAGACAGTTTTTATGGCTGCTCACATTCAGCAACCCCTCCTTAAATCTTAGGTTTGAGCCCTGATGTACAGCCATTAAATTCATTCTTCTGTGAAAGAGAAACATCTGGCAACTTTTTTTGATTTGTTTTGCATATGAGAGAAATATGTTCACGTATAATTTCTACTGTCTGTCAGCATAGTGCAATATAAGGAATGTTGGAGGAGACAAGAAAACCAAGGACAAAGCTGGGTGACCCTGGACCTCTTGGTTGTCTCTGGGACCCAGCTTCCCGATTACATTTTCAAGACTTACCATTTATGAAACACCTGCTTTGTTCTAGGCATCTCACCACATGCTGAGTTAAAGTTACAAATCGTTGCCACAACCATTCCCTTACTCAGATGGGCAAACCGGTACACAAGAATGACTTTGCAATATCACAGTGGTCAGTAAGGGACAAATGCCAGTCTACATCTTCTAACTCTAAAACTCTACCTCTTTCCTTTACTAAAAAGTTACCTGTCCTCTCCTTCCAAGCATGTGTGGTCAGATACACAGGCGTGCTCTGCCTGCAGCTTTGTAACACACAATAGCACATTACAGATGCTAAGAGGACTGTTCTAGGATTCCCCAAGCTAAATGAGCACTCGGACACCTTTGTCCTCTGAAACTCCTATTGGTATCTTGAAAATCAACAATGGATATTCAAACAAAAATGTCTGTTGAGCACGTGTGTTGTGCAGTTGGCATGGTAACCCTCGTGGCTGTATTTGGGGAGTTTCCACCTTAATGACAGGTGAGGCTCACCCTGGTCGCCCGTTTAGAGAAAGCCTTTCCCTTCTCCGCACCTTCCTTCCTTCACCCGGGTACTTACGCTGCAGAGAGACTGCTCACACTATGAACTGATGCTGCTTTGCAAAGGTGACCCCAAACTCTCCCTGAAGTTGCAGATGGCGGTCAGGGATCCCCACGCCATTTACCTGAGAACTGCACAACATCCAGCTATCATTTTAGGGTCTCAGAAGCTATATTTGCCTTGTGCAGTTGCTCAGTCATATTTGATTTGAAAACAGAATGTACAAAACTTTATAATTAGGGTTTTACAACAAGATTTTTAGAAGACTCTGCGCTGAAGTTCCTCACATTTTACAGTCACCCTGCTCCCTCAGCCCCTGCTTCCCTCTGTGGTTTAGAACATGGGCGCAGAGGGGAAGGCTCAGAGTGGGAGCCGAGCACCCTGGGTTCTGATCACACCTGCACGTCTGGGGGCAAGTCCTTTAGTCTCTGTCTCTGCTTTAGAACACCTCCCCTCAGAATGCCAGGCTGGAGCATGTATGTCACGCTAGGATGGATGGTTTGGTCAGAGCCACTTCACAGCTGGGAAGGAGCCACAGAGCAGAACCTGTCTCCATCTAGCGCACTGGCTGGAGGAATGTTCTGTGATGCTCAAGGAGGACGTGGGGGAACTCAGCCTCTGATTCATCTCATCCGTCCTCATTCGGGAGCCTCCATCAAAGCCCTGAGTGGCTTCCCTGCCCGGAGGCAGTAAAACCCACAGTGAGTCATCCTCTGCAAGCGAGCACACTGTCCACACCCACGAGGGACCAGGCTGGCCATGTAATCTGTTGTCACCACCTAAGGTCCGCAGCCTTAAATACCAACAGTGACATAGAGTTTGGAGCTCTGCCTCCTCCCTGAGACACATGCCAATTTGAAAAACCAAGGAGAGAGGGGCCCCGCTGTCTCTGTGCGGCACTTCTGAAAAAAACAAGTAAAACATTTTAAGGGAGGGAAGAGTAATCTTCTGAACACATGTAACTCCAGAGCTTGGCCCAGACCAGTGATGCTTTAATTGCAGGGCAAGCAGCGCTCACACTAGCCACGGTGACCTGGCTTTTGAAGAAGGGGTTTGTAAAGGCTCACATTTCTATTTGCTCTTTCTTTTAAAAAGACATTACTGTTGCTTTTGTAATTATCTAAAACTCAAACAAACTAAAGGGCACTTTGTTCAGACAATTCAGATAAAATATTCCCTACTAATTGAATTATTTTTCTTTACTTTCTCTATTTTCTGGGATATCACAGAAGAGTATGTTACTTTATTGAATTAAACATAGATTCAAACTCTGTCAGATGGAGTTTCATAAGTAGCAAAAACATATGCATGTCTCCTATTTATCTAGATCTAACATCCATCTTTTCATACTGTTCATGGGGTTCTCAAGGCAAGAATACTGAAGTGGTTTGCCATTCCCTTCTCCAGTGGACCACGTTTTGTCAGAACTCTCTCCATGACCTGTCCGTCTTGGGTGGCCCCACACAGCATGGCTCCTAATTTCACTGAGTTAGACAAGGCTGTGGTCCTGTGCTTAGATAAGTTAGTTTTCTATGATTGAGGTTTTTAGTCTGTCTGCCCTCTAATGGAAGATGAGAGGCTTATGGAAGCTTCCATGAGAGAGACTGACTGAGGGGGAAACTGGGTCTTGTTCTGATGGGTGGGGCCATGCTCAGTAATCTTTAATCCAATTTTCTGTTGATGGGGGATGTGTTCCCCCTGCTATTTGACCTGAGGCCTAACGATGGTGGAGGTAATGAAGATAATGGCTCCTCCTTCAAAAGGTCCCATGCATGCACCGCTGCATGCAGTGCCCCAATGCTGTAGCAGGCAACCACCGACCCACGCCTCCACCGGAGACTCCTGGACACTCACGGGCAAGTCTGGGTCAAT
This sequence comes from Muntiacus reevesi, assembly GCF_963930625.1. Taxonomy (NCBI): domain Eukaryota; kingdom Metazoa; phylum Chordata; class Mammalia; order Artiodactyla; family Cervidae; genus Muntiacus; species Muntiacus reevesi. The sequence goes on from NC_089258.1 coordinate 21,232,340, forward strand.
CTCTTGTGGGGTCGCTGCTCCTGGGTCCTGGTGTGCACAAGAGAAGACTCTTAAGAGTCCCTTGGATAGCAAGGAGATCCAACCAGTCCATCCTAAAGGAAATCAATTATGAATATTCATTGGAAGGACTGATGCTAAAGCTGAAACTCCAATACTTTGGCCACCTGCTGCGAAGAACTGACTCATTTGAAAAGACCCTGATGCTGGGAATGATTGAAGGTGGGAGGAAAAGGGGATGACAGAGGATGAGATGGTTGGATGGCATCACCAACTCAATGGACATGAGTTTGAGTAAGCTCTGGGAGTTGGTGATGGACAGGGAAGCCTGGTGTACTGCAGTCCATGGGATCGCAGAGATGAACAAGACTGAGCGACTGAACTGAACTGAACTGAATGTCCTTCTTGCTTAAATGTTGTTTGTTGTATAGTTGCTAAGTCATGTCCTACTCTTTGCAATCCCATGGACTGTAGCCTGCCAAGATCCTCTGTCCATGGGATTTCCCAAGCAAGAATACTAGAATGGGTTAACATTTCTTCCTCCAGGGAAATCTTCCCAACACAGGGATCAAACTCACATCTCCTGCATTGGCAGGTGGTTTCTTTACTGCTGAGCTATCAGGGAAGCCCCAACTAAGGAGAGGGGAGCACTTGTGGGTCTTGAATCACCCCCAAAATTGAAATGAAATCATAGTGCAGTTGAAGGAACTGCTGAGCTGTGGCCTGCCCACCAGTCCTGCTCTGATTTTAAAATTATCCACCTTTATTATGTAGAATGTGGAGAGTATTGAAAAGCGCTGAGTAAGATAATAGAAATCACCATAATTAACCCTTCTTGTCATGTTTTTCTAAAAGAAAGCAATATTGTCCGAAAGAAACCTTGAAACACTGTGAACCCATTCATCTACAACATCCTCGAGGCTGGCACTTTAAATGTTTTCTGGCTCTAAAATGGTGTTTATGATCATGAAAGAGGAAAAATGAACACAGTTTTATATGAATTTGATACCATACCAAAATTGCTACCCTTACCTACCATATCTCAGAAAACTACCAGTTTCGCCATGGCTGAACCTATTTTAGCAAAAGTGTCCCTTTACCCAACTGATGCTTAGCATGAGCAGCTGCTCCACACTCCTCACCCCACCGAAGTGGATGTAGATGTCAAAGCCAGGCTGGAAGGCCTTGGACAAATGGGATGGTGTTACTCAAAGGATGGGGACACTTGGTTTCTGTCCAGCCCTCAAAAGTGCCAAACCAGAGCCAAATAACTTGTTCTGCAACTGGAGCTGGCCAGAGGGCTCTGGGACAACATGGGAGGGAGCAGCTGACCTTTAATGGATCAGGACAAGGGCTTCTAAGGCTGGGCAGTGGACTCAGCACATGCTCCTAACCCCACGGAAATCAGAACAAGACTGAAGAGAAGTGAATCTCTTCACTACAAGAACGAGTAGCAGAACATCGTCCCAGAAGGAAACTCGCTGATCGTCATCTTGAAAATTGCAGACGCTTCAATCCAGCATGGCACTGCCTAGATGCTGCCTGCTGTATATTTCTTCACAATGCTTATCTCCTTATCTGCCACTTACTTTACCTCTCTGTTTATTGGTTACCTTTACCACTAACAGAATAAATGAAAGGGCAGAGATTTGGGCCTGTTTTATCTCCTTCTTTATTCTCAGAAAGTTGCCTAACAAACCAAGTGTCAGATAAATATACGAGAAATAAACAAACAAACAAATTAAATACATTGTTTTTTTAGAAAGGAAGAAAAGTCAATAAAAACTCTAGGGGACGAGTAGGAGTTCTAAAGATAGTCATGTTCCGAAGAGAAAGCAGTTGATGAGAAATAATAAAAGAAAATGTATTTGATTTTTGAGCAAGAATATTCTTCTAACAGTACACAGAATCCGATAGAGAAAAATATGTGATCTTGGCCTAAATAGTAAACAAAAAAGACATAAAACTTATGATACCAAGGCGATTTTTTTTCCCCAAATTTTAGTGCCAATCTATGACCAACCACAACATAGAAATTTGGGCAAAACAATATACATACTGCCAACTTTGATATACTAAATATAAAAATGTATCTGACAAAAACTAAGTAGATGATGGAGAAAGGAAGTCTTTATCTCATATTAGATGGGGTCAAGATGTCCTATAAAGTTACTAAAATGGAAGATAAATATTTAAGTATGTTAGTTAAAGCAATCAATAAAATAAAAAAATATATAATATAGCTATCATATTTGGCAGGAGGAATAGGAAGAGGAAAGTGGTAGAGCAAATAGTGATAATACATGGGGGTCAGGGGGAGGAAGTGCCAATAATTCATGATAGATAGTTAACAAGTAATATCTGAGACTGAAAAAGAAAACAAAGATGCATGAGCACATCTTTTCTTTAATATTTATTTATTTGGCTGCATTCAGTCTTAGTTGCAGCTCACAGGATCTTCGTTGTATCATTCAGGTTCTTTTCTTGAGGCACATTAACTCCCTAGGTGTGGCTCAGGCTGAGCAGTTGTGACTTGCAGACTCCAGAGTGGGCCAGATTCAATAGCCACAGTGCTCGGGCTTAGTTTCCTGTGGCTTGTAAGATCTTAGTTTCCCCGCCAGGGATCGAACCCACATCCTGTGTGCTGCAAGGAGGATCCTTTACCACCAGACCACCAGAGAAGGCCCACGAGCATATCTTTAAATCGTGAGAGATAACTGCCAGCATTATTGGAAGAAGTGGGCTGGGTGGGGCGAGATATCACTGAGGAAGGAGGCTAACTTTTTTTTTTTGAAGCTAATTTTTTGACATGAACTTTTCAGAATTAAAAAATCTATTACAAACAACGTTTACCTCTTTTAAACATTGAAGAGAATTTTTTAAATTACTAATTAGTAACTTTCTCAGGGAAATGTTTGCAAGAAAACTCTAAATCAGCCGTTTAAAAGATACCTCTGAGTCACAGGAGTTTTCAGCTCAAAAATCAATTTTTGGAAATTATTTTTCCAATTATCCAAAGAGAAGGATGTCCCACTAGATCTGCCAAGAGGAGATTGCTGGTGACTTCCACAAAGGTGGCATACTGGGAAGACTTGGATTTCCTACCATTATGAGAACAGACGTACTGTGTGTTCAGTCATTCAGTCGTGTCTGACTCCTGTGACTCCATGGATTGTAGCCCTGCAGGCTCCTCTGTCCATGGGATTTTCCAGGCAAGAATATTGAAATGGGTTGCCATGCCCTCCCCCAGGGGATCTTTCTGACCCAAAGATCAAATTAGTGACTATTACGTCTCCTGCATTGGCAATGGGGTTCTTTACCACTAGCACCACCTGGAAAGCCCATGGAGATAGATATGATAGACTAACATCCTGCCTTTTAAAATGCATAGCCTAGCTCAAAATAATAAAGAGGAATATTCTCAGAAAATAGTCCAAGGTGGCCCAAGACAGTCCTGGACATGGGTCTTAGTCCTCTAATGCAGAAGTGGGGATTAACCACCATGGGAATGTAATTAACACTCACACAGGCTGGGGATGGAACTGAGGTGCCTGGATGAGACCCCATGGAATGGTGATCATCTTTTCTCACAAAGGAGAAGACAGAACTCCATCACTGGTCCAAGGAAGGAGCAAGGAAACTTGCCACATGTCCAGAACCCTGGATGGATGGGAAAACTACTAAGTGATTGAAAAACCAAATCTATGCCATGCAAAAATTTACATCAGCCACGTAGTGCAGGTATCATAAGCTGAAAAATTAACATAAAACCACTATGGTGACTTGGCAGTAACAAGCATCAAGCCTTCTGTAGGAACAGCTCCACAATCTCAGACTCATGGACCTCCCACAGAGAAAAAACTGCTCCCTGCCAAGAAAGAGCTCACAGTTAAAAACAAAACAAAAATTACCAACACATAACCTGATATCAGTAATGACTAACATTTACTGTACATGGGCTATATCCCAACACTGTTCTAAATGTAGTCATCTTGACACTCTTCATGACATCTTTATGAGTTTGTATCAGCTAGCTCTTGTTGCATAACAAGTCACCCCAAAACTTAAGCTTAAAATGACAAATGTTGATTATTTCTCACAATTCTGTGAGTCAACTGTGCAGTTTTTCTAGTCAGGGCAGATGTGATGGATCCCTGCTCCACTCACACACACAGTAGAGGCCAGAGGGCAGAATGCCTGGGGCTAGATGACTTAGAATGGCCCTACTCATAAGTTTGGCAGTTGGCTCAATGCCAGCTCTGGTTATCAAACCTCAGAGGGTGCCCGGAACATCTTCCACTTCCCTCTATAATTCTCCTCTCTCCCTATAGTCTTGTACTGTATGTTTCTTGGAATAATGTTCTCAATGATCTGTGTGTTGGCGTTTCCTTCATGCTGTTCATGACTCCTCTCACAGGTCAAGGCTTCAAAAAATTCTTTTCTGACATCTACTTAAAGAGGGCTTCCACTGCCCAGCCCTCTCTATTCCGGCGATCTAGAGTATTCTTATTGTCACAAACACAAGTTACTTAAAATCCTACTGATTTATGTATACCTATGTCCTCCCATTAGACTATAAGTTAAGGCAAGGATTTTTCTGTTTTATACTCCCATCTTATGTCATAAGACAGAAGATTTTTATGTCATGTTCTAAGGCTGGCACTTAGTATAGTGGCTAGTGTAGAGAAAGTGTAGATGGTAGATCACTCAATAAACACTTTGAAAAACCAAATAAACTCAACCACAACTCAACTGCAAATTTCCATTACAACCTGGAGCATTGCAGTCACATCCCATAAGTGTATAAGTCTGTATGGGACTTCATGACTGGGCAGCTTAAACAACAGAAATATATTCTCGGACATCTCTGGAGGGCGAAAGTCCAAGATCAAGTTGTAAGCAGGGCTGGCTTCTTCTCAGGCCTCTCTTCTTGGTTTGCAAATGACTATCTTCTCCCTGTGTCCTCACATGGTTTTCCTTCTGTGGGGGTCTGTGTCCTCATCTCCTTTTCTTGTAAGGGTACTGCACATTGGATTAGGGTCCACACTAACAGCCCCATTTTACCTTAGTCACCCCTTTAAAGGTCTCATCTCCAAAAACGGTCACATTCTGAGGTGCTAGGGGTTAGGGCTTCAACATGGTGGGGGATGACTCAGGCTATAATACCCTCCCTGCATTTAGCATGCCCTTATAGGTCACTTGTGCCCCTTTGGAAACAAGACCATTTTGGAGCGAAAGCAATTTGTATCCCTTGTTTGCACGAGCAACATGTTCACAAGGTTCTGCTTCCGTAAGATCTGAAAACATCAGAGCTTCTCTCTCCCACTGTTCCTCCAGCTAGAGGGCATCATGTGAATAGGAATGCTTTGAGATTCAACCAATGGGAAAATGATTTGGATGAATGCTGAGTTTCAGCTTTGGAGGCATATTTTCATGACTTTAGTCACCTCCACATATGGCTGCCTTCTTGGTAACCATTCCAGTGCAGGAATGACTTCCTGGAATGTCCCCCTGCCCAAGAGGTCAATCCCCCAATGTCTTGACAAGCAGATGGGATCACTTCCTACAGCACCCTGGGCAGCAGAAAAGAAGCAAGGAGGGAGGGGTGCAGAGCCAGAAGCTAGTCTCTGAGAACTCTCCCAGCCTTTATGCTTTAAACCATAGGCCATTTCCAGTAATGCCTGTAAAAAAAGAAGTGTTCTCTGGTCAGGAAAATGCTTAAAAAGCAATATACTTAATTATAGATGCAATGTAGAGTTTTTTAATAAGAATCATGTGCAATAGCACTTATCAGAATTCCTATTTCTTGGGGCAAAAAGCGCAGCAGCTCTACAAATAACAACTGCATCTATATACATGAAGTCGTATTTTATCCTCCTCCACTTCCACATGTGTGTGCTCAGTAACTTCAGCCATATCAGATTCTGTTACCCTCTAAGCTGTAGCCCACCAGGCTCCTATGTCCATGGGATTCTCCAGGCAAGAATACTGCAGTGGGTTGCCATGCCCTCCTCCAAGGGATCTTCCCAACCAAGGGATCGAACTCATGTCTCCTGCATTGCAGGCAGATTCTCTACCACTAAGCCCCCAGGGAAGCCCCACCACCTCCACATAGCAACACACAAATTAGAGATTCCAGTGAATCTTATCCTTTAGGAATAGGTGTTTCCAAATGAAAGATGCAAATTACTACCAAAGCAAAAAAAAAAAAAAAAAAAATGAATTCCTGAAGTATTTCAGAAGTGAAATAATAAAAATATATGTTATTTTTATGATCTTATGATATAGATGGTATTTGTCAACTTTCAAAAATGTGTAATTTTTGAAATGCAAGTTCTTTTCCAAGTCTAAGAAAACTCTTAACCTAAGTTTGCATTGATAGTTTTGTGTCCTGATTCTGCCCCAGCCCTAGAATTTCATCCCTCCCCTTCCCCTGGCCCTCATGGAAGGAGGCTCAAAGAAGCCAGGGCAGTGAGAACTCAGCCAGATATGACCAAACCCTGGACCCCTGGACCGAGTGAGTTCTGCTTCCCAGAAACTACTAGTGCAGAGGAACGAGCTTGTATTCAGTCGATGGCTTTGCCACACGTGGGAGACACAGCCCTCGTTGAGTCTCCTTGCACCTGTGAACCCCATCTCCTCTTTAGAGAGGGCACTGGGCTTAACTTCACTGTTTTGGGTCATGTGACTGGACCTTGTAAACTGGGATGTGTAGACATGAAGGGTGAGTTTTCCAAGGGCAATAAGGTGTGCAAGAAAGTACATTTTTCAAACAGATTTTTAGCTAATTCCTTTCTGCATAGAGTGCCACTAAGAAATGAGGAAGGAAAAGAAGAGATCATGATAGTCAGGAGCGGGGGACAGTGTTTCAGGGGAGTTTGATCCTCAAGCAGCCCTGGGGTACAGACATCACAAAGAGACCTGACAGAGAGACTCCACGCAGGGCTGAGCCATCCCAGGACGGGGGTCAGGTGGTCTGATGTGTCCCCGGCAATGGAGTCTGTCTGGTCCTTGATATGATAAGCTTCTTAAAGTTGCTTTATTACTCAGCCGTTAAAAAGAATTCATTTGAATCAGTTCTAATGAGATGGATGAAACTGGAGCCCATTATACAGAGTGAAGTAAGCCAGAAAGATAAAGATCATTACAGCATACTAACACATATATATGGAATTTAGAAAGATGGTAACGATAACCCTATATGCAAAACAGAAAAAGAGACACAGAAGTACAGAACAGACTTTTGAACTCTGTGGGAGAAGGTGAGGGTGGGATGTTTCGAAAGAACAGCATGTATATTATCTATGGTGAAACAGATCACCAGCCCAGGTGGGATGCAGGCCTGGTGCACTGGGAGGACCCAGAGGAGTCGGGTGCAGAGGGAGGTGGGAGGGGGGATAGGGATGGGGATTACGTGTAACTCTATGGCTGATTCATGTCAGTGTATGACAAAACCCACTGAAATGTTGTGAAGTAATTAGCCTCCAACTAATAAAAAAAAAAAATGTGTTCAGCAGAAGATGAAGCTCCCTAGGGGATCCCCTGGTGGCTCAGACAGTAAAGAATCTGTCTGCAGGAGACACAGTTTCGATCCCTGGGTCGGGAAGGTCCCCTGGAGAAGGGAATGGCAACCCACTCCAGTATTCTTACCTGAAGTCCATGGACAGGGGAACCTGGTGGGCTATAGTCTGTGGAGTCACAAGGAGTCAGACACGACTGAGCAACTAACACTTTCCTCAAGAGAGAGGAAGCCAGACTTTTACGTGGCAAATGGATCAATCACTTAGATTCTGACTAGGCTGGTTTGAACTTGTGCTCTCTGGAGAAGGACAAGTTTGGTTCTGTTTTCTTCCATTTGCTGCTCAGGGTTGCAAAGTGAATGTTAACTTGCAAAAATCAGTCACCATTAATAAAGCACTCGCTAAACATTTGGATGGGGGGATAAGGTGAAATAAGTGAAAAAGTTAAAACTTATTTGAAACATGAGTCAAAAAGCTGAAAGGCAGCTGAAAATGTCATAAAGTCCCCAGTGATCCAAATCACATTAGATAAAACTTGCTTCTGGAATGATTGGACCCGTGAGTGGCTGCTATCAGAGACCTAGATCTTTTAGAGACATTCTTTTCTAAAAACTGTGCAGGCTAATACTTGAAAAGGAAGCATGATTTCTTACCATATGACATTGAAGTTATTTTAGCAGTAATAGGTTTAGAATGAGGGCTGGGAAAGGAGTAAAGGCTGTTGGATCATAGAAATCTGGGATTTGAGATGGGAACATTCATTTCTCCAACTTTCTACCCAGGAGTGATGTCCTTCCTGGGAGCCCCTGAGATAGCCACCCCTCCCTCTGTGGGGCTTCTAGGTGCCAGCTCCTCACTTTACCCAGCTCTATGAGGGTTCCTTAGCTGACTCCAAATCAACTCCATCTCAGCGTCACTCCTTCAGCTGGAAATGACCTGACATAATCCAGAAAACTTAGTCATGGTTGCTAAAAGATGAACAAAGAAGAAGCAGGCTAAAGAGAAAGCTTAAGTCACCCTGCACCGACAACCGATGGCAGAATCTTCCAACACTGATCTATTCACAACAGCTTTCTTATTGTTGGTTATATTAATGTTTTTGCAGAAAAGAAAAGAATCAGTTTGAAAACTTTCTGAAAAACGTCCTCCTACACCAGAATTTGTGTTCAAAAGAACTTTAATATTTAAAAAATGCCCTTGCTTCAAAAAGATTACTTCTGGGGAAAAGTAAAATAAGCAACAACAAAAATATTTTTCCAAATCATGAAATCCCAATACACATTAAAAATCTTTCAAAATGTCCTTGTTTCCACTCTTTGTCTTAAAATGTTGTGTATGGCCTAAAGTAGGCAACAGTAGCCATCCTCAAGGATCAAATCACTTACAGAACTCTGTGCTGGGCATTGTGAAAGCCAGAGAGTAGTCACTAGCCCCAGCAGTACCTGCCAGGTCGTGTCCGCACACACCAGCCACAGAAATAGGTGTAGTGCTTAAGGGAGGGGGCTCCACGCCAGCATTTGTGAGCTCAACTCCTGTGAACTGGGAAGGACAAGGGAACAGGGTGATTTAAGAATAAATAAGGTAGTACTCATAAAGCTCTCCAAGGAGAACCCAACCCACAGTCATAAGTGCTAGCCATTTTCACTGTTCTTACTCATTTCAGTCCAATAATAGACAATTGTAAATTATTCAGAAATCAATTTCTAGATTGTACATTACTCTGGTGACATTTGCAACATTCTGTTTCACGCTTCTTGGATAAGTTTGCTAGGTTTTGAAAATGTCCTCTGGGACAGAGAAAAGATGAAACTAAATGGAGTCCATTTTCTTTTTTTATCCTGAAAAATAAATAAATAAAAGGGTCAGGAATGGAGCTTCTCCAAATAAGATCAATGGGTAAGCCATGGCTGGAGAGAGATGCCAGTCATGTCAAAGAGTTTGGACTTCATTTGAAGAGCACTAAGCAGCTACCAAAATGTTTCCAGCAAAGTACACTCAGCTTTGTGTACTAAGACATGTGGTAGGCTGCCTCCAAGATGGCCCCAGTGATCCATGCATCTTGGTATTCATACTGTGTGATCCTCTACCCTCAGGTATAGACTGGATTTAGTGACTGCTTCTAATGACAAAAAATATGATAAAAGGGATAGGCTGACGCTTCCAAGATTGGTGACTATGGAGTTCATCCTTGATGCCTCAGTCTCTCCCTCATAACACTAAGGAAAGCCAGCTGCCATGGGGTGAGCTGCCCTATGGAAATACCCACACATGAAGGAACTGATGTCTCCTGCCAACAGTCATGTGAGTGAGCTTGGAAGTTACCTTTCTCCAGTTGAGCTTTCAAGTGATGAAGCCCCTGCCAACACTTATTGCAACTTTTGAGAGATCCTGAGTCAGAGACACCCAGCTAAGCCTTGCCTAGATTCTTGACAGAAATGGTGAGATAACAAATATTTTGCTTTAAACCACTAATTTGGGGGTTAATTTGTTACATAGCAATAGATAACTAATACAGATGATTATTCTGGTCAATGTAGGTAATACACTGGGGAATAAAGATAAGACTGGAAGGAGGAAGACAAATAAAACAGAAGCCACAATAGTTGAAGCAAGTGAAAAGATGTATTTGACCCAGAATAATGTCAGTGAGGACAGAGAGCCCCAAGGTTAGGGAAATATGACATAGGCAGACTTGGAATGAGTATAGGAAATGCATGTAATGGAATCTCACACCCTTTTCAGGAGAAAGTTCTAAGTATGACTGTAAGCTATCAAGTGACTAATCCAAGAAGAAAATACCATTGCTTACATAATTCATAAAGCTTACAATATAAAAATGAACCAGTTTCCAAGGAGCAATTTAGTTATTACTTATCTTGAGACCAGAGAGTTTTCTCCAAGGGTTTTCAAAAGAAGGTACTGTTAAATGTAGGAAATACTTCCACAAATGAAATTATCTCTTTGTTTTGCTTTCTCCCTTGATTGTTGATGGCATTAATCCCAAGTATAATTCAGTGAAGACTCCCTGGTTCCCACTATAGTGAAATCAGGGTCACAGCTGGTTTAATCCAGGCACAGATGACTGGATATCTAGGAGAAAAACTGAACCACATGCCCATTCTCCACCTAGCTTTTCTTCAAGTGTTGAATTTCACCAAGTCCAAGGTATGATCCCTGGCTGGAGATGGAAGGCATTCACTGGCTATGAACATTTGAATGTCAACCCTGGTGGAGAGAATGCTCCCTGTAATGCCAGGAGGAATGTTAGAAAGTAAAGAACAGAGTGTGAAAAAAAGAACAGACAGTGAACATGTAATTTTGGATTTACTCTAGCTCCCAAAGTTCTGTAACAGAGACATGAGCTTAAGGTTAGCCTCAAAATCTTCAAAGCAAATGTAACAAAAGCCAAGAAAGTAGCTGTTGATGTGGGGACCCCTATATCTGTTCCAAGCAGAGCCCACGCTTGGCCCTCACTTGGGACCTCACAGGACAGGTTGGGCAAGTCTTGTTTAGGCAGCATCATCTTCAACGCTCAGCAGTCCTTTGTCACCTTGGAAAGCTTCACATTGGAAGATGTATTCTAGCAGGATTTGTGAATTCAAGAGATGAATAGAGAAAATGAAAAGAATAGAGGTAAAATAGTCATGGGGGAGGAAGTAGTGCTGGGAAATGGCTATGGGCACATGAAATTCTAGCTCTAATAGCCTAATTGTAGCAACCTAATTTAGTTGATGTCTTGTTGGAAAAGCTGAATAAAATACCAATGTATCATCTGAAGATGTTAGTGATCTGGTCACTAGAACTTGACCAAGATTCCATAGAGCAGGGAAACATATTGACGTGAGTTGAGCAATCTACATAGTTCTGCCCGTCTAGGAATTTGCAGAATCACAAAAAGACATGGAGCAGAAAGGCTGAGCATTCAGCAGTAACATGGACTTGAGAAGGCAAAACTGGGGGTCCAGGGTTTCCAAAATGCCCAGGGCTTGGGAGATCAGTCTCCTGGAGAGTAGGAAAATTCAGAAACGTGAGCCTACATTCTGACCCAAGTTTTAATATGAGACATTTTCAGATTTTAAAAATTTGTTTGGTCCTATGGACTGAATTGTGCCCCCCCAAAAGTCAGAATGTTGAAACCTTCATCCCCAGTGTGATAATATTGGGAGATGGAATCTTTGAAAAGTAATTAGGTTTAGATGAGGTCGTAAAGATAGGGCCATCCGTCAGCATCCGAAAACACAGTGAGAAGATAGCCACCTGCAAGGCTCTCATTAGACCCTGATCTCAGATTTCTGGTCTCCAGAACGATGAGAAATAAATGTTGTTTAAGCCACCAAGTCTACAGTATTTGCTGTGGCATCCCATGCTAAGACACCTGACAAACTAGACAGAAATTTTGGTGGTCTCAAAATGCTGAGGAATTTTAGTCCTCTGAGCAGGAGGCCTAATAAACTTCCTGGGTTTTCAGTTTGGACCCTTAAGAGACTATACCTAGTACAGTCTGCATGCTTGTGTGTTAAGTCACTTCAGTCGTATCCAACTCTTTGCAATCCTATGGACTGTAGCCCTGTGTGTGTGTGTGTGTGTGTGTGTGTGTGTGTGTGTGTGTGTGTGTATGTGTGTGTGTGTGTGTATACACACACATATAATAGACCCAGATCCAGATACGAGAATATTCAAACAGTGATTTTTAAAATAACTATGACATATTGAACAAATTAAAAGACAAAATAAGAGTTAGCAAAGAAAAAGTGATAATAAGAAATCAAATGAAAATTCTAGGACTGAAGAATGCAGTAATTGAAATTAGGAGATCAATGAGTGGATTCACCCTAGATTGGTTTCAGTAGAAGAAAAGATTTGGAAACAACAACAAAAAAATCAGCGATAGAAATGTCCATAATGAAAGAGAATTTAAAGTATAACATACAAAAAGTTATTTAAGAAACAAATGTGATGTGATAAAATGGTCTATTATATAACTGAAGTGCCAGCAAGGAAGAAGAAGGAGATGATGATCGAAGCAATGTTTGTTTCTCAGTCTTGTCCAACTCTTTGCAGTCTGACTCTTTGAGTCCGCCAGGCTCCTCTGACCATGGGATTCTTCAGTCAAGAATACTGGCAAGGGTTGCCATGCCCTCCTCCAGGGGATCTTCCCAACCCAGAGATCGAACCCGTATCTCCTGCATTCCAGGTAGATTCTTTACTGTCTGAACCATCAGAGAAGCCCTGACGGAAGCAATAGTTGTAGACAATTTCTCAAAACTCATGAAATCCAAACAAGTTCAGTGAATCCCAAGCAGGTTAAATACAAAGAAACACATATGTACATACCATCATGGTAAACTGCTGAAAACCAACAGCAAAGGAGAAATCTTTAGAGCAGCCAGAAAAAAACTGAAAGACAGATTAATTTCAAAGGGGCAACAGTAAGATATTTAGCTGATTTTTTCAGGAGAAGCAGAGAACATAGCAGACAGTGAAATGATGTCTGTATGGAGCCAGAAGAAAATCCTGCCTAGGACATGTAGGCAGGGTGAAATATTTGAGGCCATTTGTCTCATTTCTACAAAAGAAAAATAAGCTTCTGGCTGTCCCTTGATGACCTAGACAGCTGTGATGAGCGTTTTTACTATTTTATTTTCACTGTTTTGGATCTTTACTACTGATTAATTGTTTGCTTTCTTTGCATAGCGGTAACAGAGCATTACATGAATCCAATTCCAAAAAAATATTTTAATACACTATCGATGGATGAAAGCATGAATCTTACTTTTGAAAACTCTATTTAATTAGTGGGAATTTCCTCCCATCAAATACTTATAAATTAATGAGATCATTGCTGACTTTAGCTGCACATTCTAGTGACTAATTAGAAGGGTATATAGCTTCTCTCCACGTGCCACACTAAAATCTTTCATCTACATGGCTGTTAAGCCCCAGGCTTTTAATTAAAACTGTCTGAAGAGGAATCCTACTCAGGATACCCTAGGAGTTTGTGAGAGATACATGAGATTATTCATGTAAAACACTTAGCATAGTGAAGATTTTGTTTTCTCTAATAGGCACAGTATCCATGTTTCCAATAATTTGGCAATGCTAGTGGAAAAAGCTGGTTCTTTTGGTAAATGTGCACCCTGGATAAACAGTTGATGACATCTGAGACAAAGCATATTCCCCTGGGATAGCCTCATGGGGGAGCAGGATCTGTGTGTCCCAGTTAACAACCGTTAGTTTCTAAGAGATGGAAAGAGGGGAAAGTTGTTATCGCAATCACACTCTTATAAACCTTCTCTCCTTCAGGTGTGCTCTGAGTAAACACTGGCTACATCCTGCTCCCCGGAATCTCTGACACCAGTCATTTTTCAAAACACGCAACTGTTTTGTGGAGAGTTTGCATGTGTGTTTCAGTGATGTACCTCTCCTTCTCCCTGCGTGACTGTGGTATTGTGATATGAAAATGGAGTTTTATCTTGTGAGTTTGAATTTCTAGTCATTGGAGTCTTCCTTTGAGTCTCTTGCCTCCATCCATAAAACTCCATTTCTTGTCCTCAGCCAGAAATAGTGAAAGTCGAGAAGTAGGAGCCAGAAGTGGTGAATTCTTAATCCCTTCAACAGCTATTCTAAAGTGGAGTGGATGGGACCTCCAGAGTTTATTTTAGTTTCACCAGAATAATCACAAAACTGAGAGAACCATGACATGGTTTTTTTCAATATTTTTTTTTTCAGAAGCTGATAGGCAACATGTGCATTGATTAGATTCAACTTTACAATTCTAATTTCTCTAGAGTTTGATCTGAAACGTAAAACTGAAAATTCAGACTTGATGTTTTATCAAGTAGACAATGCATACTTAGGACTGGTATCTTTACTTTTTCTGTTATAATCAATGAAATTTTTCAATATTTTATGGAAGTGTAATCTGCAGTACAGAAAAATATATGAGTCACAAATGTGTGCATGTATCATAAGTGTGTACACATTATAAAACTATACCCTTGATGCATTTTCACAAAAACACCCATGTAGATAATAATAATAATAATATAACCTACTAGATTGTCACATCCTAAGGTCCCAGGCTCGGAAAGTTTGGTGAGTGTGGTTCAGAGATCAGCCTCCACCAGAAAGGGTCACCCTCTCTGTTTTCAGGATTGAGGCTGTGAACTAGATATTGTTTGTGAGGGTGGTAGGAAGAAGGCTTTGCTACTATCAGTTCAGTTCAGTCGCTCAGTCGTGTCCGACTCTTTGCAATCCCATGAACTGCAGCACGCCCGGCCTCTCTGTCCATCACCAACTCCCGGAGTCCACCCAAACCCATGTCCATAGAGTCGGTGATGCCATTCAACCATCTCATGCTCTGTCGTCCCCTTCTCCTCCTGCCCCCAGTCTACTTGGCTACTATAAATCCCCAAAACTTTCAAGTAACAATCTCATTCTTTGTAAAGTTCAGCAGATGAAAACCCAGAGGCTCAGGGTTACAATGTGTCCACAGTTCAGGATGTGGAGGCCTGCTCTCATGACAAGGCAGAGATGCTGTCCTAAGACCAGGAGCATCAGTGAGCTCACCAGCAGAGCCCCCAGGTGAGCCTAGGACCCAGCATGAACAAGAGAGCTCCAGATGGATTTAGAATGTGTTCCCAAGGCAGATGTGTGTGGCCTCTGGTCAAGGGTCAAAAAAATCATCAAGTACTAGCACTTGAGAGAATACTTGATCTGTCTCGAGGCACCTCCTCCAACAGTGATTTGCGTTGTGCTCCTGCAAAAAGTCCTGGACTTCTCAAGAACCAACAGGTTAAACCCATAGCATGAAGTTATTAGCAAAGTCAAGTCCAGACACATCATAGATCCAGGCAACAGCTGCAGGAAGCTTCAGGTCCAGGTCTACACAGGATTTAGCCTAAGTTCTCAGAAATGATGCAGGTACATCCCAGGTAACCCAAATCTCTACCTAGCCTGCTGTAGTAGAGGCCATTGTATTCTCTGTTGTGGAATGCAGTTTCACCCTTGCTCCCCATCTCTGCATGCTAAGTGTCCTCATCTACTGGTCCATTCAGGAATGTATTTCTCAGCACCGAGTGAGGTAGTCACTTCTGATGTTATTCCAGAAGACCATTAACTCACTGTGAGTTCTCTGATTCTTTTTTTTTTTAATTGAATGATAATTGCTTTACAGAATTTTGTTGTTTTCTGTCAAACCTCAATATAAATCAGCCATAGGTAAACATGTATCCCCTCCCTTTTGAACCTCCCTCCCATCTCCCCCCACATCCCACCCATCTAGGTTGATACAGAGCCCTTGTTTGAGTTTCCTGAGACATACAGCAAATTCCCCTTGGCTATCAATTTGGCATATGGTACTGTAAGTTTCCATGTTACTCTTTTCATACATCTCACCCTCTCCTCCACTCTCCCCATGTCCATAAGTCTATTCCCTATGTCTATTTCTCCATTGCTGCCCTGTGAATAAATTCTTCAGTACCATTTTTCTAGATTCCATACATGTGTGTTAGAATATGATATTTATCTTTCTCTTTCTGACCCACTTCACTCTAGGTTCTAGGTTCATCCACTTCATTAGAACTGACTCAAATGCATTCCTTTTATGGCTGAGTAATATTCCATTGTGTATATGTACCACAACTTCTTTATCCATTCTTCTGTCAATGGACATCTAGGTTGCTTCCATGTTCTGGCTACTGTAAATAGTGCTGAAAGAACAATGGGAAACATGTGTCTTTTTCAACCCTGGTTTCCTCAGGGTATATGCCTAGGAGTGGGATTGCTGGGTCATATGGTGGTTTTATTTATAGTTTTTTCATGCTGTCTTCCATAGTGGCTGTATCAATTTATATTCCCACCAACAATGCAAGAGCATTCCCTTTTCTCCACACCCTCTCCAGCATTTACTGTTTGTAGACTTTTTGATGATGGTCATTCTGACTGGTGTAAGGTGATATCTCATTATGGTGTTGATTTGCATTTCTCTAATAATGAGCAATGTTGAGCACCTTTTCATGTGTTTGTTAGCCATCTGTGTGTCTTCTTTGGAGAAATGTCTGTTTAGGTCTTTTTCCCACTTTTTGATTGGGTTGTTTATTTACCTGGTATTGAGTTGCATGAGCTGCTTGTATATTTTGGAAATTAATCCTTTGTCAGTTGTTTCATTTGCTATTAGTTTCTCCCACTCTGAGGGTTGTCTTTTCACCTAGCTTATAGATTCCTTTGCTGGCAAAAGCTTTTAAGCTTAATCAGGTCCCACTTGTTTACTTTTGTTTTTATTTCTATTACTCTAGGAGGTGGGTCATAGAGGATCTTGCTTTGATTTATGTCATCAAGTGTTCTGCCTATGTTTTCCTCTAATAGTTTTATAGTTTCTAGTCTTACATTTATGTGTTTAATCCATTTTGAGTTTGTCTTTGTGTATGGTGTTAGGAAGAGTTCTAATTTCATTCTTTTACATGTAGCTGTTCAGTTTCCCCAGCACCATTTATTGAAGAGGCTCTCTTTGCCCCATTGTATATTTTTGCCTCCTTTGTCAAAAATAAGCTACCCATAGGTGCATGGGTTTATTTCTGGGCTTTTTATCTTGTTCCATTGGTCTATATTTCTGTTTTTGTGCCAGTACCATACTGTCTTGACCATAGCTTTGTAGTACAATCTGAAGCCAGGAAGGTTGATTCCTCCAGCTCCATTCTTCTTTCTCGAGACCATTTTAGCTATTCAGGGACTTTTGTGTTTCCATATGAATTATGAAATTTTTTGTTCTAGTTCTTTGAAAAATGCCATTGGTAATTTGATAGGGACCACATTGAATCTGCAAACTGCATTTGGTAGTATAGTCATTTTCACACTATTGATTCTTCCTAGCCAGGGACATGGAATATCTCTCCATCTGTTTATGTCATCTGTGATTTCTTTCATCAGTGCCTTATAATTTTCTGTGTACAGTTCTTTCAGCTCCTTAGGTAAGTTTATTCCTAGATATTTAATTCTTTTTGTTGCAACGGTGAATGGGGTTGATTCCTTAATTTCTGTTTCTGATTTTTCATTGTTAGTATATAGAAATGCAAGTGATTTCTGTGTATTGATTTTGTATCTTGTGACTTTGCTAAATTCACTGATTAGCTCTAGTAATTTTCTTATACTATCTTTAGGGTTTTCTGTGTACAGTATCATGTCATCTGCAAACAGTGAGAGATTTACTACTTCTTTTCCAATCTGAATTCCTTTAATTTGTTTTTCTTCTCTGATTGCTGTAACTAGGACTTCCAGAACTATGTTGAATAATAGTGAGGAAAGTGGATGCCCTTGTCTTGTTCCTGATCTTAGGGGGCATGCTTTCTGTTTATCAACATTTAAAATAATATTTGCTGTAGGCTTTTCATATATGACCTTTACTATGTTGAGGTAGGTTCCTTCCATGCACATTTTTTGAAGAGTTTTAATCATAAATGGAAGCTGAATTTTGTCAAAGGCTTTTTCTGCATCTATTGAGATGATCATACAGTTTTTATCTTTCAATTTGTTGATACTGTGTATCACATTGATTGATTTGTGTATATTGAAGAATACTTGCATTCCTGGAATAAACCCAACTTGATCATGGTGTATGAGCTTTTTGATGTGTTGCTGAATTCTGTTTGCTAAAATTTTGTTGAGGATTTTTGCCTCTATATTCATCAGTAATATTGGCCTGTAGTTTTCTTTTTTGTGTTGTCTTTGTCTGGTATTGATATCAGGGTGATGGTGACTTCGTAGAATGAGGTTGGAAGTGTTTCTTCCTCTGCAATTTTTTGAAAGAGTTTTATAAGTATAGGCATTACCTCTTCTCTAAATGTTTGATAGATTTATCTTGTGAAGCCATCTGGTCCTGGGCTTTTGTTTTGGGGAGATTTTTTATCATAAGTTCAATTTCAGTGCTTGTAATTAGGTTTTTCATAATCTCTATTTCTTCCTGGTTCAGTCTTGGAAGATTGAACTTTTCTAAGAATCTGTCCATTTCTTCCAGGTTATCCATTTTATTGCCATAGAGTTGTTCATAATAGTCTCTTATAATCTTTTGCATTTCTGCATTCTCTGTTGTAACCTCTCCTTTTTCATTTCTAATTTTGTTTATTTGATTCTTCTCTCTTTTTTTCTTGTTGAGTCTGGCTAAACGTTTGTCAGTTTTGTTCATCTTCTCAAAGAACCAGCTTTTGGTTTTATTCATCTTTACTATTGTTTCTTTTGTTTCTTTTTCATTTATTTCTGCTCAGATCTTTTTGATTTCTTTCCTTCTACTAACATTGAGGATTTTTTTTTTGTTATTCTTTTTCCAGTTGTTTTAGTTGTAAAGTTAGGTTGTCTATTCAATGTTTTTCTTGTTTCTTGTTTTCTTTTTCTTGCTGTTAACTTACCTCTTAAAATTGCTCTGCAGCTCAATTCCAGAAAAATAAATGACCCAATCAAAAAATGGGCCAAAGAACTAAACAGACATTTCTCCAAAGAGGACATACAGATGGCTAACAAACACATGAAAAGATGCTCAATATCACTCATCATCAGAGAAATGCAAATCAAAACCACAGTGACGTACCATTACATGCCAGTCAGGATGGCTGCTATCCAAAAGTCTACAAGCAATAAATGCTGGAGAGGGTGTGGAGAAAAGGGAACCCTCTTACACAGTTGGTGGGAATGCAAACTAGTACAGCCACTATGGAAAACAGTGTGGAGATTTCTTAAAAAACTGGAAATAGAACTGCCATATGACCCAGCAATACCACTTCTGGGCATACACACTGAGGAAACCAGATCTGAAAGAGACACGTGCACCCCAATGTTCATCGCAGCCCTGTTTATAATAGCCAGGACATGGAAGCAACCTAGATGCCCATCAGCAGACGAATGGATAAGGAAGCTGTGGTACATATACACCATGGAATATTACTCGGCCATTAAAAAGAATTCATTTGAATCAGTTCTAATGAGATGGATGAAACTAGAGCCTATCATACAGAGTGAAGTAAGCCAGAAAGATAAAGAACATTACAGTATACTAACACATATATATGGAATTTAGAAAGATGGTAACGATGGCCCTATATGCAAAAAAGAAAAAGAGACACAGATGTACAGAACAGACTTTTGGACTCTGTGGGAGAAGGCGAGGGTGGGATGTTTTGAGAGAACAGCATCAAAACATGTATATTATCTATAGTGAAACAGATTACCAGCCCAGGTTGGATGCATGAAACAAGTGCTCGGGTCTGGTGCACTGGGAAGACTCAGAGGGATTGGGTAGAGAGGGAGGTGGCAGAGGGGATCGGGATGGGGAATACACGTAAATCCATGACTGATTCCTGTCAATGTATGACAAGACCCACTGCAATGTTGTAAAGTAGTTAGCCTCCAACTAATAAAAATAAATGAAAAAAAAAAAAAAAAAACTGCTCTTGCTGCATCCCATAGGTTTTGAGTTGTCATGTTTTCATTGTCATTTGTTTCTAGAAATTTTTTGTTTTCCCTTTTGATTTCTTCAGTAACCTATTGGTTATTTGGAAACATGTTGCTTAATCTCCATGTGTTTGTGTTTCTTACAGTTTTTTTCTTGTAATTGATATCTCCCGTCATAGCATTGTTGATGGAGAAGATGCTCGATATGATTTCAATTTTATTAAATTTACTGAGGTTTGATTTGTGACCCAAGACGTGATGTATCCTGGAGAATGTTCCATGTGCACTTGAGAAGGTGTATTCTTCTGCATTTGGGTGGAATGTCCTGAAAATATCAATGAGATCCATCTCATCTAATGTATCATTTAAAACTTGTGTTTCCTTATTAATTTTCTGTTTTGATGATCTGTCCATTGGTGTGAGTGGGGTGTTAAAGTCTCCTACTATTACTGTGTTACTGTCAATTTCTCCTTTAATG
Source organism: Muntiacus reevesi (assembly GCF_963930625.1). Classification (NCBI taxonomy): domain Eukaryota; kingdom Metazoa; phylum Chordata; class Mammalia; order Artiodactyla; family Cervidae; genus Muntiacus; species Muntiacus reevesi. The sequence goes on from NC_089258.1 coordinate 21,252,773, forward strand.
TCTGTTACTGTTTGTCTTTTGTATTGAGGTGCTCCCATGTTGGGTGCCTAGATATTTACAATTCTCGTGTCTTCCTCTTGGATTGATCCCTTGATCATTATGTAGTGTCCTTCCTTATCTCTTGTAATCTTCTTTATTTTAAGGTCTATTTTGTCTGATATGAGGATTACTACTCCAGCTTTCTTTTGCTTCCCATTTTCATGGAATGTATTTTTTCATCCTCTCACTTTCAGTCTATATGTGTCTTCAGATCTAAAGTAGGTTTTTTGTAGACAACATATATAAGGGTCTTGCTTTTGTATCCATTCAGCTAGTCTGTGTCTTTTGGTTGGAGAATTTGATCCATTTACATTTAAAGTAATTATTGATATATATGTTCCTATTGCAATTTTATTAATTGTTTGGGGTTAATTTTGTAGATATTTTTTCTTCTGTTGTATTTCTTGACTATAAACATCCCTTTAACATTTGCTGTAAAGCTGGTTTGATGGTACTGAATTCTCTTACCCCTTGCTTGTCTGAAAATCTTTTTCTTTCTCCATCAATTTTGAATGAGATCCTTGCCAGGTACAGTAATCTTGGATATAGATTTTTCCCTTTCAGTATTTTAAATATATCCTGCCATTCCCTTTTGGCCTGCAGCATTTCTGATGAAAGATCAGCTGTAAAACATATGGGATTTCCCTTGTATGTTACTTGTTGCTTTTCAATTGCTGCTTTTAATATTCTTTCTTTCTGTTTAGTCTTTGTTAGTTTGATTAGCATGTCTTAGCATGTTTCTCCTTGAGTTTATCCTGTATGGGACTCTTCATGCCTCTTGGACTTGATTGATTATTTCCTTTTCCATGTTGGGGAAATTTTCAACCATAATCTCTTCAAAAATTTTCTCATACCCTTTCTTTTTCTCTTCCTCTTCTGGGACCCCTATTATTCAAATATTTGTGCATTTGATATTGACTCAGAGGTCGCTAAGACTATCCTCAGTTCTTTTCATTCTTTTTACTTTATTCTGCTCTTCAGAAGTTATTTCCACCATTTTATCTTCCAGCTCACTGATTTGTCCTTCTGCTTCAGATATTCTGCTATTGATTCCTTCTAGAGTATTTTTAATTCCAGTAATTGTGCTGTTTGTCTCTGCATGTTTATTCTTTAATTCTTCTAGATATTTGTACTTGATTCTTGCATTTTCTCCATTTTGTTTTCAAGGTTTTTGATCATCTTTACTATCATTTTTCTGAATTCTTTTTCAGGTAGCTTGCCTGTTTCCTCTTCATTTATTTGGACTTCTGTGTTTCTAGCTTGTTCCTTGATTTGTGTAGCATTTCTCTGCATTTTCATTGTTTTTTTAACTTACTGCATTTGTGATCTCCTTTTCCAAAGCTTCAAGGTTGAATTCCTTTTTCCTTTTGGTTTCTGCCCTCTAAGTTTGGTCCAGTGGTTTGTGTAAGCTTCTTTTAGGGTGAAATTTGTGGTGAATTTTTGTTTGTTTGTTTTTCCTCTGATGGGCAAGACTGAGTGAGATGGTAATCCTATGAGCTGATGACTGGGTTTATATTTTTGTTTTGTTTGTTGTTTAGATGAAGCATCCTGCACAGGGTGCTACTGGTGGTTGCGTGATGCCAGCTCTTACATTCAAGTGGCTTCCTTTATGTGAGTTCTCGCTATTTGATACTCCATAAGGTTATTTCTCTGGTAGTCTAGGGCTGGAGTTAGTGTTTCCACTCCAAAGGTCAGGGGTTGATCTCTTGTCAGGAACAGAGATTCTACAAGTGGTTTGTTACAGCATTAAGTGAGATTAAAACAAATATCCAAAAATGAGAAACCAAAGATGAACCCCAGACAAATGGCAATTACAAAATCAGGCAAATAGCAATTAAAATAAGAGAATTTACATATATATATATGTATGTATATATATATACACCCAGGAGCAAAGTCAAAACAGTTCAACAAAAATAAAGTACAATAACTTGACCCAGGGAACAAAGGAAAACTAAAATTATACCTACCAGAACAAAACTAACCAAAGCACAAACTGGAAAACAAAACTAAACCTAGGTGCCAATTGGGAAATAAAGCAATGAAAATAAAACTAATAAATATGTTAAGAGGAAAGGAAAGAAAGAAAGAATAGCCATGCAAAGTTAAATAGAGGTAGATGAAGAAGATTTATATACATTGAAGATTAACTGCAAGGGGGAAAGAACAGTAGGATTGGCAAACAAAAGAATAAATGTAGGGAAAAAAGAATATGTTTAAGAAAATTAAAAATTGAAATTATAAAATAGAGAAAAAAATAACAGAAGAAGAAGAGAAAAGGAAAAAAAGGAAAACTCCACAGAACTGCAATGGCCCAACATAGAGGTAGAGGCAGAGGTTTATAATGACAATAAAATTGTGACTGAATATACACATATACATATACACCCATAAGCAAAATTGAAACAGTCCAACAAAAATAAAGTACAATAGATCGACCTGACAAACAAAGGGAACCAAAAATTATGTCTACCAGAACAAAACTAACTAAAGCAAGGTGCCAAATGGGGTATAAAGCACTGAAAATAAACTAACAAATATGTTGAGACTAAAGGAAAGAAAAAAAAGAGAGATTAGATATGCAAAGTTAAATAGAAGTAGATAAATAACATTTATATATATTAAAGAATAACTGCAAGGGAAAAGAACAGTAGGAAAAACAAACAAAGGAATAAATGTAGAAAAAATAATAATAGGTTTAAAAAATTGAAATTGAAAAAACAAACCAACAAAAACTCCCCAGAACTACAAACGCCTGATATGGAAGCAGAGGTTAATAACAACAATAAAAAATGTGACTGAGAAAAAAAAGAAAAAAGCCCAAAAGCTTAGTTAGATTTCATAGTGCCAATAAAATTGACAACTACAACAGAGGCAGGGGAAATGGAAAAAAAAAAAAAAAAAAGCCAAGAGAATCTCCAGAACACCTCAAAAGATAAGAATAATAAATGTTTTTCTTGAATCACTGCTGTCAGAGTCCTTTCCTTCGCTGGGAGTCACAGTCCATTTCACTTCCCTAAGATGCCCTCTAACACTGTGATGATCTGTGGACCTGCTGTGAGGGCAGCTCAGATTCTAATCTGGTCCTCCTCCTGTGTGTTCTTACCTTCAATGCTCAGGGCTATCAGAACTTGTGTGTCTTCTTTTGTGGGAGCTCTCAGTGACCTTTTATATATTTCACAGACACAGAGTCTGCCTAGTTGATCGTGTGGATTTAATCTGCAGCTGTACAGTTGGTGAGAAGGTTTGGGGTTGTCTTCCTTAGTCACACTGCCCCTTGGTTTCAATTAAGATTTTATTTTCACTTCTGCATGTGGGTCGTCCACTGGGGTTTGCTCCTGAGGCTGCCCTGGAGGACTTGGGTTTGCCCCTGTGAGGGCCAGGTGTGGAGGCAGTGCAGCTGCTTGGGTCACAGGGGTTCTGGCAGCACCAGGTACTTAGGGGAGTTGGCGGCTAGGATAGCAAGAAATATAGTGCTCTAGAAGGGTATAGAAACCAGTATTGGCCAATACGCTGCAGTATTCTTGCCTGGAGAACGCCCCCTCTCTGACAGAGAAGTCTGGCAGGCCACAGTCCACAGGGTCCCAATGAGTTGGACACGACCAAAGTGACCCTATGCGTATAGATGCAGCACTCTTTTTGCCTGTAGCAGCTCTGCCCACAGCTGTTTGGCTTGCGGGGGCCCTGGCGGTGCCAAGTGTGCAGGGACACGGACTGCCTCCACCGCTGGAGTTATGGCCCTATCAGAGTCTTTTATCAAGCCTCTTGTAGCTGGCGATCAGAAGGCCTCTTTGGCCAGTCTTTCTCCATCGCTCCACCCGTTCAGGCACTTAGAGGGCTTCCTTGCCTGGGACCCTTCTCTGTTATTTGGTGCATCAGGCACATAGAGGGGCCCCCCACCTGGGGTTCTACTCTATAGTTCACTGTGTCAGGCATTTGGTGGGCCAGCCTTTCTCTTGTTCAGCTGCTGATGCTGGCATGCGGAGGGAGAGAGGCTATGGTGATGGCTCCACCCCCCACGCGTGACTCAGCAATACCGCCTTGCTTCCATGGCTGCCGAGATTTCCTCCACAGACATTACCCACCACAGTCTCCTCCTTCACATCCCCTCTATCCATCTCTCCACAGTCAACGGCAGCCCTGGCCCTGGGATTGCTCCACAACCCCTAAACTCCAGCTCCCAACCACTGTCCCGTCTAGGGTATGTATGGCTGCAGCAAGGGCTGTCTGATTCTCATTCCATTTAGGATGCCACAGATCAACTGTTCCCCTCTCAGCCTTTAATGTTTCTCCTCCACCTCAGACAATTGCCCCAGTGTGAGGATCAGACCCCTGCCTCAGTTCCCCCACCTGCCAAGGGCAGGTCCAGTCCCACTAACACTTCCATTTTTCCCCTTTGTTTCTTAGTTCTACCAAGTTTTGTGTGGGTCTATACATTCTTTTCTGCTGGTCAGATACTCCTGTCTGCTCTCAGCTGTTCTGCCTGCACTTCTGTGTCTGAAGGTGTATTCCTGATGTATCCATGGAGAGAGATGTATCCTACATCCACCTACTCCTCCACCATCTTGTTCCTTCTCCTCTGATTCTGAAATATACCTTTTCTCATGGATCTCTCACACCTGCAAAAATATTCACTTAGTTGTATTATTTTTATATTTTCATTTCCCATAGCTTCTCCTTTCTCATTGAGAGTAGTTTTTTCTAATGAAATTCTAAGACATCCTTCTCTTACTTGTTTTTTTCAGAAAATATTGCTGTGATTCTTTTGGAGGCTGCCACACAAAATGCATTTGTACTGCTCTGTTTTTATCCTGCTGTCTCCTGCAGCAAAACAAATCGATTATCAAATTCCACCCTGTCACTTATTTTTCAGAGACCGCAGTATCCAAACACTAAAAGAGGCCTCACAGGGACAATACAAATGATTTAAGGGATGATATTGGTCCTTGCACTTGAGTAAATGGTGTGAGAGAGATAGAAGGACCCTGTTGATCAATATCTTACAAGGCCAGAGCTCAGCTAAGCATTTAAATTACCTCCTTGAGTTCCCAGACCCTCTATATAACATCTACAGAAATAGTCATTTCAGCAGCCCCTGTTTGTTAGAAAAAATTATCATCTCTTCTCTGGTAACTTTAAACTAGACATGGTCTTTCAGCCTGGGATATAGTGGAGTCTCAAGTAAATGTTTTGAGATAGATGGATGGATGGATGAATAGATGAAGGGATTCATGACTAGATGGATGACTGAATGGATGGGATGCATGCATGATGGATGCATGGGTAGATCAATAGATGGATGGATAAATGGATGTATAGATGGATACATGCATGGATGGACAAATGTAATAGTTATTCTGATATTGGATATCCCTATAGGCAATTAGATTGGTGTGGTAGCCTGGTGTGGCTATGTGATTGTGCAGAAGTTACCTAATGTTTCTGTCTTGTGTCCTTATCTGTAAAAATGAGCCAATACAGGTTTATGATCTCTTTACCTAAAATCTTTGTAGACTTGTTAGGAGTTCAGAAATGTTCAGATTTTAAGAGGAAAGTAGTTTTACAGAAAATAACAAAATTTGTAAAGCAATTATCCTTCAATTAAAAAAGTAAATCAAGTGGGAAAAAAAAGAGGACAGTAGAGCATATTGCCATTCTTTTTTGATACCAAATGAGTTATGACAATTTTCTGGGCTCTTAGAGAACTTTAGCTCTTATCATTGAACATAAGAAAATGTGAATTTGTCTTCTGTTCCTTACAGTTTATTTGAGGATGGTCATGGGATCATAAACATATATACTGATTTATGTAATTGTTTTCTGCCATCCCCACAATACTAACTATAATCATCATGAAAGTGAGGACAGTATTTCATATACATACCTGACACACAGCAAGTGGTCAATAAAGACACTGGAAGGTATGGAAGGTGGAAGGGAGGGAAGGAAGAAGAATCCTGACTTCTATATTTCCCACCACCAGGTTCTATGAACATCACCTGCAGCAAATCCATGCTCCAAGCTCAACAGGCACATTGATTCTTGTCTTTAACTATCTGCATTCTGCACCCCCACTGGCTACCTCCTTCTTGAAGCACTTCCTTGCATTCCTTGCCTTCTATAACATGGCATCTTCCTGTTTTTTCCTCTTTTTTATGTATATTATTCTTTGATATGACACCAAAGTCAATAAGTAACAACAATGTGTTGACTTTGGTATGATATCAAGGAATATATATGTACAATTATTTGAAAAGACTGTAAAAATATCCCTCTCCTCTTCAACTGCACATCTCTGTAAGTTGGATTTTCTTTGTTTATTTCAACCAAAAAGCACTTGCAACACGCTGACTGTGAGAGCGGATGAGTCTCCATCTGTTTTCCATTAGACCAAACAGTAAGGAGATTTGAAAAAGAAGTAAAACGATACCATTTCTTTCTCAAGTTTTTTTTTTTGGTTTTTGAAAATATAGTCTTGTTTCATTAAAATGTGCTATGTCAATATGTAATAGATTAATCATTGTTATCTTTGATTAATTAAATAAATATTTAAAAATTCTAATATGGCAAATATTGCTAGATAAAACCCATTAAAACAAAAGCTTTATGAGGAGACCTCAATAATGTTTGAGGGTAAAGCGGTCTTAAGACCAAAATGCTTGAGAATTTTTTATTTGTTGAAACAACCCTATGACCAGTTCCCTTCTCTCCAATCTTACCCCTCTCTAATCCTCCTCAGGCAAAGTGATTCTCCTGCAAGGCAATGTCATTATATTACTCTTCCGAATAAGCCCCGAGTGGGTCCCCACTTCTATGGGGGGTGAAATGGCCAGCAGGGTCCTTTACAAGCCTCCAATCTTTTGTCCTTTTACTGCTCCCACTCTCCCAATTCACTACTAGTCTTGCTAGGTAAGGTAAAGTAAGGGTTAGTCACTCAGTCGTGTCTGACTCTTTGCAACCCCATGGACTGTAGTCTGCCAGGCTCCTCGGTCCATGGGATTCTCCAGGCAAGAATACTGGAGTGGGTTGCCATTTCCTCCTCCAGGGCATCTTCCCCACCTAAGGATTAAACCTGGGTCTCCCACATTGCAGGCAGATTCCTTACCATCTGCGCCACCAGGGAAGCCCTTGGGTAAGGAAACGGTTAGTTGCTCAGTGGTATCCAACTCTTTGCGACCCCATGGACTGTAGCCCACCAGGCTCTTCAGTCCATGGGATTCTCCAGGGAAGACCACATGCTAAGTGCCTCACATTCTCTTGTCACATTTGTTCACTATCACTAGAATTTTCTTTCCATTTTACCAACCCTTCTAATGAGTCAGTTAGGAAGCTGTCAATTACAACAACTGAGAAAAACCAACATAGATTAAACAACAAAAGACATTTATTGGCTCATGTAGCTGAAAAGTTCAAAGTTAGGGTTGGCTTGTCAAGGGCTGAGAAGCGGCTTGGCAGTGTCATCTCTCATCAATCTCTTGCAGAATAGACTTTGTCATAAGGCTGGCTCTCTTCATGCTGGTAGAATGGGTGCCAGGAAACTAGAGATACACATTTCCTTATCATGCCCAGTAGTTAAGAGTCTTTCTTCTCAAGCATTGCACAAAAGACCAGGGCTTCCTCTGATAAGAGTGTATTAAGTCATTGACCACTGATGACCAGTAACTTGGATTCCCAGAAGTCCACAGCAGATGATCCCCCTGTATCATTCCCATTGCTTTCCTCTCACTGACTCTGGCTGAATAGATTGAAACTACTTGAAGAATTATCATTCTCTTGTTTAAGTTATTTGAGGCCAGGAACTGCTTGCTTTGTTTAATGTTGTGTCCCCAATACCTGATATAATGAGGGAATGGTATATTATAGGTGCTCAATAAATGTCTGTTGCTCGGAGAAAAAGTAGACAAAGGAAGAGAGGCAACGTCAGGTTCTAACAGAGATCAGGAGAAAAGCATGCCTCGAGTGAGAATGAAGGAAGAGGTTTCCAGGGTCAGAGAATAAAGCAAGTGCCTGCTCTGAGTTTTCAGGTAGAGGGTGGTGAATATTACTAAATATTTAAATATTTCATGTGTTACTTACAAGCTTTAGAGAAGACACAATGTAAAAGTCAAATTTGATTCAGAGATTTTCTATCAGCCTGGTCAAAATTTTTATTTTAAACTTTTTAATTATAAAATTGTCAAGTAGATTTTTTTAAATTATCTTTTTAAATGATTATCTGGAAAATTTTGATAAACACAAGGAGCTTAATCCTGAATTTTACATTTTAATCTTTTCTTTGTATCATGCCCCAATAAGATGACTACTTTAGATTTCAATAGTCCTTCATTTTGTGTCACTTTGAGAAGACTTTTGCAGATGCCTTGAATATGCCGATGAACATTTTGACTATGTGTGTGTGGGGAAAGAACACAGTTTTATTGAAAGTGCATATCAAGTACCCTATCTACACTATGGAAAGAATCCAATCTGAAGACTTAAAGGTATAGCTGCAGATATTATGAATGTTAAATGAAGAGGAAAAAACGCTCCATTTTTTTGAGCATTTTTTTGGATGATTTGGGTTTATACCGGATAATTTTTTAAATGTTTATCATTGAGATCTTATTATCATTCTCCTGCTTTAAACAGGGATGGGGGCAGGGAATTAAAAGGAAGCTCTGGATTAATAGTCATGAAAAACTTCCAGACAAAAATCTCAGTTTCAAAAAGTGACTCAATGCCTTTATAAAGCAGGCACACAAAAGCTTCTGGAACTGCATTGCGTGTGCTGTATTTTATACAGATCATTTCATTGATCCAAACCCCAGTTAGCTACAAAGAGTCAGAACCTGCCACTAAGCCCCAACTTTGCTGCTTGGTTGAGCTTCCCTCATCAGAGGGACCCTCTAAGATTTGGGCTCCTCATCTAACCACAAATGGAAACCCTAAATTCAGCCAAGTGTGTTGCCAGAAACACCTAGCTGGTATGTGCCTCTAAGGATCTGAGTTCTGAAGAAGACCCATCTTGACATTGGCAAGGTGACCTAGTTTCTGTCCCGTGGGAATCCTGGATAGAACATCTCTTATATACAAATCAACCCATTCTGAGCCCACACCCCAACCACCAATACTACAGAGATAAAAAAAAAAAAATCATAGAGAATACTACAAAAAGTTAGATGCCATAAGTGATGTTGGGAAAAGTGGACAGCTACATGTAAAAGAATGAGGTTTTCTACTTCCTCAAACCATATACAGAAATAAACTCAAAATGGGTTAAAGACCTAAATGTAAGACCTAAACCCTTAAACTACTAGAAGTGAGCATAATCAGAACATTCTTTGACATACATCAAAGCAATATTTTTTGGATCTATCTCCTAAGGCAAAAGAAATAAAAGCAAAAACAAACAAATGAGGTCTAATTAAACTTCAAAGATTTTGCACACCAATGGAAACCATCAACAAAATGAAAAGATAACCTGGAGAATAGGAGAAAATATTCACAAATCATATGATTGATAAGGCGTTAGTATCCAAAATGCATACACAGCTCATACAACTCATAGCATCAACAAAAAGGAAACCTGATTAAAAAGTGGGCAGAAGATCTAAGTAGATATTTTTCTTGAATAGACAATACTTCATTGAAAAAAATGTCCTACAACTCAAGTGGAATAGTCTGTACTGGTGGCCTCATCTGAGAAAATGCTTCACAGGAGAAATGATGAAGACGTGGGGCCAGGTTCTGGCTCCATCCTATACCAGCAGAAGAAAACCAACTCTCTTAAGTTTCCATTGGAAGCAGGCACCTTATGGACATTATTTAATTTCAAGCTCAGAACAACACTGCATGTTAACTATTATATTCCAAACTTGTAGAGGAAGAAATTTAAGCTGAGAGAAACTGAGAAAGAGCAGAGTTACAGAGCTAGTGAGCACTTAATCAAGAATTTGGACGTGGGGCCTGTTGAATTCAAAGTCTTTATTTTCATCACAAACAGGCTACCCTTCCGGAGGGTGATCTGGGGCCAGTTACTCAAACACTTTATACTGACAAGTATGGCTTGATCACATAACCACTGTGAGGCCTATAAGAACACCATGACCATCAGATGAGCCAAGAAAACCACTCTGTAAGTCTGTGTCCCTTGTAAAGTATTTTTTATTATAAGGATGTCCCCTTTGTCACAAAATGTATCAGCACCAGTTCCCCATGAGGCACCCATGGCAGACTTCTGCACAATCTCCACACCATCAGCAAAGGCCAGCACAGATTCCTGGTCTCAAGGCTATAATTTGCAAAGGGTTGTTTGTCTGTGCCATGCTTCTGGTCAGATAGAGACCAGGCCTGTTGTCTTTTAATTGCATATGTTAGAAGCCACAGCTAATTCAGGACAAGCTAAAACATTTGAAATCAATCCCAGAGTGGAAGAGCATCCAATGGTATTCCAAGCAGTGCCACGTTACATAAAACAATGAAAGGAAGAGAAAACTGAATACAATAGTGTGCATGATGCACACCAACATTTTCAGAGATGATTATTTTATTCAAAGACATGTGATCTTATTTGAAGAAAAAATTCCTTTTTCATATGACTTTCTGGAAGTCTTCTGGACATGGCTCATGTCCCACTTATATTTAATTTTATGAAAGCACAGAGACTGGGAAAAAATGTGTGGGCAGTGCCAGATAAAAATTCATGTAGCACATGGGTGAATGAAGGAATGAGGAGGAGATACAGACCTCCCTTGATGCCACTGCTAGGAAGTCAAATGTGGGAGCTCAATCCCCAGCATTGTTTTCTGTCTAAAAGGTGCTCCTAGGAATTTCCTCTTGCATTAGAAAGCCATAGCCCAGTTCAATGTGTGGTCTGTCTTCTTTTAACTAAATATTGGTGTCTATGTGATTCTCCCTTGTTTATTATCCTGTTGAAATTCTTAGAAGAAAATGCAATCATCATGTATCCTTTAAACAGACATAGTCCTCTCTATCAGAATATGTTAACACCACATATTCAGACACAGAACATTCTCTGTTGCCTAGAACACATTATGGAAGGATGTTTATGTGTTGTGTTTGTTACAAGCCCTTATAGAAGAAGACCTTATGTTTATTGAGGGTCTCCTCTCTATGAAGATCTTCACTTAAATTTAGAAGTTGAGTCGTTTGTTGGTCCATCTTGTGAGGCACGCAACATTTTTTTTACTAAGCACTGGTCAGCTGCTGGGGACACAAAGATGAGGGTGACACAGTCCCTGACATCAGGTCACTCTCATACCAGTAGGGGTAGTTCAGTTCAGTTCAGTTCAGTTCAATCGCTCAGTAATGTCTGACACTTTGAAACCCCAAGGACTACAGCATTCCAGGCCTCCCTGTCCATCTCCAACTCCCACAGCCTACTCAAACTCATGTCCATTGAGTTGGTGATGCCATCCAACCATCTCATCCTCTGTCATCCCCTTCTCCTCCCGCCCTCAATCTTTCCCAGGATCAGGTCTTTTCAAATGAGTCAGTTCTTCACATCAGGTTGGCCTAAGTATTGGAGTTTCAGCTTCAACATCAGTCCTTCCAATGAACATTCAGGATTGAATGGACTGGTTGGATCTCCTTGCTGTCCAAGGGACTCTCAAGAGACTTCTCCAACACCACAGTTCAAAAGCATCAATTCTTCGACACTCAGTTTTCTTTATAGTCCAACTCTCACATCCATACATGACCACTGGAAAAACCAAAGCTTTGACTAGATGGACCTTTGTTGGCAAAGTAATGTCTCTGCTTTTTAATATGCTATCTAGGTTGGTCATAACTTTTCTTCCAAGGAGCAAACGTCTTTTAACTTCATGGCTGCAGTCACCATCTGCAATGATTTTGGAGCCCCCCAAAATAAAGGCTGTCACTGTTTGCACTGTTTCCCCATCTATTTGCCATGAGGAGGTGGACCAGATTGCATGATCTTAGTTTTCTGAATGTTGAGGGTTTTTTTTAACTTTATTATTTTTTTTCCATTTATTTTTATTAGTTGGAGGCTAATTACTTTATAATATTGTAGTGGTTTTTGCCATACATTGACATGAATCAGTCATGGATTTACATGTGTTCCCCATCCCGATCCCCCCTCCCACCTCCCTCCCTATCCCATCCCTCTGGGTCTACCCAGTGCACTAGCCCTGAGCACTTGTCTCATGCATCCAGCCTGGGCTGGGGATCTGTTTCACCCTTGATAGTATACTTGTTTCAATAAATGTTGAGTTTAAGCCAACTTTTTCACTCTCCTCCTTTACTTTCATCAAGAGGCTCTTTACCCCTAAAATGGAGGGGTAGATGGGCATGCAAACTTTCATTAAAAGCATTAGAGAAGATTCTATCATTTCTATTATAAAATTATGTTCAGAAAACTATGAAGTCAAAAAGTAGATTAAAGCTGCATATTTATCCAAAGGAACTGAAATCAGGGTCTCAAAGAGATATCTGAACCAACATAGTCATAGTAGCATTATTCACAAGAGAAAAGATATAGAATCAACCCAAATTTCCATCAGTGGATGAATGGACTAAGTATAGTATATATATAATATGAAATGCTTCTTAATAAATAAAATGGAAGGAAATTCTGACACATACTACAATATGGACAAACATTAAGGACCTTGTGCTAAATGAAATAAGCCAAATACTGTATAATTCCACTTATATGAGGTATCTAGAGTGGTTAAACCCAGAGAAGCAGAGAATGGAATGGGGATTGCCGGGGCTGGGGGAATGGGAAGTAAGAGTTATTATTCAAGGAGTTCCAGCCACACAAGATGAGTAGACTCTAGAGATATTCTGTGCAATATTGTACACATAGTCAACAATAATGCGCTGTTTACTTAAAAATGGGTAAGCAGATGTATTTATATTATGTATTTTTTATCACCCCCAAAAAGCAAGGCAAAGACAGAGATGACCTAGAAAAGGCTAGTCCACCAATGAGTCCTCCCAAGAACACTATGAAAAACAATCTTGCTCCATTTTACAGACAGAGGAGTTGAGGACTGAATTTCAGTTACATGTGACATGGAAGCCCACGATTTTCTATTATCCTGCAATATTTTTCCCTCAGGTCACTAAGTTCATGTGACTCATCCTAGAAAATTTGCACATGGAAAGTCAGAATGTGCAGAAATTGTTATAGTATCTATTGTTTCTGCGAACCAAAAAGTGGGCTAAATCAAGAACCAAAAACTAGGGGAAAATGTACTAACCTTTGAATTCTGTTTACATGTATGTGTTTACTTAACTACTAATAGAAATGATTTAATTTTCTTTTACAAAATCTATAATTTTTTAAAGCTGTAATGTGAAAGTTATCTTTCAAACCATGATTTCAATTAAGTGGAACTGATTTATGAAATAAGACTTTCCAGAATGTACTTCTTAAACACCACCAACAACAGCTCCAAACAAACCCAGGAGCCAAACAGCAAGCAGGAGAACACGGAATTCTTAGAAAACTTGAAAATAGACTGAAATATCATTTTATGAAGAGACTTAAATATCTTCCCTCCTAAAGCAGTATTTGTTATTTTTGTTTATTGTTGTTTTGTTTAAAATACAAACATTAATTCAATATGATATACCAGTAAAACAAACTATTCTTGTCCCCTAAAAAGGAGATATGAATTCTCAAAAAACTTATAAACAAGACAAGTGATAAATAATAGATCTAGTCATTGCTCTTCTTGGCTGTTAAATCAATCAGAGTGGAGGAAAACTGTTCACAGGGTGATATTGCCTGCATGGTTCTCAACTGGAGGAGATTCTGCCCCTCAAAGACATTTTTGATTGTCACAACCTGGAGGTATTACTAGCATCTGATGGGTAGAAGTCAGAGATGCTACTAAACATCCTTCAATGCAGAGGGTACTCTCCCCCCAAAAAGAAGTATTTAGTTCAAAATGTCACTAGTTCTGAGGTTGAGAAATCCTCTCTTATGCCAATGATTAAATTGTTCTTCCTGCTCACTAGGTCTCAGATCAATAGAAAGAATAAGCAATTTAATTCCCTGCTGGGAAATAGAGCCTCAGGAAGCACACAGCTCATGGCTGGGAAATGTTTATTTCATCTGTGTATTTTTATACAAATGACATCAAGTCATCCAAAAGGAGATAGAGTGATAGAATGCAGGCACCAGAGAAACCAAGTTCTTTTCAGAGCTCTGCACTTTTATTACACCATATCAAAAAGACATGACCAAAACGGTACATTTTCTTGATTTCCAAGCAGACCTGAGAAGAGAACCACATCAAACTCAGTCCTCAAAATTCCATGGAATCTTTTTAAATTACCACGTAAGTTTCACAATTTAAACATTTTTTTATCTAGTTCAATTATCTAATAAAAGGCTTCATTTGGCATACAGCAAAACAGGACTAAGTTAAAATGAGAAAAAAACCCAGGTCCATCAAACAAAAACTAAAAGGTGAAATAATAGGAAGTCAACCCAAAAGGCAAAACCTTTCTCATAAATTTATAAAACCGCCAGGGTTACCCTCAAGAAATCAATCCTGTGCTCCTCAAACCATTGGCCCTTATGTGGATGATCTCTTTATGTAGTTCTCCAGCTGTCTCTGACTTGTTTCAGGATGTCCATCCCTTCTCTCATTCATGCAGGTTTTTATCTACTTGCTTAGAAGTTTTGTGCTATTTTATCTTGAACATTTGAGATCCTTAGTGTGTGTCCTCCTTCTCTACCACTGAAGAACCAATTACCCCCAAGTTTAGAAGCTTAAAACATGCACGTTTATGATCTTGACATTTTTGTGGGTCAAGAAACTGGGCACAATTTGGTTGGGTCCGCTACTTCAAGATTCTCAATAGACTGCAATCTTGTGACACCTGGAGAATGTTCATTTGAAGGCTTAACCGGGAATAATCCACATCCAAACTCATTCATATGGCTGTCATTAAAATTCAGCTTCTTAAGGGCTTTTTTTTAAACCCTCACTTCCTCCCTGGCTGCTAATCAGAGGATACCTTCAGTTCCTTGAGAGCACACTGCTCATCAGGGCAAGTCTGCAGAGAAGTCAGAGAGAGAATGCCAGTAGGATGGAAGTACTTTTGCAATCTAATCTCACATGTGCTATCCCATCCCAGAAGCAAATCCTGAGGTCCACACTCAACGCAAGGGGGGCACAAAGTGGGGCCACACTGCGGGCATCTTAGCGACTGCGGACCACGATGTGCCGTTGGGAAAGTTCTTGCTTCCCTTTTGAGAAGGTTCCATGCTAGGGGGGCTACCTTCCCCTAGAGACAGAGACAAATTGAAAGCTTCCAATTTCCCTTTTTTCCTTGTCAAACGTGATGCTAAGCCATTGGTAATTACAAGTACAATTTTAGTCCAGAAGTCCCAGACCCCTGAGCTGGTGTGGCTGTGTGTCAGAGGAGTGGTTGTGTAGGCTTTTGTCTTCAACTAACTCCCCACCCTATAGGAGCAACCGAGCAACCAACGGAGCAGGGGTGGGACTGAACATGACCACTCTCATCATCTTCCTCAGAGCAGCTCAGAATGTCCAGCACAACTTTGCCTGCATCTGTTTTGGGAAGTAAGGTGATAGCTTTCTCCATAATTATTCATTGACATGTACATACCAAGATATAAGGCAAGTGAATTTTCTGGGCATTTGCAGCTATACTCTCTTCTGACTTAAAGCAGATATGCAAGCCATCTTTTCCAAAGTGTTTGAAACTATCCTGTTCAACAATAGTCAGCAGAAACCACAATATAATGCTCCCATTCACTTCTCAGGAGAAGAACATAGGGAATTTCAGGCTCTATTTAGGGAAGGGTTCTGGGAGCCTCCCACAGGTATAAATCCCTCAATATCAAAATCAGCAGCAAGGTGCTCGCCTAAGTTCCCAGGGAGAGGAGCCTGAGGCTTGAGTCCTTGGAAGGAGTAAGGGAAGAGGCAGGAACTGAGTGAGTCATGGAAAGAAGAACAAATAGAAGAAAATGCTTGCCCAAGTTTGCCTCAACTTCTTAAGAGCACAATTGATGGCTCCATCTGGCCAGAGTCTGCCCGAGAGGGTGGTATCTCCCGACAGTCCACCAGCAAGGGAGAAGGAAGGGTTTTTCCACTGATAAACAAGTCACCCCATGGAGCAGGCTCCCTTTATGCTTGGCCAACAGAGAATTCCGAGGGGTGCAGGTGTGTCAGTCACAGGGCCACATATGATAGCAACAGAGCACAAAATACCTTCCTCCATGGAAGAGAGAAATCTCCACCCTCCAGCTTATGAGAATTTGGTTGTTGACAGACCATCTTCCTGAACTGATTGAATCACATCAAGCAGAGAACCGGGGAGAGGAAATCTAGGTTGGTGTGTAAACAGGTCCTGATACAACAACAAAAACATGTATTTGCCTGCTGCTGCTAAGTCGCTTCAGTCGTGTCCAACTCTGTGCAACCCCATAGACGGCAGCCCACTAGGCTCCTCTGTCCCTGGGATTCTCCAGGCAAGAATACTGGAGTGGGTTGCCATTTCCTTCTCCAAGATGTGAAAGTGAAAAGTGGAAGTGAAGTCACTCAGTCGAGCCCGACTCTTAGCGACGCCATGGTCTGCAGCCCACCAGGCTCCTCCGTCCATGGGATTTTCCAGGCAAGAGTACTGGAGTGGGGTGCCATTGCCTTCTCCGATGTATTTGCCTATAGTACTTGAATTTGGAGGGTTTCACTAGGCTAAGGACTTCAGACGGGTCTGAGAACACTGTACCAGATGTCTGAAGTGGGTATGGACAATGAGCCCAGGTGTGTGGCAGTTGAAGAAATATAGGAACCACCTGGGACTTGGGAACCCAGGATCCCTGCAACGGACCTCTCTGGCAGCTTAAGTAGAGGTAAGAAGATGAAATCAAAATTGCAGAAAACCAGACATAGCACCAAGAACTCTACTCAATGCTCTGCGGTGACCTAAATGGGAAGGAAATCCAAAAAAGAGGCGATATGTGTACATATAGAGCTGCTTCACTTTGTTGTACTGAAGAAGCTAACACAACATTGTAAAGCAGCTATACTCCAATAATTTTTTTTTTAAATACATAAATAAATATAAATTTTAAAAACTTCTTATTTGGGGAGGCACCTAAGACACTGCCTCATTTGTCACAATGAGGCCATGCCAGAGACCTCAGTTCACAGATTTATAAACTCTTCTTTGCCCCTGGGCATTGTATGTGCTGCTCTCACCTGGAAGAGACTGTGTTCCCTCAACTGTCAATCTGGAAACTCCCTTCTCATTGTCAAGCAGCTTACTTGTCTCCTCTAACCACCGCCCGAGGGATTCATCCTCCCTACAGCCTCCTATCACAGGCACTGCACACTCTATATTGCCTCTTAGTTTCCTCCACTAGAATGTGGGCTCCATAAAAGACATGATCCGCATGTTCACTGTGCTATTATTGTGCCATGTTCTTACTGCAGCACAGTGCTAACAGCTTCTGATGCACTTAATAAACAGATGGATGGATGGATGGATGGAGTCAAGGAAGAATTGGGGGGTCTAATGCTGCTGCTGCTGCTGCTAAGTCGCTTCAGTCGTGTCCGACTCTGTGCGACCCCATAGACAGCAGCCCACCAGGCTCCTGTGTCCCTGGGATTCTCCAGGCAAGAACACTGGAGTGGGTTGCCATTTCCTTCTATAGGCACCTGTTATTTTGTGATGGCTCTAGAATTTCCACTTAGAAAGGACTTGGAAGTGGCAATTGTATTGGAAAGAAATGCTTTGTAATTCTTTATCCAATGCTTTGGACAAGAATGAGAAAATTATTCAGTTTTGAAGATTGGCAGAGATCTGATGAGATTATGGAGCTAAGCTCCAGCTCCCTCTGAAATTAGCACTTTGTGTAACCCCAGCTCTAAGACAGATTCTGTCCTAGGTGCTAGAGATAAAACGGGACCTGAGACTATGGGTGTGGGCGTCAAGGATCTCACAGACTAGATGAGAAAGCATACAGAATGGAAAGAGAAAGGGAATTTATGTCAACAAGGAAGTTTATGCTAAAGGCAGATTGTGAAGACTGATTGCTTCTTAACCAATGATAACTGAAGCAGTTGGAAAAGCTAGAGTTTAGAGGACTTGAAGTAGTCTGGCCCCAGAAAAATTAGGAGAGGATAAAAAAGGAAGTATGTGAACAAATCACCATGAATAAAAATGCTGAGTTTGTTTGAGGATCAATAAAAAGAAGCAGAGAGCTTATATAGGAAATATATGAAATGAAATAAGGGAATCCGGGAATGAAAGTCATAGAGATGAAGAGCTTGGGAGCCTCAAGATCTGCTTTCAAAATCTAGCTTTTCTTTCTTGATCCTGGGAAAGTTCTTTCACCATGCTGTGACAGTTTCCTACTGTGACATGAGGTGACAGCATGAGGTGCTTGAGGGTGGGTGGGAGACCCAGGCGCAGCAGATGGTAGCAGCTACTATAATGACCAATGCCATTGACGATATTTATTCTGCAGACAGCCAGGCACCATAGGAGGATGTAGGGGAGGGGATAAAAAGCACAGAGTGACCGGTTAGGGAGATTCACGTACCTGAGTCTGTATCCATGGTGACCAGAATGGGGTGGGGGTAGTGGTGCTAATCCAGACAGGAGCTGATGTGGACCAGCTCTTGTAAAGACATGGTGAGAATGGAAGGAGGACTCAGAAACGTTCGCAGGTCAACGGAAACCAAGCAGGCTTGAGGGACAGCCTGGAAGTGAAGGTTGAGAGAGGACCGGGACTCAGGGATGGTTGCTATTTGACTGCTCCCACCTAGATTGACTACAAAAACTAGTCCCTCCTTCTGTGTCTAGACAATGTTCAATAAGTACTGATGACTCAAAATGAAATTAAATTCACTCTAGCTGTCTCACGGTTCATCTCAGCACAAGGCTGCATTTTAAAAAGAAAACTCAGCCCCCAAATAATTTAAACGAGTGTCCACATTTCACCGCATCCTATTGAGAATACCATAAAGAAGGTATAGTCAAAAAAAAAAAAAAAAAAAAAGAAGGTATAGTCATAATGACTAAAATATTTGCTGAAAAATTTTCCCATTTTAAACCTTCCTACATTGTTAGTGGGAATGTAAATTGGTACAACCACTATAGAGAACAGTATGGAGGTTCCTTATGAAACTAAAAATAGAGCCACAACCTATTTTGTACAACCCTTCAATCTCACTCCATAGACTGAGATTTCTACGGCATACATCCATAGAAAAACATGATCTGAAAGGACACATGCATGCCAATGTTCATTGCAGCACTGTTTACAATAGCCAGGACATGGAGGCAACCTAAATGTCCATCAACAGAGGAATGGATAAAGAAGATGTGGTACATGGAGAAGGAAGGGGTAACACACTCCAGTACTCTTGCCTGGGAAATCCCATGTACAGAGAAGCCTGGCAGACTACAGTCCACAGGGGTAGCAAAAAATCTGGACATGACTTAGCAACTAAACAACAATGTATATATATATATATATATATATATATATATATATATATATATAATATTCTTGTGCTATTGTATAATAGTATAAGAAACTATTCTTGTACTGTAACTATAATATATGTATAGTATATGGTACAAGAATAGTATATAAGTATATATATATATACTTAAGTATATAAAATAATATATGAATAGTATATAGTACAAGAATAGTATATAAGTATATATATATGTATATAAGTATACATACTTATAAGTATGTAATATATATACATAAGTAATAGTATATATACTTATATACTATTCTTGTACTATATACTATTCATATATTATTCTATAACCTTTTCTGGAAATTTGGAATTTTTCAGAATAAAAAATAGGAAGAAAATCACTCTGTAGACTTCCATTTCTCACAGTAATGAAACAGTCCCTCTCTCAGATGGAAAGCAACTCAAAATGGTTTTAAATATTTTTTTTAAAAAAAGAAAATTTATTAATCAGCTAGCATGAAAGTAAGGATTAATTACTCAGAAGCCAAAAACTAGTAAGAGATTAACAGAATGCCGAAACAAAGCTTTGTCTTGACTAAACCAGATGAATTTGAGTTTTAGCTGTCATGGTCTCATGAGGCACAGAAGAAACAAAGGTGAGAAATTTCCTAAGAGACTCCACACAGAATGCCAGGATCCCCCAGAAGGCCTCTTCAGCCTTTTTCCAGAAGACTCTGGAGATATTTTTTTACCTCCTCTGAGACTTTTTTTTTTAACCAAAGGCAATAATCTACTCTACCTGGGTTGTCTGAAAAAACTCAAACACATAGTTTACCTTAAAGTGGTTTCAGGTTGGTGGTGCTGGCAAAAGTAAACCAGGTTACTTTTAGAAAAGTCCAAATGCTATAGGCTGAATGTCTGTGTCCCTGCAAAACTCAAGTTTAAAGCTAATTCCAGTGTGATGGTATCTGGAGATAAGGCCTTTGGGTGGTAATTAGGTTCTAAGAGTGGGGCCCTTGTGCATGACAATAGAGCCTTCATAAAGAAGACCTCAGAGAACAACCTCACCCCTTCTATCATGTGAGACAAACTGAGATGATAGCCTTCTATTAACCAGAAAATGGGCCCTCACCAGACACCAAATCTGCCAGCACCTTGATCTTGGGTTTCCAGGCTTCAGAACTATGAGGAATGGGTGTTTTGTTTATGTAATGGTATATGACTTTATGGCATTTTGTCAACCCAAGTTGACTATAACACCAATTTAACCCATATCCCAAACAGTTCTACAGGAAAAACTTCCAAGAAAAGTGAACTCTCAGTCAAATCACAAATCATACAAAGAGACAAGACATCTTGTACAAGAATAAACAGGACATAAAAAACCCAAAAGTGAACAAAAAATTTCAGATAACAGAATCAAACACATAAAGCCTTTATTTATTTATTTATTTTTTAAATTTTTCAGTGGGTTTTGTCATACATTGATATGAATCAGCCATAGAGTTACATAAAGCCTTTAAAACTGGAATTGATTATAGCCATGGATTATAAACAAGTATGTTTAATATGATAAAAGAAAATATAAATAACAAAGTTCTGCAAAAAATGAATAAGCAGGTTTTTAAAAAACCTAGACTTCAAAAAAAATTTTTTAATCCATAATAATTAGAATTTAAGATTCACTGACAGATTTAACAGCGGACTAGACATGCTGAAGAGAATCAGAAAATTAGAAGATAGAACTAAACTAGTTTTTTCATATAAAAGAATCATAGAGGATAGAGTGAGAAGATCTAATACATATCTGATTGAAATTCTAAGACGAGAAAAGAAACAGATAATACTTTCAGCAGGATTAAAAAAAAAAAATACACCTAGACATGAGATAATGAAAATGCAGAGCATTGAAAACAAAGACGTAACCTTAAAACCATCAAGAGAGAAATGGCCAATTACCTCCAGTGGAGCAAAAATGAGGCGGACATGTGACTTTGCAACTGCAAAAAAGTAAACCAGAAGAATATCTTTGATATGTGATATTATGATCAGAGAAAATGACCATCAATGTCGAATTATTTAACCAGTGGAAATATCTTTCAAAAATGAGGATTAAATAAAGGCATTTTCAGGTAAACAAAAACTGACTTTGCCATTACAGAGCCTCATTGACTGGAGCTGTATGGGTTCTCCATCAAGAAGGAAAATGATCTTAGATGGATGGTTAAGGATGCAGGAAGGAAATGGTGACTATATTAAGTGGTAAATACTAATAAATAGATACATATAAACAACAAAAAAAGAAGATGTGGTACATATATACAACGGAATATTACTCAGTCGTTGAAAAGAATGGAATAATGCCATTTGCAGCAACATAGATTGCTGCATATAGCTAGGTCCATAGATGGACCTAGAGAGTCATACCGAGTAGATTAAGTCAGAAGGAGAAATATCACACAATATCCCTAACATGTGGTATCTAAAAAGAAATGATACAAATAAACTTACTTACAAAGCAGAAAGAGACCCACAGACCAAAAAACGAACTTATGGCTGCTGGGGGGAAGGGATAGTTAGGGAATTGGGGATGGTCATGTGCACACTGCTACATTTAAAATGGATAACGACAAGGACCTATTGTATAGCATATGGAACTCTGTTCAATTTTATGTGGCAGCCTGGATGGGAGGGGAATTTGGGGGAGAATAGATAGATGTATATCTGAGTCCCTTCAACATTCACCCAAAACTATCACAACATTATTAATCAGCTGTACCCCAATACAAAATAATAAGTTCAAGGTGTGGGGGGTGGGGAAGACTGCAAAAAAATAAAATAAAATTGAAAAACAATTCCCCATCTCTCTCATATGAAATGTCTACCTTATACCTGGGTTTCCCATCCCTCAGAACTACCTCAGTCTCACTTAGTGAGGCTCCTACTCACTTACTTCTTAACTCCAACATTTGTGCTTTTGCTTGGGGTGAGGTTTGTGTTTTGTTTTCTATTGCTTTGTTTTTTCCAATTTTCCTTTTCCCACATTTCTTGGATTCCACTGGAAAAACTACAATAGTCAAACCATGACTCTGACCCAAGAATCTTTTCTTTCTTGCTTTTTCCCTCTCACCACCCACCTCGTGGTGTTGGTGAAAACAGGGACTATAGGCCCCTATAAATTTCTCTTTGTCACACAAGTAAACCCTTGACTCTTATTTCACCTAAATTGCTGAGACCTAAACAAAATCAAATCCAATCCAAATATTCATGTTTATTTAACCTTGAATGAGAACTACCAAAAAAAGAAAGCATTCTCATTATGAGCCATTTGGAACCATAGCCAAACCCATGATAGAACTCAGTTTCATGATCCCTAACTATCCAATTGCCACTCAAATTGGATTGGACAACCCTGAGAAAGATGGAAAATAAACATCAAGGGACACTGGAGCTTTTAGGGTGAAACCACAGGACAGGGTATCAAGGAAATGAAGGGGGAAGAAAGCATGAATTCTCAATGTACATGGATGCGTGTGCACACACATGTGTACACAGATACATCTTTCCTTCTTCATGGGTGTTATAGCTACTGCACCTAAATAATGAATATTGATGCCTTTTTTAAAACCGCAAACAAGCGACCAAGAGAACGCACCAGCAGATCCCCGTTGGCCACATGGAGGTTTTCAGTTCGCCTTTGCTGCTCCTGTTCCGCAGACTCCAGCTGTTTCCTTTGAATTTGAAGCATTGAATTCCCCTCATGTTGTCCCCTCAGAAAGGTCTTGCCTCAGAAGTTGGGTCCATGTACCCACCAGAGCACCCACGTGACTCTCTTTTCTGTGGAGAAGGGCATCAACTGAACATCCAGCTTCAGCAGTTATGCTCAAAGCCCTGGATTCAACTCCCTGCCACTTCCAGTTCATGCAGACTGTGATTTGAACAATGTTGGGCATTATAAAGAACAGGTTCAAATACATTTTGTAGTCATTGAACTGTCAGTTAGACTTGCCTTATTTTTACCTATTTATCAGCTTTTCTTTGTCTCATTGTAACAAGATTGTTTTGCAATGCAGTAATAATGAGCCCTTAAGAATTACAATTAGAGTCAGCCCTGTCAATATATTGCATAAATAAGGTGACTTTACAGAGACAACTTTACAGAGACAACTTATTGGTACGTGATTCATTGTTTAAGTTAGGAAATATTCCAAGCACAAAGGAACTATAATGAACACCCATGTACTCATTTTATCCAGATTTCATAAATTTTTGAAAATTATCAAAATTTCATAAATTTTGTCCTAGTTGCTTCAGATTTTCTGTGGTTGAAGCCCCATCAATGTGAACTTACCCATCTGCATCTCTTTCCATGGTGTACCAGAATGCAGAAGGGGCTTTTCCTCTTCTTTTTTCTAGCTGGAACAATCTTCAACATAGAACATTGATTTATTCCACCAAGCTCATCACTTAATATGTTCAGTGAATTTAGAAAATCCTTTCTTTCTAGAAAATAGCTAGTACTAAGCCTATTGTCTGGGAGTAAGCTTAAAATCAACAGCAGCAGCATCAACATCACCATCATCATTGTCACCACCATCATCACCAATATCATCGTCATCACCACCACCATCATCATAGCATCTTCATCATCATCAACTACAGTCTCAGCTGACCCATTGATTCTAGCTGGCCTCTGTCTTTCTCCAACACACTGAAATCCATTGCTCTGAAGGGTGGGAAGCTTCCGGGCAAAAATATTAGCAAGATAGGTCTGAAAATGGTTTTCTTAAACATTATTTTTGTTGCATGCCTATATCAGGCCCTACAACAGTTAGTATCCCTAACCACCTCTTTAGCAGCTACTGTAAGTATCTGAGACTCCAGAAGGGCCCCGAGGTATCTTTCTAAATGGAAAATCCAAGAGGAAACATCTAGAAAGCAATAGAGATTGTCTTTTCCTTATCTAACCCTCAACAAGACAGCATCCCCATCAGGCAGTCTCCTGAAGTGGGACATGTAGCTGGGCGTGGTGTCCCTCCGTCTCAGTCTGTTTGTTCAGCATTCAGTAATCCTTTCAAATATTGACTTTCCAGGGTTTCTTACAAGGACTACAGTCCAAGATTCAAGTGGACTCCAAGACTTGACTAGAGCACCATTTTGAATTCCATAATATGGCGTTTACATCATTGACCACCATGAGTAAGAGGCCTCTGGAGGGCTTCACAAAAGCTCTGAAGCTTGTGATTTCATTCAGAGGTGGCTGACTCCCACAACCCACGCTAGCATCTTACTCACAGCTGGTGAACCCTTTCTCTACCTCACTTTTCATTCCAAGGGTGCTGCCAGATGTTGAGATCATAGCTATCTAGAAAAACTCTAGATTTCATTTTCTGGATTCAACTTTTAAGAGGCTTCTTTATCTGGAGATTGCCAGGAAATGCTCCATTAATCTCCACTTACTAGTGAGGACCTTCCTTGCTGGTCTCATTCTTGACTTTCTTCCCCAGGACCCCCTGGCTTTTTATCCCTTTCTTCTCCCACCAACTTCCCAAATCTTATTCAAAGAAATCTGCAGTTTCCCTCTTCACTGGGAGAAGATGTTTGTAGGGACCAGAGGAGTTCTTTGGAGGCTGAAAATCCATTCAAAGGCATTCAGTAATCCATTCAAACCTTGACTTTCCAAGGTTTCTTATAATGACTATACTCCAAGATTCAAGTGGACTCCAAGACTTGACCAGGATACCATTTTGAATTCCACCCCAACTCCAGTGGTGTCTGAAGCTAGTTCAAAAAAGACAATGAGAACCGATTTTTAATTTGTCAGGAATTTCACTTGCTGGTCAGCGTTAAGGTGGTAGCTTGCAATCAGCCATGGTGGGAGCAGTTATATCACAGAAATCATAGAAACCAGCATGTGTTACCAACCAAAGTTCAGTCCTGTGGGAACGTTAAACCTTTACCAGAACACCTCTGTCCTTTATGGGGGAAAAAAAGGTATGGGAAGAGAGGAAATGGCATACTAATAGCTAAATAAAGGTTTATAAAAT
Source organism: Muntiacus reevesi (assembly GCF_963930625.1). Taxonomy (NCBI): domain Eukaryota; kingdom Metazoa; phylum Chordata; class Mammalia; order Artiodactyla; family Cervidae; genus Muntiacus; species Muntiacus reevesi. The sequence continues at coordinate 21,278,310 of NC_089258.1, forward strand.
AGATATAAAAATTCAGCCATTATCCTAAAGTATTTCCTCCAATTTTTGTCCTTAGGTAAACATATGTTTTCCTTTAACCATTATAGTAGATCTGTAATTTTTATATGAATTTTTCAAGCCACCACACACTTCTTGTAATTATCACTCTAACACCAATTCCTCTCCTTTCTCATTTTTCATCTCCATGGACATATTAATAGCTTATACCATTTTTCATTTTTATTATTCATGTTCTGAATATGCATCAGTATTTCCCCACAATTTATTTAGGCTCCTTCTTTACTGAAAACACTAAGAAATGAAATTGATATGCTCTAGGGCAGCACATTTTATAATAAGCTGCTGAAAAGTTTAGAAAAAACAGAGAGTAGCTGCCTCTTTGCAGACATATTCTCAAACGCTTGACTATAACCAAATATAAAAAAAAACAAACTTTTTCTCAGTGGAATGAGCAAATACTGAGTGTACCATGGCTCTAATTTGCATTTCATGATCAGAAATGAAGTTGAGCAACTTTTCATGTGTTTGTCATTTACCAGTTTTTTCCGGCAAATATCTTTTTTTTTTTTAATCCTTTGCCTGTTTTTCAAATGAAATACCTTTTATTATTGATTTATAGGAACACTTTTTACCAATATTTCATCTATTAACTATGTTGCAAATACCTTCTATCTATTATTTGTTTTTTAACTGTGTACATGCATGCTAAGTCACTTCAGTTGTGTCCAACTCTTTGTGAGCCTATGGACTGTAGCCCACCAGACTCCTCTGTCCATGGGATTCTCCAGGCAAGAATACTGGAGGGGTTGCCATGCTCTCTTCCAGGGGGTCTTCCCAACCCAGGGATGGAACTTGTGTCTCCTGCGTCTCCTGCATTGCAGGCAGTAATTCACTAAGTCATCAGGAAAACCAGTCTTTTAACTTTGCCTGTCATCTGCTCTGCTGTATATAAGTTCTAAGCTTCTTGTGAGATAATCTGACAGTCTCTTCATTGATGATTTCTGTATTAGTCCTGTCTGTAGGTTTATACTTAAACTCCAAAATCCCAAAGACTTTACACACACACAAACACACACACAAATAATTTTATTTTTAATAAGAGGTTCCTAGTCTAATAACCCTTCTGTCCTCCAGACTCAGGAATCTGAGATCCTTTCACAGCATCCCTGCCCTCTGCAGAGTCCTCACTCCACCCTGTGAGTGGGAGAAGGAAAGGGCAGAAGCGCTGCTCAGAAGCCAGCAAGGGCCGAGCTGGCCAGCACACATCACTGACTCCCACATTCCCTCAGCCGGAACTCACTCACGTGTTCCTGTTCTGATACAGGGAGGCCTGGGAAAGGTCATTGTCCTATTTGCCCAGGAGAATCAGGGGACAATTTGGTGAACACATGGCCTGCCTCTGCTACAGCTCTGGCTTTGCTTCTTGCTTCAGAAATCCTTCTCCACCTTCAAAGGGCTACAATGTTCTACTATTTTTTCAGGTGGTGTTCCCATATTTAATCCATCTGGAATTTAGTTTTGAGACTGTCCTAGGGGTCTCAATGAATAATCACTTATCTCAAAACCTCTGACTAAATAGTCCTCTTTCTACTATTCTGATATACCTCGGTTTTTGTCCCGGTTTTACTGAGATATAACCAGCATATAGTATCATATTCCTTCAAGGTGCACAATATAACGATTCAATATTTGTATATACTGCAAAATGACCTCCACCATAAGTTTAGCTATCCACCACCACACACAGTTACAAAAACTTTTTTTCTTGTGATGAGAACTTTAAGGATCTATTCTCTTAGCAAGATAGCCATTGTGCTACATATTATTTCCCCAGAACTTATTTATCTTATTATTGAAAGTTTGTACGGATATACCACTTGACCAAACAGAATTTGCACATATAAATGGTTCTGTTTGTGGACTCTCTTCTGTTTCATTATGTATCTATCTTTCCTGAATCAATTCCACTTTGTTTTAATTCCTTTGGCTTTCTAGTATGTTTTCATATAACCAACCCCTCTCCTTTATCTTCTTCGTCAGAATTTTCTTGGCTGTTCATACTCACTTTCTTTTCCACACCAGCATCATCACTTTAAACATTTCATTACACAGATATATGATAATTTATTGACACTGGAATTTTCAAACTTTTTACTGCCATGATCCTCCATGTAGCTAAACCTTTGTTCATATTTACATTAATTTCCCCAGGGTAATTTTTGAAAATGAAACTGCTAGGTTAAAGGTTATAAAAATATTTAAGGGTTTTAGTATGTGCTACCAAATTGCCCTCCAAAATAGTTGTACCAAATATACTACCACCAGCAATATATGACAGGGTTTTTTTCTCCACATGGTTGTCAGCTCTGAGTATTATAATCTTTTAAAAATATTTAATCCAATGAATATTTTATTTTATTATGAATTCATTTGAATTCAAGTAATGTCGCACATTCCTAGATGTTTTCATTTCCGGCATGAATTGCTTACTTATGTCTTTTACTGCAAAGGATCATTAATTATAAATAATTTGCTGTAAGAAAACCAACCCAGTGCTGCTGTAGAGGCTTACTGCCAGGAATAACAGCTTTGCCCTGTGGCTCCAAACTGGCCTGTTGTCTGTCAGTGATGTGGAAATTTGTGGCGTGTCTCCTTTGATGCAACACTCTCTTCTGGATAAATTAATTGGGCCAAGTTTTGCTACAGGAATCCTTGGGGTCACCCGGATGGCGCTCAGGCAGCGTGGGTCTTCGGGCACGTCCTCTGGTTGGGGCCCCGTGATACCTGGGTGTGGACCGTTCCCAGCCCCGCGCAGTGCCGGCTGGCCAGGGAGCAGTGACCGGCCCCCTTCTGCCTCCACGCCCGGATCTCTCTTAGCCTCCGCCCCTGTCCCGCCCCGAACCCTCACAAGCGGCCAGGCTGGTGGTGTGGCACACCGCAGGTGATGCAAAAAGCTGCTGGAAGCTTCCGCTGCCGTCATGCTTGAACTGCTAGCATGAGAGCCCCTAAAGATGAGGTGGCTGGTGTTTGGCGGAGAGTGGGGGTTCCTGCAAGGATGGATGGGGCCAGGACCTCTTCATATATGAGAGAAGGCCAAAACTGGGGAGGGCGTCAGACACGGGAAGACCCTCCAAGTGGAAGCTCGCTGGACCAAGCTGCCTGCCTGAGGAGAGGGCGATGCCTGCTGCCTTGATGCCTGCTGCCTTAGTCCCTGTGAGTCACCCCTGGGAGTGGCCGGAGGATGCGGGCAGGACGGACGGGGAACGCAAAGGCTGCGTACTGAGATGGGATTTCTCACCCGGAAAGCTCTCCAGGCCAGCTGCTGACCCACTTGGGACTGTCCTTTGTGCATTCACAATGAGCATTCTGAAAAGACCTCTTGTCAAATTCTTCTGCTATTTTGCAATGTCAACAGACGTGGTGCTCTGAAGTGGCAAATGAGGCCCGGCCTTGACAAAGCTTCTTTATCCCCCATGAGGCGGAGTGAGTCAGACGCCCTCGGAGAGGTGAAAGGGCCTGGAGCATAGGGGTGTCCGCCTGGTGCCCGGCAGGTGGGAAGCCCAGACCTGGAATGTTTCCATTTCCTCACGAATGGACTGAGCTTGCCTGAGGGGTGGGGGGGAGTGGAAGGGGGGCTGGGGGTGGAGGTTAACCTTCAGAGCTTGTCTTGCTCTGCTAGGAAGCAGTTAACAAAACCAGTAAGGATAGAATTCTTCTTTTCCTTAGCTGTCAATTTGCCAGGCTGAACAAAGAAACATGACACTCAACTCAATTTAAATTTCAACTAAGCAAAATCATTTTTTTAGTATATGTATATCCCATGTGTACTCTTTTACTATAATGATTTTTTTGTGCTAAAAAACTCATCATGTTGCTAACAGCATACTTGAAGTGGTGGCAGAAGGGCTGGGGAAGGTAGATGCTTGATAATTTTTAGTTTTGATTAACACATATTAAAATTTCCAGGAGAATCTCCTCCCTAATCAGAGCAAAGCTCATTAAGAGACAATTTGGTGTCTACCACCATACCACCCTGAATGTGCCTTATCTCCTCTGATCTCAAAAGCTAAGCAGGGTCAGGTCTGGTTAGTACTTGGACAGGAGAGACCATCTGATGTCAAATAATCTAGAAGGTTTTGACTCTCATTTAATATTGCTTGTCTTTGAAATAACAATTTTAGGACCCCTAATTCAGTCAGTTGTCATAGCATCACAGTCACATGTGGGTAATAAAAGAACAGATACACAGATCTCAAGCTTATATACATACATAAATTGAAAAGAAACTCTTGGGGGACTTCCCGGGCAGTTCAGTGTTTAAGACTCTGCACTTCCACTGCAGGAGGCACGGGTTCAATCCCTGGTCAGGGAAGTAACATCCTGCACAGCATGGTGTGGCCAAAAATAACAATTATTTTAGAAATACATTTAAGTAAATAAAAAGAAATACTTGGAAAAGACTGCAGAGGTGCAGAGAACATGAAAAGAAACAGTGTTAATATGAATCTTTATCATATTAAGGATAAGGCTCACAAATACATTTTTATGATGTATTTTCATTATTTAGGACTATATTTACATAGGCCTATTATATTAGCCCTGGTATGGGCCACTATAAGGATCCATTTCCATGTATTCTCCATTTACAAGTTTTGTACAAAGTCCTACACAGTTGCCAGTGTCACTTGAATATCCAGCTTCAGGACTTACAACAACAGGAATCCTGTTCAAGACCCAAAGAGAAAGGGTCAGAGTGGCCTTGCTTGTTGTTTCGAGAATTGCCACACCTGTCTCAGGCCCATGACCAGCTCGTGAATGGGCCCCAGGGTGACTGAATCCACTGTTTATACAGGTGATGGGTAGGGACAGTTGCTCTGAAAGGACTGACCCCAGTCTTTAGTCCCCTAAACATTTTGTTCCCCAAAATACTCCCCATAGTCCAGTAAATCAACTGCAGAAATATAAAATAAAGAGGAAGAAACTGCAACTTGCCACTTAAAAATTGGTTTGAGAGATTTCATTAACAATAAACCCAGGAGGAGCTGAATGAGATATGTCTGATGAAGCCAAGTATGCAGCCAGGTTTGGTGTCTGCAGACTGGGACCCATAGGACATTGGGGTGGGCCAGGGTTCTTTGACTTGTTCTGATGGCCGCCATTTTGCAACTGGCTGATTTGGTCATGAAAGGCAGGTACTCTTCTCTGCTTGATAAATGCAATGCAAGACCTCTTGTATCTTGTACTCAGTTCTGGGAAATGCTTCACTCAGAAACAGAGGCAAACCCAGCCAGAGTATGTTACAATAAGATTCAATATTACACCACATGTGTACATTGGAGAAAATGGAGATGAGGCCTCCAGGGAGAGAATGGAAGACACAATTGCTGAGTTCAACTGTTTATGACTGTTATGCAGGGTCATCATTACACTGAAAGAATCCCAAGGGGCAAAGCCCTTTTCAAAGGATGTCAACTACAGGAAGAAAGATTTTATCTTAAGTTAGGACTTATTAAGGGTTAAGGGCTTCCTAGGTGATGCTAGTGGGTAAAGAACCCACCTGGCAATGCAGGAGACATAGGAGACCCAAGTTGGATCCCTGGGTTGGGAAGATCCCCTGGAGGAGGAAATGGCAATCCACTCCAGTATTCTTGCCTGGAGACTCTCATGGACAGAGGAGCCTGGTGGGCTACAGTCCATGGGGTCACGAAGAGTCAGACACGACTGAAGCAACTTAATACTTATGTGTGCTGCTGTTGCTCAGTCATCCAGTCATGTCCAGCTCTTTGCAACCCCATGGACTGCAGGACTGCAGCACACCAGGCCTCCCTGTCCCTCACCATCTCCCAGAGTTGGTCCAAGTTCATGTTCATTGCATCAGTGATGCCGTCCAGCCTTCTCATCCTCTTACACATTCTTTTCTTCTGCCTTCAATCGTTCTCAACATCAGGGACTTTTCCAATGAGTCATCTGTTTGCATCAGATGACCAAAATACTGGAGCTTCAGCTTCAGCATCAGTCTTTCCAGTGAATATTCAGAGTTGGTCTCCCTTAAGATTGACTGGTTTGATCCCCTTGCTGTCCAAGGGGCTTTCAAGAGTCTTCTCCAACACCACAGTTTGAAGGCATCAATGCTTTAGTGTTCTGCCTTCTTTACGGTCCAGCTTTCACAACAGTATGTGACCACTGGGAAGACCATAGCCTTGACTGTATGGACCTTTGTCAGCAGATTAATGTCTCTGCTTTTCAACACACTGTCTAGGTTTGTCATTGCTTTCCTACCAAAAAGCAATTGTCTTCTGATTTCATGGCTGCAGTCACCATCCACAACAATTTTGGAACCCAAGAAGAGGAAATCTGTCACTACTTCCACCTTTTCCCCTTCTATTTGCCATGCACTAAAGGGAGCCAGATGCCATGATCTTAGTTTTTGTTTTTTTTTTTTTTTTTTTTTTTAATATTTAGTCTTAAACCGGCTCTTTTACTCTTCTCCTTCACCCTCATCAAGAGGCTCTTTAGTTCCTCTTTGCTGTCTATCATTAGAGTGGTATCATCTGCATATCTGAGGTTGTTGATGCTTCTCTCACCTATCTTGATTCCAGCTTGTAACTCATCCAGCCTGGCATTTTTCATGATATGCTCAGCATACAGGGTTAAACAAACAGGGTGAGAGCAGACAGCCCTGTTGCACTCCTTTCTTGACCTTGAACCAATCAGTTGTTCCATACAGGGTTCTAACTGTTGCTTCTTGACCAGGTTTCTCAGAAACCCCATACAGGTTTCTCAGGAGACAGGTAAGATGGTTTGGCATTCCCATCTCTCAAAGATCTTTCCACAGTTTGTCATGATCCACATGACTGAAGCAACTTAGCATGTACATAGAACTCATTAAAAGTAGACTAGGGAATTCCCTGATGGTCCATGGGCTAAGACTCCACACTCCCAATGCAGGGGGCCCAAGTTTGATCCCTGGTCAGGGTACTAGATCCCACATGTTGCAACTAAGAGTTCACATGCAACAACTAAAGATCCTGCATTCCATAACTGTATGCCACAACTAAGACCTAGGGCAGCCAAATAAATAAATAAAAATATTAAAAATAAATAAATAAAAATATTTAAAATAAATAAAAATATTTAAAATAAATAAAAATTTTATAAAATAAAAGTAAACTGAACATTCACCAGCTGGGACCCAGAACAAATAATCTTTTCAAAGCCTTCTACCCAGAGATTCTGAGTCTTTAATTCCCATCTTTTCTTCTGATGCAATCTTTTTTTAAATACCAACCAGTCATAACCACTCCCTTCTCTAAACTAATATTATATTTAACAACCAGTCATCGTGGCATTTTTCATTTTCTCTCCTGCATATTTGGCCACTTTCAACATGTCTGGGTGCAATGGTTGGGCAGAGAAACCACAGATGACCCTGACACTGTCCCTTGTTCTTAGGGGCTTGGGCCCCAGTCAGGCACAAACCATTTCTTCACTTCTTTCCAGGCCTCTTGTAATCAGTGTCAATCACTGTCCCTATGTCTTTATTTTTGAGGGATTAACTAGTCTTCTAGTGTGAATCCAAGTTTGAAAAGAATTTCCGAGACTTAGAATCAAATATTTTTCGCTTGAACCTTTGCTTTGTAAGCCAAAGCTCTTACTCTATTATAGCTGCTAGAATATTCCTGGGTCATTCTAGTATGGTGTTAGAGTGGTGACATTCTGAGTTGGCTGGACCTGGGGTCGGTGGTGTCTCGCCTCCTGTGGTTCAGTGGACTCCAACTGATGCTCACTTCCTCCAGCTTCAGCCTCCCACTGAGCAATCAAGACTTGAGCATTTCCATTCCTTACTCAGGGTCTGGGCTACATTTGTAGCTCAATGATGCTCACTGTAACATCCATCCCTGAGCTGTGACTTGCCTACATTCTGGTTTGCAGGAATACAGCTCAACTTGGAGCTAGCTAATCTCTATTACTTACTTACCAGCTGCAGAAATGAAATTTACTATGAGTTGCTATTTCCCTGAACTGCCCACTCAACTCACCAGAACCTCCTGTGGTTCTTCTTTTTATTATAAACAATGCCAGTTGTAAAATACTACTCCTTATAAAATACTTTTTGGTCTAATATAGTCACTATCCGGTGCTTCCCAGGTGGAACTAGTGGTAAAGAACCCACCTGCTAATGTAGGTGATGTAAAGTGATTCGGGTTTGATCCCAGGATAGGGAGAATCCCCTGAAGGAGAACATGGCAACCCACTCCAATATTCTTGTTTGGAGAATCCCCATGGACAGAGGAGCCAGGTGGGCTACAGTCCATAGGGTTGCAAAGTGTCAATCTTGACTGAAGTGACACAGCACACATGCATATATTCACGATCTGGCTCTTTACAGAAAATGTTTATCAATCCCTGACCTGATCAGTATTTGTGTGTGTGACTTAGTACTTTTTGGGCACTAATGCAAATAACTCACAAGTCAGGTTTTCTTCTTTATGTCCCTCAAATCTCTCCCTGTTACGCTCTTGCTATGGTTAAGCCCTGGTGTGTGGTCCCCAAGGAGCAGATGCTTTTTTAGAATGTATGTGACACCTTCCTGTTTTGTATGTAAATAGCATGCTGAGGGCTCTCCTTCAAAATATATTTTACCATCTCCTTTCATCATTCATCCTTATCAACATCACAATATCTTTCCATTAAGAGGACATTAGGGACCTTTGAGGAAATCTATTTCCTCTACTCCAAACCAAGGATGCTGCTTTCCTCTCATTACTTGACAAATTCCCCATTGCTCAGTGTGTAAAGTAGTATTTACTCTTCAGATAAGGCCCTGAAGATGTAGATTCAAACAGATGCCAGCTTAACCCAAGCACATTATGAAGATTATCAGGTATTTATAAAATCGAGAGAAATCTAGAGGGCCAGCTCAGAACACACAGGAGCAGTCAGGTTAGGAGCCAAGAGTAGAGGCAGAGTCACATGGCGGGATGAATATCCCATTCTGAGGGACATTGCAGCCACCACCTTGCTCCCTCCTCTGCTTCTAGCACCAGCCCTCCTGGCCCCATCAACTCTACCAAGAGTGATCTCTCCATTGGGATACAACATCTGTGCATTGTTGATTCAGAGCCCTAAATAGGAGTTTCTAGTTGGCCTGACCTATACTGAGCCCAGACTAGCTGCCAGGGAGCAGAAGAGAGAGTGTTGGTCTCCCTTGAGCTTGCGGAGGAAGTGTGCCTGCCTTCCAACAAACTCATGCAGTATCAAATCTCCCCAGATGAGTAGAAGATTTAGGAACCGACCACGAGCATAATACCCAACAGTGGTCAACTGCAGTCCATCTTGTTTGACCCCTGATCATCTTCATGGACTTACCTTGTGGCTCAGATGGTAAAGAATCTACCTGCAATGCAGGAGACCCAGGTTTGACCCTTGGGTTGGGAAAATCCCCTGGAGAAGGAAATGGCTATCCACGCCAGTATCTTGCCTGGAGAATTCCATGGAAAGTGGAGCCTGATGGTTACAGTCCATGGGGTCACAGAGAGTCGGACAGGATTGAGTGATTAAGCACAGAACAGCACATATACCCTATTATGTATTAAGCAGATAACAAGTGAGACTCTACTGTGTTCAAGGAACTCTACTCAATGCTCTGTGTAAATGGGAAGGAAATCCAGAGGCGATAAATGTATATGTATATCTGATTCACTTTGTTGTACAAACAGAAACTAACACAACATTCTAAAGCAACTATACTCCAATAAAAAGTTTAAAAGTAGATAAAGAAATAAATCAGAGCAGTGTTTTCTTACGTCAGTCCCCCAAGGCAATAGAAATAAAAACAAAAAATAAACAAACGCAACCTAAGCAAATTTACAAGCTTTTGAACAGTAAAGGAAACCATTAGCAAAATGAAAAAACAACCTACCAGCTAGAAGAAAATATTTGCCAATCTTAAGACCAACAAGGACTTAATTTCCAAAACACACAGTTCATACAACTCAATAACAACAACAACAATAAAATAGCCCTATCAAAAAAAGGGCAGAAGATCTAAATAGACATTTCTCCAAAAAAGATATACAAATGACCAATAAGAACATGAAGACATGCTCAACATTGCTAATTATTAGAGAAATGCAAATCAGAAATACAATGAGGTATCACTTCACATCAGTCAGAATGACCATCATTTAAAAAGTCTACAAACAATAAAAATACAAACAATAAATGCTGGAGAGGCTACAGATAAAAGAGAATCCTTTTGCACTATGCATGGGAATATAAATCGATATAGCCACTTTGGAGAACAGTATGGAGATTCCTTTAAAAGTTAGGAATAAAACTACCATATGATGCAACAACAGGCTGGGAGTTTGAAGGTCTAAGGCTTGGGTTTACCCAAAAGGAACAGCAAAGACCCAAGAATGACTGAAGTCAGTGTTTTTGAGGAACAGAAAGCAGGCTTGTGGCCAGAGCACAGGAGATAATGAGAAACATGGACAACACTCAGATGGAGGGTGCGGGAGGTAAGAGATTACATCCACCAAACCAAGAAATGTGAGTTTTATTCTAAAAGAGGTGTAAGCAAGGTAGTAGATGCTGAGGGTATCAGACAGTGCGGATCCATTTTCTTAGATCTGTGCCGGACCAAGTGCAGGACCACAACTCGATCACCCGAAATCCTTCTTGATTCCATCTCCTGAAGTTTTTGGCTGGACATCTTGCCTGCGGTAGGAGGACTCTGGAAAACACTACAGAAGTCTCAGCTGTGAGAGAGCTCCCAGGTGTCACTCACTCCCTTCTGGGTGTAAATTTCATGAACTTCCTTAACCTCTCCTGTGAATTCTAAATATGTCCAGAGGGTAACAGGCCTATCGCCCCTTGTGACCATCTCTGGGGAAACCTGTCTCAGCACTGTGACTGGTTGAACAGGAGTGTTGCACGCCAAGCTCTGCCAAGCTCCCTCCTTCAGTTTGGAAGGATTTTGGTGAAATCTGCTTTGCTGAAGTACCAGCGTGTCCTGGATGACAGATGCAGCTGAAGGAAACATCAGTTTGAAATGTTTTAAAGTCTCAGTGCTTATTTGGAACTATTCTCTCCAAATCATCTCCCTTCTCCACCAAATTATCTGAAAGAAAATCCAGCTTCATTCTTGCTCCCTTGTAAGGGTAGAATAGCATTTGTATCCAGAGGCAGCTGAACCTGAGTTTCAAGGCAGGGGGTCTGTGAAGTGGCCCCAGCCACATTGGAGAGAAGGACCTGGGGCTGTGGGCGTGACATTTCATGCTTGTAAGATGGTTTCCTGAGACTGCTGCTGGGGTCTGGGAGTTCTCCAACCAGCTCCAGTGATTAACTGTTCCTGAAATGCCTGCAAAGTGAGTTTCAGTAAACTAACTCATATTTCTGCATTTATTTCCATGATAAAATCAGAAATTCTTTCCCATGGAAAACAGTTTTAGCAATAAAATATTATACTTTAAAATGTGCTACTTTAGAATGAAAATTACAATTTTCCCAGGAAACCAGCTAAAAATAAATCACAAAGTACACACTGTTGAAAGTTTGAGTATCCTGTCAGAAGTTACATTCACTTGAGCAAAACCCATAAAAGGGTAGGTATTCTTTATTTTAAAAACTACACTTTAGCAGTTTATCTTAAGAGTTTATCTTTTGAATGTGATCTATTATTTCTCAAATATCGTTTTCCTTTGCTATCCTTTAAGCTTTGTCATGCTAGTGGCCTCTATTTTTTTTTTTAAAGTTAATGGTCTTAATGGTTCATTTTTTTGGAGAGTGTTATTTGCACAAAATCAAGTTTAAAAACTTAAGTCCAAAGAAATATTAAGGTAATATATTTCTGTCTTTAATATTAAAAGAAATCTCCTTAGCAGCACCCCAGGGAGACAATGACCAGCTCCACCTGAACAGCCGTGCGAGATCACCCACTGTCCCAGGATGTCCACAAACTTGAGGGGAAAACTGTCACCCCAGGGAGCTTTTCCTCCCCTGGACTAAATAAAATCTGCAGTACTCTCATGACGTGAGACAACCACAGACCCCTAGAGCCAGCTCCTCGGTTCTCTGCAGGCTTCCTGATTGAGTGAGCTGTCGAGGATCAAGTGAAGGCCATGATTTGAAATGAAATCCCTCATCTCTGTTTGGCACCCCCTTCATTCTTTATCTGATCTTTGTGGCTCCCCAGGCTGTCCTTTTCCTCATTCAGCATTCCAGGAGAACTCATTGCCACCGGGCTATGTGGAATCAAGAACACTCAAAGTCCTCCAAGGATGGTGGGGCAGGGCAGAGCTCAGGGGGACTTGGCACATCCCACTGGGAGGAGAAGAGGCTGCTGTTGATAAGAGAGATTGAAGGCCAGTCCAGAGGCTGCCTCAGATACATCAATGGCAGTGCTGTCTGGCTCTGGTAAATTCTAAGAATAAAGCAAGACAGTGGTTTTCTCATTAGACTCTCTTGGCTGTGCTGAGAAATGAATTCTGCACATTACTCAAAGCAAGAGGAATACTTGGAACATTCTGTAGGCAGAGACAGATGGTACACATGCACATTCGCCAGCTGGGCATGACTCCTGCATTTTGCTGTTCCTAGACATTTCTTCCTCTACTGTGATGTTGTTCCTCATTCTGAGAGTGTGCATTGCTTCTTGTCACCGCTGCTTTCCATGGAAAATGTCTATCAATTGATGACAAGTCTTCTCTCTAGAAATAGACCTCTAGACCAGGGTTCAGTCTGTTTCAACATTCTTATAGTTGAAGTCATTTCTTTGCAAACCTTATGCTCTTTATAAATAACAGCTTTGGGGCTGAGTTATGCTGTGTGCTGAGGGGTTCTGTTTGGAGGGCAACAAGAACCGACCCCTGATGGTCCCACCATCTGCCAGTGTCAGGAGGCTGGACATGCACACAAGGAGAATGTTGTGTCTGTGCTGCCCAAGAGAACACCTGACCAGAGGTTCTAAAGTGGACTCCCCAGAGCAGCAGCATCACCTGTCTGGGAACTTGTTATAAATGCAGGTGACCCAGCCGCCCCTCTCCTGCAGAGTGAGAACTTCTAGGTGGACCCCAGGGGTCTGTGATGTGACAAGCCCTCCAGGGGCTTTCCTGCATCCCAGGTGTGAGAATTCTGCTCCAGGGGGATGTTTTCTATCACATGGTTCCACCTGTCATATATATGTATGAATGAATACACCATCAAAAGTCAAGTTACAGGTGACAATCTCAATCACTTATGTCAGATGACCCAGGAGGACTTGACAAGCTTCTCACACTGAGCAGTCTAGAACCTCTCCTCTTCCCAGGGAACTCCACCAACCTCACCACCTGCAGCCTCCTAGGTGTGTAAGCTTTGATGGTGAGACCAGGGTTTTCTCTTTCTCACTGATCTACATACTCCGTGTACTTGTATCCATATACTTTCACTTTCTGGACTTTACAAAACCTGTTTCTAATTCTTTACATATATCACAATTGAATTGTTGGTGAATGTGTGAAAAATACACAAAGTGACCTAAGAAAAATCTGTTTCTTTAAAACAGGAGAACAAGATGGCAGAGGAGTAGGTGGACGTGGAGTACATCTCTCTCAATGGATACATCAGGAACACACCTTCAGACACAGAAGTGCATGCAGAACACCAGCTGAGAGCGGACAGGAGTATCTGACCAGAAGAAAAGAATATATAGAACCATGCAAAACTCAGCAGGATGAAGGAACTAGGGGAAAAAACAGGAGTATTAGTAGGACTGGACCAGCCCTTTGTTGGTTGGGGGAACTGAAGCAGGTGTCTGATACCCATATCAGAGCAACTGTCTGAGTCAGAGGAGAAACATTTAAGGTTGAGAGTGAAACAGCTGATCTGTGGCAGCCTAAATGAATGAGAATCAGACAGTCCTTGCCACAGCCATACTTACTCTGTACAGGGATGCAGGTCCCCTAGAAAGTGCAGAGGCTGGGAGCTGGAGTTTAAGGATTGTGGACCAATCCCAGGGCAGGGCTGCAGTTGACTGCAGAGAGACAGATCGAGGGGGGATGTGAGGGAGGAGACTGTGGTGGAAAATGCCTGTGGAGGATAGCCAGGCAGCCATGGAAGCAAGGCGAAACTGCTGAGTCACGCGTAGTGGGTGAAGCCATCACCATAGCCTCTCTCTCCCCAAACGCCAGCATAGCAGCTGAACAGAGAGGCTGGCCCATCAAACACCTGAGGTACTGAACTACAGAGTAGGACCCCACCCAGAGTGCCCCTTTAAGTGCCTGATGGGCTGATATACAGGGTATGACCCCAGCCAGCGAAGACCCTCTATGTGCCTGATGCACAGAACAACAGAGAAGAACTCCAGGACAGGGAACCCTCTAAGTGCTTAAACAGGTAGAGTTATGTTGAAAGACCAGCCAAATGGGCCTTCTGATCACCAGCTACAAGAGGCTAGAAAAAGGCCTCTGATAGGGCCATAACTCCTGCACAGAGGCAGTCCGTGTCCCTGCACCTTTGGCATCACCAGGACCACCGCAAGCCAAACAACTGGGCCACCTTCACGCTCAACCCTCACTGGGGCAGAGCTGCCGTAGGCAAAAAATGTCTTGTGTCTATGCACGCAGGGTCACTTCGGTCATGTCCAGCTCTTTGCAACCCTGTAGACTGTGGCCTGCCAGTCTTCTCTATCAGGGAGCTTCTCCAGGCAAGAATACTGGAGCACATTGGCTAATACTGGTTGCCATCCCCTTCTAGAGCACTATATTTCCTGCTCCCCTGGCTGCCAACTCCCCTAAGTACCTGGTGCTGCCAGAATCCCCGTGACCCAAGCAGCTGCACCACCTCCACACCTGACCATCACTGGGGCAAACCCAAGTCCTCCAGGGCAGCCTCAGGAGCAAACCCCAGGGGGTGACCCACATGCAGCGGTGGAAATAAGACCATAACTGAAACCCAGGGACAGTGTGGCTAGGAAGGAGATCCAGAACCTTCCCACCAGCTGCACAAGCTGCAGATTAAATCCACATGATCAACTAGGTAGATTCTGTGTCTATGGAATATATAAAAGGACAGTGAGATCTCCCACAAAAGAAAACGCACTAGTTTTGAGAGCTGTGGACATTGGAGGCAAGAACACACAGGAGTAGGACCGGATTCGAATCTGAGCTGCCTCCACAGCACAGAGGCCAGCAGAGTGCTGGAGGGCATCCTAGGGAGGTGAGGTGGACTGTGACTCCCAGTGAAGGAAAGGACTCTGAGAGCAGTGGCTCAAGAAAAATATTCGTTGTTCTTAGGTTTTGACTTGTTTTGTAGATTTTCTTGGATTACTTTTATTTTTTCTTTTTCTTTTTTTATTCTCCCCCCACCCCCACTGTAGTTATTGATTTTATTGGCATTATGAAATCTAATTAAGCTTTTGAGCTTTTTTTTCCCTCAGTCAAATTTTTTCTTGTTGTTATAAACCTCTGCCTCTATGTTGGGCTTTAGCAGTCCTGTGGAGTTTTCTTTTTATTATTTTTTTTCTTCTTCCTTTTTGTGTTTTTTTCTTTTCTCTTTTTAATTTTAATTGTTTTAAACTATCGTGTTTTCTACATTTATTCCTTTGTTTGCTTTTCATATTCTTTTCCTCTTGCATCTAAACTTTAGTGTATATAAATCTTTATCTACGTCTATTTAACATTCATTCTATTAACATACATTCTTTCTTTCTTTCCTTTCCTCACAACATATTTGTTAGTTTTGTTTTCATTGCTTTATTCCCCACTTGGCACCTTGCTTTAGTTCTGTTTATCCTTTAGTTATCCCACCTTTCTCTCCTGGCCCATTTTCCTGCCAGCAGAGCTCAACCTGGCAATGGATTGCCAACCCTCCTTCTTTGGGATCTGTGAGTGTAATAAATCCTTAATTTCTATGCCTCTCCAAGTGTGACTTTCATGGCTGTGTAGAAGGGAGCCCCAAAGGACTTCAACTGAGGGGATCTGCCTCATTTACATAACTGGTGATAAGGACGAGGTCACTCTAAACATGGGGAGATGACCCCTTGTTTCCCCAGAGATGCTCACTGATTGCATATGGCTTCCTGATGGACCGTACTGGCTGAGCTGTACCATCTGGGAAAGCCATCCACCCTACTGGCCCTCTTTTGTCCTACTTTGCCCTACCTTATGTGGCTTCATCCAAACTTGTTGAAACACCACCTCCTCCACTGACGCCCACCAAAAACACCCAGACAGTCCCCGCACTTACTCAGCCAGTCCATGTTTTGGAGACAATATATTCCACAGCTTTCTATCTTGCTTTAATTCACTGATCAGATTACTAGGAAGGCTGCCTCTTCCCACTGAGGCACCACAGGCTTTGGAGCTAACACAGCAGACTACATAACAAGCGTTGCCACTGGCTGCCCAGGAACTGATCACTGATTAGAAACACTGGCCACCTTTGATCACCCTCTCAGGTGCCCATGGGAACTTCCACAAGAGACTGGGGGAGATGCCTGGGGCCTCAAAATGCCCCACCTGGTTGCCAAACAACTTCCTTAGACAACAAATTTTTGGGACCCCAAGTTAATTGCTGCCAGTGCTCAATTGGCTTACGGTTATTGGACTTATTACATCTGGCTGGGATCCAGGACTGCTGGCAGACCCAAAAGAGCTCTCTACGACCAAATCCTGTAGCAACCAAATGGCCCAAAATGTTCAAAACTGCACTCCGGAATGGGCCAGCTGGGGATGCCAGACTGCAAGGACCATTTCTCAGGTCCACACACCATCAAGCCTGGGAGGCTTGGAATCTATTATAAATGGCACCAACAGGACAGATGTTTGAGCCCTACCAGGCAGATTATTGATCCAGAATACCAATTTTAACTGGTCAGAGAGTCTTTGACCAGCTTGAACAACAATCCTGAATCC
This sequence comes from Muntiacus reevesi, assembly GCF_963930625.1. Classification (NCBI taxonomy): domain Eukaryota; kingdom Metazoa; phylum Chordata; class Mammalia; order Artiodactyla; family Cervidae; genus Muntiacus; species Muntiacus reevesi. Next base: position 21,295,208 of record NC_089258.1, read on the forward strand.
ATCCTCCACTAACCACTCAGTCTCTATTATACTGGCTGTAATGTTTATGTAACTATGTCTATGGTCTGTGTCACAACTATATCCAGGCCCACTAAGTCAGCTGTCTGTGGACCAGAAGATTTATTCCCTGTGGATGAAATATCAAGTTCAGACACTAAGAGAAGCTGCCCAGGGCTTGGCCCAAGATGCCCCAATGATCCCCAAGAGTTACTGAAAATTTGCATTTGCCACAGTTCACATGTTTATGGCAAGACTCTAGTAGAGGTCTCCAAGCTTCACTAGGTCACACCTCCACACGGGACCCCAGGTTTCCATCAGTGGATAGCACCTGCAACGTCTCGCCCACATGGATCCATGCTGGTTTCCAACAACCCCACACTGGTTCCCCAATTCCTGGGTCATTGTCTTGATCTGTAAGATCTCCTGGGTTCTATTATTTCTTCCTTGAGAATACAAAATGCTTGACAGTGACACCTTCATGGCCTCCATGGGCTCCAAAGAACTGTGAGTTATAAACCCATGACGATAAGGCCACCCTGGGGTATATCAAATCCCTATAGGACACAAAGTTATGCCTGTTAAATACCACCAACATTCCTTGCCTGCTTTCCAACCCCAACTGCTCCCATTCTTCTCTTTTTATGGGGTTGTTAGAAATGCCTCATGACTTTTGCTTCCTTATGATACTGACCCTCCCACTGTCAACCCTGTTATGCACCACACTTCCTCAGGCTCCCTGGCCTCCACAACCACTTCCCCAAACACCATATCACCCACCTCCCCACCAGCCACAACTCCCCTTGGCATCTACCCAGAGCCTCCAGGATGTCAGCCCCAAATGCAGATGTGGCAGTACACAAATCAACCTGATCGCTGGGTCTGCCACGTAGTAGTGTGTACCTGCGTACACATCAATGATCTTCTGAGTTTGGCCAGATGGTCTCAAGTCCTGGGACCACAAGGCTTTCCTGGAGATGTGAACATTTGGGAAAAGTCAAGAGCCTCCAATAAAGCAAATCCAGTGTCCAGGCACCTTTTATATTTGTCCAGATTTCCACACAGTCTGGTCAAATGCTTCTGTTCTTGCAGACTCCACACTTACCCCTACGTGGGTAAAACCTGGAAATTATGATCCGCTATTGATGTTTCCATGAGACGAGATTGCAACACCAAGAAAATGTACAGCATCTGTTGTACTTTACTTTCCAAATAACAGGCGCCTGCGTTTCATGCTCCATGGCATTGGGAATGTCCTTGACTGTCTACCCCATTGCAACATCTATATTTTATTCAAAAAATCAGAGGGTCAGGCATCTGGCCTCCATGTGTCTATTAATAGTTTTGGCTGTAAATGGTGGAGGCAACTGCCCTGGGCACAAGCAAACGAAATCACATGATCTCAACTGAACTACAGTTGTCTGATGCCCTCATGGAACATGTTCAAAAAGTATCCAGAACTTGTCTCGAATGCAGGAAACCCAAGAACCTCTGGCCTAAGTGGTCACTGATAGTCCTTTAGCTCTTGATTAACTGCAGGCGAAGGATGGCAGGGTCCATGCCTCAGAGACATTCTTGCATAAATGGCAACAATTCTAGCGAGGGCAGATACAATGCCAACAACTTACAGAAGATAGGAAATCTCTCAACAAAACTAAAGTTTTAGACTTCCCTGGTGGTACAGAGGATAAGAATCTGCCTGCCAATGCAGGGGACATGGGTTCGATCCCTGGTATGGGAGGATTCCACATGCCATGGGCAATTAAGCCCATGTGCCACAGCTACTGAGCCCACACTCTAACGTCCAAGAGCTGCAGCTGAGTCCACAAGCTGAAACCACTGAAGCCTGTGCACCCCTAGAGCCTGTGCTCTGCAACAAGGGAAGCCGCCTCCAGCCACCACATGGAGGAGCCTGTGCACCTCAAAGACGGGTAGCCCCCACTCACCACAACTAGAGAAAGCCTACACATAGCAACAAAGACCCAGTGCAAGCAAAGATAAATAATTTTTTTTTAACCCTAAGGTTTTTCAGCAAAATCTTTAAACTCAGAGGTATCAGGTCTTTACTCCTGTCTATTGCCCTGTGAAATCAGGGAGATCCACTTCTCCTAACCCCGTTTTAGCAGTGATTGTCTGATACCTTGGCGATAACTCCAATCTACAGCCAATGTCTTCTCACTGAGGTGGTAAGAGGAATTCATCCTGTCGGAGCGCCACTGAGACACATGTGGTCAGTTCTAACACAACTGTTCCCTTGTGGCCTCAGGACTCCCCGTCCTCCAGCCACCCGCCTGTGTGAACCTCACCAGCACCAGCCTCCCAGCTACCGTGCCCAGTGAAGTTCAAAGTAGCAAACAAAACACTTCCCATACACCATGGCTGCCCTGTCCAGGACCCAGTGAAGTTTTTAACCCACTATCCTCTCCCGACCTCTTCTCCTCTCTGACTTCCTTGGGGATTAGCCCCGTTACAACAGGTGAACTGGTCTGCTCTGGATTTTTCTCTGATTTTGCCTTTCCTGGCCACGGCCTTTGAAGAGCGAAGGTATCAGGTAAGCAGTTAAAAGCATCCACATGCGATTTTTAATACTTCAAAAGGCTCAGAAGGAATCAGACTTTTACCATCAACATTGCTGACCAAGATATCGATTCTTCCTTTTGAAATTCTATCAACTTTGGGTGACAAAGTCAATCTTGCTGCGCAGCTGTTCAAAGGCTGTGAATATTTGTTAAAAAAAAAAAAAAAAAAACAATTAACAAATCTGTCAAAGCGTAATAATATAGAACAGAATAATTAAAAAAAAAAAAAAAAAAAAAAAAGGACTCATCTGACAGCTTGGGTGAGATCTGGGTGTCCTGAAATCCAGTTTCCTCCTTCCCAGGAACAGCAGAGCTGGCTGGAGGGAAGGCATTTACACAACCATGTATTAGTTTGGGTAGCGTATTAGGCTTCTCTCGTTACATAACGAAGCTCTCTGGGGTCTTAAACATCCTATGCTGATTCTCTATCAGAATATGAAACACAGATTCCTGTCATCAGGAAAGTGAAGTGCAACAGATGCTGCGCATTTTCACTGGTGTCACAAAACAGCCTCATGGAAACATCGGCAAGGGGATTATAATTTCTGGAGGCTGAAAGTTCAAGACAAGGGAGTGGGCAGTATTGTTTCTCCTGAGGGTTCGTTCCTGCCTCAGAGACGGCCATCCGCTCCCTGTGTCCTCATGCGGACTTACGTGTGTGTGTGTCCTAAATCTCTTCTTCCTAGAAGACATCATCATACTGAATTAGAACCCACTTTAATAACCTCATTTGACATTAATTACTTCTCTAAAGTCTCTGTCCCCATATACAGTCACTTTGTGGGGTTCTGGAGGGTCAAGACTTCAGCACATGAATTTTGAGGGAGTACAATCAAGCCCATAACAAATGGCTTCTGTCACTCTGGTGAAGTTGGCCCTTAGAGCGAAGAGTGATAGTTTACTGTGTGATATATTTGAATCTTCAAAAGAGAGAATACAATAAACACTACCCACGAGTTCTGAGGATCCAGAAGCTGTGCAGGGGACATGCCCCAGGCCGTTCCTCTGGGTCTGGGAGCCAGGATCTTCTGTGATGGACTTGGAATAGTCAAGAGTGCACAGACTGTTCAGAAAAAGACTCGAGGGTCTGCTGGGACCCTAAGCTGAGTGCGGAGCTTCTCAAGGCTCATCTGTGGAGTGATTTTGAGTCCTTAGAAGGTAAAGTGTTTATTTCTTTGTGTCATACATGAGCCAACTGTTAATTCATTTTCCTGTAGAATAAGCTGTGTTTTTGTCTCCAAAGAGCTAATCTCCTTTGAAACAGTTTTGAATGAAAATTGATGTAACAGAACATCTTTTTTATTTAAATTCACCTCTGCTGTTTCCTTCACCACCTTGTTCCAAGCACTTCTTTGGCCTGGGTCCAACACTCCTTCAGGACCACACCTGCTGGGGGAATGGGATGCACCCAGAATTAGACAGCAGAAGTGGAGGAAACTTGCTCTGAAGGCCAGCTCTGCCGGTGGGGGCAGCCCCCAGGCACTCGGCTCCTTGTACTCCCATGGGGGCCTCGGGCACAGCTGGCCCCTACAACCTTTGGCACTGGGGCAGCTTCCCAGATCCCCAGTCAGCCTGTGGCAAGGCCTGCTTTGCCTTCGTCACTAACCCATACTTTGATTTCCTTCCCACGCTGCACTGGGATCATGCGAAGTACTGCAAGTGGGGACTCATAAATCAATAGAGGACGCGAGCACACACAGCCCCCATTCAGCTGTCTCCACCTCCTGCGGCATCTCTGGGAAGAACCCCAACCCCTATTGTGAAAGCTCCAACACGCCCAGCATGGAATTTCCCAAATGTTCGCTGAGGGTCAAAGTCACCCATTGCACAAGGGCCTCTATTGACAATCGTCAGCCCCTCCACTGAGGCAGCGTGGCCCCAACAGCATAAGCAATGGGATGAACAGCAGAGCTTCCCAGAGCACATTTCAAAGGCTGGTAAAAGTATGCCTGGCCTCCCAGCTCTGTAACCATATCCACGCCCATTCACAGGGCCCTGGCATCCGGCCCACTTTCAGTGACTCTCAGAGATAAAGTCACTCACTTATCACAGGCTCCCTGCATGCATGCCCCATGGCCAGCAAGTCCCAGCATCACGCATGTTGAATCCACAGTGCTCTCTTCCAACATCAGGAGAACAAGGCTGGTGGGAGTCTTGTCCATTCCATCAATTTCCACTCATCCAAATATTAGGAGGCCTTTAGTGCACACATTTCTCTCTCACCACCAAGCCTGAAGGCAAGAGAAAAGCTGTAGACAGGATGTGAAGAACCAATTTTCCTTTGGAAATCAGCTGCTTGATTCTGTTGAAGAGAGATTCATGGTGTTCAATCTCACTCCAGGAGCCTGAGAGCACAGAGCTACGCCCAATGTTGAGGGCTGTGACCATATTACATCACCATCACCAAGCAGATGATGGAAAGCATTTGACCTTTACAAAATGATGCCCTCAAAAGCAACGATTGGTCCCAATTTACCTCTTTCTCTTGGTTTTATAGGGCAAGCTGCTCGCCCCACCATAGGCACAGCTTGAGCTTGCTTGCTAAGAGTGATTCTCCCCCTGTTCCTTATCTTTGTCTAATGAAAGAGCCTTCCTTTTAAAGGGAATCTCCTTCACCACAATTTATCACACCCACCCACAATTTGAAGCCTTGGGATAATGCATCAAAAGATAAACAGCGATAAGCGGGTTGACACGTTCCCAGTTTGTGTCCAGACGGCAGGCGTGGGCATCCCAGCCTGCGGTGGAAAGGGGTGGCTTGGGAGAGGAACACGGTTGTGCTAATGTGTGTGGAAGTGACATCAAGGAGGCCTTTCCATTCCTCCCCTGAAGCAGACCCATAAATCTTTAGTGTCATCACATGATGTCTGGGATCTGTTCTAAGATACTCCAGGGAAAGGGGATGAGACGAAGCAAGTGTGGCAACATCTTGACTCTTTCTGATTGTTTCATTCTTTCTGGGTGTTTGTGTTGGGTCCCCCAAAGCTGACTCTGATACCAGAGTTGGGAGGTGACCAGAGGCACCTGACCGAGGTTGGGAGGCAGGCAGGGAAGGGAAGGAAGCCAAATGTGGAGGATGGGGTTCATGAGGTCACTTGAGGCTGTTCTGAGAAACTGTGGAGCACCCAAGGACCACTCTCCAAGGGAAAGGGAGCCAGGTCTTTGTCCACCAATTCTTGATCTGGACAGCTGGCCTGCCTTGAGCTCAGGCTGTCTCTCACCAGGGACAGGGCCTGATAGAACTCTCTACCTGGAACTCCAGAGACCAAGAGCTGTGGATGGGGCACCATGGCCTCTGCTATAGCAGGGACACATCAACCCTTATATTACCCTCTTCATTTCTTTTATTTTCTTATTACATTTCTTTTTATTTTTTTTTTCTATGTATATGCTTTTTATTTATTTTTAACTGGAAAATAATTGCTCCAACAATATTGTTGGCCTCTACATACATCAATATGATGTATGGCATAGGACCCAACAATACCATTACTTGGCATATACCCTGAGGAAACCAGGGTGCCCCAATATTTGATTATACCAGATTCTGGATGTATCTGTAAGGGTGTTTCTGGATGAGATTAGCACTTGAATCAGTAGACTGAGTGAAGAAGACTGCCTTTCCCAAAGTCGGTGGGCCCATCCTATCCATTGAAGGCCTGAGTAGACAAAAGGGAGAAAGAGAGAATTTGCTCTCTCTGTGTGACTGTCTTTTAGATGGGACATCAGTCTTCTCCTGTCTTCTAACTGGAACTTGGACTGGAACTTGCACACCATTGGTCCCCCTACTTCTCAGGTTTTGAGGCTGAGACTGAAACCGTACCATTGGCTTTCCTGGGTCTTCTTATGTCTGCTCTTATGTCTGCAGCTTGCAGACTGCAGAGCTTGGACTTCTCAGCCTCCATGACCATATAAGCCAATTCTGTAAAACAAATCTCATCATAAATCACCCTAGTGGGTCCAGAAGGCAGAGCATAGAACCAGAGAGGAATAATCTCAAACTTTAAGGTCTTCTGGAATCTTCCTCATTATGTTTTGTACTTGCTTGGGACCTTCCCCCTCTTTTTTTTCTAATTCTCCATTTGAGAATAGGTATAGCTATCGTAGGCCTGTTCTGCCATTGTATTTGGAAGCATATAACTTGTTTGGCTTCACAGATTCACAGCTGGAGAGGAATTTTGCTTCAGGATAAATTATAGCTCAAGTCTCATCCATACCTGGTTTTGATGAGAGAGACTTTGGACTTTAAAGTTTAGCATTGATGCTGAATTAGTTAAGACTTCAGCAGTTGTTGGTATGGAATGAATGTATTTTGAACAGAGAAAGATATGAACTTTGGGGGGGACCAAAGGCAGAATACTATAGAATGAAGTGTTCCCTTTTGAAACCCGTATTAAAACCCTAACCCCTAGTTCATTGGCATTTGGAAATGGGACCTTTGGGAGGTAATTGGGTTTAGATTAAGTTATGAGGGTGGGGCTCTCATGATGAGATTAGTGTCCTTTCAAGAAGGGACTGGAGGGTTTGCTCTGTCTTTCTGCCATGTGAGGAAACAGCAAGAATGTAGCCATTCTACAAGCCAGAGAGAGAGAGTTCATCAGGGAATCAAATTGGCTGGCACCTTGATCTTGGACTTCCAGTCATTAAACTGTAAGAAATAAATCTGTGGTGTTTAAACCACTCAGCCTATGGTGTGTTTTTTTATAGCAGCCCTAGCTGACTAAGGCAATTGCTTACTCCCTACAGATTCACTCAGTCACTGCAGGATAGTGAGTACTAATGCAGGGACCCCTCAGGAGCCCCTGGCCATACAGGCTGCTACAAGAAATTTGCCATAGACCAAGTGACTTAACAGACACTTATTTCTCACCGTTCTGGAGGCTAAGTCAAGATCAAAACACAGGCAGATTTGGTATCTGGTGAGAGCTCACTTCATGTTTCATAGATGGCTGTCTTCTGACTGTGTCCTCACATGGAGGAAAGACACTGATCCCATTCAAGGGACCTCCACCCTCAAGACCTACTTAGCTCTCAGGGGTTCCACCTCCTAACATGATCACATTGAGTGTCAGGTTTGAACATGAATTTGGGATGGAGTGGGAGGGGGTGGTGCACGCAAATGTTCAGTCTACAGCAGCCCTGCATGGCCCTGACATGTGGGACCAATGCGAACCAGGAGGGTGTCCCAGCAGATGTGCTGGCTTACGCTGCCCTCTCTCCTGGGGGAAAAAAAAAACCCTCTGTCTGGGAGGTCCTCTTATTGCTCTGAGACTGTTCCTGTTTGGTAGAATCAGTTGCCTTATGACTTTTTGACAATCAAATTATATTTTGACCGGAGAAGGACTTGAAATTTGAATGAACCTCTGGTGAACTCCTATCCAACAAAACTTAAGATAAAAAAATCACCTCTTGTTTTTGTATCCTTTGTAAAAGTCCAGTTTTGCATAACATGGTTAGCTTGGAACAGGGGGTACTATCCAACAGCTCCCACCCATTTTCCTCTATAGGCAAATGATTTGGAGTTGCTAGAAAGACAAATCATTTTCCAGCCAAGTACTTGATTCAACCTAAAGTTCAGCTTTGAGAAATTGAGAGTGTTAACAGTCAGGTAGGAAGCCCCCAGGTTCCCAAGCAGCAGGAGGAAATAAACTGCAAGTGGCAGATGTTTTTTCCCTTAAGTTGCAGGAGGAAATAAATTGCAAGTGGCAGACAGTTTTTTCCTTCTCTATACAAAATTAAAGTATATTAAAGTATATTTTATTAAAGTATAAATACAAAATTCATTCTGTGTTGTCATGATGACACCTGGTTCCACCTGAACTTAACTTTTCTCAAACCTTGAGCTAACCAATGCATTTTTCTTATGGAAATGTTTTTCTTAAGCTAGGTTAATAAAACTATGTATTTGCTTTGGAATCTGCCTTTCTTCAAATCTGTTCTACCTGAGACTAACCTTTTTCTCAAACCTTGAGCTGATAATGGCTCAGGAAACCAGTATGTCTTACTCATGGAAATGTTTCCTTAAACTATGTTAATGAAGCTATGTATTTGTTTTGGAAACTGCCTTTCTTCAAGCTTCATGTCAATTGTTTTATGGCCAGAGATGACTCCTTTTGTGCAATTCTATCTCAAAATCCATGTTGCGGGAGAGGGGCCTGGTGCAGCTCTCAGTCTTGAGGTGTTTCTTTTATCTGATTAGCAGCTTGCTAACAGGCTACATGGCATCACCGACTTGATGGACATGAGTTTGTGTAAACTCCAGAAGTTGGTGATGGACAGGGAGGCCTAGCGTGCTGCAATTCATGGGGTCGCAAAGAGTCGGACACGACTTAGCGACCGAACTGAACTGAACAGGTATTAAAACACCTTGCTAAAAACTAGCAAAGGGGCACTCTTTCTGTCCCCTTCTGATGTCTATGTCAAAATCTTTCTCTATCTCTTTTATACTTTAATAAAACTTTGCTACACAGAAGCTCTGAGTGATCAAGCCTCATCTCTGGCCCTGGATCAAAATCCTCTCCTCCAGAGGTCACAATTCCTGAAGTAACTTACAGCTTATGGTCACAACCTTTCAGAATGTTGACCATCAAACATTTGGGGATTATGCAATGAGTTAAACATTAATATCTGAAAATCACCATCATAATTCCACCCCCACTTTGGAGAGTCACTATGTGAGAAACTAGAGTCTCAAACAATAGACTGAGGGAAGTGTTTATGGTATGTACAATAGGAAAATGTTCAGTAATTTTATCATACGAATGTCATATACTAATTCATAAGAAAAAAACTACTGCTTTATTGGAAAATTGTCCCCAAATAGTTACTACAGCCCAAGACATCCCTTCTCAATTCACTGCTGATGCATGGAGTTGGACTAGACACCAAGAATTCAAGGCCAATGGCCTCATTAGTTCTCCTGGCCCTCACTAACCTGTTAATCCTCACTGACTTTCATGGTTCTCACTGACTCCACAGTCCTCATGAGCTCCTTTACTCACTGCTCTAGATCTTGACCCACAGAGTCTCTTCTGTTCAGAACCTGGCATTTATATTAGATCTTATGTGTCCACACTCCCCACTAGAGTCAAGAATTCTACCCAGGATTTATGAAGACATCTCTCAAAATAGAATTTTAGAATGTAACTCTTGACCAGGTTTCTCTGGTGTCCTACAAAGCTGGGGGTGGAAGTGATTTAGAGATTTGTAAACACATGACCAAAAACAGTGTTACCATGAAAAAGGGCTCAACATCATTAGTCATCAGGGAAGTGTAAAAATTAAAACCAAATGAGATATCACTACATACCCACTGGAATGGCTCAAAATAAAAGACTGACAATATGAAATGCTGATGAGGACACAGGGCAATCAGAGACCCCAAGCCCTGCCAGTGGAAGTATGAAACAGTGCAACCAACTGGAGAAAAGGTCTGGTAGCTTCATATAAACTTAAACATAAACATATGTTCCAACAAAACCATTGGAAACCTACCAGTTTCAATCCCAGATATTAACCCAATGAAAAATATTTGATGTTGTTTTCCATTCGTTAAGTCATGTCCAACTCTTTGCAACCCCATGGATGCAGCACGCCAGGCTTCCTTATCCTTCACTATCACCCAGAGTTTGCTCAAATTCATGTCATTGAGTTGTGATGCCATCCAACCATCTCATCTTCTGCCACCAACTTCTCCACCTGCCCTCAGTCTTTCCCAGCATCAGGGACTTTTCCAATGAGTCAGCTCTTCTCACTAGGTAACCAGTGAGTGACCAGTGATCACTAGGTGATCAGCTTCAGCATCAGTCCTTCCAATGAACATTCAGAGTTGATTTCCTTTAGGATTTACTAGTTTGATCTCCTTACTGTCCAAGGGACTTACAAGAGCTTCTTCAGCACCACAATTTGAAAGTTTCAGTTCTTCATCTTTCTCATATTTGTACATGACTACTGGAAAAACCATAGCTTTGACTATAGGGACCTTTGTTGGCAAAATGATGTCTCTGCTTTTTAATACACTGCCTAGGTTTGTCATGGCTTTCCTTCCAAGGAGCAAGTAACTTTTAATTTCATGGCTGCAATCAGCATCAGCAGTGATTTTGGGACCCAAGAAAATCAAATCTGTCACTGCTTCCACTTTTTTTTCCCACAAGAACATTCATAGCAACTTTATTCATAATAACCAAAGCAACCTAGATATTTATCAATGAGAGAATGTTTCATCAAACTGTGATATATCTGTACATTGAAATGCTTCTCACCTGCAAAATGGAACAAACTGATACATTCAACAACATGGATGAATCTCAAAAACATCATGTTGAATGAAAGAAGACAGAAACAAAAGATTATGCCCTCTGTGATTCCATAATTATTAATTTCATGAATAAGCAAAACTAGTTTGGATGGAAAAAATCAGTGGTTGCTTCTGGTGGGGCGAGGAAAGGACCGACTGAGGGAAGATGGGGAAAAATTTGGGGTGACATAAGTGTCCTGTTGATGAACTTCAGATCACACAGGTGAACCCACTTTTCAAAACTCATTAAATGGTATATACTTAAGATTTGGCATATACTTAAGATTTGTATGACATTTTCCTCAACAAAAGAGGTTTAGGGAATTCCCTGTGGTTAAGAATCCACCTTGCAATGCAAGGGGCGTGGGTTCAAACCCTGGCTGGGGAACTAAGATCCCACATACCATGGAGCAACTAAACCCGTGTGCTGCAATGACTGAGCCTCCATCTCCGGAGCCTGCAAGCCACAGTTAGAGAGTCTGCATGTCACAACCTAAAAGCCCTCATCATGCGGCTAAGACCTGATGCAGCCAAATAAATACATAAATTTTTTAAAAGAGCTATACACTACCATTAAATTTTCTTGATGATACACATGCTGAAGCACTTGGGGAGAAAGGTATTAATATCTGGAACTTACTTGAAATGCATCAAAAAATAACATGGGTTGATAGACAAGTAGGCTATACATGGATGGATACATGTAATGAAAAGTTAATGGCAAAATACAGATTGTACAGGTGTTTATTATAACACTTTTGAAATTTTCTGTGGTTTGAAATTTTTCATAATGAAATTTTGGATGGGAGAAGACAGGTGGAAACAGTTAAGATACCTCCTGGTTATGGTTTCTTATTAGCAGTTGACTTTTCTCTCTATGCTGCGTCAGCCAGAGTGGCTCCAGGAAAACCGGAGAACGGGATGTACAAAAGTCCTTTCAGAGTGGAATGGAAAGAGGAAGGGGAAGGAGGGGAGGCAAATGACTAGGATACTGCCGAGTGTGCCAGCCAGGGCTCAACCCCTGACACAGAAGCTGCAGAAAACATATATTAAGAGGTTTGTCACAAGGGTGGCTTTGGGGTCTGACGGGACAAGTTTGAAATTTGTGAGGCAGACTCTGTGAAAGGGTGACTGAAGTTGTTGTCCATGGTGAATCTCTCCCTCATCAGGGAAGCCTCTACCCTTCAAATGATCAGATCAGATCACCCAGGCCATGTAGGATAATCCTCCTTACGTAAAGACAAATGATGCGGGACTTTAATCACATCTACAACACACTTTCACAGCAGCCCCTAGAGGAGTGTTTCACTGAATAATCCGGGACTGTAGCTCAGCCAAGCAGACAGAGAAAACTGACCATCTCTGGGAAGATGTGACTCAGAGGATTTTAATCTCTGTTCCCATTTAAGACTGCAGGAAGTGATGACCACTCAGATACACCTGAGAATTCTCATACAGGCACGCTTTTCCTAGTCAGCTGTAGAAATTCCAGTTTCTTAAACAGCCTTCTAAACTGCTTGGGTTGGTATTTATTTCTTTCTTATTGGTTATACTTTTAGTAAGTTCAAAATGCACTCAAAACCTCAATAAATTCAAAAACCATGGCACATGAGCCCCATCCTTTGTGTGGGAATTAAGTTTATAAGATGACCCAGGGGAGGCCCCAGGGACCAGGAACTGGCCAGGAGCCCCAGCTTCTGCAGACACAAAAGGAAGAAAGCTAGGATGTGGACTAGCACTTGGAGCAGCTGAACACACCCTAGGAAGGGGCCACTCTAAACTATAGGCATGTTGTTCATGGAAAATCTCAAATTTCCTTTCCCATCTCATGAGAAGACAAGACCAGTTCCAGGGAAATGAGTTTCTGGGTTTTCTCTATGCATCAGTTGAAGCAATTAAAATACACAAGCCCACTGTCATTAAAGCACATTCACAACAAAAGCCAAACAGCTCACTATTAAACACATGGGAAGATGTTCAAAATCATTCATGATCTTAGCGTAAATTAGACCAAAGACTTCCCTAGTTACTCAGATGGTAAAGAATCTGTCTGCAATGCAAGAGACGCCAGTTTGATCCCTGGATCGGGAAGATCCCCTAAAGAAGGAAATGGTAACCCACTCCAGTATTCTTGCCTGGGAAATCCCGTGGACAGAGGAGCCTAGTGGGCTACAGTCCATGGGGTTGCAAAGAGTCAGACACGACTGAGCAACTAACACACACACAGCCCTAACACACACACACACATACACCATTTTTTAATTTATTTTTTAATTTTATTGAAGTATAATTGATTTACAATGTTGTGTTTAATTTCTGCTATACAGTAAAGTGACTCAGTTTACATATATTCTTTTTCATATTCTTTTCCATTACAGCTTATCATAGATACTGAATATAACTCTCTGTGTACAGTAAATAGGATCTTGTTGTTTATCCATTCTATATATAAGAGTTTGCATCTGCTAATCCCAAACACACCATTTTTGCTAACCAACCGGGGAAAGAAGAATGGCCAACCCCACAGGGGTTGCTAAGTGCAAACTGGCACAGCCCTTTCGGAAGGTGACTTGGTGACAGGCACAAATGCAGAGCCATGGGAGGGCTTTGTCTTTGGCTCCTGACTTTCTGCTCAGAGGTGTGGCCATGTCATTATTTCTAGGAGCAAACCCAGACAGCATCCTAATGACTCAACCACCACAGGGAATAGATAAGGAAACAAGGATCTATGTCTGATGGACTTTAAGCAAGAAGATGAGTAATGCTCCTAATGACTATATAAAAGCATGATAAATATTCTGTGAAGATACAGAATGCACACCATCTTCTGTACGAGAAATTCCATGCTGCTACAAACACAAACATATGTACATAGATATAACGTGTTTTCCATTCTCACAGGAAGAGCACTGAAAGAATGTGCAATAGAAAACTACAAGTTGTATTCGAGAGAGGGATTGTGAGTAGCTAGTGTCTACTTTCAAATATTTTGAGGAGTGGTTATCATTGCTTTTACAATATGGATAATAAAATATGAGCCTGTCTAGCTCATTACAGTTACTTATGGTTTCATGCCTATCGGGTCCCTGAAACTAAACTTCAACTAAGATCCATGAAATCCAAATTGCTTTTTAAATTAACTGGAAAGAAACCTTGAGGCCGTATTTTGCCTCCATTTGGTTAACAAGAACCAGATGCACGATTTCAACCAAACTTTCATTGTCTGGTGGTCTGGTAGTCGTTTGCTCACTGAGCTAAAAATATTTGATTCATCTACATCTTTTGTTGGTTAATACCTTGGATATATCAGGAACTGCCCAAGATATGCTCTTTCTATGTAATAAAAGTGAACTTGCAAATATTAACATGGGAATGCAAGGAATGTCTCATTATTTTTTTCAAAATCAAATGTGGTCTGAGTTGAAATCCCTATCCTACTTGGCTGGTAGAAAACACAATCTCCTTCTTTGTAGGAACCTCCTTCCAGCTCTCCATAGAGCCACATGGTGGTTCTGGGGCCTAATGCTGAGCAGATTATGCTGAAAAGTCTGCTGACTATTGGTCCACGTGGCTTACTGCCTGCAGAAGTGGATAGCCATTCTCCCTGAAGCTTTGTAAGGGATCTGGACCTGTCCAACACGGCTCCTCAACACAGCCCCTAGGGTTTCCTGAGCTAGAAAATGGATCTTTCTGCAGGGTCAGTGCTTTCTCTTGGTTCCACCCCTCTGTGTCTGCAGCCTCCTTCCTGGGAGAGCAATTCCCCAGAATCCAAAGTCTGGTTTTAAACCACGCACTCACATACACACACACACACACACACACACACACATCCCACATGCTAAGAAGATGCAACAGCTGTGCAACTCATTTCCATCCTGAGGCAACCTTTTGGGGTCATGGAAAAGGAAAAATATGAGACCAAAGCAAAAATAATACTTTAATAAATTATCCAGCCATGCTAATAGTCATTTTTCTCATTAACATTGCAAAGTTGCTCCTGATGCAATGTATTAACCTTTGGTTAATATTAATACTAATAAATCGAGTGGCTAACACTACTGGTGTATTAACCATGGAACAGTGAGTTAATCCCTCTAGGCTTCAGTTTCTCATCACCAAATGAGGCTAAATCATAGTTCCCCTCACAGGAATTACGATGAGAGAAGGAAACAATGCAGGAAAAGCTCAGTGTCTGGTGCCTGACGCAGTACGTGTTCAATGACCTTGGAAAAGAACCACTTGTTTCAACATGAAAAATCCACAGCAGGCCCATGAACTCTTGGTCTAGTAAAGAAAGTTCTGAAGGCTGCATATTCCTTGTTTAAAAGCATCCAGAGAGCTAGAAAGCAATTGATGGAAGAAATACAAAAGGATGATAGTGATCAGAGAAAGTGAATTAGAGAAAGAAGATCACTTTTCTCTACTTAGATTGGCAAGAATGTAGAAGATTGGTAGTACTTAGCGCTAGCAAGAATGAGGAGAGAGGAGGGAGTATATTAATAAACTGAAACAAACTCTGCCAGGGAAATTTGGCAGTTGTTTGACTCCAGGAATTCATAGTTTAGAAACATTTGCAAAAGCTCTCAAGGCTGTAGACATGAAGCTGCTCAGTGTTTATAAAGACAAAGGCATGTAGACAACTGAGATGTACATCCATCAGGATTTTTAATAAATTATGCTTCAGCCATTCTACGTAATGTCATGCAATCCTAAAATGAATGAGAGAATTACAGTCAATGACATGGAAGAATGCCCCATACACATAGTTGAGTGCTTAAAAAAAAAAGTGAGTTGAAAAATGCACAAAGCCTCCATTTTGTAAAACATATACCAGACACAGATATGTGTTTGCATGGAAGTGATTTGCGTATGCATGCATGTGTGTGTAATTTGCATATACACAGAGCAATTCTAGACAGAAACACAAGACACTGCTTATAATTGTACTCTAAGGATCTGGGCTCAAAGAGGCAACTATGGGGCCATTTCCCTCTGTATCTTGACACTTCTACTATACTTGCTAAGTTATGCAGCCATCATCCCAACCAATTTTCCAAAACTTTCAGCACCCCCAAAAGAAACCCCATCTCTATCAATGTCACACCTCATTTTCTGTCAGCAGCCCACCTTTCCCTAAGCGAACACAAGCCTACTTTGTTTATAGATTTGCCTCATCTAATTCCCTCTTCTCTGTTTTGATTTTGTCTTTCCATTTCATGCTAGAGAATTGTGTCAAATCCTTAATGCCTTACCTACGTCATTCATAGTTGAGTGAGGCACCAAAAGATTTATTAGAAGCTCCTAGGTGCACCTTACTATAAAACCATGGCAGCATTTTCTTTGTGAGGTTCCCAAATCAATGACTATATCTGGCCATAGTTTGTGTATTTTGATGTCTTTAGACTAAATCTCTGGGATCCTGTCAGGCATAGGAGAGGTGTAGACACCTGTTGCAGGATGTGGTGGAGGAAGAGACCAAGATAACTCAACTGTTTGCCATGTACACTTTCAACTCTTATTAGCAGCTCCACACGCAAGCTCACCTGTCACAGTGGCTGTCGTCTTCAATAAAAAGACTTCAGGGAGTCTTCAGGACACATTTGCTCACTCTTCACTTTTATCCACTCTTGCAGGCATTTAGATGTTCATTTCATCTTCTCCGTTAAGTCAGTTACACTCCTGTCCACTTCACATCTAAAAATTCATGTCTTTTACGTTTTATTTTTTCCAAGACTTTATTCTTGTACTTTGATTTTATCTGTTTATCCTTTTGTTCACTTATTTATTCATTTAGTCATTTTGCTCTTTTAGCAAAGACCGAAACATGAAAGTAAAAATTATACTTTTAAAAATTGTATTACATTAGTGGGATTTGCAAAGGGAGAGATGGTAAATGCCTTTTAAATAGAAATCTTTTCATTATTCAACCTTTGGATTTTGTCAATTTTATTGTAATAAATTTATTATTATAATAAACTAATTTGAAATGAATTAGTTGAATCTTCCTCATTGTTAGTGAGAACAATGTTTTATCAGATTATCTCTTTTACAAATGCCCATGACATCCTTTGCTAATTTTTCTATTTCTTGTCCTTTACTCTTGTTTTTAATAAATATTGTATATGTTCTAAATATAAATCCTCTTTCTAATTTGTACACTAAAAACGTCTTCTCCCAATTTACTACCTGTCTGCTAACATCATGGAACCAATTCCAAATTCATCATGGAAGAAATATTTCCTAATTCTGATGCAGTCAAATCCATCTAACTTTTTGCCTTATTCTTCAGGCTTTGGAGGTCTTGCTTACAAAATCTTTCCACTTCCCAAGATGACTAAAGTATTCTATATTTTCTTCTATTTCTTTAAAATTTCATCTTTTAGATTTAAGTCTTTAATCCAAACTGTTCAAATATGACATGATGTCAGGATCCAACTTCACTCTTCTTTATTAACACAGTCAATTTTGCCATCAACATTGACTAAATAATCTACCTCTGTCTTGTAAATTTGTGAAATTGCCTCCTACATAGAAGATACCTGTGAACACTTGAGTCTGTTTCTGGGCTCTCTATTCTGTTCTACTTGAAAGTGAAAGTGTTAGTCACTCAGTCATATCTGCTCTGTGACGGCATGGACTATAGTCCGCCAGGCTCCTCTGTCCTTGGGATTTCCCAGGCAAGAATACTGGAGTGGGTTGCCATTTCCTTCTCCAGGGGATCTTCCCAACCCAGGATCAAACACGGTTCTCCTGCACTGCAGCCAGATTCTTTCCAGTCTGAGCCACCAGGAAAGTCCCCTAGATATTGCGTTTTAATTGTGTGGTTTCATTATCTACTTGTTTATTGCAGACATAGAGGATGATGTTGAATGTTCATGTTTATTGACTTTATTTTTTAATTGAGGAATAATTGCTTTACAGAATTTTGTTGTTTTCTGTCAAACCTCAACATGAATCAGCCATAGATATACATATATCCCCTCCCTCTTGAACCTGCCTCCCATCTGCCCTCACACTCCACCCTTGCAGGCTGATGCAGAGCCCCTGTTTGAGTTTCCTGAGACATACAGCAAATTACCATTGGCTATCTATTTTACATATGGTAATGTAAGTTTCCACATAACTCTCTCCAACATCTCACCTTCTCCTCTCCTCTGCCCACATCCATAAGTCTGTTATCTATGGTTTACTGACTTTATGTCTAGAAATCTTTGAGACTGACCTCTGTAATTGCTAAAACTCATGTTCATCTTGCTATCAGTGTAGCAAAAACCACAGTCACAGAAAACTAACCAATCTAATCACATGGACCACAGCCTTGTCTAACTCAATGAAACTATGAGCCATGCTGCCTAGGGCCACCCAAAACAGACGGGTCATGGTGGAGAGTTCTGACAAAACGTGGTCCACTGCAGAAGGGAATGGCAAACCACTTCAGCATTCTTGCCTTGAGAACTCCATGAACAGTATGGAAAGGCAAAAGGATAGGACACTGAAAGATGAACTCTCCAGGTCAGTAGGTGCCCAATATGCTACTGGAAATCAGTGGAGAAATAACTCCAAAATGAAGAGATGGAGCCAAAGCAAAAACAACACCAAGTTGTGGATGTGACTGATGATGGAAGTCAAGTCTGGTGCTGTAAAGAGCAATATTGCATCAGTTTAGTTCAGTTCAGTTGCTCAGTCGTGTCCGACTCTTTGCAACCCTATGAATCGCAGCACACCAGGACTCCCTGTCCATCACCAACTCCTGGAATTTACTCAAACTCATGTCCATCGAGTCAGTGATGCCAACCAGCCACCACATCCTCTGTCATCCCCTTCTATTCCTGCCCCTAATCCCTCCCAGCATCAGGGTCTTTTCCAATGAGTCAACTCTTGGCATGAGGTGGCCAAAGTACTGGAGTTTCAGCTTCAGCATCAGTCCTTCAAATGAACACCCAGGACTGATCTCCTTTAGGATGGACTGGTTGGATCTCCTTGCAGTCCAAGGGACTCTCAAGAGTCTTCTCCAACACCACAGTTCAAAACCATCAATTCTTCGGCACTCAGCTTTCTTCACAGTCCAACTCTCACATCCATACATGACCACTGGAAAAATCATATCCTTGACTAGATGGACCTTTGTTGGCAAAGTAATGTCTCTGCTTCTAAATATGCTGTCTAGGTTGGTCATAACTTTCCTTCCAAGGAGTAAGAACCTTTTCATTTCATGGCTGCAATCACCATCTGCAGTGATTTTGGAGCCCAAAAAAATAAAGTCTGACATTGTTTCCACTGTTTCCCCATCTATTTCCCATGAAGTGATGGGACCGGATGCCATGATTTTAGTTTTCTGAATGTTGAGCTTTAAGTCAACTTTTTCACTTTCCTCTTTCACCTTCATCAAGAGGCTTTTTATTTCCTCTTCACTTTCAGCCATAAGGGTGGTGTCATCTGCATATCTGAGATTATTGATATTTCTCCCAGCAATCTTGATTCCAGCTTGTGCTTCATCCAGCCCAGCATTTCTCATAATGTACTCTGCATATAAGTTAAATAAGCAGGGTGACAATATACAGCCTTGACGTACTCCTTTTCCTATTTGGAACCAGTCTATTGTTCCATGTCCAGTTCTAACTGTTGCTTTCTGACCTGCATACAGGTTTCTCAAGAGGCAGGTCAGGTGGTTTGGTATTCCCATTTCTTTCAGAATTATCCACAGCTTATTGTGATCCACACAATCAAAAGTTTTGGCATAGTCAATAAAGCAGAAATAGATGTTTTTCTGGAACTCTCTTGCTTTTTCAATGATCCAGTGGTTGTTGGCAATTTAATCTCTGTTTCCTCTGCCTTTTCTAAAACCCGTTTGAACATCTGGAAGTTCACGGTTCACATACTATTGAAGCCTGACTTGGGGAATTTTGAGCTTTACTTTACTAGTGTGTGAGATGAGTGCAATTCTGCGATAGTTTGAGCATTCTTTGGCATTGCCTTTCTTTGAGATTAGAATGAAAACTGACCTTTTCCAGTCCTGTGGCCACTGCTGAGTTTTCCAAATTTTCTGGCATATTGAGTTCAGCACTTTCACAGCATCATCTTTCAGGATTTGAAATAGCTCAACTGGAACTCCATCACCTACACTAGCTTTGTTCGTGGTGATGCTTCCTAAGGCCCACTTGGCATCACATTCCAGGATGACTGGCTCTAGGCGAGTGATCACACCATCGTGATTATCTGGGTCATGAAGATCTTTTTCATACAGTTCTTCTGTGTATTCTTGCCACCTTTCCTTAATATCTTCTGCTTCTGTTAGGTCCATACCATTTCTGTCCTTAATCAAGCCCATCTTTGCATGAAATGTTCTCTTGATATCTCTAATTTTCATGAAGAGATTTCTAGTCTTTCCCATTCTATAGTTTTCCTCTATTTCTTTGCACTGATCATTGAGGAAGGCTTTCTTATCTCTCCTTGCTATTCTTTGGAACTCTGCATTCAAATGGGAAATCTTTCCTTCTCTCCTTTGCTTTTTGCTTCTCTTCTTTTCACAGCTATTTTTAAGGCCTCCTCAGACAGCCATTTTGCTTTTTTATATTTCTTTTCCATGGAGATGGTCTTGATCCCTGTCTCCTGTACAGTGTCACGAACCTCCGTCCATAGTTCATCAGGCTCTCTATCAGATCTAGTCCCTTAAATCTATTTCTCACTTCCACTGGGAACCTGTAATGTTAGGTCCATGAATCAAGGCAAATTGGAAGCAGTCAAACAGGAGATGGCAAAAGTGAACACTGCCATTTTAGGAATCAGCAAACTAAAATGGACTGGAGTGGGTGAATTTAATTCAGATGACCATTATTTCTACTACTGTGGGCAAGAACCACTTAGAAGAAATGAAGTAGCCATCATAGTCAGCAAAAGAGTCTAAAATGCAATACTTGGATGCAATCTTAAAATTGACAGAATAATCTCCGTTCATTTCCAAGGCAAGCCATTCAGTATCAGAGTAATCCAAGTCCATGCCCAGACCTGAAGAAGCTGAAGTTGAACAGTTCTATAAAGACCTACAAGACCTTCTAAAATTAACACTGCCCCCCCCCCCCCCGCCAAAAAAATGTCCTTTTCATTATAGAGGACTGGAATACAACAGTAGGAAGTCAAGAAATACCTGGAGTAACAGGCAAATTTGACCTTGGAGTACAGAATGAAGCAGGGCAAAGGCTAATAGAGTTTTGCCAAGAGAACACACTGGTCACACCAAACACCCTCTTCCAACAGCACAAGAGAAGACTCTACACAAGTACATCACCAAATGGTCAATACTAAAATCAGATTGATTATATTCTTTTAAGCCAAAGATGGAGAAGCTCTATATAGTCAGCAAAAACAAGCCTGGGAGCTGACTGTGGCTCAGTTCATGAACTCCTTATTGCCAAATTCAGACTTAAATTGAAGAAAGTAGGGAAAACCACTAGACCATTCACGTATGACCTAAATCAAATCCCTTATGATTATACAGTGGAAGTGACAAATAGATTTGAGGGATTAGATCTGATTGATAGTGCCTGATGAACTATGGACAGAGGTTCATGACATTGTATAGGAGACAGGGATCAAGACCATCACCAAGAAAAAAAATACAAAAGGCAAAATGGTTGCCTGAGGATGCCTTACAAATAACTATGAAAAGAAGAGAAGGGAAAAGCAAAGGAGAAAAGGAAAGATATATCCATTTGAATGCAGAGTTCCAAAGAATAGCAAGGAGAGACAAGAAAGCCTTCCTCAGGGATCAATGCAAAGAAATAGAGGAAAACTATAGAATGGGAAAGACTAGAGCCCTCTTCATGAAAATTATAGATACCAAGGGAATATTTCATGCAAAGATGGGCACAATAAAGGACCAAAATGGTATTGACCTAACAGAAGTAGAAGATATTAAGAAAAGGTGGCAAGAGTACATAGAAGAACTATACAAAAAAAGATCTTCATGATCCAGATAATCATGATGGTGTGATCACTCACCTAGAGTCAGTCATCTTGGAATGCGAAGTCAAGTGGGCCTTAGGAAGCATCACCATGAACAAAGCTAGTGTAGGTGATGGAGTTCCAGTTGAGCTATTTCAAATCCTAAAAGATGATGCTGTGAAAGTGCTGAACTCAATATGCCAGAAAATTTGGAAAACTCAGCAGTGGCCACAGGACTGGAAAAGGTTGGTTTTCATTCCAATCCCAAAGAAAGGAAATGCCAAAGAATCCTCAGTCTACTTCACAATTGCACTCATCCTACACACTAGCAAAATAATGCTAAAAATTCTCCAAGACAGGCTTCAATAGTACATGAACCATGAACTTCCAGATGTTCAAACTGGATTTAGAAAAGGAAAAGGCAGAGGAACCAGAGATCAAATTGCCAACATCTGTTGGTTCATCGAAAAAGCAAGAGAGTTCCGTGAAATCATCTACTTCTTCTTTATTGACTACACCAAAGCCTTTGACCTTGTGAATCATGACAAACTGTGGAAAATTCTTAAAGAGGTGGAGATACCAGACCACCTGATCTGCCTCCTGAGAAATTTGTATGCAGATCAGGAAGCAACAGTTAGAACTGGACATGGAACAACAGACTGGTTCCAAATAGGAAAAGGACTTAATCAAGGCTCTATATTGTCACCGGGCTTATTTAACTTACACACAGAGTACATCATGCAAAATACATGTGGTATTGGAGAAGACTCTTGAGGGCCCCTTGGACTGCAAGGAGATCCAACCAGTCCATCCTAAAGGAAATCAGTCCTGAATGTTCATTAGAAAGACTGATGCTGAAGCTGAAACTCAAATACTTTGGCCACGTGATGAGAAAGAGCTGACTCATTTGACAAGACCCTGATGCTGGGAAAGATTGAAAGCAAGAGGAGAAGGGGACAACAGAGGATGAGATGGTTGGATGACATCACTGATGCAATGGACTTGAGTTTGATTAGGCTCTGGAAGTTGGTGATGGACAGGGAGGCCTGGCATGCTGCAATCCATGGACACAACTGAGCGACTGAACTGAAACTGAACTGAATGAAACATCTGTCTATTTGGTTTATTCCAGCTTGTTTATCCAGCTTCTTGACTATCTTTCTTAATAAGAATTGTTATCTATTGTGACTTGACCATTTCTAATTGTAAACTCATCTTACAGAACAAAGGTGAGCTGTTGGCACATTCAAGCCACCAGTGCACAGGCTGGAGTTAATTCCCAAAAGGTTTCCAAAAACACTGTGAGCCATGCCAGCATCTCTGGTGAAAGTGCTCTGGCCCCGGGAGAACCTACTGCAGGGCAGGCATCCATTGGGGTGTGCAGGCTTTAGGATGTTTGTTAATTATCATTCATTTCTTTACAGTACCAGTCACATAGAATGTTATCTCAAATACACTTTTTCATCTATAAGAACACAATAGTGAAAAAGCAAGTCAGTGTAACAGGAGGTAAAAGATATTTATCTTTTTCTCCAGAATTGATAAATCAAAGTGATACCTTAATCTAGAATAAAAGGTTAAAGAATCGAAGTCGTGAGGGAAGGCCTAAATCCTATAGTTTGCAACCACTTGGGAGACTTCTTTTGCTACCCCAACTGAATGCTCTTAACTGGCTAGCCCTCAGTATGTGTTAACTTCTGATAGCATGATGGTTTTAAACAGAAGGAACATCAAAACCCCCTCAGGTTCATTCCGTTTTCCTTTGCTCGCAGACGGGTTCATTTCCATATTAATACAGCATCTTCTCTGTGATGTTTAATTATATGTCAACTAGGCTGGGTCTCAGGGTGCCCAGATATTTGGTCAAACTTTTTTCTGGATATGTATGTGAGGGTGTCTGCAGATAGATTAGCATTTAAACTGATAGTCTAAGTAAGTCAAGTTATCTCCCTAACGTAGGTGGGCCACATCCAATCAGTTCAAGATCTGAGTAGAACAAAAAGACCAACTCTCCCAAGAGTAACAGAGAATTCTCCAGCAGAAAGACTTCACCCATGCCATTGACTCTTCTGGGTCTCCAACCTTCTGGCCCCCAGGCTCCATAATTAAATGAGCCAATTCCTCAAAAAATATGATATATATATGTATACACATATAAAATTTCATGAGCCAATTCTTTATAATAAATCAATCTCTGTGTGTATATCATATCAGTTTTATTTGTCTGGAGAACGCTGATCAATACACACCCCTTTGCCAAGACTGAAGCACAGCAAAGCTACTATTTTGGATCAACTTGCACTGTTGACATCCCACCACAGCCATGAAATGGAACCAAGAGAGCATAAATATTTGACAAGGAATTCTTCGTTTTCAAAGTAAAGATACTTGGAGAAGGTTGGAAATGATTTTTTGATTTGTATGCTGCATTTTTGTCATTGAAATTCCAGATTTTTGGCAAAACAAAATCTCCAGAGCACACGATAAAATAGGTTATTATCTCCAGGCTTGAGGAGTGATTCCAAGATCACTTAGAAACATGTGTCTTTTCTGAAGCAACAGTTAAGTGTTTGGAAGCATAGCTATACTCATGCACACTCATAACAACAAAAATACGTATTTGGTCTTTGGGGGTAAACACAGTAGCCTGACTCTTTTCTCATTAATTTTTTTTTTATTAGTTGGAGGCTAATTACTTCACACCATTTCAGTGGGTTTTGTCATACATTGATATGAATCAGCCATTGAGTTAACACGTATTCTCGTTAATTTTAAAGCCACATTGAATATAAGGAAGTCAAAGGAGCAGTTGCTTCATTGAGGATGTTTCTAGACTAGAAATAGATGTTCCTAGAAATATGACTAGAAATCTATGACCTCAACAATTCCAGGGAGTACAGATACAAATAAGCCCCATCGATACGGACATGGTGAGTAGCTCCAGTGTGATGATGCAGACATGAGTCTCCCGTGCATGCCTGCCTCTCAGTGGGTAGAAGCACAGAGGACAAAACATTTCCTGAAACTTCTGACACGAAACCTTCAGGATTCACTGCACACAAATATTCCTTACAGTCTCCAAGGTCCTGTCTGCTTTCCTACATAAGAATCCTCTACAATCTGATCAGCATTAACCCAGCAACTTGAAGAACGGTATTTCAGGAACAATGTTTTTCTGGAACACTGCAAGGTAATAGAAGTACTTTTCTTGAGGAAAAACAAAATGGATTTCTTTCCTCACAAATTTTCCTCATTTCTAGGAGCTGCTATTAGCTGGTATATGTATATACTAAAAGTTTGGGCTTGTATTGACCACCATGAATGGCAATTATCGATGGAGAAAATAAAAATACACGAGAGGCCAGAGTGTTGGCTTATTCCGAGGATTTGTGCTTTTTTCTACTTTTCAGGTTAATGCCTGGTTTCTGCAGTGTTACTAGCAGGCCTACTTCAGGGGGCATGATGGAAAATTAACCTGAGAAGGGCAATATATTCATGCATCCATTGCACAGTGCCTGGCACCTAGAAAGAGCCCAACGTACAGTGGATGATAGGGTTTCTACTTCCAGTATTTTCAATGCTAATGGTCTGTCTCTGTTACCCTGATAGTACAATAAAAAGATAAACTTCATTCATACTGAATTATCAGATAAAAAGATTCTTTCCCATATCTGTTACTTCACCTTTCTTTTACTGAGGGGTGCCTAGATTTAAAAAGCATAGGGCTAAAATGTTTATTTTGGTCTATCAGCAGTAAAGCATTCGCCTGCAATGCAGGAGATGCAAGTTTGATTCCTGGGTGAGGAGTTAGTTGGTATATTAGTTGGTATATGTATATACTATACTGGAGGAGGAAATGGCAACCCACTCCAGTATTCTTGCCTGGGAAATCTCAAGGACAGAAGAGCCTGGTGGGCTACAGTCCATGGGGTCATAAAAAGTCAGACACAACTGAGTAAGCATGCACCTTTATTGAGGCTAGTGGTTCACTGGTTTTTAGATATCCATGGAAATATCTGGAGAACAAGTAATAGGTAAGAAGCAAGTCTCCTGGTGGAAACTATTTTTAAAGTGAAGGCATTCTGCCAGGGTTACACATATGTTACACATATTATGTTATACATATTCTGGGAGTATAATTACATCTATTTGTTGTTATTCAGTCACTAAATCATGTCCAACTCTTTGCAACCCACAGACTGTAGCATGCCAGGTTTCCCTGTCCTTCACTATCTCCTAGAGTTTGCTCAAACTCATGTCCATTGAGTCACTGATGCTATCTAACCACCTCATCCTCTGCTACCCCTTTCTCCTTTTGCCTTCAATCTTTCCCAGCATCAGGATCTTTTCCAGTGAGTTGGCTCTTTGTATACGGTGGCCAAAGTACTGGAGTTTCAGCTTCAGCATCAGTACTTTCAATGAATATTCAGAGTTGATTTCCTTTAGGATTGATTGGTTTGATCTCTTTGCAGTCCAAGGGTGTTTTTATTTTTTATTTTTATTTTTTTCATTTATTTTTATTAGTTGGAGGCTAATTACTTTACAATAGTGTAGTGGTTTTTCCCATACATTGACATGAATCAGACATGGATTTACATGTGTTCCCCATCCCGATACCCACTCCCGGCTCCCTCCCCATCCCATCCCTCTGGGTCTTCCCAGTGCACCAGCCCTGAGCACTTGTCTCATGCATCCAACCTGGGCTGGTGATCTGTTTCACCTTTGATAGTATACTTGTTTCAATGCTATTCTCTCAGAACATCCCACCCTCGCCTTCTATACACAATGGAATATTACTCAGCCATTAAAAAGAATTCATTTGAATCAGTTCTAATGAGATGGATGAAACCGGAGCCCATTATACAGAGTGAAGTAAGCCACAAATATAAACACCAATACAGTATACTAATGCATATATATGGAATCTAAAAAGATGGTAACACTAACCCTATATGCAAAACAGACAAAGAGACACAGATGTACAGAACAGACTTTTGGACCAAGGGTCTTTTTAAAAGACAGAAAGTCCTAACTCCATTTCTTTTTCATTTTATTCAATCCCACATTTCCTTTTAGGAAACTATAAACTCCTAAAGGGAAGTAAATATTTTGTGATATTGTAATAGTGAGAAATTCAAACACAGAAGTAATAAAAGAAATATAAATAATACTGAAACCTTATTTTCCATCCATTGGATTGGGAATATTTAAAAGATTGCTAACACATTGTTAATGAGTTCCATGCAATCCCTACTCTCACCAATATTGTCGGGAGTGTTCCATGCACAGCAGCTGGAGATGGCAGGTTGAAAATAGGTGGCAAAATTTTAACAAGCATAAATTTTGGTCCAAAGGATCACTTCCAGAATTTATTCTAAAAAGATAATGAGACAAATCTGGAAAAAAATATAAAGTAATTTTCATTGCTATATTGTTTTATACTAATATTACAAATGAGGGAAAGCTACATCTTAAAACTGTCAGCTTTTCTCTAAATCCCATCTCACAGTGTTGGCCTAAGACACAGTCATCCCTTACTTAACATGCTCATCCCTTCCTCACCAGCAGCCAAGTTCAAAGTCCTTGAAAGACCAACAAGGCCACATCCGATCTGGCTTCTCCTGTGTCTCCAGTGCTGGCCATTAGCCATGGTGAGTTTTTCTTTGCTCCCGGAAACAGGCCAGGACCTCTCTACCTCGGAGTGCTTTCTGTTCAGGAGGTTCCCCCACTTTGTTGTTCCAGGCCAACCTGAGTTCCCTTTAGGTCTTTATGAACACTGTCTTCCTCACATCACTCTAGCTCTTTGTTCATTGTGGCCTTAGAGCACCTTATGTTGTTCCTACAAAGCATTTACACATTTCATGAAGCCAGAGGACCATGTCTTCCTGTGTTATATCCATGCCCTTCAAGCCTCCTACCAGAACACAGTACATGCTCAATAAACACTTGCCAAAATAATATCTAAATAGTAAGACCAGGTTTAAAAATGATCTTAGCACTAACTGCATTCCAAGCAGGAAGAAAGTGGTAGCTGAAGAGGCTTAGGCAAAGGCCATGTCCCCTCTATAGACTCAACCCCATGGCTGTTCTCAGCTGTGAAGGCTCTGCAAGGTAGATTTGCAGCATCTATAGCAGATAAAGAAGAGCAAAAAAACCAATTCTCTGTAATAATCTAAGTGGAAAAAGAATTTGAAAAAGAATAGATATATCTGCTTGTATAACTAAATCACTCAGCTATACTCCTGAAACTAACACAGCACTGTTAACTGATTACACTTCAAGGTAAAATAATTTTTTAAAAAAAAGAGCAAAAAGAGATCGAAATTTAAAACTAAAGCTTCTATATCCATGTTCATCTACCTGGCAGAAGTGAAAAATGCAAGGACATATATGATTACAGCTTCTCGACATTCTAGAAAAGGCACAGCTAGAGAGAGAATAGAAAGATCAGTGCCAGAGGTTAGGAGAGAAAGATGAAAGGCAGAGAAATGAGGATTTTTAGGGCAGTGAAACTCTTCTGAATGTATAATGATGAACACATGTCCATTTGTCCAAACCAATAGGATAGGAAATACCAGGACCGAACCCTAAGGTAAACCATGGCCTCTGCGTGACTATGATATGTCAGTGTAGGTTTATCAGTTACAACAAATGCACCACTCTGGTGGGGGTATTGATAGCAAAGGAGACTAGGCATGTGTGAGGGCAGAGGGCATATGAGAAATCCCTATTCCTTCCTCTTACTTTTGCTGTGAACCTAAACTGCTCTTTAAAAAAATATATTTTTAAATTGCGAGGACATAAGCATTTATTGCAGCGTTGTTCATACTGGCAAAAGGGAGGAAAGGAAATAAATGCTTATTCACAAAGGCGTGTTCAAATAAATTCTGGTTCATTCACACTACAACCATCGAAAAGGATGAATTAGAGCTATATTTAATGACTTGGCAAGTATATGAACAATTATGGAGTCAGAAAGACCAAGTTCAGAATATTGCATATTTTATTATCCCATTCTTAAAACAATGAAGAAAAGCTCTCTGCATCAATGTACATACAGGCAGACAAGCATGTGTGCAATGAACAATACCTATGGGCAATTCCACATGTGGGATGAAAATCATTGCACATGTGGAATCTTGCTGTCACATCTGCTCAGGAGGAAAGGCGGGAGCTTGGGGGGACAAGGAGGTCAGACAAGCAAAACATAAAAAGAAAATTTCTGAAAAGCAACATTGCATGATTCATTAATATATTTACTTAAAATATATGTGTTCTATATGTATAAATGGGGAACTTCAGCTTTACATATTGTGTCTTCCCATCTCTCACATCAGCCTAACAAGAAAATGCAAATTGCCACTTGTTTTGATTCCTCAGAAAATGTTCTTTCTCTACAAAGTAAACAGAAATTAGACAGATATCATTTCACAAATGGACTTAAAGTGACTGTTCTGGATAAGGAGATGTTTCTTACAGTCATCTGGCCAAAGCCATTTGAATCTCATTAAATGACATTTTTGTTTCTCTTTCTAGTTTGTGCTTTTCCTTGGAGAAACAACTCTATAAATGTTTTAAATTGACACTAATTTTCATGCTGAATAAAATATGGTTGCATAGGAAATTGACTCTAGTAAATTTAAAAAATCAATATACTCTAAGAATTAAGATAGGATGGAAATTTTTGTGCTGTCCATATTGAGATGTCCAGGCAATGCAAAACAAAAAGAATCAAAAAAAAAAAAAAAGAAAGAAAGAAAAAAAAAAAACAAAAATAATCACTATTATAAAAGAAAATTACAAGAGAGAACATTTCTCATCCTCACATGAGAAATGAAATTGAAGGAAAGAAAAAGTAACTTTGCTTGCATCTTATGGAAGCAGCCATGAACACAACTCAGTGCTAATTTGCCTCTTTTGAATTTACCATTCTTAACTGGCAAACTGTTCAGGATCCACCCAGCCTGAGGACATACTTTTCTAATTAAGGATCCTCACTGAATATTCTGACTTTGACCTCATTTCAAAGTTACTTAAATTTTAAAGCTTGATTCAAGATCTCCAATCAGGATTTTAATAAAGGCCTCGAGCCATGATGAGTTAGTAAAGGCAAGTAGGAATATGAGGAAGACAGCCCAGTTCAGTCAGCTCAAGGAACATCTAGAGAGTCCACATTCTATGTGGGAACTCTGGACATAATCTACAAAGTGCTGCAAACTTCTCCATGTTATCCCTTCACTCTTTTTAATTCAGCACTTCTTGACATACATCCCATAGAGCAGCACTTGTTGGAACTTTAACACATATAGGAATTTAATGGGACAACTCACAGTCCAGGGAGGGGGCTGCCATTCTGCATTTCTAACAAGCTCCCAGATGATGCTGTTGCTCCTGGTCCACAGGTCACACTTCAAATAGAAAGGCTGTAGAATGCTGGGTTAAGTAAGATGTTAAGAGATCTTTAAGGAAACTAAAAGATTCCAAAGATGAAACTTTCGGGGAAATATTATAATAAGTTGAGGGCTTCCCTGATGTCTCAGACAGTAAAGAAACTGCCTGCAATGTGCAAGACCCAGGTTCAATCCCTGGGTCAAGAAGATCCCCGGGAGAAGGGAATGGCTACCCATTCCAGTATTCTTGCCTGGAGAATTCCATGGACAGAGGAACCTGGCAGGCTACAGTCCATGGGGTTACAAGAGTCATACATGATTGAGCAACTAACACTTCCACTTTTTTCACTATATTAAGTTGAACAAATGTCTGAAACTCCAAGGAAAAGGGTGAGGTATCAGTTCAGTTCAATGCAGTTCAGTCGCTCAGTCGTGTCCAACTCTTCGAGACCCCATGGACTGCAACACGCCAGGCCTCCCTATCCATCACCAACTCCCAGAGTTTATTCAAACTCATGCCCATTGAGTCAGTGATGCCATCCAACCATCTCATCCTCTGTCGTCCCCTTCTCCTCCCGCCCTCAATCATTCCCAGCATCAGGGTCTTTTCAAATGAGTCAGCTCTTCGCATCAGGTTGGCCAAAATTTTGGAGTTTCAGTTTCAGCACCAGTCCTTCCAGTGAACACCCAGGACTGATCTCCTTTAGGATGGACTGGTTGGATCTCCTTGCTGTCCAAGGGACTCTCAAAAGTCTTCTCCAACACCACAATTCAAAAGCTTTCTTTACAGTTCAACTCTCACATCCATACATGACTACTGGAAAAATCATAGCCTTGACTAGATGGAACTTTGTTGGCAAAGTAATGTCTCTGGTGAGGTATAATACATATTAAAAGGTTTTACTGGAAATAACAAACAATAAACAAAAAAATGTCTCCAAGCATATCCTAAAGAGTTTAAATATATTTTATGTTTCCATTATTAATTTTTCAAACTTAGAGATGTTTAAAATAGTAGTTAAGAACATGATTTTTATAATAGAATATTTGCTTATCTCTGACTCCCACTTTCCAAAGAGGGCATGCAAACCTTTGAAAGATAGTTTGCCCACCCCACGTAGGGCCACTCCCAGACTCAGATTCCAGGCTTAGGGAGTTAGTTGTTGAAGAACCTACTGTCTGCCCACCCCGCTACACACACACCATCAGACCTGGCTTGGAAACCCCTCCCTGTAAAAGGACAGACTGGGGCAGAAAGAGAAGCAATAACCTGCCCTCCCTAATCCCTAAATACAGCCTTCTCTTCTAGACCCCTCCGACATTCCCCTGTTTCAGGACAGAGACCCAACTGTGCCCCTCCTTCTTGGTAAAATCCCCCAGGGCCTGCCTTAAATACACAGTAGAAGACTGGCAGCCTTAGCAGCCAGGCTAAGCCCATGGGGTAGGCTGCCCCCTGGTGGTTAGTCTAAACAGTCCTAGCAGTCTTGCATCTTGGCAAACGGAGAACAATAATGACATGTGATGATATGTGTCCTTCCGTTAATCATAAATAACTATGTCCCTGCTAAACAGCAGGTGTCTTTATCTGCTCTGCTCACTGAGATGTTCCAAAGCACCTAAACAAGTTCGGCTCATAGTGAGTGGGTGCTCAGTAAAGGTGTGCTGGTTGAATGTCCCATTGGAGCATACAGATGAGCTATAGTCAGAGATGACCAGCCAAGGAACTCTGACTGGCCCCAGAGAGGAGCGTAGATATTCAGGATGCCCTGTAACTACTTTGCCGTTTCATTCGTGGGTTTTCTGTTGCCATTTGCTTCCAGAAAAATGGTGGTCATTCCAACCCCAAAAGGTCCAGTCTAACAGTGACCATGAACTCTCATTTGCCCATGCACGCAAGACACACAACATATCCCCACTGCGGTGGAGGATCACCCAGGGAGAATGATTAAAGGGAAAAATGAATGAACAATAACATGAATTCCAAAGGGCTTCTCTCCTTTGGAATGATGATCTATTATTAAATGAGCATCATCTTAGATATTAGATAATAGGTTTAATACTCCAAAATCTTTGTTTTGATTTAAACTATCAGATGCTTTGATTATACTTTGGCCATAACAGGAAAACACGATGTTTTTCCGACCATTTAGAGAACTGACATCTCCCCAAACGTACATTTTGTTAGCCCAGGCCACATCAACATGGGGATAAAAAGAGATCAGACAGAGACAGCAAAGTGTAGGAACTCTCTGACTTATGCTTCCTAGCTCTCCAGACCCTCACGCTTGCATCCATTTCCCCACAGAGATGCAAGGACCCAAGGACTCAAAGTTCAGAGTCCTCACATCCCCAAACACAAAACCCACACCCCCTCCAGGCCAGAGTCATGCCAAACTGTAAAGATGTTCCCATCACGGGACGTCAATAAATGTTGAACATTAACTGGATGGTGAAAGGTCACGCTGGAGATGATTCACAATGTTTGCAGATCACCCAAAATGTGCACAGTGCATGAAGGCCCAGGTAAAGGGTACATTTGCCTTATCCCAGGTTTAACTTTTGGGTTAAGGAAGCCTCTTTATAAAACTCAGCTTTCTCCTGTGGCCCACATTTTGGATTTCACACATTCTTCAGAAGCTCAAAAAAAGCCTTCACTGACTGCCTTAGCTCCCCAGCTATACCTGCAGGGTGACTGATGGGTGGTTTCAGCAAAGCTAACTAGTCTTCTGGTTCTGGTTTCATTCAACTAGTCCCTTTGGTTACTCTGGAAAACTACCAGATTCTCATGTACAAGCTCCAGGTAGAGACCTTTATCCATGGAAATTTAAGAGATGGAATGTGTAGGTGAGCCATTTATCGCTTATTGCTGACGAATCTGGGCGAATCTAACATTCAAATAAGAGGGTCTCCCATGGGTCGTCTCCTCCCCACACCTCCTCTTGGCACACCATGACTAACTCCATGAGGTCAGCTAATAGCTGGCAGAGGCTGTCTTTCTTTCTGTCTCAGAAACCGATGGCTTATGCAACCTGGGAAAAATTGCCCACAGCTGTCTCCCAAGAGCATGGATGAATCAGCTCTCTGCCCCCTCATCAACTGGCTATTCCCAGATGGGACACCCTGTCTAGGGACAGGCTCATTGTCAAGGTCATGGGGATCAGAAGGAGGGCAGAGGCAGACAAACATCTAACACACACCCTGGTAGGAATTTTCCGGAACTGAGGACATGGAGATGAAGCAGAGCAGAACTCGGAGGTTTCCCTTCAAGGCTATTGACTAAAGACTTCCACAATGTCATAACATGGGACTTTGACAAGCGTTTTCCAAGAATGAGCTAAAAGAGTTATCTGTCCTCCTTTACACTGAAAATTGTAGCATGTTCTAGGCACATAAAAGTCATTTTCTTTTCAGAAGAATGTATCTACATTCATTGTGTACCTAGCCTAACTTTATAAACAGTGTTCATTCTAGAGGGAGCCCTCCTACATGGTTTTTGGGAATGTAAGCTGGTGCAGCCACTGTGGAAATCAGTACGGAGGTTCCTCAGAAAACTAAAAATAGAATTACCATAGGATCCAGCAATCCCACTCCTTCCCAGGAGAAAACCGTAATTCAAACAAATACCTGCACCTCTCTGTTCATAACAGCACTGTCCACAATAGCCAAGATATGAAAACAACCTAAATGTCCATCAACAGGTGAACAGATAAGGAAGATGTGGTACATATATACAGTGGAATACTATGTAGCTGTAAACAATGAAATCATGACATCTGAAGCAACATGGATACAACTAGAGAATATCGTGAAGTAAGAAGGGAAAAAAAACCATATAATATCACTTACATGTGGAACCTAAAATATGGCACAAACGAACCCATCTACAAAACAGAAACAGACTCAAACATCAAGAACAGATTCGTGGTTGCCAAGGGGGACAGGGGAGGAAGGAAGATGGACTGGGAGTTTGGGGTTGGCAGATGCCAACTATCACATTTAGAATGGATAAGTGAGGTCCTGGTGTACAGCATAGGGAACTGCATTCGGGATCCTGCAATAAACCATAATGGAAAAGAATACTTTAAAAGAATGTAGATATGAGTATAACTGAGTCGTGTACAGCAGAGATTGGCGCAACATTGTAAATCAACTGTACTTTGATTAAAAAATAAAAGGCATTTCACACCTTTAAAATGAAAAAAAATGAACATCCCTCATTCTTAATGAACAACCTTCATTAAGGCTCAGATAAGGAAACAAAAGCACCCACAGGTGATTTTGCCCAAGTCATATCAAGTCATATCACTAGAAAGGGACAGAGTTTTGTGTCTAATTCCAGAAGTTCACCTCTTGACTACCTCACCTCTAATTGTCTAGTGGTTCTCACACTAGTTCCCAGACCAGGAACATTGGCATTGTCTGGTAACTTGATACAGGTGAAAAATCTCAGGCCCCAACTCATACTTACTGAATTAGAAACTCTGGGGGTTTGACGGAGAAATTTGTGTTTGAACAAGCTCATCAGGTGATTTCTGATGCATCTAATGTTTGAAAGCTGCTGAACCAGGCCTTTCAAATGAGGTTTTTCATTACTGAGTGTTCCAGGGGGAATTCTTGAGTAAACATCAGAAGAGAGTTGCTAGAATACTTTCCAGAAACAAGTTAATAGTTTCCCTTTGTGGGGTACTGTGCAAAATGTTCAAATTTTTTAAAAATATATATTTATGAGCATTTTAATAAATGTACTCACTCTGTGAGAATATTCCCCTTAGAAGAGGTTTACATGAACTTGGTGACTGATTTGATGAAATGCAGACAAGAGGGATTCAAGAATCACACTACATTTGTCATCTCAGGTCAATCCACCTCTTTCCATCTCATTTCCACCCTGGAACAAACCAAATTTGTCTCTCACTTGGAAATGTACCCTAGTTTCCTAACACATCCAACCTTTTCTGCCCAGAAACCCCAGTCAAGGTATTCTCCATCCTGAAGTTGGAGTGATTTTTATAAAAATTCTTAACGTGATTAAAACCCTTACAAGATTACAACCCTTCATAGGATGAGGACCAAAATGCCTAAAAATTGTATGGAACCACAAAATACCCTGAATAGCCAAAACAATCTTGAGAAAGAAGGACAAAACTGGAAACATCATGCTTCCTGATTTTCTTTATAAGCATCCATTACACAGCTATAGTAATCAAAACAGTGTGGTATTGGCATAAAAACAGACACATAGATCAATGTAACAGATTAGAAACCCTAGAAATAAACCCATGCATAAATGGTGAATTAATTTCTGACAAGGAGCCAAGAATAAACCATAGGGAAAGGAAAAGGACAGTCTCTTCAATAAACTGGACAACCGCATACAGAAGAATGAGATTACTCCCTTAAACCATGCACAAAAACCAACTCAAAATGGATTAAGGACTGAAATAATGCTTGAAACCATAAAGCTCCTAGGAGAAAACATAAGAGATAAACTCCTTGACGTTGGCTTGACAATGTTTTTTTTGGATTTAACACCAAAAGCAAAGGTGATAATAGCAAAAATAAATATGTGGGGATCTATCAAACTAAAAAGCTTCCACACAACAAAGGAAAACCATTAACAAATAAAAAGGCAACCTAAAGAATGGGCAAAGGGATGCACCTGGTGGTGCAGGGGTTAAGGATCTGCCTTCCAATGCAGGGGTTGCAGGTTCAATACCTGGCCGGGGAACTAAATGAGGGGCATAGTGAGCGGCGACTCAGCCCACGTGCCACAGTGAAAGATCCTGCTCGTTGCAAAGAAGATCCCACAAGCTGCAACTGAGACCCGATGCAGCCAAATAAATAAATATTTACAAAAGGAAAACAGGACAAAATATTTACAAATCATATATCTGATGAAGGGTTAATATGCAAAATATATATTAATAAAACACTCACATGATTCAATAGCAAAAAAAAACCTGGATTTTTTTCAAAGAAGACATATAAATGGCCAACAGGTACATGAAAAGGTACTCAGCATCATCAGGGAAATGCAAATCAAAATCACACATAATATATTACCTCATACCTGTTAGAACGGTTGTCATCAAAAAGACAGGAGATACCACGTATTGGCAAGGATGTGGAGAAAAGGGAACATTTGTGGACTGTTGATAGGAAAGTTAATTAGTCCAGCCACTGTGGAAAACAGTATGAAGGTTCCTAAAAAAATTGAAAGTGGGACTACCATATGATATAAGCAACCTTAATTCTGGGTACACATCCAAAGGAAATGAAGTCAGTATCTCAAAGAGGTATCGGCCTGCCCATGTTCACAGCAGCCCTATTGCCAAGATACAGAAATAAGCTAAATGTCCATCAACAGATGAATGGATAAAAGATATGGGGGCGGGGGTGTATGTGTGTATGTATGTGTGTGTGTGTGTATGTATGTGTGTATATATATATATATTATTCAACCAGAAGAAAGAAAAATGCAGCTATTTGCAACAATATGGGTGGACCTTAAGGGTTTTATGCTAAGTGAAATAACCCAGACAAAAACAGAGACTGCATGGTATCACATATATGAAGAATCTTAAGGAAAACAAAGTCAAACTTCTATAAATCAAGAGTAGAAAAGTGATTGTCAGGGGCTAGGGCCTGGGGGATCTTAGCAGCAGAGAGCCTAAAGAAAGGGTAAAAACTTTCCATTCTAGCACGTCTACATTCTGAATAGCTAATGTAGACCATGATGAGTACAGTTAACAATACTGTACTGTGTAACTGAAATTTGCTGAGAGTAGAACTTAAATGTTCTCTCTCTATCACACACACACACACATACACACACACATGCACATGCGTAATACACAAATAAATATGAGAGATGATAGATGTGTTAATTAAGTAGATGGAGGACATTCTTTCACAGTGTTTATGAATATCAACATCACCACAATGTACAGTTTAAATCTTACCATTTTATATTCAATTTTACCTCCATGAAGCTGAAAAAATTTTAAATGCCTAAGACCCCTGAAGAAAGCAAGGCATGATCTGCCCATGCCTTCATCCCCAAAGACTTTTAATTATTCTTTTTATTTATTTGCTCCCAATAACAGTATCATTCTTTTATTTTCTCAAAAACGCAAAGACATATACTCAGGCCCTTTGCACATACGGATCCCTCTTCTTTAAATGCTTTCACTCTCATTTAGTTTTTTAATCTATTCATATCCTTCAATATTCAGCTCAAATATTGCTTCAAGAAACCTCCCTGGAGTCACCAGGAAATTTATAATTTCTGACTTGCAATCAAAGATACCAGACATGTATGGAAGCAAGAAAACAGGTCCTGTAATTAAGGTAAAAAAATCAACCAAGTGAAATTAACATGGGTGTCAGAATTAGCAGACAAGAATATTAAGCAATTGTTGTAATGTATTCCAGATGTTCAAGAAGTTAACTAAAGATGCAAAAATATTTTTAAAGACCCAAATCGAACTTTCTAAATGAAAGCTAGGAGTCTGTGATGAAAAATATACTGGAATAGATTAGTGGCAACTAGGTCTTGGAAAAGAAACTTGAATATGTAGCAATAGAAACTATTCAAAATGAAACAAAAGAAAGAAATAATTTAAAAGAAAAGAGCATCCATGGGTAGTTGGGTACATTCAATTAACCTTCATGTTTCTTGTATGAAGAACTCATTAAGCCTTTTTTGTGTGGGTTTACAGTTTCAAGTTTCGAAATTTTTCAGTCATTATTTCTTCAAACATTTTCTTTACTC
This sequence comes from Muntiacus reevesi, assembly GCF_963930625.1. Lineage (NCBI taxonomy): Eukaryota > Metazoa > Chordata > Mammalia > Artiodactyla > Cervidae > Muntiacus > Muntiacus reevesi. Next base: position 21,333,185 of record NC_089258.1, read on the forward strand.
TCCCCCAACTGTTTCTTTTCAGAGACTAAATTGTATAATATATATATTATATATATTATACACTATATATTATGTATTCATATATGTATATATTGTTGTTGCTGTTTTTCAGTTGCTCAGTCATGTCCGACTCTTTGCAACCCTATGGACTGCAGCACACCAGATTTCCCTGTCCTTCACCATCTCCTGGAAACTGCTCCAACTCATGTCCATTGAGTCAGTGATGCCATCCAACCATCTCGTCCTCTGTTGTCCCCTTCTCCTCTTGCCTTCAATCTTTCCCAGCATCAGGGCCTTTTCAAATGAGTCAGCTCGTCACATCAGGTGGCCGAAGCATTGGAGCTTCAGTTTCAGCATCTGTCCTTCTAATGAATATTATTCAGAATTGGTTTCCTTTAGGATTGACTGGTTTGATCTCCTTACAGTCCAAGGGACTCTCAAGAGTCTTCTGCAACACCACAACTCAAAAGATTCAATAATCTTATAATTTTCAAGGATACAGAAAGCAAGATGTAAAATGTCTAATGAAATTATAAAATATTTTCTAGTAACACCTTAATTCAAAATATTCAGTTTTTGTAATTCTTATTTTGCTCAATACACAAAGCCAGTAACTGAGTCAACACAGGAAATAGAGGAAAGCATGTTGCACAGGCCAGTTCTGTTCCTGAGCAGATAGGAAGATTACATTTCTCAGCCTCCACTGCAATTAGGTTGAGACAGGTAACTGAGATCTGGCCAATGGAAGTTGGGTGAAAATTGGGTACTTACCGGGGTGATTGTTTAAAATATCTCTCGTGGGCTTTGCTTACTTTATGTAGCTGCAAGGTATAGAAAGATCGTCCAATCCATATTATATGTGTGGCAAGAATATGTAATTTTTATTGTAAGTTACTGAGGTTTCAGGGTTTGTTACTGCAAAACAGTCTAAACTGTCCTAACTTGGACAATAGAAAGCTACAATTTGAGCATCTAATGAAGATAATAAAACTCTTAGAAGAACACATAAGTTTAAATATTCATGACCTTGGATTTGACACTGAATTCTTAGATATGATACCAAAAACATGAACAACATAATCAGGAAAATATAAACATTTGAATTATGATATTAAGGAAACTTAATCACCTAGTGTAATAAATACATTAAGTAAACCGTTTATTTTTAAAAGGTTTCCTATTTTTAAAAAATACTCACTGAAATATTTACAAAAGCTATTATGTGACATCCGAAATTTGCTTCAAAAGTAGTTCACAATTTGGGACAGGCATGGGGAGAGAGGTAGCGAGTAGGTAAAATAAGACTGGTCATGAGTTGATAACTGTTGAAGCTGAGTGATAACTACATGGAAGCCTACTATACAGTTCCCTCTACTTTTGTATAAGTCTAAAACATTTCGCAATAAAAAGTTAAAAAAAAACAAAAAGGAAAACCAGTGCTTCTGCCCAGGGCTCCCTCCCTAGAAAGGAACGCCCCCAGTGCAGACCCCCAGGGTTCTTGCTCGAGCAGATTCTTTCTGTGCCTCCTTGCACAGCCTTATCTGAATGCTAGCAAGCCAGCATTTCCCTCATTTCCCTCTCCTGGTTTTGTGCATTTTTAATACTCCCCAAGGCAGCCTCCAATCACACTGATTTGTCTGCCTGGACAGTCTAAGTTACCTCCAGTACTCTTGCCTGGAAAATCCCATGGACGGAGGAGCCTGGTGGGCTGCAGTCCATGGAGTCGGACACGACTGAGCGACTTCACTTCCACTTTTCACTTTCATGCTTGGAGAAGGCAATGGCAACCCACTCCAGTGTTCTTGCCTGGAGAATCCCAGGGACGGGGGAGCCTGGTGGGCTGCCATCTATGGGGTCGCACAGAGTCGGACATGACTGAAGTGACTTAGCAGCAGCAGATGCATAAAGTATTGATTTTTTTTAGTGCTTATTTACATAGCTATATAGGTTTGGAGTTGTCTGCTCTCAACCAAGTTTTCCTATAATCCCTGTGTGATTTTGAAAAAAAAGCAAGGTTTTTAGGAGAATACAAATAGGGTGTTATAGCAGAACCAGCAGCATGTGTCTAGAATTTTTTCACAGAAATTAGGGGCAAACTTCAGTGTCAACTATCACCTCACCCTCTCTCTCAGGCTGTGTCCCAGGAAAAGTCTGCTGTTTCAGAAGAAGTTGCAAAGGCTCAACTGATGTGGTTAGAAGTACCCAGTTCTTTTTCCTTGCTTCAGTCTTCAACTTGGACTACATTTATTATGTGGTTGGTGCCAAAATGAAACAATGAATTCAAGCAAAATTCTGTTTCAGTTTTTCAGTGGCAGGGCTTTGGCGGTCTCTCTCCTTCCCAGAGAATTGATGCTTTTGAACTACAGTGTTGGAGAAGACTCTTGAGTGTCCTTTGGACTGCAAGGAGATCAAACCAGTCCATCCTAAAGGAAATCAGTCCTGATATTCATTGGAAGGACTGATGTTGAAGCTGAAATTCCAATAATTTGGCCACCTGATGTGAAGAATATACTCATTGGAAAAGACCCTGATGCTGGGAGGGATTGGGGGCAGGAGGAGAAGGGGACGACAGAGGATGAGATGGCTGGATGGCATCACCGACTCAATGGACATGGGTTTGGGTAAACTCCGGGAGTTGGTGATGAACAGGGAGGCCCGGCATGCAGCAATCCACGGGGTCACAAAGAGTTGGACACGACTGAGCGCCTGAACTGAACTGAATTGAAAGTCACAGAGCTGATTGGGGCAGGACTGAGACAAGAGGCCCTGTCAGGGTGCCACACAGCACAGCTGAGGGACACCTGCCCCAGATTTGGAGCTGTTAGAGAAAAGCTCCCAGGGAAAGAGCACAGTGAAGCAGAACCCTGGGGGATGCAAGGGAGTTAGCTGATGAAAAGGGAGAAGAAGTAGTTCCAAGGAGACAGGACCAAACAGACCAGAGCTGAAAGAGAACATGGTGTCCAGCAGGCAGATGGATTTGCCAAGGAGCTGGGGAGTCAGGTAACTCCTGAAAGAATCTGGATTTGACCCTGAGGGTACAGAGAACCTCTGAGGACATTCCCAGGACTCTCCACTCCAGGCTACATTTCACATAGAGTTCGTCCCTCCCTCCACCTGCAGCTCAGCCTCCTGTGACCCCAGTCCTAGACCAGGACAGAAGGTCTGCAGGAGCAGCAGATTGGGACAAGCTCTGGGTCCTTGGCCTTGTGGTCTGTCTCACTGCTGGAGTGTGACGGCTAAGCTATGTGTCAACTTGACTGGACCACAGGTGCCCAGGTATTTGGCTAAACATCATTTCTGGAGGTGTCTATGAGGATATTTCCAGATGATATGAGCATTTAAATCTGTAGAGTACGAAAGCAGATTGACCGCCTCAATATGGATCGACATCTTCAAACCCACTGAAGGCATGGGGAGAGTAAAAAGGGAGAGAAAGGGAGGAATCTCTATCTCTGTCTCTCTCTCTCTGCCTGACTGCTTGATCTGGGACATGGTCTTCCACCCTCAGGCTAGGACTTAATACCATCGGCTCTCCCGCTCTCAGTCCTTTGGACTTGGACTACAATTTACATCACTGGCTCTCCTGGGTCTCTAGCTTAAAAGCAAGAGACCATGGAGCTTCTCATATGGAACTTCTCCATAGCCACGTGGGCCAAGTCCCTATGATACACACACGTAAACACACACACACACACACACACACACACACACACACACACACCCTATTGATTCTATTTCTTTGGATAAGCTCCATGGGGAAGGTTCGCTTCCTTATCTGGTTGTTTGCTAGTAACTGTCACACAGCTTGAAGATCTTTGAAGCGGACACTCCTGCAGTCAAAAGCTTAATGTCAGGACCTTCCACTACAAAGTATGTGCTATATACATATAGCTTATATGTAGGCTTAGAAAGACGACTGGAAGGACATCTATTACAATGGTATATTTGGGTGGTTGTAGGTTTACAGGTGATTTTTAAATATCCTGTCATCAAATTTTGATGAATCTGCAACAGTTTTAGAATCAGAAAAGACTTAATATAGAAAGTGTTTATAACTTCAATTCTAAAGAAAATCATGTTGCAGTTTAAGTTTATTTTAAGGAGAAAGTTGACCATGACATTATCTTCATTCCATAAAGATTCAATGAGAGGGTAATGACCATAAAAATGTAGCTATGTCTAAATACTAGCTGGATGGTTGGTATCACAAGCTGGTGCTTTTCCAAAATATTTCTGAAAACTGGGCTGGGAACCAGGGCTTGGTGAAAAGAAAATGTTGATCTTTTAGAGGATTCTTATTCCAAATAAAGGCTTTAATTTATAAAAATGATATTATAAAAATTTACATTATCATTTTAAACCATAGTTAGTGTCTTGATAAATATGTTCATATTTTCTAGGAGAAGAATTTTATTTTATAATCAACTTTTTAAAAATAGCACTTGAAAAAGACTTTAAAAAAAAGAGATTTTGAGGCACATGAAAATATCACTGATAGACAAGAGTGCAGCAATTTGGTTTTTCAGTCTCCTGTTCATTGGAAGGACTGATGCTGAAGCTGAAACTCCAATACTTTGGCCACCTCATGCGAAGAGTCGACTCATTGGAAAAGACCCTGATGCTTGGAGGGATTGGGGGCAGGAGGAGAAGGGGACAACAGAGGATGAGATGGCTGGATGGCATCACTGACTCGATGGACATGAGTTTGAGTAAACTCCAGGAGTTTGCAATGGACAGGGAGGCCTGGCGTGCTGCGATTCATGGGGTCGCAAAGAGTCGGACATGACTGAGCGACTGAACTGAACTGAACTGAGGCAGGGATGGGCCAGGGGCATTTAAAAATGGCTAAATATCCACAATGAGGTCACTACTCCCACTCCGGACTTCTTTGACCACTCTGCAACAGCTTCAGGGAATATGTTGAAACTGGTTCCTGAACCCAGTGAGACTACACAGAAGGCTGGCCTCTTCTGGGAATACACAAGGAACTCTGGACCTGTTTCTTTCTCAGCAAATTGATGGTGAAGGTCTATGAGGCAAACTCCAGGTGTGGGCCCTTCCTTCCTCTTTCTTCCTGTCTTTGTTCTTTCTCTAGCTCTTTCTGTCTTTCCAATTCTATTACCTCTTACTACTAGAATCTGCAGGGGCAAAATGATATAGAATATTGTGTCATGAGTTTTTGGAACTGTAAGGAGAAATATCTAAATTATCCAAATAATTGAGCCATGAGCAGGTTACTTGGGTTCCAATGATTAGATAATTGCCCCAGTGCTTCCCTTGTGGATAAGTGTAGTCTAGCCACCCTTGGGGAGAACTAGGATCCTATGAAAGGGTTCATGAAGTCAAAGCTATTTTCATTGATAACACTAAGAAGCTATTTGTCTTTCACTCTCATTCCCTTCTGGGTGGTGGAATTTGCCAGGGGTTACATGATAAGTGGAATCTCAGCAGACTAAATTCAGAATGATATAACTGTCTGATATGATATGAGAATCTAACTGTTTTCTATTAAGGTAAAGGTTAAAGACGCCCTTCATGGATGACAGCTTTGTTGTGGCAAAGGGGCTTGCATAATTCAATGAGCCATGAGCCATGCCATGCAGGGTCACCCAAGATGGACAGGTCATAGTGGAGAGTTCAGACAAAACACAGTCTGCCAAAGGAGAAAATGGCAACCCACTCCAGAATTCATGCCTGGAGAATCTCATCGACAGTATGAAAAGGCAAAAAGATATGACATCTGAAGATGAGCCCATGAGGTTGGAAGGCTTCCAAAACTTTACTGGGGAAGAGCAGAGGACAATTACTAATAGCTTCACTGGTGGCTCAGATGGTAAAGAATCTGCCTGCAATGTGGGAAACCTGGACTCTATCCTTGGATTGAGAAGATCCCCTGAAGGAGGGATGGCAACCTACTCCAGTATTTTTGCCTGGAATATCCCACAGACAGAGAAGCCTGGTGGGCTACCATCCATGGGGTCGCAAAGAATCGGACACGACTGAGCGATTAAGCACACACAGCAAGAAAGAATGGAGTGACTAGGCCAAAGCAGAAATGATGCTCGGTTGTGGATGTGTCTGGTGGTGAAAGTAAAGTCCGATGCTGTAAAGAACAATATTGCATAGGAACCTGGAATGTTAGTCCATGAATCAAGGTAAATTAGACATGGTCAGGCAGGAGACAGCAAGACTAAACATCGACATCTTAGGAATTAGTGAACTAAAATGGACGGGAATGGGTGAATTTAATTCAGATGAACATTGTATCTACCACTGTGGGCAACAATCTCTTAGAAAAAATGGAGCAGCCCTCATAGTAAACAAAAGAGTCTGAAATGCAGTACTTGAGTGCAATCTCAAAAATGACAGAATGATCTCAGTTCATTTCCAAGGCAGACCATTCAACATTACAGTTATTCAACTTTATATTCCAACCACTGATGCTGAAGAAGCTTAAGTTGAATGGTTCTGTGAAGACCTACAACACCTTCTATAACTAACACCCAAAAAGACGTCATTTTCACCATGGTAGACTGGAATGCAACAGTAGGAAGTCAAGAGATATCAGGAATAACAGCCAAGTTTGGCCTTGGAGTACAAAATGAAGCAGGGCAAAGGCTATCAGAGTTTTGTCAAGAGAACATGCTGGTCATAGCAAACATGTTTTTCCAACAATCAAAGAGACGACTCTATAAAAATGGACATCACCAGATGGTCAATACTGAAACCAGACTGATTATATTCTTTGCTGCCAAAGACGGAGAGGCTCTATACAGTCAGTAAAAACAAGACCTGGAGCTGACTGTAGCTCAGATCATGAGTTCCTTATTGAAAAATTCAGTCTTAAATTGAAGAAAGTAGGGGAAACCACTAGGCCTTTCTGTTATGACCTAAATCAAATCCCTTAGGATTACACAGTGGAAGTAATGAATAGATTCAAGGGATTAGATTTGGTAGACAGAGTGCCTGAAGAACTATGGATAGAGGTTTGTAACACTGTACAAGAGGCAGAGACCAAAACCATCCTAAAGAAAAAGAAATACAAGAAGGCACAATGGGTGTCCTAGAAGGCTTTTCAAATAGTTGGGGAAAGAAAAGAAACAAAGGCAAAGGAGAAAGGGAAGGATACAAGGATGGACACTACAAAGGACAGAAACAGTAAGGACCTAACAGAAGCAGAAGAGATTAAGAAGAGGTGGCAAGAATACACAGAACAATACAAAAAAGGTTTAATAACCAGCATAATCATGATGGTGTGGTCAATCACCTAGAGCCAGACTTTCTGGAGTGTGAAGTCAAGAGGGCTGCAGGAAACATTACTACTAACAAAGCTAATGGAGGTGATAAAATTCCAGCTGAGCTATTTAAAATCCTAAAAGATGATGCTGTTCAAGTGTTTCACTCAGTACGTCAAAATACTTGGAAAACTCAGCAGTGGCCACAGGACTGTGGTCATTTTTATTCCAATCCCAAGAAAGAGCAATGCCAAAGAATGTTCAGACTACCATACAATTGTGCTCATTTCACATGCTAGGAGGATTATGCTCAAAATTCTTCAAGCTAGGCTTCAGCAGTATGTAAACCAAGAATTTCCAGATCTACAAGCTGGGTTTAAAAAAGTCAGACGCACCGGAAATCACATTATCAACATTCATTGGATCATGGAGGAAGCAAGGGAGTTCCAGAAAAAACATCTACTTCTGTTGCACTGACTATGTTAAAGCCTTTGACTGGGTGGATAACAAAAACTGGAGAATTCTTAAAGAGATGGGAGTACCAGACAAATTTACCTTCTCCTGAGAAACCTGTATGGAGGTCAAGAAGCAACAGTTAGACCAGACATGGAGTGGGCTGGTTCAAAAGTGGGAAAGGAGTACAACAAGGCTGTACATTGCCACCCTGCTTGTTTAACTTATATGCAGAATACATCATGCAAAATATTGGGTTGTATGAATCACAAGCTGGAATCAAGATTGCCAGGAGAAATACCAACAGCCTCAGAGATGCAGATGATAACACTCTAATGGCAGAAATTAAAGAGGACTTAAAGAACCTCTTTAATGATGAGGGTGAAAGAGCAGAGTGAAAAAGCTGGATTGAAACTCAATGTTAAAAAAAAAAAAAAAAACTAAGATCATGGCATTCAGTCCTATCACTTCATGGCAAATAGAAGGGGGAAAATTGGAAAGAGTGACATTTTATTTTCTTGAGCTCCAAAATCACTGCAAATGGTGACTGTAGCCACGAAATTAAAAGGTACTTGCTCCTTGGAAGAAAAGCTATGACCAACCTAGACAGCATATTAAAAAGCAGAGACATTACTTTGCCAACGAAGGTCTGTCTAGTCAAAGCTATGACTTTTCCAGTAATCGTGTATGAATGTGAGGGTTAGACCATAAAGAAGGCTGAGTGCCGAATAATTAACACTTTGAACTGTGATGTTGGAAAAGACTCTTGAGAGTCCTTTGGATTGCAAGGAGATCGAATCAGTCAATCCCAAAGGAACTCAATCTTGGATATTCATTGGAAGGACTGATTCTGAAGCTGAAGCTCCAATATTTTGGCCACCTGATGCAAAGAGCTGACTCATTGGGAAAGACCCTGATGCTGGGAAAGTTTGAAGGTAAAAAATTAAAATTAAATTAAAAAAAAAAAAAGTCAAAGGGGGCAGCAGAGGATGAGATGGTTAGATTGCATCACTGACTCCACAAACTTGAATTTAGCAAACTCTAGAAGAGGGTGGAGGACAGAGGAACCTGGGGTGCTGCTTTCCATGAAGTTACAAAGAGTCAGACACAACTTAGCAACTAAACAGTAACAACAAAGTCATTAAAGATATTTGAAAAATATAGAGTATCTCTCCTCTCATTTTTTTAGATTTTGGGAAATGTAGTTAATTCTATAAAAAAGATGTTACTCATATTAACATGTAATGATTTGTTATTCTTATTTATAAATTAATATTTTTCCATTTCTTTGTTTTACTTTCTAAAATAACCAGTATCAATAGATATAATCTATATAAACAAAAGATCTGCGGTATCCTTGATAATTTTTAAGAATGTAAAAAAATCCTAAGATTAAAAATTCTTTAGTACTGCTGGTGGTGGTGTAGTCTCTAAGTTGTGTCCAACTCTTGTGATCCCATGGACTGTAGCCTGCCAGGCTCCTCTGTCCATGAGATGCTCCATGCGAGAATACTGGAGTGGGTTGCCATTTCCTTCTCCAGAGGATCTTCCTGACCCAGGAAATAAATCCGGGTCTCCTGCATTGCAGTCAGATTCTTTACTGACAGAGCTATGACTACTGCTATTCTAGTACAATTAGCAACACATTTATTTTGGTGGGCTTATTTTATTTAGATCTGTATGATATCATCTGCTTGGGGGCTCGGTATGGGGGCTATGTCACTGTCTAGGCTGGACTACATTTCCCAGGGTTCCCTATTCTAGTCAGGGGAGGTCACAGAGAGGCTCTTCTGCAGTATCTTGGGGACAGAAGTGGAAAGCCAACCATCTGTAACTCTCTTACAGCCCTCACCTATGGACTCACCTCACTGACCTGAGACGGACTCACCTTTCCCTAAATCCCCCTTCAGTTATTCTGACTTCTGGGACAGCAGTCTGTGATTAGTTCATTGATAAAAGGTCCTGGTTTCTATGTAATATGTGTACCATCAACGTCAGAGGCAGCAAGAACAGATTTGGGTTTTAGTTTGCTCTTGCGGGCTCCAGCTTCTGTTTGTCTTCTCTCACGTTCTATCGACATTTTCTCCTGACTGCATTCCCTGTGAACTCCAAGATCTAGCAACAGACATAAACACTAGGGCCATACCCAGCTCCTACGACTGCATGAGGTCAAGTCTCTATTAAAGTAAATACACTTTTTTTCTCCTTATATCATACCAAAGCAATTACTGGGATCTGATGAAAGGTAGGCACACTGGTCATAGCAAACACCCAATTCCAACAACACAAGAGAAGACTCTACACATAGACATCACCAGATGGTCAATACCAAAATCAGACTGATTATATTCTTTGCAGCCAAAGATGGAGACACTCTATGCAGTCAGCAAAAACAAGACTGGGAGCTGACTGTGGCTCAGATCATGAACTCCTTATTGACAAATTCAGACTTAACTTGAAGAAAGTAGGGAAAACCACTAAACCATTCAGACCTAAATAAAATCCCTTATACAATAGAAGTGAGAAATAGATTTAAGGGACTAGATCTGACAGAGTGCCTGAAGAACTATGAACAGAGGTTCATGACATTGTATAGGAGGCAGTGATCAAGACCATCCCCAAGAAAAAGAAAGACAAAAATGCTGTCCGAAGAGGCCTTAAAAATAGCTGTGAAAAGAAGAGAAGCAAAAGGCAAAGGAGAAAAGGAAAGATATACCCATTTGAATGCAAAGTTCCAAAGAATAGCAAGGAGAGATAAGAAAGCCTTCCTCAGGGATCAGTGCAAAGAAATAGAGGAAAGCAATAGAATAGGAAAGACTAGAGATCTCTTCATGAAAATTAGAGATACCAAGAGAACATTTCATGCAAAGATGGGCACAATAAAGGACCGAAATGGTATGGACCTAACAGAAAAATAAGATATTAAGAAGAGGTGGCAAGAATACACAGAAGAACTATACAAAAAAGATCTTCATGATCCAGATAATCATGATGGTGTGATCACTCACCTAGAGCCAGTCATCTTGGAATGTGAAGTCAAGTGGGCCTTAGGAAGCATCACTATGAACAAAGTCAGAGGAGGTGCTGGAATTGCAGTTGAGCTATTTCAAATCCTGAAAGATGATGCTGTGAAAATGCTGCACTAAATATGCCAGCAAATTTGGAAAACTCAGCAGTGGCCACAGACTGGAAAAGGTCAGTTTTCATTCCAATCCCAAAGAAAGGCAATGCCAAAGAATGCTCAAACTACCACACAGTTGCACTCATCTCACATGCTAGTAAAGTAATGCTCAAAATTCTCCAAGTTAGACTTCAACAGTACATGAACCATGAACTTCCAGCTATTCAAGCTGGGTTTAGAGAAGGCAGAGGAACCAGAGGTCAAATTGCCAACATCCGTTGGATCATGGAAAAAGCAAGAGAGTTCCAGAAAATCATCTATTTCTACTTTATTGACTACACCAAAGCCTTTGACTGTGTGGATCACAATAAACTCTGGAAAATTCTTCAAGAGATGGAAACACCAGATGACCTGACCTGCCTCTTGAGAAATCTGTATGCAGGTCAAGAGGCAACAGTCAGAACTAGACATGGAACAAAAGACTGGTTCCAAATTGGGAAAGGTGTACATCAAGGCTTTATATTGTCACCCTGCTTATTTAACTTATATGCAGAGCACATCATGAGAAACCCTGGACTGGATGAAGCACAAACTGGAATCAAGATTGCCAGGAGAAATATCAACAACCTCAGATATGCAGATGACACCACACTTTATGATAGGAAGCAAAGAAGAACTAAAGAGCCTCTTGATGAAAGTGAAAGAGGAGAGTGAAAAAGTTGGCTTAAAACTCAATCAGAAAACTGAAATCATGGCATCTTGTCCCATCACTTCATGGCAAATAGATGAGGAAGCAATGGAAATAGTGGCTGACTTTATTTTGGGGGGGCTCCAAAATCACTGCAGATGGTAACTGCAGCCATGAAATTAAAAGGTGCTTACTCCTTGGGAGGAAAGTTATGACCAACTTAGATAGCATATTTAAAACCAGAGACATTACTTTGCCAACAAAGGTCCATCTAGTCAAAGCTATGGTTTCTCCAGTGGTCATGTATGGATGTGAGAATTGGACTATAAAGAAAGCTGAGCACCGAAGAATTTATACTTTTAAACTGTGGTGTTGGAAAAGATTCTTGTGAGTCTCTTGGACTGCAAGGAGATCCAACCAATCCATCCAAAAGGAAATCTATCCTGAATATTCATTGGAAGGACTGATGCTGAAGGTGAAACTCCAATATTTTGGCCACCTGATGCGAAGAATTGACTCATTTGGAAAGACCCTGATGCTTGGAAAGACTGAAGGCGGGAGGAGAAAGGGATGACAGAGGATGAGATAGTTGGATGGCATCACAACTCAATGGACATGAATTTGAGTAAACTCGGGGAGTTGGTGATGAACAGGGAAGACTGGTGTGCTGCAGTCCATGAGGTCGCAAAGAGTCGGACACAACTGAGCGACTGAACTGAACAGAACTAAACTGATGAAAGGTGGGGGGAAGAAAACATGTTCAGGGACCGGAAGTCAAGGATGATAGTTATAGTAAAAGACATAGTGACATCTCCCCCGCCCAGTGAGATTTGTCCTTTCACATTTTAGCTTCTGAGGTCATCTATCACCATGAGAGGATTCAATAACCAAAAAGTCACATGCAGAAGTGCATCCATGAAGAGAAGTGAAGGCAGAGCTCGAGTGAAACGATGCATCAGGTTGTCACACTTGGAAACACATTTGCTGGCAGGTCATGAAAGTTGGTGAAAAGATATGTATGCTTAGTTTCTCAGTCATGTCCGACTCTCTGTAGCCCTTTGGACTGTAGCCCATTCAGGCTCCTCCATTCATGGGATTTTTCAGGCAAGAATGCTGCAGTGGGTTGCCACTTCCTTCTCCAGGGGATCTTCCCAACCCAGGGGTTGAATCTGCATCTCCTGCATCTCCTACATCGCAGGTGGATTCTTTACCTGCTGAGCCATCAGGGAAGCTCTGAAAGTGAAAAGATACACGTGGTATCATTCAGGTCATTGGTGCAGGACAGACAGCCTAGGCTGGGAGTAACCTGTTAGTGTACATGTGTATATTCTGCTTTCTGGCCACTCCTCCTTCCCCCCCCCCTTTTTTTTTTCAAGTACTTGTTGAATTGAGCACCCACCATGTGAGTAGCCCTGAAGGGAGTGATTGTGAGAGAGATTGTGGGGACTTGTTCACCAAACAACCTGATTACTAAGACGAATTTTTAACCATCCTGGAGATTTTACATTGTGTTCTTTCCAAAGGTGGTAGTGAGGCTGATAGAGAAGCTTAAGTCAGATTACCCAAATCTCTCTGATATTATGATAAACATTATAGTTCTAAGAAGGTCTTTCTTTCCAGACAAACCCTTCTGGGCATGTAGATAAATATCAGCAAAATGAGTCATCATTAATGCTTCTCATCATCAGAATAACCATGGCCAATAATCCTATAAGGGATGGAATGTTACAGGGTATGGTGGAGCAGAGGGACATTTTGCAAAAAGATAGTAAATTTTGCTCTAAAATTCTATAAATCTAAATACAACTGTGAATTTATTTTCATAGCAGTTTGTGTTTCCCTCCAGGAATCAGCAAGGGATGATCCTCCTGCTTTATCTTAAAAGAAACTGAACGCTGAGATGAATTCACTGCTTTCTGAAAAAGACATGAAAAGCCCACGTGGCAGCTTGCGGTTCTATCGATGTTCTGCCATGACTCCTCTCCAGGTCTATATTTAGCGTGATCTGATTGAGTGAGATCACACGCTCAGAATAAACTAAGCCCAGAATATCAGCTATGATTTACTTCCAGAGGCAGTAATAAATCTCCCTCTTGAAATTGTGTTTGTTTGCTGCTGGCTAGGTTCCTGCTCCACTTGTATGATGCCTCAAAGCTATAAATATATAAAATTTTAAATGGACAAAAGATCTGTCTGATAGATATTTGCCCCACTGATGGCATCCTGTAGGCACAGATTAATTTCTTTAAAATATTATTATTTATGATCATTTCTTCAGGGATCCATCTATACAGTTAAAAAAATATATCAACTTCTGGTAATCACCTACCTCACAGTGGATTTCCTACTAAGAGAAATAAAGTCTGAATTTCTTTCAGCTATTAAAAATAGCAATTTCACCACAACTGCAGGAAAATAACCCTAGTAGGCAAAGATATTTGAGCCAAGTGAGACTTGGAAATATAGTGCCTTGGTCTTGGGATTAGGTCACAGAAAGTTAGCTCTGTATCCATTTATGGTGACTGAATTTGAGCTGGGTGGAGTTTGTGGGCACATCTTAGAAGAGACAAGGTGGATGTTTGCATTCCAGTGATCATACCTGACATATCCCAGGTGAGGCTGTGTGGGGCCCTTCTGAAAACAATACCGGGTCCTTTGCTGCCTGGGTGAGCATCTTCACCTCATAATTCAGGAAGGGCAGAATAGGAGATGGCCATGTGGAGCCTGGACTGGATGCAGCCAAGTCATTTCACTGGGCTCCTGGGGTTGAAGTTTTATGCCTACTCAAAATCAGGCAGCTGTTTCTTCCCAGGCAGACTGCAGACTCCACATTCACCTTGGGTACTCTCACTCCCACTCTGGGATGAGGAGAAAAGGCAATCAAACAAAAGCAGTCCAGAATTGACACACGTAAAAGAATTAACAGAAAAGAACATTAAAATAGCTAATACATATATTTTCCTTCTGTTTTCAAAATTGAGACTTGAAAAATATATTTTAAAAGCACTCAATTCAAGTTTTTTGACAGGAAAACTATAATTTCTGAGAGAAAAAATAAACTAGATGAAACTAACAAAAGATTAGACATTGCAGAGGAAAAGATTAGTGATTTTAAAGACATGGTAATAGAAACTATCCAAACTCAAATTGTGAAAAAAATAATAATTTTTTTAAAAAATGAAATCCAAAAATATCAGTAAGTTGTGGGACAACTTCCAAAGACCCAACATACATTTAATTGGAGGCCCTGGAGAAGACATGACTGGGGGAACAGAAAAAAATGTTTGAAGAAATGGTGGACATTTTTTTTCAAACTTGATGAAAATCCACAGATGCTTAGAGACACAATGAAATCCAAGCACAAGAAACATGAAGAAAATCAAACCAAGATACATCATAATTAAATTACTTGAAACTAGTGTCAAGAATAGAAGCTTCAGTCAGAAGGGGAAAAACAATATGTACAGGGGGGAAAACAATATGTACAGAGGGAAAAAGTTAAGTATAAAAGCAAATTTATCACCAAAAACTATGCAGATAAGAACACAGTAAATTAACATCATGAAAGTATTGAAGGGGGGAAATATCTGTTAATCTAGAACTCAACATCTATCAAAAATGTCTTTAATTTGATTTTTGGGAAGACCTTTGTTATGGCTGTGTGCTCTCCACCTCTGCTGGATCAGGAAGCTGGGGACGCGCCCTCAGATGCCACGACTGGTCGCTAACTGTAGCCTCTCCACTGCCCTGTGGCCTTTTAAATGATTGAATAATGATGAACGTGGATCCGAAGTGACTTCTCTGCTGAAGCAGAAGATTCTTATTACCTTCCATTAAGTCAATTTAGTCTCTCAAACAGGCAGAACGAGCGAAACACAGAAAACTGAAGAGAAGAAAACCTCACTTTGGAACTTTCTTCATGACTGTTCTTAAGCCCTACCTTTCTACTTGTTTTAATTTCGCTGTGAATTTATAAATAGTGAAGAAACATTTGGGAGCTTTATACCAAGAAATTTGCCTTGAAAGCTGCTATTCTTGGAGGAAATCATATCAAGTTCCTATTTTTTTTTAACAAGGTTTCTTATGTCCTTAGATTTTGAAGGATATAAACTCATACCTGCAGACTATTTTTAGCAGCCATGTAAGAATAACAAGATTTGTAAATTAAGAGCTTTGTAATGTGGATGGATGTTTTGCTACTAAAATTGACTACTCAGAAGATCTTTTATAGCTCTTCAATGTTTTATTTTTGATCTATCACTTCAATGACATTATTTGACCAAAAAGAAGTCATTCTATCTTTCTAAGTTATGACCTTGTTATGAACAATATTTGCATTCACTGTGCAAATGTCTATGTATTATCTATTTAAGCAATATCGTACTGCCATCACTCAAGGAAGTTGAAAGAGCTGAACATTGATATAGCTCTTTCCCCTTCCCCTCATTTTTTAAATGTAACAAATACTTTGTATGTTCCCCTCCCTCTCCCCTTTTCCCTTCCCCTTTGGGAAACATGTCAGGAACTAGATAGTTTAAGATGAGCAGTTGAGAGGACTGAGAGATTGATCCACACAGAGCCTGGCTACTTCATGCTTCATTGTGAGGCGTTCTGCTGGCCAGCCTAATTAAGTATCCTCTTAACAAGAGAACCTCATGGAAATCCAGCTGGCAACTCAAAGAAGTTCAGGAAGCAGGACCACAGAGATTATACTCTGGGATCCTTGCCATGAGGTTGGAGGCCTCACCTTGTTGAAAAGAGACACTGATTTAAATAGTGTAGCATGACTTTGTTCCTGCTTGGCTAAATTTCTCAACACCACAGTCAGCTAAGTCCCCTACAGCGACTTTCGAAAAACACGGAGAGCACCTACCCCGAGGAGATGGTATATTTGGAGTAAGCTGTCATAGACATAATTCCTCTGATGGCTTTTCAACAACGGACCTCTTTGAATGACAGGAGATTCTTGGCACCAGCCCTCCCTGTTCCACCATGATTCTGTGGACTCTGGGGTCTCTAAGGGAGCATATGCTGGAATCACAGGGAGCCTATCTGGTTGGCATGGCTCTTCACAAGGTCATGATGGTATGAGCCAGCATAATGGGCATGGCACAGGAAACCATCACTACTGGAATGGCAGTTTCCACTCCCAGAAAGGCTGTGCCTTTCAGGAAAAGCCACCTACAGATATTAGAGAAGAGAAGAAAGAAGATAAGGTGGAAAAGTTGCAATTTGAAGAGGAAGACTTCCCTTCTTTGAATCCAGAAGCTGGCAAACAGAATCAGCCATGCAGACCTATTGGGACCCCTTCTGGAGTGTGGGGGAAACCTACCTAGTGCCAAACAACCCTCCAAAATGCTAGTCACCAAAAAAGTTTCCAAAGAAGATCCTGCTGCTGCCTTCTCTGCTGCATTCACCAGGATCTCATCATGCAAATGGAAACAAATTGTCAGCCATGGTTCCAAGAGTCTATAAGAACCTGGTTCCTAAGCCTATACCACCTCCATCCAAGGCCAGTGCTTGGAAAGCTAACAGAATGGAACACAAGTCAGGATCCCTTTCCTCTAGCCAAGAGTCTGCTTTTACCAGTCCAATCTGTTATCAAACCATTAGTACTGGCTGGTGGAGTAGTTTTAAACTCTCCCAAAGGGGGCCCCACCAGCACCACTCCTCCAATTGAGATCAGCTCCTCTCGTCTGACCAAGTTGACCCGCCAAACTACTGACAGGAAGAGTGAGTTCCTGAAGACTCTGAAGGATGACCGGAATGGGGACTTCTCAGAGGGCAGAGAGTGTGCGAAGTTGGAAGATTCGGAGGACAATAGCACATCTGAACCAAAGGAAAACGGAGAGGAAGGCTGTCATCAGAATTGTCTTGCTCTCCCTGTAGAAGAGGAAGTGGGGGGTCCTCTCTGACTCTTTGGAAGCAGAGCACAGGTTACTGAAAGCAATAGGATGGCAGGAGTATCCTGAAAATGATAAGAATTTCCTTCCCCTCACAGAGGATGAGCTCAGAGAGTTCCACATGAAGACAGAGCAGCTGATAAGAAACGGCTTTGGGAAGAATGACTTCTTGCAGAGTCGAAGTTCCAACCTATTCTCCTCTTGGAGGAGCACTTGCAGAGCAGAGTTGGAGGACTCAGACGCAGAGACAAGTAGCAGTGAGACATCTGATAACAATGCCTGGGAGTAGGTGTATAAATGCTCACAGTTGAATCTGACCCAGTAAACTCAGCTTGCATGTTTAGGGATTATACAGAGGAAATCGTTCTTTTCCTTTTCCTTCTCTTATGTTATTGTTGAATACTTCATGCACAAGAGAAATAATCATATCCCAAAGAAAGAGTGAGCAATTGGCTTGTTTAGCTTTTATTGTTGTTCTTCCCTGTTTTCTGCTTAATAGAGAGAATTTTGTGTGGTGGGAAAGATTTTTAAAATACACACACATACACACAGTATATATGGAGCAATGCACAGGTGGGAGCTGGCAGTGCAGAGAGGAGACACTGATCTGCAGAAACAGCTTCTCCTACCAGCCCTTGGGGCACTCACCCCTGTGCTCAAGCAATCACTGTCAATGACAAAGTGACTGCTGAATTTATAATTGTATTAAATTAATGCTAATGATTTGGATATTTTATTTTATTTCTGGCTGCTCAGGTAAGGTTAGCCCTTAACCAAGCATATGTGACTTTTTCCCTTTTTTTTTTTTTCTTTCTAGGTACAGCTGTAAAATATTTGGATATCGGAAGTGTTGTGTTATTCTTGCAGCCTTGATTTTCAGGGTAGATTGTAGAATATAAATTTTTGCGAGATTTCAAAGATTAAGATTACTTTGATAACATTATTTATAGATTTTAAAGATGTGGTTATCACAGGTCTGTTGAAGGGGAAAACTACTGCATAAAATAACTAACTTGGAATAAATATTTTGCATCAGTTTGGGGGAAAGAAAAGCTTTAATTTTAAAAAGCAAAATTCAATGTATTTCAAACTTCCAAAGGCTCAACGAATTTCTTCTAAGTAGACCTCGAACCCAGGTCCCCCACATTGCAGCTGCTGCTGCAATGGATTCTTTACCATCTGAGCCAATAGGGAAGCCCACCAGTAGACTCATACATCAAGAAATGTTAAGGGGTGTCTCTGCAAGCAGATAGGTGGTCAAATCAGATGAAAATAGGATAAAGGGATAAAGCACCAGAAATTGTGTCTGCATGAGTGAAAATATATGGTTTCTTCTTATTATTTAAACCCTTTTAAAAGATATTTGCTTCTATAAAAATGAAAACTACAGATTTTGAGATTTGTAGTAAGCTTTAGAAACTGTATGGTGACAAATCTATAAAGCATAGGAGGGGAGGAATAAAAGCATACTCCTGTGGCTTTCTTATATTATATATGCAGTGGTCTAACATCACTTGAAAGTAGACCATGACAAGTATACCAGAAACCCAAAGTAACCACTAAAATAACAAAATAAGGTATTTTTCTTTAATTATCCAACTAAAAGAAAAGACATAAATTGCCAGTATCAAAGATGAGAGAAGTTATATCATCACATTCCACATATATTAAAAAGAATTAGAAGGGATACTGTGAACAACTTTCTGTTAATAAATTTGATAACTGAAATGAATAAATTCCTTAAAATTCACAAGCTGCCATGCCAAAGTTCATTTAAAAAGAAAGAGATAACCTGATAGAAATAAAATAAATAAAAGCAATATAGTCAATATAAAACTCAGTATTCTGAGTAGATTCAGAGACTTCGATTCTCTGCAGTTTGCTCAGAACTACACAACGTGATGACTGGTTTCTGCATTAGCTTACTGTTTAATTTAAATCTTGAAAGCAATCCCACTGTCATGAAAGTTGGTCAAGGTACTTCTATGCAAAGAAATTCAATTTGTGGTTAAAATCATTCCCACAAAGGAAACTCCAGAAAATTAAACACAAAGGAGTATATCCTAACCTATTCTAGCAGGCCAGCTACCCTAATTTCAAAACCAGATAAGAATATTACAAGAAAATAAAACTAAACCAATATTCTGCATTAGTATGAATGCGAAAATTCTAAATAAAATTTTAGCAAATCAGGGACCTATGTGGTGGTCCAATGGCTAAGAATCTGCCTTGTAATGCAGGGGATAAGGATTTGATTGCTGGTTGAGAAACTATGAGCCCACATGTCACAGAGCAACTAAACTCGGGAACTGCAACTACTGAGTCCAGGATGCTCCAGAACCTATGCACCACAATTGGAGAATCCATGTGTCCCAACAAAAGATCCCACGTGACACAACAAAGATCTCATGTGCAGCAACTAAGATCCAGTGTAGCCAAATAAACACATTTTTTTTTTTTAATGTAGCAAATCAAAGTCAATCATGTGTGAAAGGGAAAATACATTATATCAATTTGGGTTCACAAGGAAAGCAAGGTTGGTGTAACATTTTAAAAATCAATGCAAATGAACATAGTTATAAACTTTCAAATGCAAAAGATTAAATATAAAAAACTAAATAATTACTTCCATAGATACAGAAAAAGCACTCAACAAAATTTCACATCTATTTCTCTTTTTTGCCACAGAAATAACTTATTGGAAAATCCATCAAGAAATTATTTTTCCTCTATGAAAATGCTCAATACAATAAATGGGATGCAGGAAGCAAGATGACCAA
The DNA here is from genome assembly GCF_963930625.1 of Muntiacus reevesi. Classification (NCBI taxonomy): domain Eukaryota; kingdom Metazoa; phylum Chordata; class Mammalia; order Artiodactyla; family Cervidae; genus Muntiacus; species Muntiacus reevesi. The sequence goes on from NC_089258.1 coordinate 21,353,365, forward strand.
TAAAATAGAGTCTGAGGTCTTATAGACTTTAATACTATTTTGATAACAGATGATATTCACCTGCCCAAATGAACCAAATTGTTACTCAGCCAAATAGCCATAAAAATTTATTTATTTTCTTTCCATTAAGGTAAAAAGTAGGCTTTCCATATCTATGCCTTCGGGTCTACCTCAATCTGTGATAAAATACTGAGCAAGTGCATGCCAAATAGATAGCTTCTGTGTTACTACCAGGCACTGAGTGAGTCGAACATCAGCTAGCAGCAGCTGGGGACACAGGGCTCACAGGCGGGCTGAGTGAAGGTTGTGAAGTTGATGGTTTCCAGGTCTGGGGTGGGCTGGGTAGAGTTGAGCAGGAAGCAGGTGGGCATAGAGGGTTGAGGAATGTGGCAGGGTTTGGGCAGCTGTCACAGCAGGTTGTGTCCAGTAACCAAACCATATGTGAGCAGGTGCTGGGCAGGCAGACTCACGCCCAGAATTTGTCAGAGGAGCAGATGGTAGTGGCGGGGCTGGAGGGAACACTGCAGCCACGGGGAGCACAGCAAGCCATGGCATTGGGAACCTGGTTTGCTTTTGGTTTCTTGGAGTGAAAAATGAAATACCTAGGATGAAATGTCTCCTCTCACCTTGGGGCTCTTTATACATCCCCTTCATCAGTTGTTGGTCCACCAAAAGGCTTCCTCTCGTTTTTATTTATGCCACCGTTTTCAACTAAAATTCTCTAATCAATTTGGCATTTACTTGTCCATTAAGAGTACCTGCCCTTATTAAAATAATTGTGCTTTTGACTCGTTGATTTATCACTTTTTGTCATAAGAGGATCACATTTTATATTCACAGGGTCCTGGAATGCCAAATCTTACAAGAATTATGGATAATTAGTCCAAAAGACAATTCAGCTGTAGTTTCAGAGGCTAAATTCTTCTCATTTTTTTCTTCTTAGTTTTAAATAACATGCATAACATGATATGATTTTTATGACTAATTTTAGAATATGCAACTTAAATGATTAATTGGATCAACAAAGGCATGGCTAGCTACAGATGAATGTTGCATATGACTATATGCATCTCAGATGCATTTGCCTTATTTACTGATGATATAATTCAATTTCTTTTGAGCAAGCAAGGTGACAGCCAGAATGGAATAAGATGAAACACTTTTCGCTATTTTTTAAGCTCACATCTATTTCTAATTTAAAAAGAACTCAGAAAATTACAGCCATAAAGGTACTTATTCAATCTGATAAAGAACACCTACAGAAAACCTATAGCTAATGTAATACTTAGTGGTAATGACTGAATGCATTTCCCCTATGATTCAAGAACAAGACAAGGATGTCTGCTCTCATGATGTCTAGTTAGCATTATACTGGAGGTTCTGGCAGTGTAAGCAGGCAAGTAAAAGAGATAAAAGACATTTAGATTGAAAAGGAAGAAATAAAATTGCTTTATTGATTTATGATCATCCCTGTATATTACACAGAGTGAAGTAAGTCAGAAAGAGAAAGACAAATACTGTATATTAACGCATATATATGGAATTTAGAAAGATGGTGCCAACAATCCTACCTGCAGGGCAGTAAGGAGACACAGATGTAAAGAACAGACTTTTGGACTCAGTGGGAGAAAGCAAGGGTGGGATGATTTGAGAGAATAGCATTGAAACATGTACATTGCCATAAGTAAAATAGATGTATGAAGCAGGCACCCAAAGCTGGTGCTCTGGGACATCCCAGAGGGATAGAATGGAAGGGAAGAGGTTCAGGATGGGGGGATACATGTATACCTGTGACTGATTCATATCAATATATGGCAAAAAAAAAAATCACAATATTGTAAAAAAAAAATCACAATATTGTGAATTAATTATCCTCCAATTAAGATAACTTGATGAATAAAAAATCTTGATAGAATCTATTTTTTAAAAATTGCTAGAACTAATAAGTGAGTTCAGTAAGCTGCAGGATTTGAGGTCAACATACAGCTGTTAATTCTATTCCATTATACTAGCAATGAACAATAAAAAGTTGGAATTATTAAGATAATGTGTATGGGTGTGGGGGTGTGTGCACGCATGCGTGCACACGCTTTATCATTCAATCATGTCTGACTCTTTGAGACCCCATGGCTATGGCCAACCAGGATCCTATCCACGGAATTTTCCAGGCAAAAATACTGGAGCAGGTTGCCATTCCCCACTCCAGGAAATCTTCCTGACCCAGGGATCTAACCTAGATCTCTTTCAACTCCTGCACTGGCAGGTGGATTCTTTACCACCATACCACCTGGGAAGCCCGTTAAGATAATACCATTTATAACAGCATCAAAAAATACAAAATACTTAGGGATAAATTTGACAAAAATGTGTCAGACTTATAACTATGAAACTTAACTCACACTTACAACTATGAAATACTGATGAAAGAAATTAAAGAATACCTAAATAAGTTGAGAGATATACCTTATTCATGGATCAGAAGTCTCAATATTACTAAGATGTCAATTCTCTCCCAGTTGTTCTGTAGATTCAAAGAAATCCCAACAAAATTCCCAACAGCTTTGGTTGGATAGAAATTGACAGACTAATTCTAAAATTTATATGGAAATGCAAAGTACCTGAAATGGTCAAATAAAACTGTGAAAAAAGAACAAAAGCGGGAGGTCCGACACTATCTGATCTCAAGGTTTCTTTTCTATTAAGCTGTAGTAATCAAGATTGTATGGAACTGATATCAAGATAGAAATATAGACTAATGAACACAGTAAAGAACCCCAAAATAGACCCACACATTTATGGACAACTGATTTTTTTTGCAAAGTTGTAAATGCAGTTCTGTGGGAAAGAATCGCCTTTTTCAACAAATAGTGCTGAAATAATTAGACATCTTATGTAACAAGATTTAAACTTTCATCCATACTCCATACAATATACAAAAATCAACTCAATGGCTCATGAACCTAAGTGTAAAATGAGTTTTCTAGAGCAGCATCTGGGATGCAGGAATTTGAGAGGAATGATTGTACAGCCTGGTGGAAATTCACAAACAGATTTTCCAAGGCCTTTCAAAAGGTCATCATCATGGACTGAAAGGCATTAGACCATTTTTATAGTTGCCAAGGGGCAGTAGATTGTGGATCCAGTAAAGAAGATTTATAGGATTTCTGTTTCCCTAAACCCCTAAAAAAAGAAAAGCAAAAAACAGGAAACTAATCCACTATTAAAAGAAACCACAAAAAATAATAAATTGACTGATATTTTACCACACTACATTTTCTCCTATAAAACATAGGACATTCTGATGTATCTTCAGAAGTTTAAACAGAAGTTTTCCAGGTTGTAGATTCAAGAAATTCAAGCAGTATAGTCAAAAAAAAGCAAGCTCATTATTCAATCTGTCTGACTCTGAAGCTCTGGAGTTTGCCTGGGAAGTCAGAACACAATGACAGGATTCTGCATTAACTTTCCATTCTATTCAAATCTTGAAAGCAAGCCCCCTTAGGTGGAGAGGAGCCAGAGCAGAGGGTGTGTGTGTGTGTGTGTGTGTGTGTGTGTGTGTGTGTGTGTGTGTCCCCATGGACTGGAGCCCACCAGGCTCCTCTGTCCACAGATTCTCCAGGCAAGAACACTGGAGTGGGTTGCCATGCCCTCCTCCAGGGGATCTTCCTGACCCAGGGATTGAACCCAGGTCTCCTGCATCACATTCTTTACTATCTGAGCCACCAGGGAAGCCCCAGAGTACTGGAGTGAGTAGCCTATCGCTTCTCCAGGGGATCTTCCCGACCCAGGAATGGACCTGGGGTCTCTTGCACTTCAAGCAGATTTTTTACCAGCTGAGCTATTACTGAGCAACTATTAGTCTCCTCAAGGAGCAGCAGGGAGGGACAGTTTCCAGTTTCCCACCAGGAGCCTGAGCACGGGACACAGCTCTGCACCTCCTAGCAGTCACTCTCAGCAACTAAAGGCTGCACCCCCCAGCCCCACAAGCACCTTGCCTTCCTACAGGCCATCTGAGCCCACTTCCTTGCTCTGTTGATGATGAAACTGTAATTAAAACATGTTTGGGGACTTTCCCAGTGGCCCAGTTGTTTAGAATCCACCTGCCAAAGCAGGGGACTATGGTTTCATCCCTGATCTTTGAAGATTCCACATGCCATGGGCAACTAAAGCTGTGTGCCACAACAACTGAAGCTTGCATGCCACAACTACTGAGCTCAAGTGCCTAGAGCTGTGCTCCACAAGAAAAGCATCACAACTAGAGAGCAGCTCCCGCTCACCGCAACTAGAGAAAGTCCTAGCAGCAACCAAGACCCAGCGCAGCCGAAATAAAATAAATGATGAAAACATTTAAATTTGAAATAAATAAAATAAAACAACATGTCTGAGCATCAGAATTTAACAAGGTATATCAAGGTGGTGCTGGAGAAGACCCTTGAGAGTCCCTTGGACAGCAAGGAGATCAAACCAGTCAATTCAAAAGGAAATCAACCCTGAATATTCATTAGAAGGAGTGATACTGAAGCTGAAGCTCCAATACTTTGGCCACCTGATTCGAAGAGCCAACTCATTGGAAAAGCCCCAGGTGCTAGAAAAGACTGAAGGCCAAAGGAGGTGGGAGCAGCAGAGGATAAGATGGTACGATAGCATCACTGACTCAATGGACATGAATCTGAGCAAACTCCGAGAGACAGTGACAGGGAAGCCTGGCGTGCTGCAGGCCTTGGAGCTGCAGAGTTGGACATGACTTAGAAGGTGAACACACAACACACACATCAAGGACATGAAAAGTTCTTTAAATCTTCTGACCTAATCATCCCACCTCTAGGAATATACTCAAAGGAAATTAAGTGAAAAAGAGACAAAACTGTATGTCTACAGATGTTACAATAGTGTTATGCCTAATGATCAAGAAGTGGAAACAGTCTAAAAATCCAACAGCAAACTGTGTCTGAGCCTTGTGGCTCAGCTGATAAAGAATCTGCCTGCAATGTTGGGGACCTGGGTTCGATCCCTGGGTTGGGAAGAGCCCCTGGAGAAGGGAAAGGCTACCCACTACAGTATTCTGGCCTGGAGAATTCCTTGGACTGTATAGTCTCTGGAGTAGCAAAGAGTTGGACACGACTGAGCGACTTTCACTTCAAACTATGCCTCAGCAGTAGAGTATTACACAGCTGTTAAAAACAGTTGTGAAGAAGGGGCAGGGTTTTGACAATGCAAATTGATGGGGAAGGGCTTTGACATCGCAAACGCTAGAGGAAACTGAAGGAAAAGCAGACTGTTTGTGGTAGTGGACATGGGAAAGCGGTTTTGATTTTATTTCCTGCACTTTGCAAAATTTTTCTCCTGGGGTGTTCTTAACCTGGAGTTATGGGCCCCCTGCTGGTAGAAGATCTCTAGGAATCCCCAAACCTGTATCCCGGTATTGTGTGTACGTGCTGTTTTTCCACTTGCGAAGCAAACTCCTGAAATGATGAAGTATTTGGTTCTGACCACCAGGAAAGTTGAGTCATTTTTTGATAAGAAAACAGAGCTCCAGGCTCTAACTATTCTCCTCCCCTACACAGAGTCCACTTCCTGGGGCAAAGGAAAACCATGTGCTGCCTGCCAATCCCACCTCCCGGAGCCTCTGGGGATCCCAGTGCTCGAGGGATCTGACAGCAGTGGCTGAAGAAGCTGGTGGTGGGGCTGGAGGGTGGGAAGGAAGACCCACTTTCCCTTTTATATTTACACTCTTCACTCAAAGGCCTTATCTTTTTTGGGTGTTTTGGCAGGGGAGTGGTGGGGGGAGTTGTCCTTTTTTTGGTATTTTTTTCAAAAGGCAGGAAATTTTCTGGTTCACTCCCCCATCTGCCTGGACAGACATGTCAAAAGATGCAGGAACATGTACATCCACCCCTGATGCAGATTCTTCCAGTCTGGGCCTGCAAAATTCTCTGCACTTCCTGCTTTGCAGAATCACAGAATAAAAGTTGTCACCAATCTCGTCCTCTTAGACTTTTCATCACTTACTCTCAGAATGCCCCAGGCAGAGGGTATTTTGTGTCTCAATTGTGTTCTACAAATAATCACAGGAAGGCCCCCCACCACTTCTGCACAGCTGAGGGCTCTTGGCCTGGGGAGCTGAATGGCCAGCCAGATCAAAGCCACGGGAGTCGCCCAGGGGACACACAGCCCCAAGCACCAGTCGACAGACTCAGCAGGATGCCAGATGGGTCTATCTTTCTTTCTTTCTTTTTTTTCTGTTCTAGGTCTTTGTTGATTTCTCTACTTGAGGAGAGGGGGCTACTCTTTGTTGCAGTACACAGCTCTAGATGCACAGGTTTCAGCAGCTCTGGCTTGCGGACCCTAGAGCACAGGGTCAGTAGTCGTGGCGCACAGGCAGCTGCCCTGCAGCATGTGGGATCTTCCCCGACCAGGGATCGAACCCATGTCCCCTAAAGTGGCAGGCGGAGTCTCATCCACTGTGTCACCAGGGAAGTCCTCAATGGGTCATTATTACTATGGCTTTCAACTTTTTGACCCCAGAGTGCCTACACACCTGAGTTTCCCTGGGTGCACCTCCCTTCCTGGAGAGAAATTATACAGGCACATGGAGAGAGGTCCCACATGCCCATATTGTCCTGGGCCACTGTCACTCCACACACTGCTGCCCAGAGGGGTCACAGGCTCCAAACGCAGCATCTCAGTTCCTCTCCAAACACCCACGTGCTGTGTTACATCCACCATTAAACACATCAGCTGGGCGTGGGGGGACTCCAGGCCTCCTGACGGCCCAGCTCCTTGCTCTCCGGAAGCCACGCTTTTGGAGGGTTGATGGACAGCTTTACATTATAAGAGCACACACCTCTATCTGTTTGACCTGTTTACTAACTGACACTGGCATTCCCTGCTCTACAAAACGGCTCACACTTCCCCCTCAGGCCAGCAGTTGAGTCCTGGGAGGGAATTTCTTGGGAAACACTGAACTGCTGACCTTTCCCATGGTTTCAGGGCCTCACTTGTATTTTTACCAACTCCAGATCATGGTCCTGACCCCCTTGGGGTTAGAACTCCTTCCTAAATCAACAAAATCACTTTGAAACATACCCCCAAATGCCAGTACCATCATCGCCATTCCCGCTTAGTTGAGTCACAGTCAATTTTTAAATTGTATTACAAGGCTCTGGGCAGTTACGTTCTCTTCAAGCATCAGCCACGTTACGGTGGAGAGTTGCTCCCACTGGTAGGGGACGCTGGCCCAAGGTGTCTGAATGAGGTACAGAGGGCAGCCAGCGTGAGGAAGCAGTTTCCTCCGGAAAGCCTAAACTTTATTTTACATAAAAGTACATGAATTTTATATGCAACATATAATTTTGAAATTACTAAGACTATAGCTGCATCATTTTATAGGTGATTCTTGTGAAGACATAGTAAGTAAAAAGGAAGAATCCAGAAGCTAAAATCCCATGGGCACAGAACAGACTTGGTCCACAGATGCTGGTTCACAAACAACAGGGACATCGTGGCCTCATCCTCTGCCTGCAATCAAGGAAGCTATTTTGCTGCTAATGCTAAGACATATCCTAAGTTCAGAATCATGAAAGAATCAACAAAATCCTCTTGCAGGAACCCATGAAGTTGACATGGAGTCCTCCCTTGGCCCACTGCATGTACCAACCCTTAGAGATCTCTGAGATTTGGCAGTCAGAACTGCCCATGGGGCCCAAAGGTTTGGTAGAGAATTACTTTCTTTGTTGAAACCTTTCACATAACTGGTAATCAGCGTGCCCGGACCTATTGTTCATGGTAGACTTGTTCTATGTGTGTCCTGACTGGGACAGCCTGGGTGAGACTGTAGGGGCACAAACCTGCCAGAAGTGAAATGGACGTGTACTGAATCCATAGTGTGTGTGTGTGTGTGTGTGTGTGTGTGTGTGTGTGTGTGTGTGTGTGTTCTGGGGCAACACGACCTAAGTCCAAAGCAAGAGACCCATGTTCCTAGGGTTGTTACCAAACCAAACTTGCATCTGCCACTGACACAAAGGTTGCGGTTAAGGGAAATACAGTGTTTATTTCAAGGCACCAAGCAAGGAGAACAGGTAGCAAATGCTCAAAGGACCCAACAGAGACAGAACAGGGAGCCCTTGGAGCCAATGTATGGCTTAAGTTATGGTTGTGACTTAAGCAGACTTATGACTGCTCTCTTTTTTTCTGCATTCCTTTGCTTCTCTAATCATCAACCGCCACGGCTTGTTTTCTGTCTCCACTCATAGATGGCCTAAGAGGCCACAGTATATTCCCATGGTCTTTTTCTAATCATAAGGAAGCAAAGGGCTTGGGGCTGGGGCGGTGGGTGGGGGGTTCTGTCACCGGGAACCTCATTGGATGGTTTAGATAAGACTCTTCCTAGGTCTGCTTGGTTTCAGGGTGACATCCCCTTGCCTATAGGCTGGCCACCCTCCCACCAGTCCCCAGAGCAATAGAAAAGTCCCTTCAGTGTCCCTTCACAAATACCTTATAACATGACGGAAATTTCTGAAGTGATGGAGATGTTCTGTAACTCAATGATGTTTGAGTTATACACGTATAGGTCTTTGTCAAAACTCATAGGAAGGTGTAGATAAGACTTGTGAAGGAGAAAAAGAGACAGCTGTAAAGTAGATGTATGTTTGATGAAGTACTGGGGTAGAATGACTGGATGTCTGCAACTTTCTCTGAAATGCTTCAAAATATGTGGTAGATCACCACAATCCCACTCCTAGGTATACCTAAAACAAAGGAAAGCAGGGGCTTGAATAAATATTTGCCCACCCATGTTCATATCAGCATTATTTATAATAGTCAGAAGGTGAAAGCAACCCAAATGATCGTTAGCAGAGGAATGGAAAACAAAATGTGGCATATACTTGCAATGTAATATTCAGTTCAGTTCAGTCGCTCAGTCATGTCCGACTCTTTGTGACCCCATGAATCGCAGCATGCCAGGCCTCCCTAACCATCACCAACTCCCGGAGTCTACCAAAACCCGTGCCCATCGAGTTGGTGATGCCATCCAGCCATCTCATTCTCTGTCATCCCCTTCTCCTCCTGCCCCCAATCCCTCCCAGCATCAGGGTCTTTTCCAATGAGTCAACTCTTCACATGAGATGGCCAAAGTATTGGAGTTTCAGCTTCAGCATCAGTCCTTCCAATGAACTCCCAGGACTGATCTCTTTTAGAATGGATTGGTTGGATCTCCTTGCAGTCCAAAGAACTCACAAGAGTCTTCTCCAACACCATAGTTCAAAAGCATCAATTTTTCGGCACTCAGCTTTCTTCACAGTCCAACTCTCACATCCATACATGACCACTGGAAAAACCAAAGCCTTGACTAGATGGACTTTTGTTGGCAAAGTAATGTCTCTGCTTTTTAATATGCTATCTAGGTTGGTCATAACTTTCCTTCCAAGGAGTAAACATCTTTTAATTTCATGGCTGCAGTTACCATCTGCAGTGATTTTGGAGCCCCCCAAAATAAAGTCTGACACTGTTTCCACTGTCTCCCCATCTATTTCCCATGAGGTGATGGGACCAGATGCCACAATCTTAATTTTCTGAATGTTAAGTTTTAAGCCAACGTTTTCATTCTCATCTTCCACTTTCATCAAGAAGCTTTTTAGTTCCTCCTCACTTTCTGCCATAAGGGTGGTGTCATCTGCATATCTGAGGTTATTGATATTTCTCCCGGTAATCTTGATTCCAGCTTGTGCGTCATCCAGCCCAGGATTTCTCATGATGTACTCTGCATATAAGTTAAATAAGTAGGGTGACAATATACAGCTTTGAAGTACTCCTTTTCCTATTTGGAACCAGTCTGTTGTCCCATGTCCAGTTCTAACTGTTGCTTCTTGAACTGCATACAGGTTTCTTAAGAGGCAGATCAGGTGGTCTGGTATTCCCATCTCTTTCAGAATTTTCCAGTTTATTGTGATCCACACAGTCAAAGGCTTTGGCATAGTCAATAAAGCAGAAATAGATGTTTTTCTGGAACTCTCTTGCTTTTTCGATGATCCAGCAGATATTGGCAATTTGATCTCTGGTTCCTCTGCCTTTTCTAAAACCAGCTTGAATATCTGGAAGTTCACGGTTCACATATTGCTGAAGCCTGGCTTGGAGAATTTTGAGCATTACTTTACTAGCGTGTGAGATATTACATCACCTTAAAAAGGAAAGAAACCATATTACACGCTAGCAACATGGGTGAACTCTGAGGACATCATTCTGAGTGAAATCAGCCAGTCCCAAAAAGACTACAAGGGACTCATATGAAGCACCTTGACTAGTCAAATCATAGACACAGAAAGTAACACAGAGCTTAGTAGGGGGAGAGGGAATGCGGAGTTAGTGTTTAATGGGAACAGAGTTTCTGACTGGGAAAATGAAAAAGTTCTGGAGATGGAGGGTGGTAATGGTTGCAAGACAATATGAATGTACTTAATGCCACTAAACTGTACATTTGAAAATGGTTAATGTGGTGAGTTTTGTATTATGTATTGTTGTTGCTGTTGTTGTCTAGTTGTTAAGTCATGTCTGACTCTTTTGCGACCCCATGGACTGTAGCCTGCCAGACTCCTCCGTCCATGCGATTTCCCAACACTGGATTGGGTTGTCATTTCCTTCTCCAGGGGGTCTTCTTGACCTAGGAATCAAACCTGCATCTCTTGCATTGGCAGGAGGATTCTTTACCACTGAAGCCCCTTTTATTATGTGTATTTTGTCACAATCTAAAATTTTAAGCATCCAAATAAAGTATAGAGCTTATTTAATTAAAAGTATAAAGCAGATCAATATAGATATGGATGGCTAGATATGCAAAACAAAAACAAAAGAAGTTCAGTGTTTTTGTAGAACCCGGTGGTAGGTGTCTGTCCTTCACTATCTCCTAGAGCTTGCTCAAACACTTGCCCATTGAGTCACTGATACTGTCCAACCATCTTGTCCTCTGTCAACTTCTCTTTCCCATCAGGGTCTTTTCTAGTGAGTTGGCTCTTCACATCAGTTGGCCAGCGTATTGGAGCTTCAGCTTCAGAATCAGTCCTTCCAATGAATATTCAGGATTGATTTCCTTTAGGATTGACTGATTTGATCTTGCAGTCCAAGGGATTCTCAAGAGTCTTCTCCAACACCACAGTCAAAAGCATCAATTCTTTAGCACTCAACCTTCTTTGTGGTCCAACTCTCACAATCCTGCACCACGTCTTATTTGTGGCAGGTGGTACCTTTAGTTGCATGTGGGATCTAGTTCCCCAACCAGGGATCAAACCCAGGCCACCTGCATTGGGAGCACAGAGTCTTAGCCAGTGGACCACCAAGGAAGTCCCAAACGGGACAGAGGGGGCTCATTTGACCATCATTCCCAAGGACACTACAGCAGTAACTTGATGAAGGGCCTTCTTTCCTACACTTCACCAAGACCTATCCCTTTATAGAAAGGGCCATAGACTATCAGCATACTCAGCACCCCTTCCCATCCTTTGCCCATAACAAACACTCATAATGGAACCCAGAACTGCATTCAACCATGTCTCAGCGTCATAGCACAGAGCTGTAAGCAATCACTAGTGATCAATCCAGGCGGGCTGTCAAAAATAGAAACTATAGTTGTCCTAAAGTCCAGACACTGGGTTCAAGAAGAGATAGGAAACCAGTAAGACATGCTCTAAGAGGTAAAGGGGTCAAGCAAGTTTCCACCAGTGCTGAAGCAAGGGGCCACCACTGCTCTGGGCAGTGGGGTTAGAGACACAGAAGGTAGGTTTTGGAGCAAAGGAAGGAGAAAATGAATGTTTAATTTTCATGTATACCTAACATTTTGGGGAGCAACCACATCTGGTTGGCAGCTTTTCAGCAAAGAACTTGCCTTCATCCTTAAGCTGTTGCAGAAGTAAAGGAATGAGATCCTAAAGAAAGCATATCTGGGACAGAGCAGATATAACCGAAACAGTGAAGGGCTCTCACTCTCCACAACTCGTCATGTTTGATCATGAGCTCAGGAAACCCCAACAAACATGAATCAGGTCAGCTACCACCCTGAAATAGCTTGGTGTCCCAAAGCTATCCAAGCAACAGAGGCTGCAGCAGAGGACTCTGAAGTCAGATGCCTCTGCTGTGTGACCCGCAGATATCACTTAACCTCTCTGAGCTTCAGTGTCCTGTCTATGAAATGATGAGTATGTGTCACATGGCTGTTATGAAGTTTGCATGAGTGATACTTGGAAATGCTAATTAAGTACCTGGTATACAGTGGTGCTTAATAATGTTGGGTGGTATGTTGGTTGGTTAGTGGCAATGGAAGTAGACTTATATTAGTAACCCCAAGAAGCCTGTCACTATACTCCTCCTTCCCTATAACCTAAGTGGCAAGTGAGGGACGGAACAGGTCTTTCTTCCTGCATCTCTTTGTTTGAAGCCACCGAGATCTCCCCCACTACTGGCTTCAGGACCATGCTGGGCCCGGGAGGCTCCTCTTCACTCCCAGAATCTGTCCCTCCTCAGAATGCAATGTCCCTTTTTGGAGGGGCATGTGACTCAAGTGCTCCAAAGCTATTCAAGCTCTTCTAAAGAAGTCAGCATGGCTGGATAAGGCATGAGGTCTTGTCCAACCAGGTCACACACTTTTATTTCACTCTCAGGTGAGTATGTAAAGACACCTGAGAATTTCTACTTTAAAAGCATCCTACAAATTGATAGTTGCTGGGAAATTGCCAAGTGAGCCAAGCCTAGTGCTCTCTGATGACCTGGGGTGGGGAGGGAAAGTAGGCTCAAGAGATAGGGGATATATGTTTAATAATGACTGATTTGTGTTGTTGTATGGCAGAAACCAACATAGAAATGTAAAGCAATTATCCTCCAATAAAAATAAATTTAAAAAAAATTTTTAATAAATAAAAGCATCCTGAATTTTCCTCTAAAGCCAGAACTGTTTCTCATCTTTGAAAGTGGAGGTCACCCTCACTGGCTTGGCCCAGGCTGCAGGTCTTCACAATACAGACAGTGTCTCCACCTGTCCCCCATTACCACCTTTCTCCTTTCTCCACTGTCCCCCATTCCCACACAACCCCTTCTATTCCCTGGAGGTGCCATTAAGGAGGGAACCGCCCAGAAATCTGGGATCCACACAGGAAAATTATCGCAGACAATTTACTCCCGTTGACATGGAGAACTGACCTCTCGGGGAGCAGCTCCCACTGTTGGCGACCCGCAAGGAGGCACTTGGTGAGACATCTAGTCTCCTTGTGGCTACAGACACTCAACACGCCCACCTCCTTGGATCACCTGCAACCCCTGCTTGACAAGAACCAAAACAAAACATGACCCAGGAACACTGGAGACCTGTGCCCCTACATTCACCCAGGATGTGCAGACCAGAGCTGGTTGCCTTCATCTGTGAGCTTGGAGACCCTGTTTCCTCCCAAGAAGTTTCAGGGGGAGGTCTGTCTATCTGGGATACATGCAGAAGACACAAGAAATAATGTTTGGGGAAAGTCATCTTACAATTTCTTCTAGTGACAGAAGAGACTGTTCTCTGCCTGGGTTTTAAATGCATTTGTGAAGTGTCCTTCTGAAGGTGGCTTGTGTTTCACGGGTCAGAACATGGATTTTTTAAATTCAAAATTAAAACTAATTTGATGCCATTATACAAACCAAGTGTTACTCTCCCTCTGTCTCTCCCTCCAACACTGAACTGGGACCTGGCACCTGCCTGGCAACCAGACTCAATCACTGTGGGAAGGACCTGCTCAGGAGAGCCTCCTCACACCCCACCCTCCTGGGCCGCTCTGTTCTCCTTGCCTGGCTCCGGGCTCCCCTCTCCACCGCAGATCCACAAAGGGTGTGCACACCCCTCACCCAGATGCACCCCCATGCCCCGGTCCCTCCGTGCACCAGGTCACTGTGTGCTGTGACCCAGCAGGGTTGCGTCCCACCCTGCTCAGGTGGCCAGCAAAACTGAGAACAAAAACACAAGCTGCTGCAATTCTTCAGGTCGGTTCAGAAATAGACACATCATTTCAGTTTAAAAGGGGAAAAACGATAATCACAAAGACTGGATAGCAACACTCTCTTAACAAAAATAGCAGAAAAAAAAGCTGCTGAGAAAATAACAAAATACTGTTTTTTATAAAAGGCAAAGATATGCTAGATGTCATGATAAGCAGGAATCATCTAGACAGAGCCCTTCAGCACTGTGAAGACTGACCATTCTGAATCATCACGCAATGGCTCCATGTTGAAGCAGTCAGGCGACTGGTTGCATAAAGAGGGTAAAACCAGGAACATCCGTGAATCTTTAAGTTTAGAATTAAGGCTTACATAGAACAGCCTCCATATAACACTGTATGGTGAGGTTCTTATGTCATCTTATGTTGGTAAAGATCCTAATGTCTAAAAAATTCTGAAGAAAAATAATTTTCAACTTGAAATTATAAACTCAGCAAAACACTAGTCATAAGTAAAAATAGACTAAAGACATTTTCATTCATATAGTGAATCTCAAAATTGATTTTTCTTGCACTTTCCTGAAGGAACTACTAGAGATAATCTCTGGCAAATTTAGGAAGATAGGGAAGTAAAGAAACAATGTGTCCAACCCCAAGAGTTAGGGGAAGCTCCAGGTTGAAAAATGTGCCATGGGCCTGGACAGCAAACAGTTCAGATTTAGTGGGTTATAGAAGCATTTGGAAGGTAAGCCTCATGGGGGAAAAGGAGAACAAATGATAAAAAATTATACCTTTGGGATAATATAAAAATATGTGAGTAGGAAATTAAACAAGTAGAAAAAAATGAAACAACTACAAACTTCAGGAGAAACAAAAACTCTCACAAGAAAGGGAATATTCACCTGGAGCCTCAAAGAATAATACATAGCTATACTAGTAATGTAAATATTGATTATTAATCCACCTCTCCCAGACGATGTCACAGAAGACATGGAAGAAAAATCTCTCCTTGGAGAAAACCCATTGACGATGCTTAAAACTTATCAAATCAAGAAATATTGAGGGATTTCCCTGCTGGCCCAGTGGTTAAGAGTCTGCCTTCCAATACAGGGGATGTGGTTCAATCCCTGATCAGGGAACTAAGATCCCACAGGCCACTGGACAACTAAGCTTGCACAGTGTAACTACTGAGCTTGTGATCTAGAGCCCAGGCACTACACCGAAAGGTCTCAGACACCACAAGGCGTTTCTGTGCTGCAACTGAGACCCAATGCAGCCAAACAAATAAAATGCAAAAATTTAAAAAATAAAAGAAATAATGGTAAAGTATATTGTCTGGAAGCATGGAGGTGAGGGCCAGAAGAAACAGCTAAATAGAAGTTTAAAAGTGATTGACCTCTGAAGAATGGGGCTGGGGTACAGAGAAGGTGACCAAGAGGTCTATTATTTTTATCTTGAGACTATCGGTTCTGTTTAATATTTTCAATCACAAGTATGTTTTACATTAATAAATGTTTATTCATCTCAATAAATAAATACTCTTAATGATGACCAACATGAAATTTGTCTGCGAAAGGGCAGAAAGAGGAAGGGGAGCAATTAGGGGTAATTTACCTTTACAGAGGCCAGAGGGCAGGGCCTCCAGAGGACAAGTGAAGACAAACTCTTGGAGACAGGCACAAAACCCAGGTAGGAGGAAGAAGGTGAGGGCTGAGAAAGATACCTGGAAAGGTTTATATCAACCTTGGTAATGATTCAAAATGAAATGTCTTAAAGGAATCCAGATAGGAAAAGAAGAAGTGAAACTCTCACTGTTTGCAGATGACATGATCCTCTACATAGAAAACCCTAAAGACTCTTCCAGAAAATTACTAGAGCTAATCAATGAATATAGTAAAGTTGCAGGATATAAAATTAACACACAGAAATCCCTTGCATTCCTATATACTAACAATGAAAAAACAGAAAGAGAAATTAAGGAAACAATACCATTAACCATTGCAACAAAAAGAATAAAATACTTAGGAGTATATCTACCTAAAGAAACAAAAGACCTATACATAGAAAACTATAAAACACTGATGAAAGAAATCAAAGAGGACACAAACAGATGGAGAAACATACCGTGTTCATGGATTGGAAGAACCAATATTGTCAAAATGGCTATTCTACCCAAAGCAATCTATAGATTCAATGCAATCCCTATCAAGCTAACAATGGTATTTTTCACAGAACTAGAACAAATAATTTCACAATTTGTATGGAAATACAAAAAACCTCGAATAGCCAAAGTAATCTTGAGAAAGAAGAATGGAACTGGAGGAATCAACCTGCCTGACTTCAGACTCTACTACAAAGCCACAGTCATCAAGACAGTATGGTACTGGCACAAAGACAGAAATATAGATCAATGGAACAGAATAGAAAGCCCAGAGATAAATCCACGAACCTATGGGCACCTTATCTTTGACAAAGGAGGTAAGGATATACAATGGAAAAAAAGACAACCTCTTTAACAAGTGGTGCTGGGAAAACTGGTCAACCACTTGTAAAAGAATGAAACTAGAACACTTTCTAACACCATACACAAAAATAAACTCAAAATGGATTAAAGATCTAAACATAAGACCAGAAACTATAAAACTCCTAGAGGAGAACATAGGCAAAACACTCTCTGACATAAATCTCAGCAAGATCCTCTATGACCCACCTCCCAGAATATTGGAAATAAAAGCAAAAATAAACAAATGGGACCTAATGAAACTTAAAAGCTTCTGCACTACAAAGGAAACTATAAGTAAGGTGAAAAGACAACCCTCAGATTAGGAGAAAATAATAGCAAATGAAGAAACAGATAAAGGATTAATCTCAAAAATATACAAGCAACTCCTAAAGCTCAATTCCAGAAAAATAAATGACCCAATCAAAAAATGGGCCAAAGAACTAAACAGACATTTCTCCAAAGAAGACATACAGATAGCTAACAAACACATGAAAAGATGCTCAACATCACTCATCATCAGAGAAATGCAAATCAAAACCACAGTGAGGTACCATTACACGCCAGTCAGGATGGCTGCTATCCAAAAGTCTACAGGCAATAAATGCTGGAGAGGGTGTGGAGAAAAGGGAACCCTCTTACACTGTTGGTGGGAATGCAAACTAGTACAGCCACTATGGAGAACAGTGTGAGATTTCTTAAAAAACTGGAAATAGAACTGCCATATGACCCAGCAATACCACTTCTGGGCATGCACACCAAGGAAACCAGATCTGAAAGAGACACGTGCACCCCAATGTTCATCGCAGCCCTGTTTATAATAGCCAGGACATGGAAGCAACCTAGATGCCCATCAGCAGATGAATGGATAAGGAAGCTGTGGTACATATAAACCATGGAATATTACTCAGCTGTTAAAAAAAATTCATTTGAATCAGTTCTAATGAGATGGATGAAACTGGAGCCCATTATACAGAGTGAAGTAAGCCAGAAAGATAAAGAACATTACAGTATACTAACACATATATATGGGATTTAGAAAGATGGTAACGATAACCCTATATGCAAAAAAGAAAAAGAGACACAGAAGTACAGAACAGACTTTTGAACTCTGTGGGAGAAGATGAGGGTGGGATGTTTCGAAAGAACAGCATGTATATTATCTATGGTGAAACAGATCACCAGCCCAGGCAGGATGCATGAGACAAGTGCTCAGGCTGGTGCACTGGGAGGACCCAGATGTCAGGTGGAGAGGGAGGTGGGATGGGGGATCGGGATGGGGAATACGTGTAACTCTATGGCTGATTCATGTCAATGTATGACAAAACCCACTGAAATGTTGTGAAGTAATTAGCCTCCAACTAATAAAAAAAAAAAAAAAAAAGAAATGTCTTGACTTTACTCTTTTATACTTTTCTAATCAATGCTGGGGAATATTTTTTCCTAGTATTCCTAGACACCTGATAGAGAGGAGAATTTGTAATGCGCTGCTGCTGCTGCCACCACATTTATGCACAGGACTGTGATATGTTCAAGGAAACTTCAAGCAACAAAAACCCAAGAAATGAAATTCCTAGCCATGAGAATAACGTGGCTACTGGAGAAAACTGTGCATGCAACCATTAAGTATTTTCTTGGTTCAAACGATTTTAATAAAACTTCTCAGGAAAAAAAAAAAAAAAAAGAAAACTACCTAGGATAATTGCACAGAATTGACTAATTTTCCAAGACAGTGACAGAATTTTCTTCTTTGTCTAGGTTTTAAGTGATGTGTCTGCTCCAAAAACTTAAGGAACTAGTTTGTTAGTGAAAGTCTTTGTTGATATGTTAGGTTCTCTATTTCCAGCATGCATACACTTGAGAAAGGACAGAGCTATGGAACATACACATGATAGAAGAAAAAGTGAAAGTCGCTTAGTTGTGTCTGACTCTTTCCGACCTCATGGACTATACAATCCATTGAATTCTCCAGAATACTGGAGTGGGTAGCCTTTCCCTTCTCCAGGGGATCTCCCCAACCCAGGGATTGAACTGGAGTCTCCTGCATTGCAGGTGGATTCTTTACCAGTTGAGCTAACAGGGAAGCCCCATAAAATGAAGAGGGAATTGCTTTCTCATTATTTTGTTAACAATTTGGTGCTTAATGCCCTATAAGCAGTGATGTTTGTTTCTCACTTATGGGAAGTGGCTTGCAAACATGGCTGATAATTTGTCTCCGTGTTCACACCCTCAGGCAGCCTCCTCCCACACTGACTTTGGGTACAGACATCAGTAGAAAGATAGCAAATGTGATGCAAACAGACTTGACTGAGTTGCATCCGCTTGGCACCCCCGAATTCCCATGGGAACGAACTCAAGTGAGCCTGCTGGGGGATTAGCCGCCACAAGGAACAGAACCACAGTGCCCGGATGCCCGCCTGCCCTCCGACCACAGATACGACCACTGAGTTGGCCCCACAGTCTCTTAGACTTGTAAACAGTAGAAAATAATTGCTACTTTATACCTCTAAATTTGGGGATGCTTCTTGTGCAGCAAAAGCTAGCAGTGCAATTACCTCGCTTAAACTGCTCCTCTAATGAGCAGTTCAATCTTCACCTCCCCCCCTCCCAAAAAAAACAGCCCGTTTCCTTTTAGAAATATATAGCTACAGAGTCACAAAGAGCAAAACTCTCACAACTCAAATATTCTTCCGGAATCCAGGTGAGGGAATGACAGAACCAGTGAGTGGGAGCTCAAAAGGAGCTCTTGATTAATAGGAAAAGACGTCAGGGCCTCCCATACGGACATATGCCAAACACCAATGTCCTCCACAGGTTAACGTTTGCTGACACCAACCACAACTGTTGTCATCCTGATCATGGTTAGGAATCACCTTTAAAAAAAAATAGCACCTTCTCAACTGTAAAGAAGACTCTTGAGAGTCCCTTGGACTGCAAGGAGAACAAACCAGTCAATCCTAAAGGAAATCTATCCTGAATATTCATTGGAGGTACTGATGCTGAGGCTGAAGCTCCAATACTTTGGCCAGCTGATACGAAGAGCTGACTCATTGGGAAAGATTGACCTGATTCTGGGAAAGATTGAGGGTAGGAGGAGAAGGGGACGACAGAGAATAAGATGGCTGGATGGCATCACCTACTCAATGGACATGAGTTTGAGCATGCTCCAGGAGAGAGTGAAGGACAGGGAAGCCTGGTGTGCTGCAGTCCATGGGGTACAAAGAGTCAGATTTGACTGAGTGACTGAACAAAAACAACAACTGAAGAGAAAAGCTTATGTGTTACCAGGTGCTCTGTGCAACGAAGTTCGTTCAAAATATGCTTTTATCAGTTTGGAAACAAGGCATTCACAAATAAATGAAATAATAGAAGAGTTGAAAGTTAAGTTGCTCAGTCATGTCTGACTCTTTGCAACCCCATGGACTGTAGACCACCAGGCTCCTCCGTCCACGGGATTCTCCAGGCCAGAATACTGGAGCGGGTTGCCATTTCCTTCTCCAGGGGATCTTCGAGACCCAGGGATCAAACCCAGGTCTCCCACATTGCAGGCAGATGCTTTAACCTCTGAGCCACCAGGGAAGCCAAAATAGAAGAGTTACCAAATTTAAAATCACCAACACTCACTATTAAGTTTTAAAAAAAATGAGTGACACTATTGATTTGGACAAAAAGTTCATGTTTTTTCCATAAAATGTACAGAAAACTCCAACAAACGTTTTGACCAAATCAATATTTGCTTGTATTGTCTTTGATTCCCCCCTACTCTGGAGCTCATTGATTGGGAACTGATCACAAGCCGCATCCCGCCCAGGCCTCCCCTACTTCCTCGCTGCTCCAGTTGCCATCCTCCCCTCCCCACAGGGCTTAAAGACAGAAGGTTTTCCAGAAGGGATGGGCAGTGGCAGGCCTGGAAAACTAAACTGTCAGATGGTGTAAGTCAGTGCATTTAAAGGCCAGTGTTGGGCTTGTACAAATTACAAACGTGCAGATAACCTCAATGAGGAAAGCCTGGCAAGCCCACCTTAACAGATGATCCAAGTTGGCACCAGTGATGTGACATCGACATTGTGGGACTCACAATGTGATGCACGGGGGAGGATGCTGTCATGTATGATATTCTCACCCAAAATGCATGGCCTGAGTTGAATTGTGAGAAGACATCAGACAAACCCAAATTGAGGGACACGTGACAAATCCCAGCCATTGCTCTTCAAAAGTCTGAAGGTTGTGAAAGACAGAGAAAGGCAGAGGAACATTCCAGACTAAAAGAGCCCAAGGACACATGATGACTAAATATAACATGTGAAACTGGGTTGGGTGCCGGCCCAGAAAAAGACATTTGCAGAGCCATGGGTGATACCTGAATGAGGTTCATGAACTTGTTCACAGTGCTGCATAAGGGCAGAGTCCCTGGTTTGACCATTGTCAGGGACTAATCAGTTCTCAGTCACATATGATTCCTTGCAGCCCCATGGACTATAGCTCCTCTGTCAGCAGAATTTTCCAGGCAAGAATACTGGAGTGGTTTTCCATTTCTTACGCTAGGGGATCTTCCTGACCCAGGGATCGAACCCACATCTCTTGCATCTCCTGCATTGGCAGGCAGACTCTTTACCACTGAGCCGCCTGGGAAGCTCCACACACCTCACACAAAGATGCTAACACTAGGGGAGCAGATGGAAATTCTCTGCTCTCATTAGGCAACTTTGAGTCCAAAGTCAATTCAAAATAACATTTTTTAAATTTTTAAATAAAATCTCTTCAAATTTTAATAAGAAGAAAGGAGAGAGGAGAAGGGAGGGGAGTAGTAACAGAAGGAGGAGGGGAGGAGGAAAAGGAGGAGAGAGAGCCATGTTCAGCTGCATTTCATCCAATGATGCAAAGTGAAGGAAGACCAGCTGACTCCCCAAGGTGTCTGACTGCTGAGCTATGGAAAGGCAGCATCAGTGAGGGTGGAGATAGGAGGGGACAGAGACCACCTGTGTGTGTCTCCCAGCTTTGCCTCCCGACAGGGACAAATGTATCACAACTGCCTACTTGCCCAAATCTCGATGATCCTAACCCCCTCCCCACATACGTAGCAAGAAATCCAGTCTTTGGTCCCCAGGCCCCGTCTCCCCTTCCTCAGTTCCTCGGCAGGGATGTAGAGACGGTCCTGCTGAAGCAGACTTGGATTGCCCACCCTCTGTCCTCTGGGTCCGGCTCCGTGTACGCGGGCCCTCGGCCCTGCCCACCATTGTCCCGACAGTCTGGATGAAGCTCACCTTTCTGAAGCTCCCTAGGGAGGTCCCCTCAAAGCCCTGGATACATTGGGTTCCCTCCATGGATGCCAGATTATAAAGCTGACCCTCTGGACTGGCTCCTGGCCCTTAAGAAGAGGTGATCTGTATGTGCCTCTCTGAGATGGAGGTGGCTGCCCCTGCAGGGGCCACCAGGGGGCAGTGTGAACACATCGCAGGCCAGCCCTGCTACATCCTCAGGTCAGGCCTCCAGACTCCACGCTGGAAGCCGGCACACCCAGGGGAAGGAACAGCCCCGACGTGCTGGCCAGTGGTGGGCCTGCAGTTTCAGTTCAGTCACTCAGCCGTGTCCAACTCTTTGCGACCCCATGGACTGCAGCACCCCAGGCCTCCCTGTCCATCACCAACTCCTGGAGTTTACTCAAACTCATGTCCATTGAGTCGGGGATGCCATCCAACCATCTCATCCTCTGTCATCCCCTTCTCCTCTGGCCTTCAGTCTTTCCAGACTGCAGGTTATTTCGATTCTCCTTCTGTCCTCTTCTTTATTTTCGGCATTTTCTATCATTAATAAATAACCTTCACAACCAAATCAATTTCAGGCTAGGTCAATAGAGGTTCATTTCTTATTTTTGCATCAGGCATACACACATGTTTCAAAGTCACACGTTCCCCCTACAAAGACCCTGTGCTCCGTGGGCACTACAGACGTCCCCCCCCCCCCAAGGGGAGCTGCACCCCTGAAGCACTGTGCCCGGCTGTCCAGGGCCAGCTGGATCCAGGAGCCCTTCTCAGGGCCAAGGTTGCTCTGTCCCCACGTGCCCAGTTGCCTTGTAGATGAATTCCATTTCTTCTTATAATTTAAAACACCTGCCCTTTGCATTCTTGAGGATTTTTCTGGGGACTATTCTACCCAGCTTTCCTTCAGAGCAATCAGTTCCCAAATTCTTGGTTATTTTCTGAGTCTTCCCGATTTCCCACCTTCCACCTCAGCTGTGATGAGAAGGCTGAAGGCTGAGCCCCATGGGGACTGGATGGGCCGTGGTGGCCATGCGGGGATGGCCCGAGGCTCTCACAGCGGCCTCCTGTGCGGCAGCCGGCCCTGCACTCAGGGTCACCGGGTCCCCTCAGGCCGTGTCCTTCTCAGAGGCCTCACACCAAGAGGCATCCCCAGCGTCCTTGTGGGGCATCTGTGCCCCTGTCCAGGTAGGCACCGAAAACACCCCCCTACACACCCGCTGGCCTCGTGGGCTCTCAGGGCTGGGAAGGAGCAGGAGGTTCGTCCACCCCTTCTGGCCTGGAGCCCCGGTACCCCACAGTGCCCCCAAGATCACCTGCATACCCCATCCTCACGCAGGCGATGACAGCTTCACCCCGGACACCAGGTGTGAGCTCAGACCACGCCACTGAGTGTACAACCAGCCTTCTCCTCACACACAGGCAGCAGCGGGGTCCCCTGCGCTTTCAAAGGCAAAACCGTCTCATTTCCCCTCCGAAACAACACAGTGCTGATACAGAGACGGTACTCCGGCTGATTTGAACTCTAACTTAGACCTTGAAGCAGCAGTAAGCCATGAAGTGTGGGGAAAGCCATTAACAGGGGAAGTAAGCACGAAGGGAAAGAACCTTAGAGTCCGTTCTCCATCCTAAGGCCAAGAACTGCTCAGAAATCCATGCAGTTCAGCCTCTCACTTCTAGAGCGGGGATCCCGGTGAGCCTGAGGACTGGGACTCTTCACAGGAAGCCACTGTCGAGGACCCCGACAGGCACGCCCCGTTACGGGTGCAGCTGTCTATGTATTTCAACATGTTTCCGCACAACTGTCGCCTCCTCTCCTCCCCTCCCCGCTTCCCCATCCTTCCCTCTTTCTGTCCCCCATTTGCCCTCCCTCACACCCCTCTGTGACCATCCTTCTCTCCTACCTCCCTCTGTCTCTCCTGGTCCAGGCTCCTGGTCCCCAGGCTCTGGTCCGCCTTCCCGCCCTCCTGCCCACCACCCCCCACCACCCTCCAAGTAGCATCTCATCTGCCTCTGGACTATCCAGTGTGGGTCACACAGCCCCTGCCTCAGCATCTGCCCAGGAGGTCTCGGCCACAAGCCTGAATGCAGACCCATTTCAGGTGGGAAGCTGGAACCCCGCCCAACGCTATGTGAGGGGACGGTTGACCCTTCTTTGCTGAAACTCTTTCCGTGTGCCCAGGTCAAGAGGAAGCCATTCATGGAGACACTCTGGCAGGGTCATGACAGGATGCAGTCCTGAGGAGGCCCGCAACCCCAAACACCTGCATCTAGGCAGTCTCAGAAATAGAGCAGAGGCCACCCTGCCTCCCACGGCCCAGGCGCTCCAAGTCACCCACAGTCCCACAAAGAACAGAACTCTGCCTGTTTCTCATTTCTGGGGGATGCCCCGCACCACCAAGAAGTCATGAGTTGAATAGACTCCTCCTAGGGCAGCTGGGACTTCACACACTCCAGCCCGCAGCCTCCAAAAGGAGAAAGGAGGAGCCAGCCGCTGAAGAAGGTATGAAAGCTGAGACCAGGTAGACCCCAGCCCCAGCTGTGGTACCCTCTCTGGAGGGCCAAGAGGACATCAATAACATCCCTGGCCGGGGATTCGGGTGCTACCTAGACCAGCAGTGGGAGGGCTCAGGCTTCCCCTCTGCTTCCTTCCTCACTCCCTCGCAGAATCACGAGAATGAAAGGGGAACTTAACAGCAAATCTTTCGGTAATCTTTTTTAAGCTTCAAAATTTAAAAAATCAATGAAGGAATTCTACAACGAAAAAAAAATGGTTTCAAGTAAGTCATCTGACATGAGTCAGGCGTGACCCAGAACACCAATAAAACCTCTGTCCTCGGGGTCTTGCCCTTAGGTGAAGACATCTGGGCTCAAACTACCCAGCCCCTGTCAGGACCTCCACTCCAGTTTGCAGAACACATGGGGAGTCTCACTCAGCCTTTGCAGGAACTCTTTCAAGTCCAGAAAACACTGCCACCAGCCTGACAATTTCCCTCCATTCAGATTAGCCAAAAACTCTTCTTCTCAGGGACTCCGCCCTGAATAACTGTTTAAGGAAACCACTATCCCTCACGCCCTATTTCCTTTATTTCACTCAACATGATGGGCAACTGTTGGGCTTACTTACTGCTTATTGTTGTACAATCACTACCTCTCCGCTATGAGCTGCCAATTGAGGGCTTTCTCTCTCCGCTTAGACCTCCAGCAAATCAGATAAATAATGACAATGTTTTTTTTATTTTTTAGTTTAGTTTTATTTTTAACCACCTTATTAAGATACAATACACATACTATATGATTCACCCATTTAAGTATACAGGTTCATGGATTTTAGTATATTCACAAAGATCCAATTTTTAGAGAATTCTGTCACCCCCAAGAGAAGCCTTGTATCCATTAGCAATCACATCTCATTTCCCCACATTCCCTTTCCCTATCCCTGTCTTAATAAACCACTTTATTTCTGTCTCTACAGTTGTCAAATTCTGAACATTTTACTGTAAATGAAATCATAGAGTTTAGTCTTTGGCAATCTTCACTGAGCATGTTTTTAAGGTTTATGCTTGTCTTATCATGTGTCAGTACAGCAATCCTTTTAACTGTTGAATAATATTCTGATGTGCACATATATTAATACCACATTTAATTATCTGATCATCAGCTGATGGGCCTTTGGGTTGCTTCCGAGGGCTGGCTTTTACAAATAACGCTGCTATGAACTTTTGTGCACAGGTTTTTCCATGTACATATTTCACTTCTCCTAGGTGTGTACATACAAGCGGAATTGCTGGGCCATGTGGTAAACCTATGTTAACTTTTTAAAGAAACTATAAGCTGTTATTCAAAGAGGCTGCATCACTTTACACCCCAGCGGCACTGTGAGCTTTCCAGTGTCCGCAACCCTCCCCAGCCTTGCTGCTAACCACCATCATCTATTAGAGCCGACCTGGTGGCTGTGATTTACAGTTCTCCAATGATGAGTCACATGGCACCTTTCCATGTACTAACTGACCCTTCGTATATCTTCTTTGGGCTTCCCTGGTAGCTCCGTGGTAAAGAACCCACCTGCCAATGCAGGAAACTTGGGTTCGATCCCTGTGTTGGGAAGATCTGCTAGAGCAGGAAATGGCAACCCACTCCAGTATCCTTACCTGGAGGATTCCAGGAACAGAGGAGTCTGCGGGCCATGGTCCATGGAGTAGCAAAAGAATCATTCAAGACTTAGCAACTAAACAACAACAATGTATCTTCTTCCGGAAAATGTCTCTACAGATCTTTTGTTGTTTTCATTGGGGTAAAATATTCTCAAGGTAAAATGTACCACCTTCACAACTTTTAAGTGTATAGCTCAGCAGTGTTAAGGATGTTCACATTGTCCTGCAATGATCTCCAGAACTTTTTCATACCCATTAAACGACAAAACCCCATTTCTCCTTTCTCCGGGCATGGCAGCCTCCATGCCACATTCCCTTTCCAGGAGTTTGACCCCTTGCTCGTGAGTATACTAACTACAATTCCCTGAGTAGCAAGATCCTGGGTAAACCATTTCCATTTTACTATGGAACGTTTCTGGGCATTGACCTCTTTATAGGAGCATTTCTCAGACATTACCCAAGACATCAAAGGTATTTCATATGTCAAGATTAAGTCCTTCAGTCGTAAGGACAGTTTCTTTCATGCCCAGTAGCAAGCTAGTCATTGCCCCTCAGATGGCAACTCTCTAGTGCAAAGTCCCACTAGATATCACTGGTGGCACAAGTGGGCTTTGTCATAAGCCCCAGGCTACACCCAATACAAGGCTATTCACTCCACAGAGAATTGTTCACATCAGTACCGTTCTACACTGTTTGAAATTAACAACCTGTGACGACTCAAGCCATCTTATAAGTTCCCATTGACATATCCAATTAGTACTGATAGGACAGATATACCCACCTTCTGTTTTATAATTCTAGGGAGAGGCAATATCCATCCCATGACACATTCAGATGAACAGATACAGACACTTCATAAAGAGCCCATGCAGACAAGCCACACTTTGTCCAAATCTTCATCTTAATCCGTCAACCCTTGCACTCCTGACTACCAAACTTCACCAACAGGATTTGGCTTTACGATACCCCAGCTAGACATGATGTCCATGCCCAGAAAACACTCAGGTGAAGGAGATACAACTTCTTCACATAAAGCCTGTTAAACATTCCTTTTTTTTTTTTCCTTTTCTCTTTCTTTTTTCTTTTTCTGCCTTGCTGCACAGCTTACAGGATCTTATTTCCCTAACCAGGGATTGAAACTGGGACCCTGGCAGTCAGAGCACCGAGACCTAACCACTGATGGCAAGGGAAGTCCATATTCCCATGCATTTCACTTTGGGTACCAGCAGGAAACTGAACCAAGAGACTCTGGCCTTTTTGTCACTCTTTCTCTTGATTCAATTGCAGAACCATCACCACAGGTTAACCTGATGGTTCAGACAGTAAGAATCTGCCTGCAATGCAGGAGACCTGGGTTTGATCCCTGGGTTGGGAAGATTCCCTAGAGAAGGGCATGGCAACCCACTCCAGTATTCTTGCCTGGAGAATCCCATGGACAGAGGAGCCTGGCGGACTACAGTCCTTGGGGTTGCAGAATCAGACACAACTGAGCAACTTTCACTTTCACCACAGGTGACAGCTGATGTGGTTTTTTTCTGTTGCCATTTTTGGCTTGGACCTTTCCAAATTTCTCCAAACTGGAGTATATAAAGCAGTTTTGTTTAGGGAACAAGCAGGGGCTCTCATTGGTTCAGTCACCCTCCAAGAGTACTGCAGAAGACCTTCATTTAGACAGTCAATAACTGTTTTATTCACCCCATTTCTTCATAACTGTTTCAGGATTTCCACTCCATGGCACAAGTCCTGTGGCTCGCCCCTCATCTACGCCCCTTCCTTTGGCCATCAGCCTCACCTTCCTTGTCATGTGCTATTTCGGCACACCTTTTTCCCTCGGAAATTGCTCTGACACTAGATGCAATAATCTGAGTTGGGTCTGCATCTGAATCCCCAGCATATCCTCCACTGAAGGCCCTGAGACAAGAGGCTATGGTTTCCCAGCCGTAAACTAAACTTAGCCTTTTCATTTTTAGTTCTTGCATAGGACAATAACCAAGCAATTGTATCTTTTGGTCTTTTCATATTATTTTGCATTTCCTTACAGATCCACTGAGCCAACTTCCCAGAATTTGGATTCATCATCTCTGAATTCCACTGGGAACTTCTACCTCCAGAAACTGACGTCAGCACAGCAGCTGCTCCCTACCACAGGCAGAGACCCCCCAGCCACTCAGGAATCAAAATTTCTCTTCCCCACCCTCCTATCCTTTCTCCCCCAAAACCATATTTTTCAGTGATTTGAGTCATGGTAGCTAATTCCACTTTTTCTGGGAACTAACCCTTCTGTCACCATCCCACCTGGTACACCACAATTTGATTCTGACACTAAACAACCAGGTTCCAAAGTCCCACTACATGTGCCTGGGTGGCACAGACCCCACAGATTAGAAGGCATGGTTCTCAACAAGACTACCCCTTTCTTCAGAATTCCCCAGGCCACCTAGCAGTTCAGTTCAGTTCAGTTCAGTAGCTCAGTCATGTCCGACTTTTTGCCACCCCATGAATCACAGCACGCCAGGCCTCCCTGTCCATCACCAACTCCTGGAATTTACTCAAACTCAAGTCCATTGGGTCAGTGATGCCAACCAGCCATCTCATCCTCTGTCGTCCCCTTCTCCTCCTGCCCCCAATCCCTCTCAGCACCAGGGTCTTTTCCAATGAGATAACTCATTGCATGAGGTGGCCAAAGTATTGGAGTTTCACCTTCAGCATCAGGCCTTCCAATGAACACCCAGGACTGATCTCCTTTAGGATGGACTGGTTGGATCTCCTTGCAGCCCAATGGATTCTCAAGAGTCTTCTCTAACATTACAGTTCAAAAGCATCAATTCTTTGGTGTTCAGCTTTCTTCACAGTCCAACTCTCACATCCACACATAACCACTGGAAAAACCCTAGCCTTGACTAGACAGACCTTTGTTGGCAAAGCAATGTCTCTGCCTTTCAATATGCTGTCTAGGTTGGTCATAACTTTCCTTCCAAGGAATAAGCATCTTTTAATTTCATGGCTGCAATTACCATCTGCATTGATTTTGGAGCCCAAAAAAATAAAGTCTGACACTGTTTCCACTGTCTCCCCATCTATTTGCCATGAAGTGATGGGACCAGATGCCATGATCTTAGTTTTCTGAATGTTGAGCTTTAAGCCAACTTTTTCACTCTCCTCTTTCACTTTCATCAAGAGGCTTTTTAGTTCCTCTTCACTTTCTGCCATAAGGGTGGTGTCATCTGCATTTCTGAGGTTATTGGTATTTCTCCCGGCAATCTTGATTCCAGCTTGTGCTTCTTCCAGCCCAGCGTTTCTCATGATTACTCTGCATGTAAGTTAAATAAGCAGGGTGACAAGGAAAGGTTGTTGCTGAACGAAAAGACACCGAGATTATTGGGCTCTGGAGAAGAAATCAGTCTGGGGCCAGAGACGAGGCTTGATCGCTCAGAGCTTTTGTGTAATAGAGTTTCATTAAAGTATAAAGGAGAGAGAGAAAGCTTCTGACACAGGCATCAGAAGGGGGCAGAAAGAGTGCCCCCTGCTAGTCTTCAGCTGGATGTTATATAGTCACTAGCAGTCTGTTAATGAAAGAAAGGAATGTCTTTAAACTCGGAATGGCACCAGGCCCCTCATCCGTAAGATGCATTTGAGGATAATCTTGACACCAGATGATTCATCCCAGGCCCTAAAACGATTGACTTGAATCTTGTAAAAGGGCAGATTACCATATAAATAGTTTCATTTACATAGATTAGGGGAACAATATCTGAGTATAACATGCTGGTTTGTCAAGTAGGTTCTGAGCCATTAGGCGGAACCAACTTGAAGACAGAGTCTGGGGTAATTGCATAGTACATTAACATAACTTAAGACAAACATCTCCATAAGAAAAATGCATTGGTTAACTCAAGGTTTGAGAATAGTTAACTTCAAGTAAAACCACGTGTCATTATAGCAACACAGTATTTTAAGAGAAACCTCCTTTTAAATTTGTATACAGAAGGAAAAAAATATTGCCAGTTTGTTTCCTCCTGACGCTTAAGAGAGATAAAAATGTCTTACACTTGCAGCCTATTTCCTCCATTTGGAAACCCCTGGCCTTCCTGCCTGTTACCCTCTCAACAATATACAGCCTTGATGTACTCCTTTTCCTCTTTGGAACCAGTCTGTTGTTCCATGTCCAGTTCTAACTGTTGCTTCCTGACCTGCATATAGGTTTCTCAAGAGGCAGGTCAGGTGGTCTGGTATTCCCATCTCTTGAAGAATTTTCCACAGTTTATTGTGATCCACACAGTCAAAGGCTTTGGCATAGTCAATAAAGCAGAAATAGATGTTTTTCTGGAACTCTCTTGCTCTTTCCATGATCCACCGATGTTGACAATTTGATCTCTGGTTCCTCTGCCTTTTCTAAATCCAGCTTGAACATCTGGAATTTCATGGTTCACATACTATTGAAACCTGGCTTGGAGAATTTTGAGCATTACTTTACTAGTGTGTGAGATGAGTGTAATTGTGCGGTTGTTTGAGCATTCTTTGGCATTGCCTTTCTTTGGGATTGAAAATTGACGTTTTCCAGTCCTGTGGCCACTGCTGAGTTTTCCAAATTTGCTGGCATATTGAGTGCAGCATTTTCACAGCATCATCTTTCAGGATTTGAAATAGCTCAACTGGAATTCCATCACCTACACTAGCTTTGTTCGTAGTGATGCTTTCTAAAGCCCCCTTGACTTCACATTCCAGGATGTCTGGCTGTAAGTAAGTGAACACACCATCGTGATTATCTGGGTCATGAAAATCATTTTTGTACAGTTCTGTGTATTCTTGTCACCTCTCCTTAATATCTTCTGCTTCTGTTAGGTCCATACCATTTCTGTCCTTTATCGAGCCCATCTTTTCATGAAATGTTCCCTTGGTATCTCTAATTTTCTTGAAGAGATCTCTAGCCTTTTCCATTCTGTTGTGTTCCTCTATTTCTTTGCACTGATCACTGAGGAAGGCTTTCTTATCTCTCCTTGCTATTCTTTGGAACTCTGCATTTAAATGGGAATATCTTTCCTTTTCTCCTTTACTTGTTGATGTATAGGTCACCTATACTTCAGTCCAACTGGCTACCAATCTGAGGACTTCTCAATGACCCCCACCCCCCAAGTCTGGTAATTCACCAGAAGCTTATAGAACTCAAGAAAGTGCTACACTTCTGTTTAAGTTTTATCATGAAGGATACAGATCAGGACAAGCCAAATGAAAAGATGCATAGCATGAATTCTGGGAGTGTCCCCAACACAAAACTTCTGTGTAACACTCTTCCTGTATATCAAGCTACACCATGTCCTAGCACATCCACATGTTCATGCACCAGGAAGCTTTGGTGTCCAGAGTTTTCATTGGAGTTTAATGACATCATCATGACCAATTGGTCAGCCAGGTGGTTGAAACCAATCTCCAGCCCACTCCCTTCCCCCTGCCCTGGAGGTTGGGAAGTCTGGCTGATGGGGGCTGTAAGCCCCAACCCTCTAATCATGTGGTTGGTGCTTCTAGCTTGACCACCCCATTCTGAAACTATCTATGCTTCCATCATGAGTTGCCTCAGTAGCATAAACTTATATGTGGTCCAAGGGCTCATTACCAATAAGACACTCTTATCACTCGGGAATTCCTAAGGGTTTAGAAGCTCTGTGCCAGGATCCCAGGACAAAGACTAGATGTATCCTCTATTATACAACAGGTACTTACCCCTAAGGGCTTCCCTGGTGGCTCAGTGGTAAAGAACCCGCCAGTCAATGCAGGAGAGGCAGGTTCGATCTCTGGGTTGGGAAGATCTCCTGGAGGAGGAAATGGCAACCCACTCCAGTATTCTTGCCTGGAAAATCCCGTGGACAGAAAAGACTGGCAGACTACAATTCATGGGGTCACAAAAGAGTCAGACACGACTTAGGGACTAAACAACAACAACTTACCCCAAACCCAACCAGTTCATGGGGTTGCAAAGAGTCGGACACAACTGAGCGACTGAACTGAACTGAAACCCAACCAGAGGGTCTGCAGCCACAGAGACTATCCAAGAAGGCTGCTGCCTCAGCCTCATGAAAACATTTCTCTGTGACTAGACATGATCTGGCTGAAGTCTGCGAGAAGATGTGTGTAGGTGGGGTGTGATTCTGAGGGAATCTGTGGCCTGCAGCTCCAGGCAGCTGTTTATCTGGTGTGATAAACATACTCAGGGCTTCCCAGCTGGCACTAGTGGTAAAGAACCCGCCTGCCAATGCCAGAGATATAAGAGACCTGGGTTTGATCCCTGTGTCAGGAAGATCCCCTGGAGGAGGGCATGGCAACCCACTCCAGTTTTCTTGCCTGGAGAATCCCCATGGACAAAGGAGCCTGGTGGGCTACATCCCATAGGGTCGCAAAGAGTCAGACAAGTGAAGTAACCTAGCATGTACACATGTCCTGCGTGCTCAAGGCTAGACTCCGAGGTGCCACCAGATGGTTCAAAGCCCTTGATGAATTTTCCAGGACAGAACTAAATGCACTGACCTGGGAGTTAGCCGCTGAGTTAACTCGACCCTTGCCTGGAAACAGCAACTCTGCCATGGCAACCACCACAACAGGTCCCACTCACCGCACTCACATCCAGGTTACCCAGGCAGCTGACAGCCTCAAATGGTGGGAGGACAGAAGAAGGTTTCAACCAGCAAGGAAACACTTGTTCCAAGTCTGCTGGCTAGCTCAGTGGCTTCTACGATTTTCCCACCCACAGGCCTCAGTGCTAGACTGTATGAGAGGCCCTTTCCCACACACATCCAGCTCTGAGCATTTAAAGGCATCAAGCCAGCACGGGGTTCCTCCAGTTAATGTCCTCCTTGACATTCTTTGAAGAATGAGAGAATTATACTGAATGAGTATTATTCATTTATTAACAAATGAATAATAGCACTGGTCAAAATAATAGCAAACACTTATATAATATTTATTCTTTACTGGATGCTGTTCTTCCAAGTTTGTGTGTATTGTTCATCCATTTAATCCCCAATAGCCTTATAAAAGAGGTGTGATAATATTGCAATTTTACAAATGAGAAAGGTGAGGCCTGACAAAGTGAACAGACACCTAAGAGGTTCTGTCTAAATACAGATTTTAACCCCAGGCACCATACTTCCTGGGGCTTCCCAGATGGCGCTAGTGGTAAAGAACCCACCTGCCAATGCAGGAGACAAAAGATACTGGGTTCGATCCCTGGGTCGGGAAGATCCCCAGGAGGAAGGCATGTCCACCCACTCCAGTATTCCTGCTGGAGAATCCCATGGTCAGAGGAGCCTCTCGGGCTACATTCCACAGGGTAGCAAAGAGTCTGACACGACTGAAGCGACTTAGTATGCACACCACACTCTCTACTTGCCAAAAGAAAAGCACACTTTGAGAAGTATAAAAGGACACAACTGAGTCACCGGCATGAGAAGCTGGCCCAGGTACGCTGCCTTGGAGAGCGGCACGTCCACAGGCAGCATGCTGCTGGGAGGGCAAGATGCAGGAGCAAAAGTGAGCAATCTTATACGTGAATATCTCTGCAAATAGCCTCACTAAAATATTAACAAATTTCATTCAAAATGCTCATTAAAATAATAATAAACCATAGCCAAGTAGGATTTACCCCTCAGGAATGCAAGGATAATTCAAATTAGGACATCAATTCACACAACTGACAACATTAGTAAGTCAAAGAAGAAAAACCACATAATTATCTGCAGAGAAGCTAAAATGATATTTTAGAAAACTCAGCATCCATTCCTGATTAAATTTTTAAAACACTTAACAATAAGTGACTATTTTCTTATTATGATTTAAACGCATATCTTAAACCAAAAATAAGTACCAATCTTTATAATGAAATGCCAGAAATATTCTCATTACGTAAATATTGGTTTAAGGTGAGAGAGGAACAGAAGAGCTGAAAACAGTGAAGGAGGCAAAGCAGAAACCACCACCACGTGCTCGGGAAATCCAGACACAACCGAGCCGTCATAAAAGCCGTTAAGTCAACTGGTGACAATTTCACGTGCTATGGGGGCTTCTTTTCTATGTGTAGATAAAAACCAAGTTGAGGGAGAAAAAAAGGAAGAAAGAATTCTCTTTCCAAAGGCAACAGCAACAAATACGTGTGAAAAGAAGCAAAACAGAGGCAGGGCTACGCAGGAAGAGCTAAGACAGCAGCAAGAGACAGAAGGCAAACGAATAAAAGGCCAAGCAGATGCCATCCCCCGATTGAAGCTCAATAATGGAGCGGTGTCAGTTCTCATCAAACATATACATTAAATGTGGATGTTCTCGTGTCCCAGAAAGGGAGGCATTTAATCTTTATGTTTAGCATGGGAATTTGTTATTTCTGGTCAAGAGTCAGAGACACTCTTTCCTTTAGTAATTAAAGCAGATGTACAATGCTTGTTGGCTAGGCCACAAACAGGTTGTTTTAGTTAGCATAATGTTCAAGTTAACTCATGGACAAGCCAGAATGACTTCACCATACCTCAGTATGTGAACGTTTCTTTTATCAGGGTGCATCAGTGTCCAGCGCCACTCACAGGCGGTAGATCACCCATCCTGTATTCTGACCCAGCCCCCCATGTGGGGAGCGCTCAGTCTGTGTGTGTTTTAATATTTTGTCAATAAGCAAAATTTGCCAGGTGATCGCTTATTATTTGCCCTCTTATGATTTAAACTGACTTGCTTTTCTTTGTCTTACTCTTTTTCTTCCTTTTTACTGAGGGCCAACAGAAATGCACGCCTGCTGGAGTCTCACAAGGTACACAGCATCACCAGCACCCCAGGGGCACCCTTGAGGCCCGTTTCACTTCCAACCCCTCCGCCTGGGCAACAGCCATCCTGATTTCTAACCACTCAGATCCGTTTCACCTGTTCATAGCGCTGTGCCAAAGAAAACATGCATCTTACTCTCTCTGTGTCTGACTCTTTTCACCTCTTACTAACTGTTGAAATGCATCATTATTCTTATGAGCAATTGCACATCCTTGCTTTGTAAATATACCTCCAAGGATTATCCATTCTGCTACTGATGGGCCATGAGCATCTCCCAGCTTGGGACTGTTAACAACAGCGTTGCTATGTACATCCTATGTTGTGTTTTCTGGTGATGTATGATCTCTTGGGATAGACCTTGGCATCCCTGAGTCACGGGCTGTGCGAACTTTCAGCTTTAGCAGAATCAGTCAAACCAGATTAGTGAAACAACTGCATCAATCACACTCCCCCAGCAGTGCTCCCTGCTCTTGAAGTTTTCCATCTTAGTAACTTAGTCATCCTGATGGGTATGGCTGGTGTCGAACCTTGGGTTTGTGCATTTCATTTTTTATCCTTCGAGCAGAGGTCCATGTGCAGTGTCATCACTGGCTAGCATGCAACTCATCTCTTATTTTTTATTTCTCCCGTGTTTATGCCCCCTTTTAACTCCACACCCCTCCTCGATAACCAGGAACTCACTCTGTGGGTCTTATTGTGCATAATTTGTTTGCATGTGTTTTGGGACGTGTGTGGGGTTTTCTCATGTATGTATGTTCAATGACATAAATGATAATACTGCTTACTCGTCTCACAATTCACTCTGTATTTTATTTTCTTCACTCAATATGATGTTTTTAATAGCCATCCATGCTGCTTGTACTCAGGTACACTGCTGAAAACGTGTTGGAAACTGACCACCTGGTTCTCAGGTCAAGGCAGGAGTCCTGTAAGTGATGCTGATTCCAATACAAGGTGACCTGCAGCAACATCCCCCGGCATCACTACTACATCGTCTTTCTGCTCTTCAGTCTTCCAAGATCTGCAGAATCAAGGTATCCTGCCATGTGGAGTGTGAGTTACCTATTTGAACCTCTAATCTGAGGCCTCCAGCTGCTGCTTGTCCCACCCTGGTGCCATTCACCGTGTTGCCCCTCCACACTGTCCCAGCGGTCTTCCAAGCCCAGCTGAGCTCTTGTTTGTATCTGATGACTGTGGGGGTTAATGTCTCCAGAGGGACCTGTGAGCCTCTTGGTCCCCTCTTCTGTAAAACGCTCATTCATGCTTTTATCATATTCCCATGTGTCACTTTCTTGTCACTTGCAGGAGATTAACAGACAACATGGGGAGGAATCTCATGTTGGATTCAACTACTGCAAATGCCTTCTCTATTAATCACTTGCTCACTAGTCCTGTCACAGAAATATTCATTTTTTATGTAAACCAGTTGTGTGTGTGTGTGTGCTCAGTCGTGTCTGACTCTTTGCGACCCCATGGACTGTAGCCCGACAGGCTCCTCTGTCCATGACATTTTCCAGGCAGTAATACTGGAGTAGGTTACCATTTCCTTCTCCAGAGGATCTTCCCAAACCAGTTACTGAACCTGCACCTCTTGTGTCTCCTGCATTGACAGATGGATTCTTTACCACTGCACCATCAGGGAGGTCCAAACTCATCATAAGAGCTCTATTTATCATCTGTGTTTTGGGGTTTTGGGACTTCCCTGGTAGTTCAGACAGTAAAGAATCTGCCTGCAATGCAGGAAACCCAAGGGCTATGCAGTGATCAAGGTTGCCACACCTGAGAACCTTTGCAGTCAAAGGTGAAGGAAGGAGCCTATGGCAAGTGGAAGACGGATGAGAGTGGGAAGTTCATCTCTGTAAGGACAATGGGGCCAGAGGGACAGCAAGGCCAGAGCTGGCAGAGAGAGGCATCAAGCTGGTCCAGGAGGGGCCATCATGCAGAAGGCGACAGGCTTTTTTGTAACATCGGCAGAATTCACACCACTGAGTGAAGATCTATGTTCAGATTTGCAGATGCTGAAAGAAAAGGAGACCGTGCAATGATTCCTGAGAAGGCCACAGTCCCCTTTTCTGCTCAAGTTTTCTGCCAGCTCTTTCCTCTTTAAAATCAATGGTCCATACACAGGTGCTCCCACATCTTTTTAAGGACCTGCAGAAAGCAGAGGGGATGCACCATTCTGGGAGGTCTCACTGGCTTTCCTAGGTCACCCCCAAAAGGTCTCAGACTCCCTAGTCTCTCCCACCTGCATTCTCAGGACGTGGCTTTGCTGGACCTGGGGTGTGGACCTAGCAGGAGAGCAGCCCGGGGAGGGAGTGAGCCCTGCTCCCTGCGAAGAGGATGAACAGTCTTTCCACTTACTCCATTTATTTTGTCATTTCAGGTGGAAGGACTCACATCATCACTGTTGCTCTGAAGCTCGAGTTTAAATGGACTGAGCAAGTTGCATGAGGTTATGCCTGGCGGGAAGTGCAGGGCGTGGAGTGTGGATTCTACCATAAAGGGGGGGCTGGGAGCTGCTGCAGGAACTGAGGAGGAGGAGAGCACACGAGTGAACGTTCATGGGAAGGAGCAAGCCCTTTGCAGTTACGGTTACTGCCGTCACTGTTGTCGGGGGAGGGAGCAAGCCGTGGAGGGCGGCCAGTCACGGAGGACCAGCCTGGTAGGTGGTAAGGCACCAAGTCTCCGGAGGCTCCACCATGGCAGCCGTCTCTCTGGGGTCTCAGTAGAGTGTGGTGTCTTGGGTTAGCCACAGTTAGCTTCCAGTCTCCAGAGAGTCACTATTGCTCCTGGTGGTGTCCACGCACTGGCCATATTACCTGCCAGCCACAACATCCACCTGTCTGGCCCCAAGAAGAGGCCCTCCAGTTTCTTGTCCTACACCCCAGAGCCCAGCTAAGGTGGGAAGCACAGGAGAGCTGAGGGTCCTGAATGGAAAGAGGTTGCTGTGAGGCTGGCTGGACCCTCTCCTCTCCTCCCCCATTGTTTCTGGGTCATCTGTGCTTGTTGGAAAACTCAGAGCGTATTTGCTGAAGCAGATGTCTCTGCTCAGTGCAGAGTGCTTTCAGGAGGTTGAGTGCTGTTATGAGCTGACTTGCATCTCCCCAAAATCCATATATTGAATTACCCTCAGTACTGCAGAACATGACTCTATTTGGAGATAGCGTCTTTACAGAGGTGATTAAGTTAAAATGATGACATGAGAGTGGTCCTAATCCAAAATGACTGGTATCCCTATAAGAAGAGACTGGGACACAGGCGCCCAGAGGGAAGACCACCGAGGTCCAGGGAGAAGGCGGCCATCCACAAGCCACGGAGAGAGGCCTCGGGAGAAACAACCCTGCCCACACCTTAATCTTGGACTTCCAGCCTCCAAAACTGTGAGGGATAAATGTCTGCTGTTTAAGCCAGTGTGTGTGTGCTGTTTTGTTATGCAGCCCAAGCTGACTGGTATAGGTACCAAGAGGTTGAATGTGGAGACAGGAAGCCCTGTGAGTATGGAGTGACCTGGGCATAGAGGGCCTGTCTCCTCCCCTTCTAACCGAGGTCCTGGGAAGCCCTAGCGGGGCCAAAGAGGCACTATCGTTTTTCCATTGAACAAGTCCTCAAGTGACCTTTGCTCATACTGAAGCGAGGGTGGGCAAATAACCGAAGGGCAGTTCCTGAAATGTGGAAGGGAGAACTTTGCCGCTGGAGTTTATTATAAAATGTGAGGGTGAACTGACCTCTCATAAATTTTCTTCCCCTGGCTCAAAGATTCTTGAGTGGAGGCAGACACCGTTGAGTTCCTTGTTCACTGGTTTTCGCCTTACTTGCTTTGGGTGGTTGAGGCTTCAAAGTGCATCTATAACCACACAACCAACTGGGGTCTGTTTTGGAATAAGGTGGACACTCTGGGGCTGGGTGTCCCCCCTCATCTCAGGTTATTAGTCAGACTCTTCCCACCTGCACACAGGGAAAGAGGAAAAGCACTTCTAACCCACCGATTCCACAAATTGGGAGGAACTATGACAGCAAACATGGTTTGTTTAATGTATATATTTGTCTGTATAATCAGCTTTAAGAACATTCTCACAGTGTAAGTGCTCCAGAAATCCTGATGCAAGTAGCCACAGAGCCAGGAACCTCACCTCAGAGGCTCTTGAAGGGAGCTCTGTCTGACATCCACCTGGAAGGGGAGCCACCTAAGCCTGCGGTTTCTTGGGTCTCTTTTGAAGCTGGGAGAGGGAAGAGGAAAGAGGAGCCTTGTCGGCTGAGATGCACAAAAATGCAACCTGCAAAGATATTCGCTGCAATTAAAAATGTTGCCTCTCGGGACTTCCCTGGTGGTCCAGTGGCTAAGAATTCACACTCCCAATCCATGGGGTCCAGGTTCTATCCCTCGCCAGGGAACTAGATCCCACATGCCGCGACTAAGAGTTCACAAAAGATCCTGCCTGCTGCAGCTAAGACCCAGCACAGTCAAATAAATAAATATATATATTTTAATGTGGCCTCCCTTCTCCTGCAATCTCAAAACATCACACACCTTTTGCCACAAAATCATGAACCCAGAAAATCCCCAGCCTGTCCCCCTTGTCCTGTCAACCTGGGACTGACAAAGGATGCCTGGTGAATCTGTCTTGGAGAAAATGTCACGGAGCAAAGTCTGCCCACAGAGGGAAAGAGAAACACACAGGGTGCCGTCCTGGGTGCATCCGCTGTCCTTAAAGGAATGCTGTGATATGCCATCACCTCTAGGGCCCTCCAGTACAGAAATGCTCCTGGATGACTTCCTTCCCTGCAGAGAGATTCTCCCGTCCGACTCACAGCAGATGGTCATCATTCACGTTGAGAAGTAATCACACCCCAGGAACAGCCTCAGACCTGCTCTCTGAGGTCTTGATTGAAGGGCTGTCATGTCAGGTGAGCAGCTGTCCTTGCCAGTTTCACTAGCTCCACCCTCTTCTCTCACCTCTAAGCCTAAACCCTGCCTGAGATCCCCACGTTCTGTCACAGACCATTTAATGACACAATTAATGTCTGCCAGCCTAGATGCCTGGCGAGCCCCAGATGCTTGTTGAATGAATGGCTGAAAGAATGTATTGGTTAATATCCAAAACCTTGTATCAGTATATGCATCTTACCCCCAAACTGAAGATGCTTATATGTAACAAATAAAATTATCATGATACCTACGTAAGGGAGAGGAACTAAAGGTAATGATTCTTTGTCATTAAAAGGAAAGCAAGAAAGTAAAAGAACATAAGAAATAAAAATGATTTATCTTCTGCCCAGTCACTGAGAATACTAACCCTCAAATCTTAAGACTTCAACCCAGGGATTTACATTTACCTGGAATAACAAGAGACATATTACATACAATGTATGAGAGAGACATGTTTTGCCATGTCCCTAGCCAGCCTTCTCTCTGTTATTCCACAGCCAAAGAGAGAATATTCTCTGTACCCTGTAAACTCACCACTTCCTACAGCCACCAGGAGTCCTCCAGTTCAGCAGAGATCCCAAGTGAGGAAAGGCAGAATCTGGAGAACAAGGAAGGCGATGCCAATGGAACCAGAGACAGACCATATGAAACTGAGAGGGAGAGAGCAGAGCTACGGGGAACCAGAGGTTTGGGAGTGGACAGGAGATTTTGGAGGGAAGAGCCTAGTAGGCTACAGTTCATGGGGTCACAAAGAGTCGGACACGACTGAGCGACGTCACTTCACTTGGGGAGCAGAGGCAGGGTGAATTTTCCATGTGTAGTTTGGGACTTTGGGAGGGATCTCCTTAGTTACTTTTCAATGATGCAGAAACAAGTGGCATTCCTTTTCATTTCTTTTCTTTTTAATATTTATTTATTTATTTGCCTGCTCCTGGTCAGGTTTCCCTGATAGCTCAGTCAGTAAAGAATCCTCCTATAATGCGGAAGACCTGGGTTTGATCCCTGGGTTTGGAGAAACCCCAGGAGAAGGGAATGGCAACTCACTCCAGTATTTTTGCCTGGGAAATCCCCATGGACAGAGGAACCTGGCAGGCTACAGTCCATGGGGTCCCAAACACGACTTAATGACTAAACCACCACCACCACGTGCCGGGTCTTCTTTGCAGCATGCTAGACCTTGGGTCTTCATTGCAGCATGTGGGATCTTTTTAGCTGAGGTGAACTCTTAGCTGTAGCATGCAGAATCTAGTTCCCTGACCAGTGATTGACCCCCGGTCCCCTACATTGGGAGCATAGAGCCTTAGCCACTGGACCACCAGTGAAGTCCCCTCCTTTTTAATTACTATTGCCTACAAGCAGTTGTTCTTTGAAGGAGAGTCTGTGCCTACAGGATACTGGATTACAGATGGCTTCCATATGGAGTAGAGAGCTTTCATCCAGGATTTTTAGACCTAAAATTCACATCTAGCTGCACCTGGATTAAAATCATCCTTTTAGATCCTAACCCAGGGCACATCATCACTGCTCCCATGCATAGTGTGAAGCGTCTGGGTCCAACCAGGCACAAGTGTTTTCATTCTCATGCTTCAATGGCAAAGGCAGAGAGGTGTTGTAGAAGTAATGCTGGACGAGCAATTACAACTGTGGAGACATTGTCAAACTTAGAAATTCATGTTGAAAGCAGAAAGCTAGATTTACACAGCATTTTGTCAGTTCACTAAATCCAATAAAAATTTCAAAGAGATCGTCCTGGTGGCATCACAAACTTAAAATGGACACTTCTCAACTCTGAGGCAAACAGGCATTTTGAACACCTGCATATAATTTCACTCCTTGACAGAGTCATTAAAATGACAACGAAGGGGTTTTTTAAATGATGGGAAAACAAAGAGGGAACAAGAAATGTTTGGAAGCTCTAAAAGCGACAGGGGTGGTGGCTGCCTCTACAGGCACACACACACACATACACATATACACACACACACGGAGGATCCTGGCCAGCCCTGGGGAAGCAAGAACCTACTGCTTTTAGCCGGGAATCCTGAAGACCTAAGACCTGGCAGCTCCAGAAACCCCTTGAGGTGGACACACAGTGCCCGTGAGGACTGGGGTCTGTACATGAAATCAGACCTAGATTCCCTTCCCTGGCGGCTCATATGGTAAAGAATCTGCCTGCAGGAAACACTGGCTTGATCCCTGGGTTGGGAAGATCCTATGGAGAAGGGGATGGAAACCCACTCCAGTATTTTTGTCTGGAGAATTCCATGGACAGAGTATGGGGTCATAGGGTCATGGGGTCATGGGGTCACAGAGTCGGACATGACTGAGGGACTAACACAACAACAGATTACCTCTGCACCGTTACCCTGGGTATCCGACCTCACCCAGAGGTCTTTCACGGTGGGAGAGACACAGTTGAAGGCGGGGTGCTGAAGTGAACTCCAGGAAATCAGGGGAAAGTGTGTTCTCCCTGCCAGCCTCCAGTCCTCTCCTGCCAGTGGGGATGGGAGGGTGTTACCTGATCAATGTGACCAGCCCAGGAAGAAAGTCTCCCTGGCAAAATGGCCCAGGAAGATCACTCTAAGGGGAGCTCAAAGTTAGCAAGCCCACTGGGGTTCCATCTGGTCCCCCAAACCCCATCAGTGTCCTGTGAAGAGATAGGAAGATCCTGCTTTCATGGAACTAGAACAAAACACTATGAAAGAAGGAGAGAAAGGGAGGACAGAAAGACTCAGAAAACAAACGTGATGTGAGTATGGTATGTGTGTTTGTGGTGTGTGTGGTGTGAACGTAGTGTGTGTGTGTGTGTGTGTGTGTGGTATGTCTCTGTGTGTAGTATGTGGTGTTTGCATGTGATTTGTTTGCATGTGGTGTGTAATGTGTGTGTCTGTGGTGTATATGCGGTATGCTTTTTGTGTGATGTTTGTGTGCTGTTTATGGTGAGTGTGTAGTATGTCTGTGTGATGTGTAGTATGTGCATGTGGTGTGGTATAGTATGTGTCATATTGTGCACGACTTGTGTACGTGTGTGTGGTGTGTATGTGTGGTATGTGTCCGTGTACGGTGTATGTAAAGTGTGTGAAGTGTATGTGGTGTATATGTGGTGTGGTGTTTGCGTCTTGTGTGTGTGTCCACATGTTCCCCCAGTGGCTGCCCCACACAAGCACACAATAAGCAACATCTTTCTCAAGTGAAATTGCTGCGGAGACCTCCTGGGATTTTCACATGGTTCTGCGCAGAACTGAGTGGCTCCCCAGCCTGCAGCTAATACTTCCTGCTTATTGGGCAGCCCAGGTGTGAGAAAAGATGCCACAACTATAGGCTCAGTGTAAATGATTTCAAAAAATTTAGTAGACAGACACCTCATAGAGGAGGGCTTCTGTAAAATCAGCATACACACAGAGACCCAGGAATTTCAATGGAAGGCAGGACGAGGGTAGAGCCACTACTGTGGTCTGAATGTTTGTGTGCCCCTAAAATTCACATGTGGAAACCCTAACCCCCAATGTGCTACTTTGGTGCAGCTGTGGGGTGGCCTCTGCCAGGACCCCTCCCTCCCCCGAGGTGCTGAATGCTCACCACACACACAAACCCATGCAGCTCCCAAGCTGAAAGCAATGTGATGCTCCAGCCTCAGGGGTAAACACAGTGCTTGGGCTCCGTCATGGCAACTAACAAGCATGTTTACCAGGAGGAACTTATCTACACTTTTCAAGAAGTTTGGTTGTGGTTAACACACACACGCACGCACACACACACACACAAACATGCACACATATGTGTGCACCCACCCACCAGGATGTTACACCTACAAGAGATGCCCCGACACAGACCCCCAAAAATGTGTGATTTGCATTACTATAATCTGATCTTAAATGATTTCATCACAAAAAAGCAGTGGTAACCATTGTTGTTGCTATTCAGTCATTCAATCATGTACGAATCTCTGCGATCAGATGGACTGCAGCACACCAGGTTTCCCTATCCTTCGCCATCCCCCAGAGTTTGCTCAAATTCATGTTCACTGAGTAAGTGACACCATCCAACCATCTTATCCTCTGTTGCCCCGTCTCCTCTTGCCTTCAATCTTTTCCAACATTACGGTCTTTTCCAATGAATCTGCTCTTCGCATCAGATGGCCAAAGTATTTGAGCTTCAGCTTCAGCATCAGTCCTTCCAATGAATATTCAGGGCTGATTTCCTTTAAGATTGACTGGTTTGATCTCTTTGCTGTCCAAGGGACTCTCAAGAGTCTTCTCCAGCATCACAGTTCAAAAGCATTAATACTTCAGTGCTCAACCTTCTTCATGGTCCAACTCTCATATCTGTACATGACTACTAGAAAAATCATAGCTTTGACTAGATGGACCTTCCTTGGCAAAGTGATGTCTCTGCCTCTCAACCTTTTGAATAAGATCAAGTGGTAACCATGTGATGTGATAAAGAGAGTAGCTAACACTATGGTACTGGGGAAAATGCCAAAATTAAGTGAAATATGCCATCTTTTGTTTTGAGAAGAAAACTGCAC
Source organism: Muntiacus reevesi (assembly GCF_963930625.1). Lineage (NCBI taxonomy): Eukaryota > Metazoa > Chordata > Mammalia > Artiodactyla > Cervidae > Muntiacus > Muntiacus reevesi. The sequence goes on from NC_089258.1 coordinate 21,397,480, forward strand.
TTCTATGCTTTATTTCTGGGGCAAATAATGACTAGGTTAGCTTCATCAAATACGTCTTCAGTAAACCCATGGGGAGCTTGAGTGATGGGCGGGAGAGCACATCAAGGTGACTGTGCCATGGAGCTGCCTGGCCCTGATACAATTAAGCCAATTAAGCCTCTGATACAATTAAGCCTCATCCTCTTGGATTCAGCCCTCACATCCTGGGTTACCTGAGCAGCCCAGCAGCCTTCTTCACTTCACCCAGCATTGCTCCACAGAGGGCCTCCTTAGGGAGTGTGGGGGTTCCTGGGTCCTACAAGGGACAGCTTTGCTCCAGATTCCCGGTGAGGGACCCAGTGAACCAAGTGGGTTGGCAGATGGGAACCAGGCTAGAGGTGAGAGCCTGGTATTTCACGATTCCCAATCATGTGAATCAGATCACGGCTGGCCACCTCCAGCAGGCAGGCACTGCACATATCCCTCCTGTTGTCAGCAAAGATACACACAACTGCATATAAAATAGATAACCAACAAGGACCTACTGAATAGCACAGGGAATTCTGCTCAATATCTTATAATAACCTATAAGGGAAAAGAATGTTAAAAAAGAATATACATAACGCTGGGCTGGAGGAAGCACAAGCTGGAATCAAGATTGCTGGGAGAAATATCAATAACCTCAGATATGCAGATGACACCACCCTTATGGCAGAAAGGGAAGAGGAACTAAAGAGCCTCTTGATGAAAGTGAAAGAGGAGATTGAGAAAGTTGGCTTAAAGCTCAACATTCAGAAAACTAAGATCATGGCATCTGGTCCCATCACTTCATGGCAAATAGATGGGGAAACAGTGGAAACAGTGTCAGACTTTATTTTTCTGGGCTCCAAAATCACTGCAGATGGTGATTGTAGCCATGAAATTAAAAGACGCTTACTCCTTGGAAGGAAAGTTATGACCAACCTAGACAGCATATTGAAAAGCAGAGACATTACTTTGTCCACAAAGGTCCGTCTAGTCAAGGCTATGGTTTTTCCAGTAGTCATGTATGGATGTGAGAGGTGGACTGTAAAGAAGGCTGAGCACCGAAGAATTGATGCTTTTGAACTGTGGTGTTGGAGAAGATTCTTGAGAGTCCCTTGGACTGCAAGAAGATCCAACCAGTCCATCCTAAAGGAGATCAGTCCTGGGTGTTCATTGGAAGGACTGATGTTGAAGCTGAAACTCCAATACTTTGGCCACCTGATGTGGAGAGCTGACTCATTGGAAAAGACCCTGATGCTGGGAGGGATTGGGGGCAGGAGGATAAGGGGACAACAGAGGATGAGATGGTTGGATGGTATCACCGACACAATGGACATGGGTTTGGGTGGACTCTGGGAGTTGGTGATGGACAGGGAGGCCTGGCGTGCTGCAGTTCATGGGGTCGCAAAGAGTCAGACATGATTGAGCGACTGAACTGAAACTGACTGATGTATACATGACTCACTTCATTGTACACCTGAAACTAACACAATATTGTAAATCAACTACATTTCAATAGAAATTTAAAAAATGAAAGATTGTGTGTAAACTTTTGTCTACCTGGATTAATCAGCACCTTTTAGAAGATGGGGAGATTTGATCTTGAAGATATGAGTATGCAGCCTTGAAATTTTCTTTTCTTTCTAAGATATGATGCTACTAAAAGTAAGTGTAAGAAAACAAAGAGAAGAAAAATTCCCAAGAAGACCTGTAATTAAAAACTATCCCTTTGAAAAACAAAACAAAATGCTTGAAAATGGAATTTCTCGAGTGCTTCACTTTTCTCATAAGGGTACTTGGTTTGCCAGGAGAAAGAAGGAAATTGGAGGACTCCAGCTGCAGATAGGTGTGTTTATTAAAGCAAACAGACTGTGCAAATTTTAGTAATAAATACAGTCATGAGAGCGTGTCATTAAAATAAAGACAGCTCTTTTGAACCTCCCTCCCATTTCCCTCCCCATCCCACCCCTCTAGGTTGATCCAGAGCTCCTGTTTGAGTTTCCTGAGCCATACAGCAAATTCCCATTGGCTATCTAATTTACATATGGTAATGTAAGGTTCCATGGGAGGTAGGTTCAAAAGGGAAGAGATATATGTATACCTATGGCTCATTCATGTTGAGGTTTGACAGAAGACAAGAAAATTCTGTAAAGCAATTATCCTTCAATTAAAAAAAATTAAAGGAAAATAAAATAAAGACATCTCCAGAAAAATATACCAATAAATATGCCATTTTACCTGAAGAGCTTGTATAAATACATGTTTTGCATAGATTTCCAATAGCTCATTGTGAACACACTTAAGCTCATGTGGAGAAAACTACGCTAAGAATAATAAAAATAACTAGCAACAAAGCTAGAGGGAGGGCATTCCCTGAGCAACATTTTCTTTCCATCACAGATGAGTGCTTCTGCTCTGAAAGAAACCACCAACGTAGAGAGACAGCATGCTCTTCTTCTCTGCCAGGTGGAAGCTGCAGCAACAGGAGTGACTGCACACCGGTGCAGGCCCCCCGGAGACCGGCCCCCAGCTCAACCAGAGAAATTCTGGAAGATGTCCGCGGCCTCCACCCAGTTCTGGAAGCAGGCCAGCCCCCGCTCCCGGATCTGCTTCCGCCCTTTGTCGGTGATGACCTCCCCGCTGGGCTTCAGGATCACAAGTCTGGGGATGGCGGTGATGTGGTACCTGGTCCTCAGCTCGCTGTGAGAGAGAAGAGGGTGGCCGAGGGTCAGCGTGGGCCAGGCCAGGCCGCTGCAAGTCTGCAGGGACCGGCGCCTCCCCAGAGCCAGCTGAGCCCGCAAAGCTTTAGCACCCAACCTGCCCGGTGAGCCCTCCCACTGGGCGGAGGATTCCTGTGGGCTCTTCTCGCTGCTAGCTGGTTCTCAGCCAATGCTGCCCCAGAGGAGCATCTGGTGGTGGAACCGTTCTGCATCTGTGCTGCCCAGGGTCATCGCCACGGTCACCCGTGATGACCGAGCACTTGAAATCTGGCTGGTGAGCCTGAGGAATTGAATTTTTGGCTTTGGTTCATTTATTTGTTTGTTTATTTATTTTTTGGCTGTGCCAAGCAGCTTGCAGATCTTAGTTCCCCAACCAGGGATTGAACCCAGCCATGGAAGTAAGAGCACCAAGTCATAACCACTAGACCTCCAGGGAATTCCCTATTTCAGTCTATTTTAAATTTAAGTAGCCACATGTGGCTAATGGCTGCCAAATGGCACAGTGCAATTTCAAACTCACAAGTAACCCAGTAAGTTTGGATCCTTCCTACATCTCAAGAGGTTTAAATACATCAGGTACCTATAATGGCAAAAGTTAAAATTCCATAAGTTTTAGACAAAAGCAAAGGCTTACTAGACTTTCTACCCTATAAATTCAAGGACATGCTGATTAACATTATGGGTGAAACATTTTACCATCACATGTAATAATCTCTTGTGTGACCATTTTACAAAATTATTTGTATTCATTTAAGGAAAGGAACATCTGCGTTCTTAGTTTGCAAATCTCCCCATAACCTTCACAGGGATTATTGCCCTCAAGACAGGACAGCTGGTGCAAATCCCATCCTGTTTCCACCACCAGCTTGCCAGGGCCTCAGGTTAGCAGTAATCTGATTTCCCTTATCTGTCGCCTTCAGGGCTGTGAACCTGAGTGGAAGAAAAATGCATTTGAGACCTTCCTGTTACCAAACCTTCCCTGTGACACCTCCATCAGCTCCTTCCTGCTGCTTTCTGATGTCCTGCTCCAAGACAAATCTTAATTCAAACTGAGGGGAAAAAAAAATCCAGTACCTACACCCAACAGAGAAAATATGCCTTGCTTTCAGGCATCTATGAAATGGTGACAAAACCAGCCATGGTGTTGGTCATAAAGGGATCTTAATAATCAAATAATCAGTGCAGATCACTTAATCAGACCACAACATAATGGAACTGGAAACCAACAAGCAATAATTTTTGGAATGAGTTAAAAACTAAATAACCATATGTTATCTATGAAATTGTAAAGCAGACTTACAAAATAATCAAAACAGGGCAATATGTAATACACTATGGGTCCCACGCTATAGGTACAATTAGACACAGAAAGTTATCTTACATATTCTTGTCCAAAACTAAAAGGCCCCTATATAGATGAGTTCTGCATTTAATTCAAGAAACTAGAAAAACAGTGATGAAGCAATTACAGAGAAAGTAGAAAGAAGGCAAAAGAAGACAGAGGACAGAAATCACTGGACTAGGAAATGAATCCACATGGGGTGAGCAACAAAACAAAATCTGGTTCTTAGACTAAAAAACAGAGAAGCTCTATCGAGATTGAGAAGGAAAAAGGGAAAACAGGGGGACATCAGGAGTTGGGCAGGCCTTCGAGGAATAAGGAGGAGGTCTGAAAACATTTCATTGCTCCAGCTTCTCTTCAAAGAATCACCATGTGGACCCTACATCCCCACCCTGGCAGCCTCTGCCTGGTGACAGGTGTTACCCTGGAACCATGAAGTCATCTCTGTCTCCTCTGAGAGCTGTGTCCAGAGGGAGTAGACCAAGCCTCAGCAAGGAAAGAGCCTTGTTGCTGGGCAGAATGAAGTGATAACTCAGTATTTTAACCATTTCAGGGAAATGTGAGAGCCCATTCCCTCCTTACCCTGCATGCAGTTGCAGCAATGGCTCCCTCCCTTCATGTAAAGCAGCGCATCCTTATCCCTGGCACAACTGCTTCTGGGTTGCCATGGCAACTTCTGGCTCCAGTCTCTTTCCATCTCAGCCACTGGTAGCCAGGCTGTTACCGAGCAAATCTCTCTACTTGCTTCAAGCATCCATCAAACAAGTGTCCTGCAGGTGCCAAGCCCTGAACAATGTCTAGTTCAACCTCTGGGACTACAGAGACCACCACCCCACCAGACACACACTCCAACAGGAGTGGCGCTGGCTCGAGCTATGGAGGGTATAGGCCTCAGGAGCCAGACACGCGCCTGGTGTCCCCAGGGGCACAAAGGAATAGCTACTAAGAAGAGAAGTGGGAGGCTCCAGGGTTGGAGGATGCCGCATGAGTAAGACCTTTGGAGGTGGCAAATGTATGGAGTATTCTGGCATATTAGTTGTCAAGTCTGACCAGAACACAGATGTAAAGGAGATAACAAGAAATAAAATGAGTGAGGGTCAAATACTGGAGGGGGATATGTGAGACATGGCCTGAGTGGGTCTCGCGTCCCTAGCAGCACGCAACAGAAATTCCTGCTGGCAAAGTCAGGGATTTTTCTTTATTCCTTACTTGACTCTTTTGGCTCATAAAAAAAAGGGAGGGAAGGTAGGACAGAATATGTCTTCAATGCTTTCCCCTTGCTGAGACCTCTCACCCAGCTGCACACACAGGCATCAGGGCAGGACCTGAGAGCCCACCCTGGGCCCCCACTGCCCCTGGCTATAGGGACGTCACTAGATATTTGCCTCTCTAGGCAGAAGGGTGGCACTCGGGGTCGAGTCTTGTGTGCACTCTTCACTAGACAGCCAAGATCTGAGCAACCTTGAGGTGAGCAGCTCTAGAAAGTTTCTTCCTGCAGTTGCATCTGCAGCATCACCACCTCCAGCCATGCCCAGGGTCAGTTTAGCGGGGCGGAGTGCCTCTGTGGTGATCTACCACCTCCTGAACCTAAGGCAGACCTTCCCAAGGGGTGCTAGTGGTAAAGAACTGATCTGCAAATGTAGGAGATGGAAAAGATGTGGTTTCAGTCCCTGGATTGGGAAGATCCCCTGGAGAAGGGAATGGCTACCCACTCCAGTATTCTTGCCTGGGAGAATCCCCTGGACAGAGGATCCTGGCAGGCTATGAGGTCGCAAAGAGTCACACACGAACTGAAGCGACTTAGTATGCATGCACGCATGAGCCTCAGGCAGGTCATCAGAAAAGCAGAGGACAGCAGATGACACCTGGAGACCACTGAAAAAAGACAGCCCGGGTCCCTCACTTTCTCACAGCACCAGGAAGAATGCCATGCTCTGCATATACTGAGAACTTCTCAAAAGGCCTCCGGGAAGCTTCCTACATTCTTTAGTTCTTCTTGGTGGCAGTTACCTCCATTTTTGCTCACAATCTGATTTCAAAATGCAGGCTGGGATAAGCAAAATTTAGGGCTTAGCTCCAAGAATTTCCCACAGAATACCACGTTTCCTAACTTGTAAATTGCTTGACAGGATTCACAAAGCTCAATCTGGGAAGGGGAGGCCCCAGGAACTAACTTCTCCCCAAACTGCTGCCTCCCACCCTCCCACCCCACCCTGTCCCCCAGATCAGATTCCTCTTAGGTGAGGCTGGCAGCTGGAGATGGCCAGGGCCTAGTGCAGCCCCATGCCAAGCCCTAAACAGCTCAGCACCTGCAGTGGACCAAATGGGCCTTTGACCAGTTAATCCAGGAAGCAGAGAGCGTGCTGTAAGTCCCCCCAACCCCACCCTTATCCCCACCAGCAGCAAGGCTGTGCTGAGGCTCAGTGTCCCCTGGGAGAGGAAGCTGGTTCAGAAAGGACTGGCTCCAGAGCCAGGGACACCCATCTCTGCACTTCAATAGTACATCTGTGAAATGGGCAACACAGAAAATGCTGCTACACAACCAGCTGGCATAGCTCTGAATTCGTGCATCAGTGCAGTTCTCATTCATCACACGCCATGTCATATACTCAGCAATTGAATACCTTGCCTACAGTCACCCCACAAATAGATCCCACAGCTGGACTCTGCCCAGGGCCTGAGCTCTTTACTTGATTACTAACAGTCACTTTCAAAACTAAGTGTATTCTTTCAAAAGCAGTGTGCAACTTGAACGCGAAGCAAATCAAAACTCCTTTTACAGTCACCACTAGATGTGAAGCCATAGAACTTTCAACCAAGTAAATCATGGTCATTTGGATGTATCATGGATGACTTTCCCTAGTCCTGCCTTGAGTGAGGCCTTGGAAAGCAGGTAACCTCCCTTGAAGGGCCTGGGCCTCACCTCTTGCTTGGCATCAGCAAAAGCGTGTGCTGGGGAAAATTACTCCTCCAGGAAACTTTCCAAAGTTAGCTTTAATTTTTAAGTGTCTAGAAGGAAAACCATTTCAGAATAATTAATTTGGGGGAATGCCACAACTGAATACTAATTCCCAGAAAAATGTACTACATGGTGCTATAAAAAAAAAAAAAAATCCAGAAATTCACCTCCATATCTGTTAAGGGGATGGTGGGGTAATGCACTTGGTGAAGAACAATTAACCTCAGTCTGGACTCCTACACCACAGGTGACCCCAACATGTTAGACAATCGGTGCCTGTGCCCCATTTCCCTCTTCCAGTCTTCCACAAAGTCCTCCTATGTCCTCTCTCTTCCCTAACACCCCCCTCCCACCTTCTCCTCCTCCCTTCCATAGATCCCATGACCACAGCCAACAGAACACCAGGGTTGGGACTTCCCTGGTGTTACAGTGGTTAAGATTCTGAGCTTCTAGTGCAGGGGTTGTGGGCTCAATCCATGGTTGGGAAATAGATTCCACATGGTACACAGAATGGCAAAAATATTAAATTAAAAAAAAAATAGAGCACTAGGGTCAATTTCTAGTTTGCTCACAAATTCGGAAATCCATGTCACATATTTTTCTAAAAGCAAGGGTGGGGCAAGATCCCTTCAGAGAACATGGATTTTTGTCACCTCTGACATCTGTCTCAGGAGTCCAGGAAGCTGCTTCTTCTTATAGGTATAGGAGCAGAAGACACCTTTATGAAATTTCAATCACTGCCGACAAAACTTAAACTGCAACGTGGCTTGCAGTAGGTTCCTCCAGGACTTGAGTCCTGACCCTTCTCCCCAGCACCTGGCACCCAGGCCCACGCTGCTGGGACAGGGTGGTCCACCCATAGTCTCCAGTTCTGACCTGAGCATCCATTCTGGGTCTCCCTCTCCTACTCTCCAGATAAGGGTGGGTGTCTTCCCTGTGCAGTGCCAGTGTGCTCAATGCTGTGTCCGAATCTTTGAGGACCATAGGGCCTGTAGCCCGCCAGGCTCCTCTGTCCATGGGATTCTCCAGGCAAGAATACTGGAGTGGGCTGCCATTTCCTCCTCCGGGGGATCTTCCCGACCCAGAGATGGAACCTGCGGCGATTGTGTCTCCTGCATAGGCAGGCAGATTCTTTACAGCTGAGGCACCTGGGAAGCCCTCCCTGCAAGTAGGATGCAGCACCTCAGGACTGTGATTACTCAAGTGGGCTCCCTGCCGCAGAATAATCATCTCCAGAACTTATACATTCAGATTCCCACAGCCTCAGACCCACTGAGCCAAAGACGAGGGTGGACCAAGGTCCTCACCCACCAAGTTCGCCGTCAGCCAACGCTAGAGCCTCCCTGGGAAGCCAGAGCAAAGAGGCTCAAACACGACGGGGTGAGGATGGAGGCTATCAAGGAGGCCCTGCGAGTTGGGAGAAGCCCGGGGATGAGGGATTGGGGTGGGGGCTGGTGTGGGAGCTCCCAGCACGTCCCACACACACGGTCTCCACTCACTGCCGGTAGGGGTCGTGGAAGGGCAGCGCCAGCCAGGCGCCGTGCAGCTCCTGCATGAATTCCAGCATTTCCTGCGCGCTGCCGTCGGCGGACACGAAGACCACCTCGAAGGGCGCGGGCGGCCGCGCCTCGTCCACGAGCTCCTCGTAGAAGTCGCAGAGCAGCGGCGTGAAGTCACGGCTGGGCGCGCACCGGCCCGCGGCGAAGTAGAGCGCCACCACCTTGTTCTGCAGCGCCGTCTCGGCCTCCACCCACGCGCCGTCGCAGGTCACCAGGAGCCGCCCGCCCAGCACGTCCACCATGGCCGGGCGCGGGGACACCTGCGGGGGAGGACAGCTGCGGCACAAGGACACCCGAGGGGAGAGGCGGGGCGGCGAGCGCGGGGCGCGGATACTAGCGGAGGAGCGGACAAGGGTGAATGAACGCAGGTGGCTGATCCCTTGCAGGCGAACGGTCACCTGCGGGCGCGCAGCGATGTCTGGCTCCCTTCGCACCGCCGGGCGCCCGGACCTCGGCACCAGCCTGAGCCTCGGCCTCCGGAGGGAGCAGGGGCGTCCGCGCTGGGTTGAGGGGGAACACTCACAGACACCCGCGACCCCAGGTGTAGGACCGTAGCACCAACAAGCGCAGACCGGCCTCCAGGGAACCGAGCCGCCCCGCCCCTGCCCCGCCCCCTCCTGCCCCGCCCCGCCCCCTCCTGCCTCGGCCCCGCCCCCTCCTGCCTCGGCCCCGCCCCCTCCTGCCTCGGCGCCCCGCCCCACGCCTTCCTCCGCGACCCTCTGCACGTCCCACTCACTTGCACAGCTCTCTGTCCTAACCGGCTCGCCGCCTCCGCGCTCCTGGGCGACGCACTCTTCTCCGCCGCCCTCGCTTGCCCGCCCCCTCCGCACCCTCCCCTGGGCCCCGCCCGCCGCGCCCTCGCCCTAAGTCCCCGGGGCGCTCGCCCCACTCGGCGCTCAGTCCCTCCCCACCCGTCCCAAGGGTCCCACCAGCGAGGAAAGGTAAGAGCGGTTCGATCTGTAGCGGTCAGGGATCCGACGTTGGGGAGACCTGGGCCCTGTTCTTTCCCGGGGTTTGCCCGCGAAGTACTGCGCCCTGGCAGAGAGGGTCCCTGCAAGAAATTAGGGGCGGTTCTTAAAGAATGTTTTCTTCGGAGAACCAGAGTGTTACTGTGCCCGGCACTGGGATTCAGCAGCGAGCAAAACAGTTTCAACTTCCTGCCCGGGATGGGTGAGTCTTCCACGCGGGGCTCATTTTAAAAGATTTAGCGCCAAAAAAAAAAAAAGTTCAGTGGTCAATTTAAATAGTATTCTGATGTTAATGCAAACAAGTTTGTGATGAGCAAAACATCAAACATGTAAGGACAGGATCTCACCTTGCTGTTGGACGCCGACCGAGCTCCTCTCGTTCTGAGACCCGATTCGCCGCCTGCCTCTCGGTGCTTACGTTCCCGCGGGGACAAGAGGGAAAAAAAAAATACAAGGTGAATGAGGAAAACAGAGCCCTTGCGACGGTGCGAGAAGGGAAAGGAAGCGCGGATGGTGAAGGCGGGGTCGCCGCAGATGAACTTCCTCCAGCCACGCGCTGTCCCCTCGGCTTCCCAGGGAAATGGGACGAAAACGCGCGGACAGTTTTCACTACGAGCCCCACCTCCTCGGTTGGTCGTGTACGTGCGCTTGGCACAGTTAGGGCCAAGGGAAATTCTGTCCGAGGGTTGATCCTGTTCCATAAAGAGTGCTGCCAAAGCCCTGATTCACTGTCCTCTTGGAAGAAGAGGGGATTTATAGGCGAAACGTTGGGGCGGGGGGGCGGGCGCGGTTGTGGAGATTTAGAGGAACAACAAGCATTATAAATCTTGCATGTACAGGTCCCTGACATTTCTTAAAACTCAGAACTAAGATGAATGTAGCGAAACTAAATATCGTGAAGACTGTGTTTTCATCTGTTTGGCTTGTCTTCGTTTATCACCATAGCGGGGAAAGTAGGGAACATTCCTTTTAGTGATGATGCCACCTGCCCACCGACAAATTCCCGATTTTTTGTATAAGTACTGTGTGCCCTCCGAGTACTGGGGGAGCGGTAGATGTCCCTTCCTGGGAGCACAGCCCACTCAGTTATCATGGTGAAAGGGGCACAGCCCTCCAGGGAAGAGAAATCCTAGGGAGAACAGCAAGCCAGCACCTCTCCGCACCTAGGGACTCTCCTCCTGTGACTGCTCTGAGTGTGTGTGTGTGTGTGTGTGTGTGTGTGTGTGTGTGTAAGCTGGGAACCCCGCCCTCAAGAACCTAGGCAACTAGGCACAGCTCAGCTCCCCTCCAGCTCTGCATCTGCTGGGTGTTCTCAACCAGCCTGTGAAGGGACTTTCCCAAGGCCCCTCCTGAGCCATGATCCTGTGTCATTTGCTTCTGATCCATCGCACTGGCTGGTCCTTAAGGTGGGAGAGGACTGCAGATGCTATGAGAGGAAGCCCAGGACCTTGCCTCTTCTGGAACCAAGGCTCCTACCCCTTTTCCTCCACTGAGCACAAGAACAGCCATAAATGGAGTCCTGGAAACAGGATAAGGTGACTAACCCCAGCTGGGACATGCAGCATCCGTTCATACCTGACTTCCTTCCAGGGCATCGAAGGGTGGCTGGATTGTTGGCCTCTGCTAACCAGCTTTATGTGTCCTGGATAATCTCAATGGAACTGAGCAACATTCTTACTCCTGATGCTTGAGAGCAGCTCCATGAGGGCCTCCTCACACCTGCCTCCCTCCCCTGCCCCCTCTCCCAGACCCCTGCCATTACTCTAAAAATAGTTTACTGTCCACATACTCTACCTTATTACCCATTTTCCACCTGAATTTAAGGGCAACATTTTCTGCATTGTCCCCTGTCTGATAACTTCAGTTCTGTTAAAGGCTTTCCTCAATCAAACTTTAGACCGGCTGCTCTGAACCCTCTTCTCCACCAGGCCTGTTCCCATCATAAGTCTAGAATAAGATAGTCAAATTGCTAGTTTAAAAATACCACTAGGAAATTATAAAGAGAGGGGGAACTTTAGGGGGCTTTGAGAGACCATTGTAAGTTAATGATCATCAAGAAAGCAATCAGAAAATTGTTAAACAAAGTAGGCTTGCTTAACAACAAAACTACGTCAAGTCAGTGACACCTGCATCCTGCTGGTTGAGGTCAGTAAGTTAATGACCCCTAGGACATGTTCCTCTGTGTATGAACTAAAAACAAAAATAGGGCTTCCCTTGTGGTTCAGTGGTTAAGAATCTGCCTGCCAATGCAGGGGACACAGTTCGATCCCAGGGTTGGGAGGATGCCACATGCCTCAAGGCAGCTATGCCTATGTACCACAACTACTAAACTCATGCTCTAACACCTGAGAGCCACAATATTGAGCCCATGCATCACAACTATAGAAATTCAAGTGCCCTAGGGCCTGTGCTCCGCAACAAGAGAGAGTAACCCCTGCTCTCCTCAACTAGAGAAAGCCCTCTTGCAACAATGAAGACCCAGAACAGCCAAAAATTAAATAAATAAAAATTAAAAATATATATATATATATATGTATAGGGGAAAGGTGACATTCCAAAGTAGAAGACCCTTCAGCAGAAGCCTGAGATGATTAACCACATTTTAGCATGTGTTACCACCCTTCTGCTGATTTGAATAGCACCTTGACAATCCCAGTCTGACTATATAGTGATCAAAAACCTGAACCACCCAGGGTGGAGGAGAAGCTGATGATGGAAGTTTGATGTCTATTCAAGAATGAGGAAGAGGGGACTTCCCTGGTGTTCCATTGATTAAGAATCTACCTTGCAGTGTCGGGGGCACAGGTTCCATCCTTGGTTGGGGAACTGAAATCCCACATGCCACAGGGCAACTAAGTCCATGCACCACAACTGGAGACAGCCCATGTGCCTCAACAAAAGATCCTGCTTGATGCAGCAAAGATCCCAAATACTGCAATTAAGACCTGTGGCAGCCAAGTCAATAGATGAATACTTTTTAAAAAGAATGAGCGGGCTTTCCTCGTGGCTCAGTGGTAAAGAATCCACCTGTCAGCGCAGGAGACATGGGTTCAATCCCTAGTCCTGGAAGATCCCACCTGCCCTGGAGCAACTAAACCCTGCATCACAGCTACTAAGCCAGTGTTCTAGAGCCTGGAAGCCATCCTTGTGAGCCCATGTGCCACGAATACTGAAGCCCACACACCCTCGAGCCCGTGTTCTGCAACAAGAGATGCCACTGTAATGAGAAGACCACGTACCGCAACTAGAGAGTAGCCCCTGCTTGCCACAACTAGAGAAAAGCCCACACAGCAGCGAAGACCCAACATAGCCAAAAGTTAATTAACTGATTGATTTTTAAAAAGAATGAAGAAGAGGTGGTCTTCTCCCCATCCCACTTTTCCTTTGATTGTAAAATTGTAGCCTACTAAGTTCTCAGAGTAGAGCCCTTTTACTTGCCCATGTGTATCCTTCACAAGCATCTTATACAAATCACTTCTTTTTTAAAAAAATAATTGCATTTTTAAGTGAAGGATAATTGCTTTACAGAATTTTGTTGTTTTCTGTCAAACTTCAACATGAATCAGGCATAGGTATACATATATCCCCTCAAATAAATCACTTCTTATCTATCACTTTGCCTCTTCCTGAATTCTTTCCACGCTGAAACATAAAGAATATGAGAGCCTCTGAGCTCTGAGATGTGTTCTGTGGTTTCATTCAGGGCCCATCATCGACCTCCCTCAGCCAGTCCTCGCCAAGAATCCTGCTAAGTCATCCCTAACCCCTGGACTGACCACTCTGGCCTGCCTTCAGCAAAAATCCTAAGTAGATTTAACAAGGGCATCTCACCCTTAATGTCTCCTCTCAGTAGTTTTCCATTTGATAACTCTTGGTGGTGGACAGGGAGGCCTGGCGTGCTGTGGTTCATCAGGTTGCAAAGAGTCGGACCCGACTGAGCAACTGAACTGACTGACTGACTGACTCCCCTTTCTTAGCCATAAATCCCCACTTGTCCCTGCGTTAGGAATTGAGCTCAACTCTTTCCCCTTATTGCAGTAGTATGAATAAAATCTTATTTGCCTTCAACTAGGATCTGGCTCTGTTTCTTTTGAACAGTCATCAAAGACTATGACACCTCAGCTTGCTTATAACCATGACATAGACTGACAGGCAGAATGTTTCCAGAGCTAACTACTGCCTGGCTGGGTATGTGGGGCCTTCAAAGGCTCTGCAAGGAGAAATGCTCCAGTAAAATCATGGCTCTGCCTTTCTGTGTTCAGCATGCACACTCTCTCCACTTCTGAATGAGGCCATTTCTCACTAGAAAAATTCCTTTTCTAAGCAGGAATGTTTGAGAAGTTCCCATCAGTGCACTTCTGCTCTGTCCTGTCTTTTGTTGACACGCTGAATTGCCCTGCGTGACAAAAGAGGAACATGTGAAGAACATGGTACCCTCAGCTGCTTGACATAAAGTTGACTTTTCCTTTTCATTGCCAAAAGGTACAAATGATGGTTGATTTCTGTGTACTACTACTTATGAATATATAAATAGAACTATGAGAATTTTTTTCTGCTCTGATCAGCAGAGCAAACAAATTAGATATCCCAGTGTGCAAATATTACATTCTGAATTTCCTGGCTTTAAATATTCATGCTTACTTATTTTCCTGTATTTCAATATTTGTTCCTAAGGGTTGGTGTCATGAGGTTTTCGTGACTCATTTTTCAAAACAGTGGTTGGCCCATTGCTGGGAAAGGATGTTGAAGCAACAAACGGAAGCCTGGGTTTACCAATGATGAGCTGTGTGGCCAGGGCAAGTCATCCTCAATGGATACCAGCTTCTCAGAGAAGACAATGTTTAGCAGTTCCAACAGGCCTCGTGATGGACAAGGAAGTGCTCCTGGGTCCCATTAGTTCTTCCCAGTGATGCTTTTAGATAATTCTAGAAGCAGTTGGATTGCTCCACCAGATGGCTTAGAACAGAGAAGTGCAGGTGCAGAAGATGGCACTGTGTCTCACTTAGCTTGGGCTACCATAACAAAGGACCCGTGCTGGGCAGATCAAACAACAGAAAGTTACTTTCTTACAGTTTTGGAGTTGGATGTCCAAGTTCAAGGTTCTGGGGAGAGCTCCCTTCCTGGCTTTTCAGCCATCTTTTCACTATGTCCACACATGGCAGAGAAAGAGAGGTGAGTGAGGAGGGAGGAGGAAGAGATATCTTCCTTGTCTTATAAGGCCATAGTCTATTGGATTAAGGCTCCTTAATCCAGTGACTTCTTGTGATATTAATAACAAAAAAAATCTTTATTTGTCCCCCAATCCTGATGCAGAGCTCCTAAAACCCTTGGGGTTTCCTAAGTGATGAGAAGAATAAAGGTATCTTTTTCATGTTAACGAGGTGATTTTTGAAATGCTCCAGAGGACAGGGCCTGGTTACCAGAGGAATTAACCAGGTGCTTAGAAGGTTTGAGCTTTCAATCCCAACCATCCTGTCCCTTGGGGAAGAAAAAGGGAATGGGGGTTGGATCAATCACCAACAGCTAAAAGTTTAATCATTCTCTCAGCAAGTTGGGCGTGTGACCAACTATATGGTATTACTCTCAGTTCCCACTGTTGTTGCCACAAGGGTGAAGAATCAGATACTGGATGTTTCAGCTAATTGAATCATCTGGACAGAGGGTCGTTGTAGGCACTGTAACCAGCAGTTGGATCAGCATCATCCAACTCCAAAACTGTAAGAAAGTAACTTTCTGTTGTTTGATCTGCCCAGCACATGTCCTTTGTTATGGTAGCCCAAGCTAAGTGAGACACAGTGCCATCTTCTGCACATTGGATGTCAATCATTAAGTTCCTTAGGTTGTCCAATCCTGACAGATGTCATTTGAAGTGTGAGTGGCTACCAAAAGGTATTGAAAACCCTTGAGAGAATACAACAAACTAGACAGGTTAATATGATGAGAAGGAGGAGAAAAATAGCCAAGGATTGAAAAATTCCCCTGAGCAGAGATTCCCAGAAGCCAAGATTTGTTTTTAAGCCCAAATTTCACCAATAAAATAACTTAGGTTATAATCAAATACAGGTTTTACTTGTCTAAGTCAATCTATATTATCTTTATTTATTTACCAAGATACAGCATGATGTATTAGCAAACATACATCATTATATTTAGGAAAGGATGAACATGGGGATGTTTTCTTTCAAGAGGTGATGTTAGGTGAGCATCCACCTAAATTTGGCCTCTATATTATGTGGGCAAATAGGTATGGAAACAGAAGGAAAACAAAGGTTAAGAGTTTGAGCAAATTATAAATTCAGTTTCCAAGCTTGGAGACCAGCTAGTTGGGGAAATTTCTAGATTTGAGTTTGGATCCTCTTTAGATGATGGAATGACGCTGGCAGTTTCAATCTGATGGATTTTCCTGGTTTGCAGTTTGACAGTCTTTAATCATGTCCTCTCATGTACCATACAGCAACAGGAATGAAAGTTGTCCACATATGATCTGTTGTAGTAAGTGCTCTGAGGCCTGTAAGTGGTGATGAAATAAAATTCATATTCTATGGCAAGATGAGAAAAAAATTAAACATAACATTTTTCTTTCCTTTTTTGGGCTCCTCCCTCCCTTTTAGTATGTACTGTACATCCACATTAACCAGACCTCATTAGGAGATAACCTCCCTCCTTAACCCTGTAAGGGGCCATGATGACTCATTACACATAGCTGTGGTTGCATGAACTGTCAATAGTACTTCATTTAATGTATAGCCCTCCATCTCAAGCTTTCCTAGTGACTCAGTGGTAAAAGCTAAAGCAGAAGGAGACATGGGGTTCGATCCCTGGGTTGGGAAGATCCACTGGAGAAGGAAATAGCAACCCACTCCAGTATTTTGGCCTGGAAATATTCCATGGACAGAGGAGTCTGGAGGGCTACAGTCCATGGGGTTGCAAAGAGTTGCACACAACTTAGCAACTAAACAAGAACAACAACCTCTGTCTCAAAAGCTTGAATAACTGCATTCTGAGCTTTAACAAGCAGAACAGTTCTTGGAGCTTTCTGGGTGGCTGTTCCCATGTTATAACTCTCAGTTTGACTAAAATTTTTTCTTAGATCAACTGATCAATTTTTCATAATATGTATGGTGTAGACAGCAGAATATCAAAGATATCCAACAGGGGACACCTGGAACCTACCTGGAACCAGCATAGGACCCATTGAACCCCACTACCTTTTTAGCATTGGTCAGGTGTTCTGATGAGTTCTCCTGATATTGCATCCCGTTTTTTGAGTGATGGTCCTGAAAATTTTATTCCAGCTGTCTTACTTAAGACTTGAAGTTGTAATGGGCACCAGTGCATTTCCTAGGCAGGGACCTAAAGGCACCTGGGCAAGACATCCAGGGAAACATGGATGGCTGGGGTTTTGTTAAGTTTGTTTTAAACTAGTTGATATATGGTCTGAGTAAAACTTTTGCTGATGAAATGAGAAACAGAATTATTCAGCTCCAAAGAACAAGAGAGACTGACCTCTACCACCATCAAGTAAATACGGCTCATGGTGAGGTGAGGCGATTAGAGGGCTGAGACAGAGGCTGATAACCTAGCACTTGGAGCACCGATGTCAGTTTTAGACTGTCACAGGGAGACTCTGAGAAATATTAGAGTTGAATTGACCCAAGAGTAACCCCTTGGGGATCTAGACTCAGAAGCAGCACACATTTGATCTACCACACTGTCCCCAGAAAGTTGTTCAGATCATATCTCATATCTGAATTAGCCTACCAAATTAATAATGAGAAATTGTACTCAAAAGCCAAATAGCTCCCATGCAGACAGTCACCTATGGGAATACCAGCTGGGTTTATGTATGCTTACAAGTACTTGATTAGAACTAAAGGAAATCAGACCCTGAAATGGCAAGAATTGGGTTCTTCTGGCTCTCCAGAAATTTTTCACATAAAATTCTTGTTTAGTTCTTGTTTAGTTGCTAAGTTGTGTCTGACTCTGCAACCCCATGAACTGTAGCCCTCCAGGCTCCTCTGTCCATGGAATATCTCCAGGCAAAAATACTGGAGTGGGTTGCAGTCTTCTGGATCTCTGTCTGCAGGATCTACTGGAAATAACAGCGGTAAGTTTTTTCTCTTTTCTAAAATTAGATTAGCAGAGGAAAATATTTGTAGGCAAGAGCTAGCTCCTTGGATCCTCTGAATTCAAAAGTCTTCAAATTGTTAAAATTTTAGAGAGCTCTTATTTCAAACCACTGTATCTATTTTAATTGGTATACAGAAGCCCCTGAAGGTGTCAGAATTCCAAAATAGCCTCATGGAAAGATTTGTAGATGGTTAACTAAAGGTTAATGATATAAAAGGGACCAAACTTTAACTCCTATTCCTTTTAATACTCCTTTATTTGAGTACTTATTTTACTAATCCTCTATCTCAATTGCCTTTCCACTCTAAAGACACTATTAAATGGCTACTTTTAGAAATGGGACTGAAATCCTGTAACTAAGATTGCAACTTGAACCAACAAACCAGTTAGAGTACTTGTCATGTTGTCAGGGTCCTTTCATGAATCTCTTTGAAGATGAAGCATTTTCATCTGTAGTTGATTGTAAGTGCATTCAGAGAAGAATAGAGAATGAAAAATACCTGTCTGTGAGTGACAAAAGGCTTAAAAATAGCCATGGTTAAAATTGACCATAATAATAATAATGCTATCGAGAGGCAAGTGTTTATTTTGTGATGTTGGGCTTCCCTGGTAGCTCAGCTGGTAAAGAATCTGCCTGCAATGCAGGAGACCTGGGTTTGATCCCTGGGTTGGTAAGATTCCCCTGGAGAAGGCAATAGCTACCCACTCCAGTATTCTGACCTGGAGAATTCCATGGACTGTATAGTCCATAACTGAGCAACTTTCATTTTCAATACTATAAAATAATAACTGAAATTATGACTGATAACAGTATAGCAGGACATATTGGATTTTTAAGAATTTCACATAATTTCTGAATTACTTATGTTAATATTAATATATAACCATGTAAATAAAATCTAAAAAGTTAAATAGTTTTTATTTTGATTATGTTTCCCATGTAACTTAACATGTCAAATAAGCCTAATAACATAATAAATTAAGCCTAATAAATTATAGGGAGGGAGAGCAACTCTCTTGAGATCTTCCAGGGACCCTCTGGAAAAAATCCCAAAATGACTTTGGGACTTTCATAATTTGATTTTGGGAACTGTGTCAAAAACGTCAAAATGTTTAAGACACTTGATCAAATAAGATCACAGTTCACTGTAAAACAACACTTCATTATTCATTCAACCAAAGTGACAATGAAAAGATTTCAAAGGCAAATACAGAAAGTTATATACAGCTGAACCTTGAACAACATGAAGGCAGGAGGGCAACCCTCTGTGCAGCCAGAAATCCACATGTAACTCTATAGTTGGCCCTCCAAATCTGAGAGTCTGTATCCTTGGATCCAACTGTCAGGCGCGTTTGTGCGCCTCGGTTCTTGTCTTGTCACAACAAAGATTTGGAGTGACGGACATTAAAGCCCCCCTCGGCCTGTCACAGCTCTCAAGTCTTGGACAGACCGTGTTATAGCTCTCAGGTCTCAGACGGACCGTGTTATAGCTCTTAGACAAATCAGTGTTACAGCTCAGCGTTACCGCTCCATTTTATTTAGATGAGAGCAGGAAAATCCACCTCCGAGGCGTGAGGGCATGTCGATCCAAAGACGCGAAGAGAAGAGTGCCCCATTGCGCAGGGGAGAGAGAGAGAGAGAGAGAGAGCTTTGGCTCCTCTTTTTACGTGTTTTTTTCTTCCTCCTAGGCCTGCCCTATGTAAATTGGGCTTCGTCAGGAGCGCTGTTCTACCTGAAGTCCTCACTCCGGTCCTCCCTCAGACCTTCCTTTGACCTTCCTCTGTTCTATTTTCGTGGGCTTTTTTCTTCCTTGTCTTTTAGCCACCGCCATTTTGGACTCCTTTTCCCTATTCTAACGACCTAACACAACCAACCTTGGATATCGTAGTATCAAAATGCTTATCTGTTTAGTGAACCTGTGCGGTTCAAACCCATGTTGTTCAAAGGTAAGCTGTAGTTGTAAAAAATGATATCTCTTTTAACAGAGAAGACTCAGTTTTCTTAAGTAATCAGACTCAATAAAGACAACATGAAGCACAGGAAATCATTTTCATAAACAACAGAATCTTTGTTTTCTAGGCAGACTACTTAAAAAGTGAAGGAAAACCTTTCACAAATCAGCAAGAACAGACTAACAGTCTAACAAAAGTTTGTCCTTCTAGCAGATGAAAGAACATTGTTTTAGTTTTACATAAGTACCCTATTTATTAAAGCTCATTTTTTAAAAACCCTTGTATCTGTTCAATTTTAGCCAGTTGTGACCTCACAACATAAAATTTATTTTCCATAAGCCTCCTGCAGTTTTCTATATCCATTTAGGTTTTGTCTTATTTTTTTCTCTTCTTATTCTGGAAGTCATTTTATTTTAGACAACATCCCTCTCTTTTAACAAAAACACATCCTATATTACTTGCATACTCTTCACGTAAAAATATATCCCATTTTCTTCCCATATGTTATATACAAATTTGTTTTCCTTTGTTCTTACTGTTACCAGTAATTCTATTTTTACATACTGATTATACATTTTAACTATTACAATCTTTACTTCCCAGTGAAAACTAGGAAGCAGGCAGTTATGAACTATCACCTATTAACATCATGTAGTAAATTAGCAAATGTATAAATACAATGACTCCTCTGTATCCTCTAGGGATTGACTCCAGACCCCAGTGGATACTAAAATTGGCAGATGCTCAAGTCCTTTACATAAAATGATGTATATCATTGCTGTTGTGGTATAGTTGTTAAGTCATGTCCAACTCTGAGACCCCATGGACTGTAGCCCACCAGGCTGCTCCATCCACATGATTTTTCCAGGCAAGAATACTGGAGTGGGTTGCCATTTCCCTCTCCAAAATGATGCATATTTGCAAAATCTACACACATTCTCCTATACACTTTAAATCATCTCTAAACTACCTATGATACTTAATGCAGTGTAAATGCTATGTATATAGTTGCCAGCATGTGGTATGCTTTCTGAAATTTTTTTCTGAATATTTTCGATCCACAGTTAGTTGACTCCATGCTTGCAGAACCCAAGGATGCACAGGGCCAACTGTACATAATTATAAAAATCTATACTTTGTAGAGACATGTTTTTCATAGCATCCTTTTTTAATGTGTTAAATGATATATTGATTACAGACCCAGATATCCACTGTCTCTCCATAAAAGTTAAAAAGCTAAAAGTAGACAAACTTATGTTTAGTGATCAAAATCTCAGTATACTACCTTATTTCAATATGACCTAGATATTCAAAATATATCCATTATATAGTTAAACTTAGTGTAAATTTTATCTTATTTAAATTATTCTTAATGATTATGCCTAGATTAGACATCAAAGAGTTAACCATTATCTTAAGTTATTTTTCTTGTTGACAGTTTTGTAATGTAGAGGTAGCAAGACCTAAGTTGACTAGTAAACCCCAGGTAGGAAAAACTGTATGTTTGTGTTGCATTTAATGCTTACAATTCTGAAGACATTCCTGTTTTATTAAACCAACACACTTAAACTAGATTTTATTTACCAAAGATTATCCCAGATCATGTGAGCTTAAAAAATATTTGTGTTAGATTCTTTATTTCTGTATTTTACAAATACTTTTTATAAGCACATATTCTTCTTTTAGCCAATTAAATAGAACACTTTAAAAAAATAATGCATACGTAATATAAATACTTAAATGGATACAAATAAAAATATAGAGAGACACAACAGAGACCTTATAGCTTTCATTTAAGAATTTTAGCCATGTCTCAGGTACAGTAATACAAAACCCAAAAGAATAGCTGGATACTAACAGTGTTCCTGGCTGCTGGACTAAGTTAAGTTTATCTACTCAGGTGACCAGTTTTTTGCTAAAGGTTTTTTTTTCTTTTTTTGCATGCTGTAAGGATTCTTTTAGAAAAGATATTTTTGGAATCATTTTGTCTTTGTTTCTGAAAGGTTATTGCTTAATGAAAAGACGCTGGGATTCTTGGCCTCTGGAGGAGAAGACTTCAATCCAGGGCCAGAGACGAGGCTTGATCGCTCAGAGCTTTTGTGTAATAAAGTTTTATTAAAGTATAAAGGAGATAGAGAAAGCTTCTGATGTAGGAATCAGAAGGGGGCAGAAAGAGTACCCCCCTGCTAGTCTTCAGCTAGATGTTATATAGTCACTCGCAGTCTGTTAATGAAAGAAAGGAATGTCTTTAAACTCAGAATGGCACCAGGCCCCTCATCCATAAGATGTATTTCGGGATAATCTTGGCACCAGACGATTCATCCTGGGCCATAAAAACGATTGACTTCAATCTTGTAGAAGGGCAGATTAGCATAGAAATAGTTTCGTTTACATAGATTAGGGGAACAATATCTGAGTATAACATACTGGTTTGTCAAGTAGGTTCTGAGCCATTTGGCGGAAACGACTTGAAGACAGAGTCTGGGGTAAATGCATAGTACATTAACATAGCTTAAGACAAACATTTCCATAAGAAAAATGCATTGGTTAACTCAAGGTTTGAGAATAGTTAACTTCAAGTAAAACCACGTGTCATTATGGCAACACAGTATTTTAAGAGAAACCTCCTTTTAAGTTTATATAGAGAAGGAAAAACATATCGCCAGTTTGTTTCCTCCTGCCGCTTAAGAGAGATAAAAATGTCTGACACTTGCAGCCTATTTCCTCCATTTGGAGACCCCTGGCCTTCCTGCATGTTACCCTCTCATTTCTGCATACCAATCAAAACCTGCTTTCCACTGTCTCTGAAAGATGTGAGGTCCTTTTTTCAAGGGTGCCCCTTCAGGTTGACTTCTCTAACTTGAAGTTTCCCCAAAGTGGCCATTAACAGTTCCAAATTATCCAAAAGTTCACCCATTTCCCAAAAAGGCACAAGTTCCTGGTCCATAATGGGTTTACATATGGGAAACAGGATTGTTTTTTCTTTTGGCCATACCACACAGCCTATAGGATCTTGGTTCTCCAACCAGGGATCAAATCCAAATGCCCTGCATTGAAAGCACAGAGTCTTAACCACTGGACTGCCAGGGAAGTCTCCAGAAACAGGTATTCTTGAGGACGGTGAAGAAAGAGTTTTAGACAGGTAGAACCCATCTTTGCCTTTGAATTCCCTAAAACAATCTGGGGAGAGTAATCCTGTTGTGGTTAAGTCACTAAGTCATGTCTGACTCTTTTGTGACCCCATGGACTGTAGCAGGCCAGGCCCCTCTGTCCATGGGATTCTCCAGGCAAGAATACTGGAGTAGGTTTCCATGCCCTCCTCCAGGGAGGGGATCTTCCCGACCCAGGGATTGAATCCTCCTGCATTGGCAGGTGGATTCTTTACCACTGAGCCACCAGGGAAGCCCCAGTAATCCTACTGCTGCCTAAAACACAGGGAACCACAGATTTCTGCCCTTCAGATAGAAGGGGGACTTACCCAGAAGCTTCAACAAACAAAATACAGGTATGTAACATAAAGTCAGAGAGTTCAAATGCAAAGAGAGTAGAGCTGGGATCCAAGAGGAACCCTTGCCTTCTGAAGCCAGTAGTGGAATCCTTGCTTGCCTCTTTCTGGCTTCCAGTAGTTTGCAGCAATCGCTGGTGTCCCTTGGCTTGTAGACTCATCTCTCCAGCCCTCCACCTTCACAGGACCTTTTTGTAACACCAGTCAGATTGGATCATGGGCCCAGTCTCCTGCAGTAGAGCATCATTTTAACTTTAATTACATCCGCAATGCCCCTATTTTCAAATAAGGTCACATTCTGAAGTTCTGGGGATCAGGACATTAACATATATTCCTTGGGGGACATGATTCAGCCCGTAATATGAGTCTAGAGGAAGGACAGTTATTTCAAGGAGGAGAATTGGGAGACTTTGTAGAGAGGGGAGCCCAAGAAAGGGGTGGTGGGAGTTGAACTCAAGCAGATTGAGGAGAGGAAATGGCAAGTATCTCAATTTGGCTTGGGTGGACATTTGTCAGGAGGGTGGATGGAGAGGATGGTGGAAGGCTGATTGTGCCAGCCCAGGCAGGGCCCTGGATGCATGGTATATGTGATGATGGTGGTATTTAATCCATGATATGTGCCAGGCACTGTGTTATGTGCATTCCCTATTTCGTGTTATCTTATTCAGTCTTCCAAAGTGTCTCATAAGGTATCGCAGAAACAAAGCAATATATGTAGCTCCTCTCTTTAAAAAAAGAAACTGTAAAATCAGAAATGTGGACTTTTGTTTTATTAAAATGAGAAACAGTGAAGCCCAGAAGTACTTTCCTTGTTCAGGCACTGAGGCTTCCCCTCACTAACCCCATCCTCCATTCTCTCTGCTGTGACCCTGTTCCCCCAGAAGTATGAAAACCCAAATGCTTTCTTTCTGAACCTCCTGCAGGCCTGACCAGTGGGAAGTAAGGCTTTTCCTGGAATATTCCTCTCAGTGATACAAAAGGAATAAGCAGAACCCCCTGTCTGGTGCTTACCTATCTCCAGAAGGCTGGCAAGACGGCTTGTAAGAAAAATAAACCACTAGTTAATATTGCTGTATGTTATATACGATGGGACTTCCCTGGTGGCTCAGACCAAAAAGGATCTGTCTGCAAGGCAAGAAACATGGGTTCAGTCTGTGGATTAGGGAGATCCCCTGGAAAAAGGAAAGGCTACCCACTCCAGTATTCTTGCCTGGAGAATTCCACAGACAGGAGTCTGGCAGGCTACAGTCCATGGGGTCACAAAGAGTCAGACACAACTGAGCAATTAACATGTTATATATGAAAGTCATTAAGAGATTAAATTCTAAGAGCTCTCACCACAATGAAAAATTTTTATTTCTTTAATTTTGTATCTATAAGAGATGAAGCATGCTCACTAAACTTATTGTGATGATCATTTCATGATGTATGTGAGTCCAATCACTACACTGTACACCTTAAATTTATACAGTGCTATATCATATCTCAACAAAACTGAAAGAAGAAAAATCAAAAAAAGAAAAAGTAAACTGAAAGAAAAAACCTATCTCAGGAGTTTTCAAAGTATGTTCTGCAGAACACTGTGTGACCCAAGAACCTTTCAGATGGCTTACAGGGTCGAGCTGTTTTCATAATAACACTGAAATGGTATTCACGTTCATTGTATTGACATTTGCCCAAATGGTACAAAATAAACAGTGGGCTAAACTGCTGGCACAACCTGAATCAAGCCACCAGTACCAGACTGTACTGTAGATCATATTCCTCCCTCACATGCAATCACACCCTTTAAAAAAAAAAAAAAAAGGCCAGTTTCACTCATGATGATGCTATAAGAGTTATTAATTTATTAACTCTCAATCTCAGAGTACAAGTCTTTTGTATTCTGTATGACAAAATGGGAAGTTCGCAAAAAGGACTTTTGTTGCATCCCCAAACACTATGGTTTTCTTAAGGAAAAACACTGGTGCAATTGTTTGAATAGCAAGCCAAACTAGCCACTTTTTCAAGGAACATCATTGCTTCCTGAAAGAACAATTGGCAGACAAACTGAATATTTAGACTTGGGTATTTGGCAGATGTTTTCTCAGAAATGAATAAATGGAACCTGTCAATTCAACAAAAACAACTGACATTTCTTGTTGCCTGTGATACCATTCAATCTTTCAAGCAAAAATTAACATTTTGAAAAGCTTATACCAAGAACCATGAGCTCAAGAGCTTTTCAATCATTAAAATACTTGAGAGCTAGGTGGTGATATTAACAATTGTGATTTGCTTCATGTTCTATAATAATTAGATCAACATTTGGAAGTTCCATTTACCTTGGTGAACCAATATTTTCCAAATGGCCAATGCATTTTGGTACAAAACCATGCACAGATTGAAAAATATAGATAGAACCCTCAAGTGCCAACTACTGAACCACGTGGCGCAATTACTAAAGCCTGCACACCTAGAGTCCATGCTCCACAACAAGAGAAATCGCAGCAATGAGAAGCCTGCACAGAGCAATTAGAGAAAGCCCATGGGCAGGAACAAAGACTCAATGCAGCCAAAAATAAATAAAATGAAAAATAAAACCTATCACAGAAGATTGGATGCAGAAGTGGATATTTGAATCTAGCTATCTTTTATTAAGCCAGCCATTAAAGAGATTTGCAAAAAGGCACACAGTGATACTCTTCTCCAAACAAAATAATTACTGGTAAAACATCATTTTTAAAAAAATATGTGAATTAACATGTAATGGGTTTATTGGTGTTATATTAGGTGATGCTAGTGCTAAAGAACCCACCTGCCAATGCAGGAGACTAGGGTTCAATCCCTGGGTCAGAATTCTCCCCTGGAGGAGGGCATGGCAACCCACTCCAATATTCTTGTCTGGGGATTTCAAAAGATAGGAGAGCCTGGCGGGCTACAGTCCATAGGGTCACAAAGAGTCGGACATGACTGAAGCAACTTAGCATGCAGCATGCACATAAAAATTTTATTATTTTTAAGTTCTAATACAGTAATACATTCACCACACATGAATAAAAGGTCTTTGGCTCCTCAATCATTTATGAGACTACAAAGGGTCCTGAGAACAGAGGTCTGAGAAGTCCGGGGTCTTTAAGGTCAATGCTAGTGTCTGTTTCATGCCTCAGAAGCATTCATTTTTGTAAGTGATGCTGGAAACCCCTTCTCTTGTGCTGATCAGAGGAGCTAAAGAATAGAGACTATTGATGATCCAGGGCTAATCATATTGAAGCAAGCCAATTCCACTAATCAAACTGAAGAAACAGGAACAATAGTGAGTTTAACTGCACTTTCTTCTCCAAAGACACATTTTGCTGCTGTGATGCCTCTCCTTTCACTGCAAAGAGAGCCACCTGTCTCTGCTGCTCCCACCTGTATATAAACCTTTAATGTCTGTGTGACTGTCTAGGAAAAGTGAACCGTATTTTACAGAATTACGTGAAGCTACAAAACACACCTAGTGTAGACGACATTGATTGCTTTAAAACCACTTCTTAATCGCTTCACATTAAATTTACAATGAGATGGACTTTCTGGGCTTCCGACCCCATTCCCAGGCCCCATGAGCCTGCCCTCAGCACCCGCCTGCCGGCAGCCCCTCTAGCCCTTCTCTGCTCCTGGGTGGGCCTTCACGTCCAGTCCAGGCCATGCTGCCCATTGAGGGCACTTTCCTCACTTCCAGCGTGTTTGGTGACTGTTGGTCTGTTTATTTCAAGATAACTGTAATTTAAATAGGATTTGGAGATAGTTCAATGCACAGGGAAAAATAGAAATAAAAGCTGTAACTCCCCAGGAGCACGGATGCCTTGGTGGCCAAGCAGAACTCAGGGGCCCTATACTGATTCACAGCACAGATGGGGATCCAGCCATGGGGAACCCCAAAAGTCAGGGCCCTTTCCCTGGAGACTAAGGCTCAGATCAGCCAATGTGCCCGGCCAGGCTTCCCCACCCTCATTTTCTCTTTCCAGGTTCATGTTGTCTTTTTTTAACTTGTCTATTTCTATTGGGTGATTTAAGTCCCTTCTGGAGCAAGGAGGGAAGAAGATGACTGGACTGTGAGACTGTTGGTGACTTAACACATTACTGACCTGAGACATGACGATATGTTTTGACAGAATGATACAATTAACATCACTGTGTGAAGCTGCTGGAGCTTAACATTGATTATTATACAACTTATGACAGTCGTTATCATTCACGTTTTGCTCTCTTGGGCTTTTGTTCCAACTCTGTGTATATTATACACATAAGTTAATTACCATAAAATTTTCAAAAATGATGCATTGCAAAACTCTGAGTGAAGAAGAACTTTTCAGTGAATTTTATCCAGATACTTCCTCTGATTGTCTGAGAGACATATATACCAGTGTCTCAGAAGATGACAGTTCTTCAGAACATAGTTCTGATTCAGATGGTGTGAATATTAGACCAACAAAAAGACAAAAAACTTCAGTGATTGATTCTTATACGGAAAGTGAAAATGAAACGCATGGTGTTGTAGAAGACTTTACAGGTGCATCAGGTGTAACTCTTGATGCAATAACCCGCAAAGTCTCAGTGAAGTAACAGAATTAATTTTTGGCCAGCCAAAATAAAAATTGCTGGCCACAAGCATTACTCTCTGCAAAAATCCCCCAGTTAATAATGAGTTAATAAAGAGCTGTCCAGTTTGGGCAGAGGTGGAAGGATGTATTTCCAGCTCTCACTTTTAGCATTCTGAGAATCCCCTTCTCTCCAGCCTCTCACGTCTGTCCTGAGGGCTCTTTCAGACACGTTGGGAGATCAGTTGGCCTGATTTTGTCAGGAAGTTTGATAAGCTGGGTGGGACTAAGAACAGCAAGCATGAACACAACTATAATATTTGGTCTTACTTCATCCTCACATCCAGCTATAGAGGAGGCTCTGCATCAGACCAAACTTGGTGGCCCCAAGGAGCTAGCATTTGGATAATGAGAAAACCATACAACTCCCAGGCCTGCTCACCTTTTTATCAACACCAAACACAAAGCACTCATATCCAGAAGCCAATGGTATCCCCACCAAGGAAAACTGTCTTCAGTTCTTAACTAAAAGGTCAAAGACAAAGGCCAGTATTTTTTATGTAGAATTTTTCCATCCCAACTTCTGACATGTAGAGGCAACAGCATCTGGCATCTCTCCGTAGACGCTTAGCTTCGGGTGTTCTTTCTGGCCCCTCCATGGATTTTTCTTATCTCATTCATGTGCTTCTTTAAGCTTTTACTGTAAGGAAAAAAAAGGGATTTGGAAAATCACACAAAACAAAGATGCAGCTGAAGATAAACATCCGCCACGACACAGCCTTGTTGCAGACCAGAAATGCCCTGCGGGCCTCTCTCCCTTCCCAGGAAGGGGACAGAAGTATCTTAGGGTGCTGCTGGCTCAGGGGCTGCTTGCAAGGGCAGGAGACTTTCTTCCTATCTTTCCAGGCCCTCCAGGGGCCCAACGTGCTCATTCTTTTTCTCCCAGGTCACACGGAGAAGGGAGGATGCCACCCACTGTTAGAACAAACGTGATCTGGGGGCTCAGTGCACTCAACAGCCCCATTCTGACACATGCAGAGGGCAGTTCTGGGGGTCCACTGAGGAAAAGGAGTCTGACGGCTCTTGGAGGCAGCCTCAGACCAGCTGTAGAATACTGGACATGGGTAGGGAGATGGATACAAAACTAAAAATACATAGTTCCCAACGTGCTGCCTTTAACTTGTGCAGGAATGAGAGTTACTAACCTAGTGCAGTAACCAGACTCTGACAATGGTAGCCTGTGGGCAGAGCAGCCTGGCTTGCTACAGTCCATGGGGTTGCAGATTAGGACACAACTGAAGCAACTAAGCATGCATGCATGCAGCAGTTGTAAACTACTCTCCTTAAAAAAAAAAAAAAATGACATGCGTCTGCCTTTCAGTTTGCTGGCCTGGTAAGCAAACATGGTAAGCCTTGCAGTTGCTACCAGTTGACTTAAGGCAGTGCCCCGGTTAGACAGTGAACTCTACAAATGTGACTGCCCCCTGCAGGGAATACTGGCCTCTCTGGGGATATTTCTCCAGCTGAGCCACCTTTACAAACTACTAGCCATGTCTGACTCTTTAGGACCCCATGGACTGTAGCACACCAGGCTTCCCTGCCCTTCACTATCTCCCAGAGTTTGCTCAAAGTCATGTCTGTTGAGTCAGTGATGCCATCCAACCATCTCATCCTCTGTCACCCCTTTCTCTTCGTGCCCTCAATCTTTCCCAGCATCAGGGTGTTTTCCAATAAGTCAGCTCTTCACATCAGGTGGCCAAAGTATTGGAGCTTCAGCTCCAGCATCAGTCCATTCAACGAATATTCAAGGTTAATTTCCTTTAGGATTGACTGGTTTGAGCTCTTAGGAGTCCAAAGGACTCTCAAAAGTCTTCTCTAACATCTCAATTAGAAAGCATCAATTCTTTGGTGCTCAGCCTTTATAGTCCAACTTTCACATCTACACATGACTACTGGAAAAACAATAGCTTTGACTAGATGGACCTTTGTTGGCAAAGTGATGTCTCTGCTTTTTAATACATTGTCTAGTTTTGTCATAGTTTTCTTACTAAGAAGCAAGCATCTTTTATTAATAATTTCATGGCTTCAGTTTCTGTCTGCAGTGATTTTGGAGCCCAAGAAAATAAAGTCTGTCACTTTTTCCATTTTTCCTGTTCTATTTGCCATGAAGTGATGGAATCAGATGCTATGATCTTACTTTTTTTTAATGTTGAGTTTTAGGCCAGCTTTTTTACTCTACTCTTTCACCTTCATCAAGAGGATCTTTAGTTCCTCTTGCTTTCTGCCATTAGAATGGTATCATCTGCATACCTGGACTTGTTATTTTCCCCAGCAAGCTTGTGATTCATCCAGCCTGGCATTTCGCATGATGTACTGTGTAGAAGTTAAATAAGCAAGGTGACAGTATATAACCTTGAGGTATACCTTTCCCAGTTTTGAACCAGTCTGTTGTTCCATGTAAGGTTCTAACTGTTGCTTCTTGACCTGTATACAGGTTTCTCAGGAGACAGATATGCTTCCTGATGTACAGAGAACTTCCAGATGTACAAACAGGATTTAGAAAAGGCAGAGGAACCAGAGATAAAATTTGCCAACATTCGTTGGATCATAGAGAAAGCAAGGGGATTCCGGAAAAACATCTATTTCTGCTTCATTGACCATGCTAAAGCCTTTGACTGTGTGGATCACAGCAAACTTTGGAAGATTCTTCAAGAGATGGGAATACCAGACCACCTTACCTGCCTCCTGAGAAATCTGTATGCAAGACAATAAACAACAGTTAGAACTGGACATGGAGCAAAGGACTGGCTCAAGTTCTGGGAAAAGAGTACAACAAGGCTGTATGTTGTCACCCTGCTTATTTAACTTCTATGCAGAATACATCATGTGAAATGCCGGGTTGGATAAATCACAAGCTGGAACCAACATTGTGGGGAGAAATATCAACAACCTCAGATATGCAGATGATAGCATTCTAGTGGCAGAAAGCAAGAGGAACTAAAGATCCTCTTGATGAAGGTGAAAGAGGAGAGTGAAAAACCTGGTTTAAAATTCAACATTCAAAAAACTAAGATCATGGCATCTGGTCCCATCACTTCATGGCAAATAAAAGAGGAAAAAATGGAAACAGTGACAGACTTTATTTTCTTAGACTCCAAATTCACTGTGCACAGTGACTGAAGCCATGAAGTTAAAAGATGCTTGCTCCTTGGAAGAAACGCTATGCCAAACCTAGACAGTATATAAAGAAGCAGAGACATACTTTGCTGACAAAGTTGCAGATAGCCAAAGGTATGATTTTTTTTCCCAATATTCATGTACAGATGTAAGAGCTGGACCATAAAGAAGGTTGAGTGCCAAAGAATTGATGCTTTGAACTGCGGTGCTGGAGAAGACTCTTGAGAGTCCCTTCGAGAGCAAGGAGATCAATCCAGTCAATCCTAAAGGAAATCAACCCTGAATATTCATTGAATGAACTGATGCTGAAGCTGAATCTCCAATACTTTGGCCACCTGATGTGAAGAGCCAAACTACTGGAAAAGACCCTGATGCTGGGAAGGATTGAGGGCAGGAAGAGAAGGGGACAGAGGATGAGATGGTTGGATGACATCACTGACTCAATGGACATGAGTTGGAGCAAATTCAGGAAGATGGTGAAGGACCGGGAAGTCTGGCATGCTATAGTTCATGGGGTCACAAAGAGTGAGACATGACTGAGTGACTGAACAACTGGTGGCTCAGTGGTAAAGAATTCATCTCCCAATGCAGGAGACCCGGATTCGATCCCTGGGTTGGGAAGATCTCCTGAAGAAGGATATGGCAACCCACTCTAGTATTCTTGCCTGGGAAATCCCATGGATAGTGGAGCCTGGTGGGCTATAGTCCATGGGGTTGCCAAAGAGTTCAACACAACTTAGTGACTAAACAACTGACTTTTTAAAGTGATCTTCAATAGTTTTATATATTTGCCTTTCCTATTATGATTTTCCCTTTTCTATGAATTCTTGCTCCTTTTCTATTTAGAAAACACCTTTCAATATTTCTTTTAGAATAGGTTTAGTACTTTTGTATTCTTCTGACTTTTGCTTTTCTGAGAAATTCTCTCTCTATTCTAAATGACAATCTTCCTGGGTAAAGTATCCTTGGTTGTGGGTCTTTCTCTTTCAGGACTTTGAATATATCATGCCACTCCATGCTGACCTGTAACATTTCTGCAGAGAAATCAGCTGATATCGTTATGAAGGTTCTCTTGTGACTGACTCATTGTTTTTCTCTTGCTACCTTTGTTCAGTCATTAAGTCGTGTCCAGCTTTTTGCAACCCCATGAACTGTAGCACATCAGGTTTCCTTTTCCCTCACTGTCTCTTGGAGTTTGCTCAAAACTTGTGTTCACTGAGTTGGTGATACCATCCAACCACCTCATCCTCTGTCCCTGCTTCTGCTGCCTTTAGAATCTTCTCTTTAAGTTTAATTATATCAACTCTTTATTTTAATTATATTTATGTCTCAGTGTGGGTCTGTTTTGGAGAAGGAAATGGCAACCCACTCCAGTAGTCTTGCCTGAAGAATCCCATGGACGGAGGAGACTTGTGGGCTATAGTCCACAGTGGGTCTGTTTGGGTTCATCTTATTTGGGACCTTCTGTACTTCCTGCACCTGAATATCTATTTCCTTCTTGAAGTTTGGGAAATTTTCAGCCATCATCTCTTCAAATACATTTTTGATCCCCTTCTTTCTCTTTTCTCCTTCTGGCACCTTTATTTTTCATGCTTTATATTATCCTGCAAATCTCGTATGTTGCTTT
Organism: Muntiacus reevesi; assembly: GCF_963930625.1. Taxonomy (NCBI): domain Eukaryota; kingdom Metazoa; phylum Chordata; class Mammalia; order Artiodactyla; family Cervidae; genus Muntiacus; species Muntiacus reevesi. Next base: position 21,429,985 of record NC_089258.1, read on the forward strand.
CATTTGTTTTCATTTGCCTTTCTGTGTGCTGTTCTGATTGGGTGATTTCCATTATTCTATTTTCCAGATCACTTACTTGCTCTTCTGTGTTACTTAGTTTGGTATTCACTGCTTCTAGATTGGTTTTTATCTCAGCAATGGAGTTGTCTAATTTTGACTGGTTCCTTTTTATAGTTTCTAGTTTCTTGTTAGAGTGATCTGCATTTCTATTTAAAATCTTTATTTCCTTCAGCATTTTTATTACCTCTTTTTTGAGCTCACTGTCTTGTAGACTGGTAAGGTCTGTTTCATTATTTGCTCTTTCATGGGATTTCTCTTGTCCTTTTAATTGAGAGTGATTCCTCCGATTTTTCATCTTACTTCACTTTCTCTGCCTGTATAGCTTTAGGAGAAAATGATCTATTATGGTCCTTGGAGGGGTGTTTTTCTGTGGGTCTTTTCTCAGCGTGTGCTGGCTGTTCCCCACGTGATGTGCTATGCTCATTTGCTCAGTTATGTTTGACTTTTTGCGACCTCAAGGACATAGCCCACCAGGCTCCTGTCCATGGGGTTTCCCAGGCAAGTATACGGGAGTGGGTTGCCATTTCCTCCTCCAGGGGATCTTGCCAACTCAAGGATTGAATCTGTGCCTCCTGCGTCACCTGCACTGCATGTGGATTATTTACCTCTGAGCCATCCGGGAAGCCCTATCCACTCCACAGTGGGTGTAATTAATGTTGTGCTATCCAGAGCCAGCACTGGTTATTGGGCAGGGGCTCCTGTTTGTTCCATAGCCATCACAGCCCTGTCAGGGGCAGGGTCTGCTCCCCAGTTCCTGGAGAAGAAGCTCTGATGGATGGATGGATTAAATAACACTCTGTTGCCTTTGACTGCATGCTCTGTCCCAAAGGAGGTGAGTGCTGAAGCAACTGACGTCCCTGTGGTCACAGTGAACCCATTCACCATCTGTGCTGTAGTCCATGGTCACGTGGAAGCAGCCCACAGTCACATCCTCTTCTCCATTGTGTTTATCCTAGACCTCATCCTGGGCTGGTGCTGGGGGCCAGGGTGCTGTGGCTACAGGGACCAAGGTGGTTGTGCTGCTGAATGGGACCTGGCTGACTCTATAGCAGGTCTCTCCCAGGACCTGTTCATCCTAGATCCAGCTCCAAACTGTGGTAAGGGGTGGGCAGAACCAGAGCACTCCTGCCAGGAAAGGAACTGCTGCATATTCCTCCCCAGGGGCCGTCCATGTAAGACGTGTGTTTCTGTGGCCCCACCCAGATGCGCACGCCAGCAACCCCTGCTTCTGCTGGACCTGTGCCCCACTGTTAATGCACTAACAATGGGCCCCAGTGGAGGACCATACTTGTCATTCCCACGCTAACGATGGGCTCCAAGGTTCAAACCATATCACACCCCAGACCCCCAGGCTGTCTCTGTGCAGCTAGACTGAGTCTTCTCCCAGGGCCCATCCACCCCAAATTCAGTGCCTAGTTGCTGCTGGTACTAGAAGCCCCATCTGGTATGCATTTCGGGCTGGAAAGTGCAGCAAGGTAGCAGTCCATCTCTCTCTTCCCTGATTGCTGGTAAGCCGGCATGCATCCTTGCGAGCAGGGTCCTGACCATTCCAACCCCTCTGTCTGTCCTCCCAGCAGGCAAGGGGGATCCCCAGGAAAGCACCTGTCTGTGTGGACTTTCTCTCCTATGTCCTCATCCTCTTACCCAGGGTCCTACTGTCCCTTAATAGACTTAGGTCCTCAAGTGGACCAGGAGTGGACCAGATGCCTGGGACAGCAGCACCCATCATGCTGTCAGGCTACAGGTAAAAGTGATCATGGAGAAGACACAGGCGACCCTGATGTACCACACTTCATCACACCTCCCCTTCTGAGAGCTTTCAGTTATGGGAGATGATCCATTCTTGTCTGAGCTAATGTTTCTATCACTGTTGTGGAAAATACCCTAGGTGGTACATTGTCTGAAATTTCTATCTTGTGTAAGGTATCACGCCAGATACTTCTCCTACTGAATGTGATGGAATCTCAGGAGACAAGGCAGTTCAGAATCACTATTCGACAGGTGCGTCTAGTCAGACCTGCAGCGCCTTTGCCCCTTCCTGGGGTCACTCTGATGGAGGTCACACTCACTCCCTGTGATAGCCCCTTAAGGAGGCCCTAAAGGAAGTAATCAGCCCATTTTAAAGGTGGAGATCTGAAGCCTGACCACTATACCCTGCGTGACAGGGCATGGAGGCAGAGATGAGTCACCTGTTAGGACATGAAGAGCTGAAATGATTTCTTGCTAAGAGATGGTTAGTTTCCAATGAGAGATCCAGAGTTCCGCATGTACAATAATGCAAACTGTTAGCTCAAGGTACCTGTGTCTACTATCTCCAGACTCCCCATGTACGGTGTCCTTCAAGCCTCTAAAAGCACATGGTGAATGGCTGGCACTCTGGCTGTCCTTTCCCTATAACCCCTGCCACAGCTCACTTGAGCTCTCTCTCATGCACACACACACACACACACCCATGGGACCTTTACCTACTGTCCTGGCACCCAAACTTGTTTTGCCAGAACAGAACGTATATCGTGTTGTTGCTTTGCTTACAGAGGATCCCCTAAAACACAGGGCTCTGTGTACTACCCCCTTGCCTTCTCCGCTGCAGAGATCTGGTCTGCAGGCAATGACTGTCAGAGAGGACTCTTGTTTCCAGAAGCCAATGGGCAGCCCCCATAGACCTCAGCTGTAACTACAAATGGAAATCCCTGTAATACCCTTGAATGAACTAACAAAATGCATGGAGGGCTCGCTGATAGATCACAAATATGTGACTTGAGGAAGTTCATGCTCATGGTCAGTTGCTTAGCCCTGTCTGACTCTTTGTGACCCTATGAACCCTGGACTGGCAGCCTCCTCTGTCCATGGACTTTTCCAGGCAAGAACAGTGGAGTGGGTTGCCATTTCCTCCTCCAGGGGATCTTCCCAATCCAGGGATCAAACCTGAGTCTCTTGTATCTCCTGCATCGGCAGGCAGATTCTTTACCACTGAGCCACCAGGTAAGCCCCCATGAGGAAGTTAGAAAGCCTTTATGGATAAGAGCCGATCTTACAAAGAAGTCTCTGAGAGAATTAGAACAGAGAAATACAAAGTGTGAGTGCATGTTAGAGGATACAGGACACAAGCAGGTGTAGCTCTCACTGGCGCCCTCTGGCCTGAGGACACTAACAGTGACCATTCATTATATTGCCTGAGATGGTTGTTGAGACCAAACTTCATCCTGCCCCTCTCTCCTTCTTTGCCACCCTCACTGCCTACCCTCCAGTTTCTCTAACATAACAAGCCATGGGCTTCCTCACCCCAGGGCCTTTGCACATGCTGTTTCTTCTGCCTCTCTTCAGTTCACTGGTCCTCCTCCCGCTTCAGGCCTCTGATTAAACGCCCTGTCCCAGCAAGTCCACCTTCAACCCCTGGACCATGTCAGGCCAGGTTAATTCACACTGAGCACATTTCACTCTGTAACCAATTAACATAGCTGTATGAGTTGTGTAACTGTATAAGTCATATACGACTTATATAGTATGCATAACCACGTGGTGTTGCAGGATAGCTAGTGATACTAGTAGTTTGAGACCATCCTCCCCTGTGGGCTGTGAGCTTTATGAGGAGCAGGCTAACTATCCTGTTTCAATTTGGGCTCTGGGTGGCTGGCAGGAAACTTACATAGCTTGAGCCTCTGAAGTCCTAGACTGTCAGACACTTGCCACATAGAATGAACGTTATGAGAGTAAAGCAGCCCACTGTCCCTAAGGGACCTGGGTCTCTGACACAGGGACACAGCCCAGAGCTTCAACCTGCGGGCACAGCTTCAGACCAGGGGTCTGTCAACACATGCTCTTGCCTCTCTTATCTTTGTGGTTACCAAGGAGGCCCATGCAGCTCTGCAGGGCAAGGCTATCAACCCATAGCTTCATTCCAATTTCACCTAAACTTCCTCATTACAAATCCTGAAAAGATTCTTAATTGGCAAGCTGCTCAAAGATCTGTTTGGCAAGCAATGGGCTCACTGCAACAGGTCAATGAATGGGAGAAAGTCCCAGGTGATGAGACATATTGATCTTAGACAGAGCATGGTACTTCCTGACAAGCTGGGTGTTGTCCACGTCCCCAGCACTTGGTCTGGTAGGCTCCATATGATGACCTAGACTGTGGTCTCTGTTTTCTCCAGATTCCATCATTGACCTTTTAAAAATTGAGATAAAAATCACATACTGTAAAGTTCACTCTTTAAAAGTGAAAAGTTTAAGTGTTAGTCACTCAGTCGTGTCTGACTCTTTGTGACCCCAGGGACTGTAGCCCACCAGGCTCCTCCATCCATGGAATTCTCCAGGCACGAATACTGGAGTGGGTTGCCATTCCCTTCTTCAGGGGATCTTCCTGACCCAGGGATTGAACCCATATTTCCAGTGCCTCCTGCACTTCAGGCAGATTCTTTACCACTAAGCCACCTAGGAAGCCCTATAAAAGTAAACTTTGAATTCACTGGGGTTTTTTTTTTTGTTTTTTTTGTTTTAGTATATTTAAAAGGTTGTGTGACCATCTCCACCATCTAGTTCCACAACATTTTCATAATCCAAAAAGAACCCCCAGAACAGTCACTGAACAGCCACTCCCCATTCCCATCCAGCCCCTGGCAACCTCTGATCTGCTTCCTCATCTGTCTCTATCAGTTTAGTTCAGTTCAGCTGCTCAGTCATGTCTGACTCTTTGTGACCACATGTGACAAAAGCACTCCAGGCTTCTTTGTCCATCACCAACTCCCAGAGTTTGCTCAAACTTATGTCCATCGAGTTGGTGATGCCATCCAATCATCTCATCCTCTGTTGTCCCCTTCTCCTCCTGCCTTCAGTCTATCTCTATAGATTACCTTATTCTGGACATTTTTCAAGGTTCACACATACCTGTATTTTCTTCTTTTCATGGCTAAATACTATTCCACCATAGGGATAGACCACATTTTGTAGTCATCAGTTGATGGACATTTGGGTTGTTTTTCTTTTTGTCTACAGTGAATAATGCAGCTAGAAACACATGTGTGCAAAGTTTTATGTGGACATGTTTTCATTCCTCTTGGGTTTTAAACCCAGGAGTGGAAGCGCTGGCTTGTGTAGTAACTGTTTACCATTTTGAGGAACCATCAGACTGTTTTCCAAAGCAACTGCACCATATGCCTTCCTACCAGCAGTCTGAACAATGGTTTCCATTTTCCCACATCCTCACTAACATGTCTTTCTGAGTAGAGCCATCTTGGTGTGGAATGAGTGTGAATATATTACTTTTGAGTAAATAGATTTCCTCTATCATGCCAAAACTCACAATCCGACATGTAATCATGAGCGTGTCCAAGTGTACCTGGAACTGTGATGTGAGAGCTGTGTATGTATAGGATACTTGAAGCAGATCCAACCACTTCTTACCTGCGTGACCTTGTGCAAGTTAGTTATCATCTCTCAACCTCAGTTTCCAGGTCTATAAAATTGGGATGGTAATGTCTATTGGGAGATTTAATGAGGTAATATACACAGTCTCTAGAAAAGTGCCTGGCAAATAGTAAGCTATCGTGTCTCTCATTATCATTTATTTAAAGAGTTTTTTTGATGTGAACCATTTTTAAAACCTTTATTGAATTTGTTACAATATTGCTTCTGTTGTTTATGTTCTGGTTTTTTTGGCCATAAGGCATGTGGGATCTTAGCTCTCCCAACCAGGGACTGAACCCATACCCTCTGCATTGGAAGGCAAAGTCTTAACCACTGGACTCCCAGGAAAGTCCTTCTCATTATCATTTTAATGTAAATTGATGCTATTGAGCTCCTATTAGCGACAGAGTGACTTAATTTGTTAGAGCAAATTAGAGAGACCATAGTGATCCACTTACCATCACTTGATGTAACCAAGTGACCCACAACCCAGAGACAATCTCTGAAGACAGTTGGCCAGGGTGGGTCTGAGGCCCGATATGTGTGGTTAGCCTCAGACTGTGGTGTTACAGGCTCCAGCCAGCTGGTCAAGATGGGCAGTGACCACTTAGGATGAAGCCCAAAGGTAACAACTCACAAACCGCACTCCTAGTGATTTGCCGGAGCTCTCGGTAACCTCTTTCCTGAGGTTCCCTAGACTGACCTGCAGGGCTGTCCAGAACACACACTGAAGGCAAGCTAGACTTTCTAAAGCCCCTTCAGTTTTCAGTCTCCAGTTCCTCCTTCCTCAAGGCCGATTCATCGCCTCATCTCTGGAGGTTTCCTACCCGTTCCAGGCCTGGTGACCTTTCTCTCCAGTCATAACCGCACAGACCCTCTTGTGGCTATAAAGCACCTGCCTTGGTGACCCCTGCAGTTTCCTCCACAGTGGTTCAGCCAGCCAGCCCGCGGGGTGACATGCTGCCACAAGCTCAATGGGGCCTTTGACCCGCAGAGCAGAGCAGAGGCTCCATGTATCTCGCCATCTTGTCTTACACCACAGGGGCCTGTGTGGGCCTCTTTCACCTTGCCTGACTACAGCTCCAGAAGGCTAGGCGGCCTCTCCAGGGCCCTGAGGCAGCTTGGATAGCCCAAGTCTTTGAGTTTCTCTGTGCACCCCTGTCCTCTACACACCAGGCTACTCTGGAGGCAGCTCCGACCCGGAGCTGGTTAGAAAGGCAGACTCTCAGGCCTCACCCCATGCCCACTGAGTCAGAATCTGCATCTCACACTTCAGGAGAGTTGTGCTCTCAGCCCACTAGTCTCGGACCAACCGACAAGTCTTAGAGCAACGCCTTGGGCAGCTGCTCTGCTCAGAGGCCCTTAGTCAGGAACATTCTGTTCTCTGCGGGCCTCAGCCCTCCCCTCTCCTCACTGGCCTCCACAGCTGCTTTACTCATCCCTCCATCTGTGTTGTCACCCCCAACCCCAGAGACAGGTGTGTGCTTCCCGTGCACATGCACACTCACCTGTTCACACTCACCTGCATATGCATGTGCGTGCTGAGTCACTTTGGTCGTGTCCAACTCTTTGTGACCCTATGGACTGTAGCCCACCAGGCTCCTCTGTCCATGGGATTCTCCAGCAAAGAACACTGAAGTGGGTTGCTGTGCCCTCCTCCAGGGGATCTTGCTGACCCAGGGGTCAAACCTGCATCTCATATCTCTCCTGCATTGGTAGTCAGGTTCTTTACACTAGTACCACCTGGTGAGCAGCACATGCATATGCTAACACATGTCCGTGTGTTCACGCGTTACACACGCATCTACTTTATACATGGGTGTGTACACACGTGCATGCATATTTAAACACATGTTTGTATACCCACTTGAACACAGACACACAAGCATCCTCACGTGTGCATACTTACACACTTGTGAGTACACGTGCGACCCTGTTCTCAATCTCTGGGACCAGCAGAGAAAGGGAAAAGTAAGATTGATTCTAACATACATGCAGACTCTCTATAAAACCTGTGGGTAAAATACACAAACCTCTCTCCTGAGAAAGGTCAGGATTTTTTAGCCTGTCCTTTGAGAGCCTGTTTTGTAAATCTGTATATATTGAGAAAAAGTGAAATATATTGAGGATGTCAGAGGTCTGAATGAATGAAGATCAGCTGCATGGAGGCTGACTGACATGGTCAGGTCCTGATCACACTGGCAGGTGTGAGTTCATGGAAGGACGGAACCACCCACTCTGCGTTGCCCTCCAACAGGCAGGTGCCCACAACTGGATGGATCCTGGACCTTGAGGTCTGCCTGCCCTCTTTAAGATGCAACCACCCACCCTGATATTTCAGTCTTGTGCACACCACCTTTGCTGGCTCCAGGGCAGAAACTGAGGCTCTCACAGCCCACTGTTCGAAGACCCTTTGCTCCTGAAGTGAAGCTCCTGAAAAGTCACACTGAACTTACAGGGAGAAACAGGAAGGAGGCAGATGGCCACCACTGAAATGCACGGAATGCACCCTATCTAATGACAAATACATAGTATCAAGACTTATCTGTACAGTTTACAGAACAGCAATGAGACAGACAATCACCCGGTTAGGTTATGCTAAGTCCTTATCCGCACTATCTGCCACAGCAGCTATAGGCCACATGTAGCTATTTATATTACAATGAAATAAAATTAAAAATTCAGTTTCTCAGCCCCAAGGACCATTCTGGGTGCTTAGAAACCACATGCAGCTACTGCATTGGGCAGCACAGACAGAATATGTCCCTCATCCCCCAAGGTTCTACTGGACAGCCTTGTCTAAGCTGCTCAGTGCAAGCTCAGCTCTCTATAGCACAGGTCTGAGTCTGACTACTCAGACACTCAAGTGGCCCCATCGTAAAATGATGATAGTGCCTAACCTTGAAGAAGTCACTCTAAGATTTTTATATCTCATATATGAAACATACACACAGAGCAACCAGTGTCCCAGCACGTACACACATGGTGTTTTGCTGCCTGATAAATCTGAATAACTGCTATGTCTTGGTCTACTTGGGCTGCTGTGACAGAAAACCAAATACTGGGTGACTTATAGACAAGAACTGCTCACAGTTCTGGAGGCTGTAAGTCCAAGATCCAGGCACCAGCAGGAGGACTGACTTTCTGGTTTATAGACAGCTGACTTACCGCTGTCTGCCATCACACACAGGAAGGGGCAAGGGAGATCTCGAGGATCTCTTTTGAAAGGTCACCAATCCTATCAGGGGCTCTACCCTCATGAAAGGTCCACCTAATACCATCACATGGAGCATCAGGATTTAACACAGGAATTTGGGGGAGACACAGCCTACAGTACCATGGGCTCAAGTTTCTATCAAGTGTCTTCATGCAGACACACATGCTTCTCCTTGGAGTCCTTATTTTGTCAGATGTTAATATCTCTGATATGAGATACAGAAACCTGTATACCGGTCAAGAAGCCATAGTTAGAACTGGACATGGAACAACAAACTGGTTCAAAATTTGGAAAGAAGTACATCAAGATGGCATATTGTCACCCTGCTGATTTAATTAATATGCAGGGTACATCATGCAAAATGCCAGGCTAGATGAAGCACAAGCTGGAATCAAGATTACTGGGAGAAAGATCAACTACCTCAGATATGCAGATGACACCACCTTTGTTTCAGAAAGCGAAGAGGAACTAAAGAGTCTCTTGATGAAAGTGAAAGAGGAGAGTAAAAAAGCTGACTTAAAACCCAACATTCAAAAAATTAAGATCATGGCATTGGTCCCATCACTTCATGGCAAATAGATGGGGAAACAATGGAAACAGTGACAGACTTAAATTTTCTTGGGTTCCAAAATCACTGCGGGAGAGCCATGAAATTAAAAGATGCTTGCTCCTTGGAAGAAAAGCTGACAAACCTAGACAGCATATTAAAAAGCAGAGACATTACTTTCCTGACAAAGATCCACATATAGAGCTATGGTTTTTCCAGTAGTCATGTACAGATTTGAGAGCTGAACTATAAAGAAGGCTGAGTGCTGAAGAATTGATGCTTTTGAACTGTGGTGTTGGAGAAGACTTTTGAGAGTCCCCTGGACACCAAGGAGATCAAACCAGTAAATCCTGAAGGAAATCAACTCTGAATATTCATTTGAAGGACTGATGCTGAAACTGAAACTCCAACACTTTGGCAACCTGATGCGGAGAGCCAACTCACAGGAAAACACCCTGATGCTGGGAAAGATTGAAGGTGGGAGAAGGGGACGACAGAGGACGAGACGGTTGGATGGCATTACTGACTCGATGGACATGACTGAGCAAACTCTGGGAGATAGTGAAGGGCAGAGAAGCCTCGTGTGCTGCAGTCCATAGGGTCGCAAAGAGTATGACACGTCTGAGAGACTGAACAGCAGTATCTCTGATCCCTTAAAGGCCTGAGGAAATCTGACTCTGAAATGCTTGCAATATTCCTGTCCTACCCAGGATTTCTCTCCATCTTGGATTCTTCCAAGATGTTCTTCTGAAATGCAAGGTCATTTCAGAATACTTTACCCTGATTTCAGCTGCTTTACGCTGGTTAGGTCTGAGTTGCTTGTTACTCCCTTGGAAAGGGGTTATTGCTCACTGTTGTGTTGGTAGCCATCAGCGGATGCAGTGTAAGTGATAACTAAGGGTCCATAACATCTCTCCAGCAGAATCCTCTGCAAGCCACAGGGTGCAAGCTTCTCTTTCTAGGTCCTTAATCCACAAATCCAAACGACCTTTTAGGGAATTCCCCAGCAGTCCAGGAGCTAAGACTCTGCACTTAAACCACAGAGGGCACAGGTTCAATCTCTGGTTCGGAAACTAGACCCCACAAGCTGTGTGGTGTGCCCCTTGGAAAAAAACACCTTTTATTTTTGAGAGGCTTTCATGTCTCATTCAAAGATGCACCAGTAAATCCCATTTCTTAATAGCAACCACCAGGCAACCGTATTTCTAAGGACTTCCTTAGAAATGATCAACTGTGGATTTGTGGATTTTAAAAGACAATTTCAACTTATTGTGAAGTCAGGACACACCCTTGGAGGAGGCCTTCCAATCCATTCAGCTGTGGGTCCCAGACAGAGAGAAGGATGGAGGCAGTGTGAATTACCCATTAACCATTAATTCACTGTTGTGGTGACCAACCTCTCCAAAATACATTATTATTTTTTAAAAAAACACATTATAACCTAGGACTGATATTAGGTTTTACTCTTTTGTACATAATTTAGACAAGAATATCACTGATATTCAGAGAGACGAATACATCTACACAGACATTAAATAAATCAAAGCAGTTTTGAAACGAGGGTCATAAAACAAAGCACAGGTCATAAAACAAAGCACATCTACACAGACATTAAATAAATCAAAGCAGTTTTGAAACATGGGTCATAAAACAAAGCACAGGTCAAGGCCAAGGCTGCCACAAGAACAGAGGTGGGCATCACCTGGCTGCCTTTTCCCCCGGACTCAAAATCTTATGTTCCTATGCTGTGAAAGATGGCAACCAGTTCCTAAGCGTGAACATTTGTCCTCGTTAGAGTGTGGGCATTCTTTTTAGGGCTTCAGTTTTCATAAAACACTACATATTTTGGAACACATGGTGCGCACTAGGGGAAACAAAGCTCTCATGGAAAAGTGTAGTCAGCAGAACCTAGAGGTGATCTCCCATAAATGTGGCACGCTGCAGTTCACGGGGTCACAAGGAGTCAGACATGATTTAGGGACCAAGTAACAGCAACACAAAGAATGGAGAGTAAGTCCCACTGGAATGTGGAAGGTGGCTCTCTTACCTTTGCATCTGGATGCAGCTGTCTTTCTTGTCTGGATCTTCAAGGAGGAAGCACACCCAAACCTGAGAAGAAATGAGGAACTGGTGGTCACTGCCCTTGAGGTCAAGGCTGTGGGTGGCATTAGCCGACCACTAACTTATTGAGTAACACATCCAGGCCATGGAAACGCCAGAACGGCAGGGGCAGACTGCAAAGGACGTGCAAAATGCCCACGAGGAATAACAAGGTGTTCCCAGCTATGACTGTGGAGGAGGAATTCCCTTGCAATGACAGCAACTGGAAACTGATATGGAGAAACCTCCTAAAGTAGCACATGCAGAAACTGTTCAGTTGCTGTCATGTCGGGCTCTTTGTGATCTCATGAACTGCACCACAGCAGCCTCCCCTGTCCATCCCTATCTCCCAGAGCTTGCTCAAACTCATGTCCACTGAGCCGGTGACGCCATCCAACCATCTCATCTTCGACTGCCACTTTCTCCTCTTGCCCTCAATCTTTCCCAGTATCAGGATCTTTTCCAACGACTCAGTTCATCACATCTGGTGACCAAAGTATAGGAGATTCAGCTTCAGCATCAGTCCTTCCAATGACAGATGATTGGAATGATTCAAAGTTGATTTCCATTAGCAATGACTGGTTTGATCTCCTTGCTTTTGAAGGGACTCTCAAGAATCTTCTCCAGCACCACAATTCGAAAGCATCAATTCTTCAGCACTCAGCTGAAGAAATCGTTGTTGTTGTTCAGTTGCTAACATATCCAACTCTGAAACCTTATGGACTGCAGCATGCCAGGATTCCCTGAGCCTTCACCAACTCTTGGACTTTGAATTATGGTCCAACTCTCACATCCATACATGACTACTGGAAAAACCATAGCTTTGGTTAGATGGACCTTTCTCAGCAAAGTTTTGTCTGCTTTTTAAAACGCTGACTGGGTTTGTCATAGCTTTCCTTCCAAGGTGCAAGTGTCTTTTTATTTCATGGCTGCAATCACCATCCACAGTGATTTTGGACCCCAAGAAAATAAGTCTGCCACAGTTTCCACTTTTTTCCCTCTTATTTGTGATGAAATGATGTGACTGGATGCCATGATCTTAGTTTTTTGAATGTTGGGTATTAAGCCATCCTTTTCCCTCTCCTCTTTCACCTTCATTAAGAGGATCTTTAGTTCCTCTTTGCTTTCTGTCATATGGGTGGTGTCATCTGCATATCTGAGGTTATTGATATTTCTCCCAGTTATCTTGATTCCAGCTTGTGCTTCATCCAGCCTGGCATTTTGCAAGATGTACTCAACATAGAAATTAAACAGGATGACAATATACAGCCTTGTTGTACTCCTTTCCCAATTTGGAACCAGTCCGTTGTTCCATGTCCAGTTCTAACTGTTGCTTCTTGACCTGCCATATATAGGTATCTCAGGAGACAGGTAAGGTGGTCTGCTATTCCTATCTCTTGAAGAATTTCCCACAGTTATTCGTGATCCACACAAAGAATTTAGCATAGTCAATGAAACAGAAATAGGTGTTTTTCTGGAATTCCATTGCTTTCTCTGTTATTTAACAAATGTTGGCAATTTGATCTCTAGTTCCTCTGCCTTTTCTAAACCTAGCTTGTGCATCTAGAAGTTCTCAGTTCTCATACTGTTGAAGCCTAGCTTGAATGATTTTGATCATTACCTTGCTAACATGTGAAATGAGTGCAACTGTGTGGTTTTAACATTCTTTGACATAGCCCTTCTTTAGGATTGGAATGAAAACCGCCCTTTTCCTGTCCTGTGGCCACTGCTAAGTTTCCAAATTTGCTGGCATATTGAGTGCAGCACTTTAACAGCATCATCTTTTAGGATTTGAAATAGCTCTGCTGAAATTCCATCACTTCCACTAGTTTTGTTCCTACTAATGCTTCCCTAAGGCCCACTTGACTTCGCATTCCAGGATGTCTGAGAGTTCTTAGGTGAGTGATCACACCATCGTGGTTATCTGGGTCCTTAAGACTTTATATAGTTCCTCTGTGTATTCTTGCCACCTCTTCTTAGTATCTTCTGCTATTAGGTCCACACTGCTTCTGTCCTTTATTGTGCCCATTTTTGCATGAAATGTTCCTTTGGTATCTCTAATTTAAGAGATCTCTAGTCTGTCCCATTCTATTGTTTTCCTCTATTTCTTTGCATTGATTAATAAGGAAGGCTTTCTTATCTCTCCTTGCTATTCTTTGGAACTCTGCATTCACTTTGCCTCTCACTTCTGTTCTTTTCTCAGCTATTTGTAAGGCCTCCTCAGACAACCATTTGGCCTTTTTGCATTTCTCCTGCTTGGGGATGGTTTTGGTCAACACTTCTTATACAATGTCGCGAACCTCGTCCAAAGTTCTTCAGGCACTCTATCAGATCTAATCCCTTGAATCTATTCGTCACTTCCACTGTGTAATCATAAGGAATTTGATTTAGTTCACACTTGAACTGCCTAGTGATTGTCTCTACTTGAAGTCTGAATTTTGCAATAAGGAGCTCATGATCTGAACCACAGTCAGCTCCCAGTCTTGATTTTGCCTATTGTATAGAGCTTCTCCATCTTTAGCTATAAAGAATATAATCAATCTGATTTTGGTATGAACCATCTGGTGATTTCCATGTGTAGAGTCGTCCCTTCTGTTGTTGGGAGTGTGTCCTATGACCAGTGCATTCTCTTGGCAAAACTATTAGTCTTTGCCCAGCTTCATTTTGTACTCCAAGGCCAAACTTGCCTATTATTCCAGGTCTCTTGACTTTCTACGCTTGCAGTGAAGTCCCCTATGATAAAAAGGACATCTTTTTTTGTGTTAGTTCTAGAAGGTCTTGTAGGTCTTCACAGAACTGTTCAGCTTTTTCAGCATGAGTGGTTGGGGCATACACTTGGGTAACTGTGATGTTGGTTTTGCCTTGGAAACAATCGAGATCATTTTGTCATTCTTGAGATTGCATGGAAGTACTGCATTTCATACTCTTTTGTGGACTATGAGGGCTATTCCATCCCTTCCAAGGGATTCTTGCCCACAGCTGTATATATAATGGTCATTTGAATTAAACTCATCCATCCCTGTCCTTTTTAGTTCACTGATTTCTAAAATGTTGATGCTCCCTCTTCCCATCTCCTGTTTGACCATTTCCAATTTACCTTAATTCATGGACCTGACATTCCAGGTTTCCATGCAATATTATTCTTCACAGCATTGGACTTTACTTCCACCACCAGACACATCCACAACTGCATCGTTTCTGTTTTGGCTCAGCCTCTTCATTTCTTCTGAAGCTATTTCTCCACTCTTTCCCAGTAGCATAGTGCACACCTACCTAGCTGGGGGGGTTTCATCTCTGTGTCATATCTTTTCACCTCTTCCTACTTACTGTTCATGGGCTTTTCAGGGCTGAAGCAGTTTGCCATTCCATTCTCCAGTGGACCACATTTTGTCAGACCTTTGCAACATGACCCATCTATCTTGGGTGGCTCTACACGGAATGGCTCATAGTTTCATTACGAGGCTGTGATCCATGTGATCATTTTGGTTAGTTTTCTGTGATTGTGGTTTTCACTCTATGGCTAGGGAAATAAAAGCACTAAGAGACTTGGGACCAATTTGTGTGAGAGAAAATGGTCGCATCAGCCAACATTTCATCACAGTAAATGCACCTGCTTAGCTATCAGCTCCAACAGGCAACCTGGGGCTGGGTAGCTGCTCTTTTCTCTGCAATCCTGGTCACCAATGTGTGGTACTAAGTTGAAAGGGAGCTATTAGACCCTCACTGGCCTTCACAGGCACCACTCAGAGAAAGAATTCCCACGTTGAAAAATGAGAAGTGTGCCTAGCTGCCACAGCAAACCCACCATCAAACACATTCTCCATTAACAGTCAGGGAGGACCATCTCTCAAAGCTGTAAATCCACTATGGTCACTTGGGATTTGCACTTGACACTTCTTGTCTATGACCATTTTCTTCTGAGGCCTCCTGACCATTCACAATAGGAGTGTGACTGAGACAGTGGTTACACAACTGATCTTTGTGCACAGAGAGCAGTTATCTCACTACTGCTCCTTCCAGGAAGAAGCTGGGGGTAGGTGGATATGGTGACCTGAGATTTGAGTGCCA
The DNA here is from genome assembly GCF_963930625.1 of Muntiacus reevesi. NCBI lineage: Eukaryota > Metazoa > Chordata > Mammalia > Artiodactyla > Cervidae > Muntiacus > Muntiacus reevesi. The sequence goes on from NC_089258.1 coordinate 21,445,380, forward strand.
TCTCAATGTCCAGCAGACAGGACACAATCTCTTCACCAGACACTACACTCACCACTGGCCCTTGAGGCCTGGGCTGCTCCCTCGACTTTACAGACGCCGTGAGGGATGACAGCACCAGCTCTTAGTGACACCAGTCACAGTGTTACGGACATGCTCTGCAGGCAGTGAGAGGCCATAACGGAGGGCCTCCTGGCTCCACTGTGGGTCTCTGCCCAAGCACTCAGCTTCACACACATCTGTCAGGCACTCGGGAGCTGGCAGACAGCCTGAGGTGGAGAGCCATTTAAAGATGGGACTCTCGGGTGAGCCTGAGATGGATCTGCTCAGAGTGTTTCTTCTAACACACTGTAGGCACTGTATTAGCTTACTCCTTCTTTCAGTAACATACTTCCATATACTTCCCTTGTGGGGGGATTTTCTGCTCAAAATAACTCACACCAGAACTCTTTTAAAAGGATACTCTGGGTAGTACTTTCCAGGGGACTAGATAGGACTTTACTATCTGAAAAAATCTGTGGCACAAGAATCTTAAAATTTCGCCTTTAAAGATCATAAAAAGGAAATAAATTAAGCACAAAATTAGATTAACATGACCCTGAAAAAAAAAAGGAAGTCTAATTTATGGAAATTATGGTTTCAACAAAATGCAAAGGAATTTTGTTAGTATGGTTAGCTACAAAACAAACTTAATTTTCTTGGAAAAATTAACAATCAGCCTCAGAGTAAAGGCCTCAAATAAATTTTGAAAAATTTCTAATTCAGTTTAGTGCTGAAGGAGCATAAAAACTACTACGCCAAACCTAGGATGCTTTCCACAGTATAATGAAAATATTTTTAAAAACTGGTACACAAAGGTTCCATTTTAATAGTTTCTCTTCTCAAAATATTTTAAATGTTTTGAAACCCAGTAAATTCTCCCATATCAGAAAGATAAAGCAAGTAAAGTTGGTCTTTTCTCCAAAGGAGATAGAGATAAGAAAACAGAGCTACTGTAGTAAGATGGCATCTAGACAAAAATCATGCCTTTCACCCTTATTCTGTGTGAAATCAGAACGGTTTTAAAAACAAATGACAAACAATTTCAGAGTATTTTAAATTATAAAGACACAGAAACTGAGGAAAAGATTTTGGATTTTTCTGATAGTAATGGTAAGTAACTTGAAATGTAACTTCGCACCTCATGATAAAACTATAAAGTGTGCATAAAATCTGAGAAGCACAGGTATGACAACCCAACCAGGCAAGTCCTGACCGCAGCCAAACAAACCCTGCTAGAACAAGGAACATGAGTTTGTCCTGCTGCCTCAAAGAAAGCCCTTGGCTGGAGGAGGCTGGGCAGTGACAGCCCTAGTGGATTCCCACGTATCAGCAGTCTGTTGGCCAATGGTGGTTGGCTGGGAGAATTTTGACTGAGAGCATGCTGCAATTTACATTTTACTTTGTTTTCTCATTCTAAAAGTTACACCACACCCTTCTTCAGTGTCACAGGGAACTAAAATGCGTATATGGCAGTTGGAATCTACTCCATGGGGCACAGCCTATTAGGCACGACACTGGTTAGGAACAAACACCTTCATAAACTTCCATGTTCATCGGCCAAAGTAAACTGTTGACATAAGGCAACTTGCTGAAGCAGGTGAGCAGTGGGAGGCCTGAGATATAGTAATACTTAGAACAGACACAAGCTAACTGCTATCCAAATTACTCTGCTACTAGTTTAAATATTGTAGTTTAAATAAGGTCACTTATTCTGAGGAATTATTGCAAAAAAAAAAAAAGTTACCCTTTCCTAATGAACAGGAAATCATAACATTCTGGATAAACAAATGAGAAGTTCACTGATGTTTAAAAAAAAAAAAAATCATGCAAAGAAAGAACATGAGCACAGAGATATTTTCAAACAGAGAGCAGACAGCAGGGTGCAGGTATCTGCCCAAGGTTAATTCTGCTAGGCCTTGCGAAGTTACCCTGTAACGTCCAGCTGCTGAACCACAGTGTCCCCCAAAATCCCAACTTATAAGCACCATGATAAGCACCATAAAACTCATGGACTGCTGAGTTTAACCACGGAACAGTGACCACAAGTTTTGGGAGCCATCTCAATGAAGTGTCTCTCTGAGGTGGCAGTATACTGTTTATCAATTTTATATCATCTGAAGAGAAGACAACCCAGAGGGATAGGGTGGGAAAGGAGATAGGTTCAGGATGGGGGAGAAACACGTACTCCTGTGGCCGATGCATGCTAATGGATGGCGAAAACCATCACAATATTGTAAAGCAATTATCCTCCAATCAAAATTAATTAATTTAAAAAATAATTTTTTTTTTTAAAAAAAGAAAGAGCAATCTTCCACAGGAGACTTAAAAATTCACTGAAGGGTGGAGAAATTTCAATACAACAATGTATACCTGTTTTGTCCTACACAGTATTTTAGGTATCTTATAAAACTATTTGTATATTATCCATATTTACAAAATATACTACAGGCAAATGTACATTTCTACTACTATCTGAAGAGTATTAAAGCTGAATTAGGTTAGAATTGACTTATGTACAGGTTATAATAAACTTACAACATAGTAACAGTTGAAATTTCACTCTTAAGAAGTCTGTATAAACCCTCACCTCCAGTTATAACTTCTAGACCAAAGGTCTACAATGATCCCTAAACGTTAACCCTTTAGAGGAAGGCAGCCTGCTGTCTGTACCAGCTGCCAGCTACCGTTCTCTCACAATCTTGAGGGTTATTTCTTTTAGCACCCATGAAAATAAAATGAAATTCTGTTGCAGTTTAAATAAAGCTGTTGGCATTACTTAAGAGTGTAGGACCCAATGTTAAATATCCATACCAGAAATTAATGAGGGGATGTCAAATACTAAGGTGAATTTTAATACCCATAAATTTCCACACCACCCCTGTGACCATGCAGAAACATAATTAACTTTTAAAACCTTTCCAAAGAGGGACCGATTTCAGACCATATTAGAGAAAAAGCAATGGAGGTGATTCAAGACGGTGAACCAAGGCCTCCCCTGGGGTTGGGAGGGAGGACAGTGGTCATTACTCTGTTGCACGTAACAGTTACATTTCAAGGGGCATAACTATGCTGGTTTAAAGACACATATCCCCTCATAGGCGGCAAATCATTCTGAAAGTGGACACTGTTTAAATTACTCTTGAATCGGGCTCCCGGCTGACACCGCAAACCTCTAGCACCTCGTTTAACAAAAGCACTGAGGAGGCAGTTCATTGTTCATGAACCCTATGACTATGTGAGAACATAAGCAAAGCTCTATCCATCAAGATTACCTTTAGCCTACTTCTCAGTCACAATTAAATGAAAAACATGGAACAGCCACTAACCCTTCAGCAGTGCTTTTTATAACAATTTTTACATATGCTGGGAGATGCTAGTGTTCTGAAAAAAACATAAAAACGGAAATCTTCCCGACTGACGTTATATAAGTGAAACTAAACTTAGGATCTCAAAGATTATAAAATCAAAGCAAAACATGGTAATGCCTGAAATGACAGAGCCACTGCCTGTGTAAGGCTCCGCCACTCAATGAACTCCCAGCACAAAAGGGACTCGTCCTTCCTGCATCAGGCTCAGGTCTGCATCATTGGAAGCTTACAGGCATCTTCAGTGTGGAGGGCAGGATTCTCCCTAACTAGATAAGAAGAAATACAAAGGTTAAGTAATCTGCCTAAGTTCACACCAGTAGAAAGTGAGCAACTAGAACTAAGAGATTTGGTTCTTTTTTTAATGCTCTTTTTAGTACACTAAATTTATCCACCTCTATTATATAAAACCAGAACTAGTATTAATTTTTAAATAAGACTGTCAAAAATAATGCCGTCCCAATAAGATTTCTTTTCCATTGTAAGCTTCACAATAAGAAAATCCAGCATGGTGCTACGGATTGAACTGCATTCCCTCAAAATGTGACTGTATTTGGAGACAGGGCCTTTAAATAGGCCATGGAATTTTCCAGGCAAGAATACTGGAGTAGGTTTCCACTGCCCTCTCAGGGGAACTTTCTGACCCAGGGATCAAACCTGGGTCTCCTGCATTACAGGCAGATTCTTTACAGTCTGAGTCACCAGGGAAACTCTTTAAATAAGCAGTTAAGGTTAAATGAGGTGGTTACAGTGGACCCTAACCCAATGTGACTGATGTTTTTACCAGAAGAAACCAGGACATGGACACAGGGAACACCATGTGAAGATGGAGATGGAGGGAGAGAACACGTCTGCAATCCAAAAAGAAAGGCCTCAGGAGAAACCAGCCTGCTGACGTCTCAACCATGGACTTTCAGCTTCCAGAACTGAGAGAACAAAAGTCTATTGTTTATTAAGCCCCCGGGTCTGTGTTTGTTACAGCAGCCTGAGATGATATATATAATATGCAGAGCAGTAGAGAAAAAAAAATCCTCCACTGGTCTACCACATGTAATTTGATCAGAGCATGGCCCTTTTTAAAAAACTGCAATTATCAAATTTTTAAAAAGAGCCAGTGACAACAGCTTTTTTTTTTTTTTTTTTAAACAAATGCCTATGAATTAGAGAGACATCCAGCAATGGGTGTTAAGATTCCTATGCTCTGTGTGATCTCCCCCTTACAAACTGCTCAGAGGCAGTGATTCTGGTTGTAGGACAATGCAGACCGTGGACTCCATCCCTTCAGACATGTTTTTCACTTCTCTCCTCTGCTGGACTGGTCTGAAAAGGACCACAACCTTGTCCTTCTAGTGTGACAGATCAGATTTGGAATAAAGACAAAATCAGTGGTTAAAACTACTTGTGAAGTAGTTTTTGTGAAGCAGTACTTTGCTCAATATAGGTCCCCCATAAATCAGACACACAGAGAGTCCACCACAAAGTCTAATTCGTGGGGAAAGCCAGGGTCACCAGGGACTCCTCTCCTTGTTTTTCTAGTGGGAAAGTGCACACGCAGTCTTGTCCAGATTTCTTACAGATAGATCCTTTAAGAGACAAATTCAAGGCAAAAGCCTTAAAGCTCCTTTCACCATCAATATGTGAAGACAATTTAGAATGCTGAATTTCAATCTTCAGTTGTTAACTCTTTACGTTAATGTCAATGGTTTTAAACGGTCTTCCTTCTCTACTTTTCACATCATGGTTCCAACATGAAGACACAGAATTCAAAAGCTCTACGTGATATGCCAACCCTATAAAGGATTTCCAGGTAGTTCACATGGTACTTCAAGCTCTTATGTTTTCCCAGAGGATGAATTTTTCAAGGCGTAAGCTGAAAGTAATGGAGGAGGATGGAGATAAAAACAGAAGCAGGAACGTGCCTACAGTACACATAGCAGCCTACTCAACTACTGTCAACAGCCAACGTAAAAAAGGAATAATACATGGCAAGGACCCAAACTTCCGGGCCGCTATCACCAGAGCTGACTGGTGTCAACACACCGCCTGGTCCAGTGCCCTTTACATAAAAATTGAGCAGAAAGAACGCAGTGTCATTTTAAGCAAAATAATGTGCCAAGGCAGTATCCCAAAACCATCTGCCACTGAGTTACCTGAACCTAGGAGCTTTATGGCCAATGTAAGGACAGAGACTATCTAAGAATGTCTGGAGAAGCAGTTTACAGACTCACTTATCTTCTAAAATTCAGCAGCTTGAGAACCTGAGAACTACATATAAATTCAGCAACCTAAGAACTATATGTAAATATATATGAATGACAAACTAATTACTCTAATTAGATAGAAGTCCAGGTTTAACAGCAGTATTAATTTAATGATGTTTGAAGTTGTCTTTAAAATATAAAATAGCACCTACGTTCTTGTACTGGAGATTTTTAAAATATTTCCAGTATAATTTCTCTCCAAATAATAGATATTTTTGTATCTTTTATTAGCTATCATTTGGGGTTATAATTCTCACTATAAAGAGACATAGCTTTCTACATTCTAGGGACAAACACTCCACTGAAGTAATTTAATTCTGATGCAAGAATGCAGCAGCTTGCAGCCTTGGCACAGCGTTGGGGGTCTGAGTTTCGTTCGCTTCTGTAATCCTGGACAAGGGACCCCACTCTCCTCTCTTACATCAGCACAACATGAAAAAACATCATGCCGTCTTCACAGGATTAAGAATGAAATGAAGGGAATTCCCTGGCAGTTGAGCAATTCAGACTCAGTGCTTCCACTTCAGGGGGCATAGGTTCAATCTCTAGCTGGGGAACTAAAATCCCACATGCTATGTGGCATGGCAAAAAAAAAACACCACCACACACACACAAAAGCCAACAGCAAAACAACATACACAACCAAAACAGAAAGAATTAAATGAAATGGGTGGAAAGTGCTTGGTAAGGTACTTATTAAGCACTTTTGCTAGTGCCTTATTAGTGTCAAACGCTTTTATTATCACAGAGTTGACAGTACCAAATGAAGAAACAATGGAAAGTAAGCCCACCCTGCAATTCTCCTCCAATGGTGACTGCTTCAGACTCAGTTCTTCAGTTTACAAGCAGCAGTCAGCAAGCGCCCACCTTTGGGCTAAGCCTGCCTTGTTATTTTGGGGAAAAAATATTTCTGGAGGTGTACCTTCAGTTATTGCAATGAGTGATTTACCTTCAGGAAGATGACTGTAAGCTCTCACTCAGGGTGAACACCTGTGCTTCCTGGTCCATCTCCTCCCTGTATCTGTCTGTGGCTCCTCCCACCAGAGCCTGAGAGGTGATCCCTGCCTCCGCCTGGCCATGGCCTTGGCAGTGGCCACTGTGGCTGCCACGCCAAGCCTCCCCAGCCGCTCTGCCAGCAGGAAAGGTGACCTGTCCCGTCCCAGCTTTAACCACAGATCCTTGGGCCAAATGGGTTAACATTAAGTAAATAAATAAATCTAATTAAGTGTAGAAATACCATAAATTCTACTTTTTCCTCTGATAAAATTATCCAGGAAGATAAAATAGAATACATACAGTTTCAGTATTACTTATATGCCTTGGTGCTTAAAATGAAGACTTTTCACTGCAGAATCTAATTGGTACTTAAGTATTAATAAAAGCAATATGCAATTACAGCAAGAAAAGATATGAAAATATAAAACACATTATTTAATCCTATTTAAAACAATTCTTTTTAAGTTAAAATTTTATGATAAATTTAAATTTCTTATTAATTACTAATCACAAAGTTTAATACTTTGGATTATATAATATACTGGGGCTACTGATTATTATTGCCCCTTTTCTTTTCAGGTAGTATTAATTATCATTCAAAGAAAAATTCTACTTCTTTTTGTTCCTATATGTATACCTGACATTTACATTGGGGAAAAGAGGGGGAAAGGTTAGTTAAAATCTTCAAGTAAAACTTCAAAAAATCTTTTCACAGAAGCAGGTTTAACACATCACAGTCTGCTCATAAGCACAAAATTTACAGTCAAAAGTTGCACATAAAGGGTTTATTTTAAATGTTTTAAGGATAGGATAGAGTTACATCATAATTATAAAAATTACTTACAGAATTAACAGCTTTATATTGTTTATACTTCTAAATGCAGAGAACAGGGAACTGTCTACACATTGTATAAAATAAAATTAAAATTAAAAATGAATTCAAGCTTGAAAGATGAGGTCATTTACCTAATTTTAAAATGCGAACACGAAGACCTCTGAACTATACACATTCGTTCAACTGCACTAATGATGGAAAATACAAAAAGCGCAGCATTTCCAAGGAACCACAGACATTTCAACCATAATTGTTTTCTGTTATAATAATTATTCCTGTTTTGTCTTTGGAGAACTTTCTTTTTTTTAAGACAATCAGCTTAATAATGTTTTCAGGCACTACAATTTGTGACAATCAAAACAGTCTTCTAATGGGTCCACGGCGTTCAGAGATTCAAGCCCAATGCACTTCGGGGTTTGGCACGTAAAACAATAATAGAAATGAAATCTGGTTTAGAAGCAACTGTGATTGTTTTAAGAATGCACAGTCCCTTCAAATGCTGCAAGACATACACAACAGGAAAATCACCTTCTGTTGGCACTACATTTGCTTCACCAGTGCATTTATATCCTACAACCACTAAAACAGCACAGTTAAGCAAATATACAGAAACTGAAAACAAATAAAAACAAAGATAGAAAACAAAAAACCTAAATATATTTAACATGCAATTTTAGTTAGTTACATTGAACATTCTACTTAGAATAGAGCATGCAAAAAAGGATGGTCTGCTTTTAAGGTCTTCCTTTGAAGCTTTACGTGGCAGCCAGACATCACACACGCACACACACGACACAATAATACTATAGCAGGTCAATGAGAAAGGCCAATACATTTTATACAGAGATTCATGTCTTGTGTTGTCACAAGTCCCATGATAATTTTGGAAATTAATGTTGTATTCCTAGAACAAGGAACCAACATTCCGATACCAGGAAAATGCAAGCAATGCATGCAGATCTGAAACATGAGCCTAAATGAAGCCTGAAATACTCAGCTGGGAAGCAGAGTTAGTCACGGCATCAGGAAGTGTGGTTTAAGCCACCAAAAGAAAAAGAATGAAAAAAAAAAAAAAAAAAGGGAAAACATCAACATAAAACCCCTTCCCCTTCCTTCAACCCTAAAGGCAATAAATGGAACAATGATTAAAATAATAATGAAAACAAATCACATGTCACATTTATCTAGAGAGTGGCAGATCATGTGGTATATTAAAAGTTGCTAAAGGTACTTGCAGAAAAACCACAATGCAAGTCATTAAGTAATGCAAAGAATGTTTCAACTGACCCAACCCTCAGGATCCCACCAAAGGACTTCACTTTTCAGCCTATAGTCACTGTGTCCTGTTCCTGCAGCTCACACTGGACAACTCACTCTCTTGGCCATTCGTGTCCACTTGGACTCGGGGAGCTGCACTCAGCCTTGAGATTCACATGCAGGAACTCTTACAAGAGCCACCAGCAGAACAGACAACAGATCTGTGGCGTGACACTTGTTTCAACCACAGAAGGAACACCTAAGACCTAGGTACTCACTGCATGGAGAAGCTCACCCCCGACCACCCAGGGTGAGGACACACTGCAGAGAAGCAGGGTGCTGGATTTACATGGCGCACAAGGTTACCGTAACCAGCACGAGGCAAAGCCTTCCCGAAAGCGAAAACGGGCATCATGCAAACCACATACAGTGGGGCCTTGAAACTAAGTAACCTCTTTATCATCAAGAGCAGCTATGAGAGGGGTCACACAGACCTGGTGTCTGATTGCCAGTCTATGTATTTAAGCTTTCTACCCAAATCTTGGGTAAGATTTTCAACCTCTACAAGACTGGTTTCACAAACCATCTTTCTCCCCGTCAGCTTTCAAACTGCCAGGGATCATCCAAAACAAAGTGAGAGGCTGACGTTTTGCTGCTAAACGAACCACTTTTGTGGTTCTATTTTAGTTCAAACAGCCTTGCAGGGAAGGTTTCAACGGCTAAGGGCTGCGATCAGTCACACCCACAAGCCAGTGCAGGCGACCGACCCTGATGCGGCAGGACCCACCAAACGGAATGAATCCACAGTATCAGCACACCATGATCAAGAACAGCACCAGAAAAGGTGTCAGGAATTTAAGCTGTTAATTGTCTAGACATTCTTTGAGAGGGAAAGTCGAGGGGGAGAAGCCTTCTGACCATAATCATACACCAGTAATAATGGTAATAACAACAAAGGGATCCGAGAGGACTTGGTAAAAGACAATAATGCCATTCTTACATTTCTAATATAAAAGTACTATGTTCTTCCAGGAACTTACCAAATACACATAAACCACTGATATACTGTTGCCTTTTAAATCCATGTACTAAAACCCAGACTACTAATTTGTACAAATAGTGGACCAAATGCATCATCCAAAATACACCTGTATTACACAATGTGGACCAAGTACCTGGGCTTTGCTTTAAAAAAGTATTTAAGATTAAAAAAAAAAAAATATGTAAACAAAAAATGTACAAAGCTTAAAATTAAAGGCAGCCTTTTACCTAGATTTCTAATTGCTTTGTAAATTCTAATGTGGGTCATTAAACATCCACAAGTGATTCATGTTTGAATTTACAATTTAAAGCCTCTGGATTGAAATGGTGCTCTGAACTTCTGGCTTTCAACACAAGCTGAATGTCCCCATGTTCTTCCTGTGCCCAGTTTTAATTTTTAAATAAACAGCAGTGATATAAAGTCAAGCACTCCTGTTAAACTGGAGACAATTATTTAACTCCTACCTCAATCCACAAAGAAAGAACTGCCAATGAAGTGTGTGTGTGTGTGTGTGTGTGTGTGTGTACACAGATCTGTGTGTGTGTATATATATATTATATATGTATACACACAGATATAGATAGGTAGATAGATATACATACATATATATCTTAAAAAAAAAAAAAAAAGGCAGTAACAAAAATGCAACCAAACTATGCTTGCATTGTGGCAGCAGAGTGTGTTAAGAGTGAAGGGGAAAGTGGATAAGATCTATTACAATTTTAAATGACTATGATACTAGCTTAACTTTTACCAGACTTGCCTGTAACTCCCTTCCAAACAGACAGACTTCTTTTAAGAGGAAGGAGTTCCTTACACAAAATGCTTTGTGTTCACATAAATCTGTACGATTCAGAACAAAACCAGTTCTGCTGGCAGAGATTGTGGGTTCGCAGGGACATTTAAGCTTTCATTAAACTGGAAAGCAATCAAGTCTTTATGTCTACAAATTATACATTTAATAGTTCCACAAATTTGGTAAAGTTCGTGATGACATCTAGGATGTTTTCACCAAATCGTAGACATAAATATGGAAATCATCATCAAACTTGATGAAATAGACAGATGGTTTGGCTTCTACTTGATGAATGACCATGCCAGTCCTTTTAGAGCCATCTTCTTTGGCATATTCCACTTGTTTGCCCACTAGGCTGTCCACAACTTCTCCAGGTTCCCTTTCTGCTGGAGGTGAATCATCTATATTTAAAGGGGGGAGGAAAAAAAAAGAATTTAAAGTTAGTTTTTAGATACACACCAACTCACATATTTTAATAATTTTTTAAAATGTTTTTAATATCCTGCATTCATCTTGATTTTCTAGACCAAGAGTCAGCAAACTTTTTCTTCAATGGCCAAACAATAAATATTTCAGGCTTGAAGCCATATGGTCTCTGTACCAACTACTCAGCTGTATCTCTTTGTGTGAAAATAGCCACAGATGACACATAAATGAATGGTGTGACTGTATGCCAATAAAATTTTATTTACAAAAATCTAGACTGTAAACAATTCCAAAAATCATAAACAGAAATTCCTCTGGCTCATACTTAATTATAGCTATAATTATCTAGTGAAGTAATAAGGACTAAAAGAAGGAAAAGGTCAAGAAAAAACTAAATACAGTTCACCCTTGAACAATAGGAGTTTGAACTGTATGGGTCTACATATACCAGGATTTTTTCCAACAGTAAACAGATCTGCAGTTGGTTCAATCCATGGATTCAGAGGAACCACAGAAATGGAAGGGCTGCCCATAAGTTATATGCAAATTTTCAACCACTCAGAGGGATCAGTTCCCCGCCTCAACTCCCAAGTTGTTTAGTTGCCAACTATAATAACATCTTTCTTTAAAAAAAAAAAAAATTATTGACATATAGTTGATTTATAATATTGTATTTTATAACTTCTTAAAAATAAGTCTGCATTGGTGATTTCCCTCATGGTCCAGTGGTTGAGAATCCATCTTCCAATGCAGGGGATGTGGGTTTGATCTCTGGTCAGGCAACAAAAATCCCACAAGTCAGAAGACAACTAAAGCCCATGGGTGCTGCAACTAGAGACATGGGCTCTGGAGCTTGCACACCACAACTAGAGAGAGGCCTGCACATTTCACAAGGAAGATCTCGCATGCCACAACTAAGGCCTGATGCAGCCAAAAATAAATAATAAATCTAATTCCTTTCAGTAAAAGAAAGTCTTGCTTTACTTTGAAATGATTTTAACGGAGACAATGCCTACTGGGATTACTGAGAATGTACTACACACTTAAAATGCCTAAGAATCCCTACCTTATCTTGAGACACCTTAAAGCTTTTTCCCCCTCAACTTCATTTCATTACACATGGTCCTCCTAACCCAGTTTCAAAATAAGAGATTTCTCATGCTATAAAAATAGGTGCTAGGTGAACTCAACTGAATCTCGGAGGATGGATGGGGCACCTGAACTTTTTTTTAAAAGTCCCTAAGAAAATCTGAGTGTTGGAAAACATTGCTCACGCTATGACCTAACAAGAACTCTGTAAATTCTAGGAAAACATGTAAAAATCAGAGCAAATTATCACTGTCAAAAACAAAGAAACAATGTACAAAGAGGAGAAGGGATTGGCAATAGGATGGTACTAGGCAGTTACATTTCTTTTTTTTTTTTTTACTTTACACTATTTTATTGGCTTTGCCATACACTGACACGAATCCGCTATAGGTGTACATGTGTCCCCCATCCTGAACCCCCCTCCCACCTTCCTCCCCATCCCATCCCTCTGGGTCATCCCAGTGCACCAGCCCCGAGCACCCTGTCTCATGCATCAAACCTGGACTGGCGATTCATTTCACATATGATAATATACATGTTTCAATGCCACTCTCCCATATTATCCTGCCCTCACCCTCTCCCAGAGTCCAAAAGACTGTTCATACATCTGTGTCTCTTTTTCTGTCTTGCATATAGGGTTATTGTTACCATCTTTCTAAATTCCATATATATGCGTTAGTATACTATATTGGTGTTTTTCTTTCTGGCTTACTTCACTCTGTATGATAGGCTCTAGTTTCATCCACCTCATTAGAACTGATTCAAATGTATTCTTTTTAACAGCTGAGTAATATTCCATGGTGTATATGTACCACAGCTTCCTTATCCATTCATCTGCTGATGGACATCTAGGTTGCTTCCATGTCCAGGCTACTATGAACAGTGCTGCAATGAACATTAGGGTACACGTGTCTCTTTCAGATCTGGTTTCCTCAGTGTGTATGCCCAGGAGTGGGATTGCTGGGTCATATGGCAGTTCTATTTCCAGTTTTTTTAAGGAATCTCCACACTGTTCTCCATAGTGGCTGTACTAGTTTGCATTCCCACCAACAGTGTAAGAGGGTTCCCTTTTCTCCACACCCTCTCCAGCATTTATTGCTTGTAGACTTTTGGATAGCAGCCATTCTGACTGGCGTGAAGTGGTACCTCATTGTGGTTTTGATTTGCATTTCTCTGATAATGAGTGATGTTGAGCATCTTTTCATGTGTTTGTTAGCCATCTGTATGTCTTCTTCGAAGAAATGTCTGTTTAGTTCTTTGGCCTACTCTTTGATTGAGTCTTTAATTTTTCTGGAATTGAGCTGCAGGAGTTGCTTGTATATTTCTGAGATTAATTCTTTGTTGCTTCATTTGCTATTATTTTCTCCCATTCTGAAGGCTGTCTTTTCACCTTGCTTACAGTTTCCTTTGTTGTGCAGAAGCTTTTAATTTTAATTAGGTCCCATTTGTTTATTTTTGCTTTTATTTCCAATATTCTGGGAGGTGGGTCATAAAGGATCCTGCTGTGGTTTATGTTAGAGAGTGTTTTGCCCATGTTCTCCTCTAGGAGTTTAAGAGTTTCTGGTCTTATGTTTAGATCTTTAATCCATTTTGAGTTTATTTTTGTGTATGGTGTTAGAAAGTGTTCTAGTTTCATTCTTTTACAAGTGGTTGACCAGTTTTCCCAGCACCACTTGTTAAAGAGATTGTCTTTTCTCCATTGTATATTCTTGCCTCCCTTGTCAAAGATAAGGTGTCCCCAGGTGTTTGGATTTATCTCTGGGCTTTCTATTTTGTTCCACTGATCTATATTTCTGTCTTTGTGCCAGTACCATACTGTCTTGATGACTGTGGCTTTGTAGTAGAGTCTGAAGTCAGGCAGGTTGATTCCTCCAGTTCCATTCTTCTTTCTCAAGATTGCTTTGGCTATTTAAGGTTTTTTGTATTTCCATACAAATTGTGAAATAATTTATTCCAGTTCTCGGAAAAATACCTTTGGTAGCCTGATAGGGATTGCATTGAATCTATAGATTGCTTTGGGTAGTATACTCATTTTCACTATATTGATTCTTCCGATCCATGAACACGGTATATTTCTCCATTCTTTGTGTCCTCTTTGATTTCTTTCACCAGTGTTTTACAGTTTTCTATATATAGGTCTTTTGTTTCTTTAGGTAGATATATTTTTCTATTTTAAGAAACCCCTTACAGGTCCCCAGTAACTCAAACTCTTTCCTCTGGAGCGACAGAGTACCTTCAAGTAGTATGATCAGGTATCCTGGTTGTCCAAGCTTATGCCAGTCATCTTGACACACTAGTTAGCAGTGTGCCTTTTAACTTCTACATGTATCTCGGTCTGGACCATATCTTGTATTTACTTTAACAGCAGTTTGCTCTTTGATTATAATAAATTCTCTCATTGAATGATATAATCCGAAACCTGCAATTCTGATCTCACATAATACAAATAATCCACATGAGCATGTTATCAGTTCTGGAGGAATAAAGGAAATCTAAGCTGAATTCTTCTTCAATAGCACTCTTACAGCAAGTAGCAGCATCACACCACACCACACTTTCATGGCACCTCATGTGGATGAAGAAATCCCATATACATGACTGCCATACGTTTTATAGTAAACATGATGAAGAAGCAAGAGACTCAAACAAAGGCCACCACAGAGCTCTTTGTATCAGAACATCATCACGGATTCTAACAGCAGATAAACTTGCATACCACTCAAAAGAAAGGAATGAGAGGATAAAGAATGGTCGGTACAGGCAATGGGTAAAGTGCAAATGACCCCATACTTTCTATTATCAAGTCAACAATATCTGCTTTAGACATCTCTCTACAAAAACATTAAAAATTTCATATAGGGTGGAGAAAAGCTTTTAAGGAATGCTCTCATCAGTAAATTCTTGCCTATATAAACACTCTCCATTATACATTTATAACAAATACACACAAACTAAAAAGAAAAACTCTAAGAAGGCTGAAGTCAGGGCCAGATGACCATGAGTGGGTTCACTGAGCAGCATGTTCACAGGGAGAGCTCAAAAAAAAAAAAAAAAAAAAAAGACACAAAAATGAAGAGAGGCTATCACACTGCTAATATATCCACTGTCTATCAGCCACATATGTCTAAGGCCAAGACTTCATGTGTTTGAGGAAAAGCTATTGAGTAGTTAAAAAAAAAACTCACCTAAAAGTGAAATTAAGAAAATAAGTCTAGTCACAACAGCGTCAAAAAGAATGAAATACTTAGAAATACATTTAAAAAGTGCAAAATTTAGAAAACTACAAAACATTATTCACAGAAAAAAAAAAAAAAAAAACCTCAATGAATGAAAAAACATCCCACGCTCATGGGTTAATAGCTTAACACTGTTAAGATGGCAATACCCTCATGCCAAACTGACCAAGAGATTCAACACAATACCTGATACAATCTCGGCTGACTTCTTGGCAGAAACCAACAAGCTTATTCTAAAATTTGTATGAAATTGCAAAGAACAGCCAAAACAATTCTGAAAAAAAGAGAGGAGCATTCACACTTCTTGATTTTAAAACTTAAAGAATGAAGTTGGACCTGGCCATCACATCATAAACAAAAAGTAACTCAAAATGTATCAAAGATCCAGGTAAGAATTAAAGACCAACATATACAAGGCTTCTAAAAGACATGAGGTAAATCTTTATAACCCTGGACTTGGCAAGGGATTATTAGATATGACTCCAAAAGCATGAGCAACAGAAAGGAAAATAGACAAATTGGATGTCATAAAATTTAAAACTTTTGTACTTCAAAGAAGGCTATCAAGAAAGTAAAAAGACAACTCTGAGAATAAAAGAAAGTATCTGCAAATCATGTATCTGACAAGAGACTTATACCTAGACTACTGACTCTAACTCAGTAACAGAAAGACACCATAACTGAAACTACAGGCCAAGGCCACAAATAGATTTCTCCAAACAAGACACACAAAAGCCCAGTAACACATGAAAAGATCCTCGACAACTTTAGTCATCAAAAAAATGAAAACCAAAACCACAATGAGGTATCATTTTACTACCACCAGGATGGCTAGATTCAAAAAGGCAAGTCCAGAGATGAATGAACTAACAAAATACAGTGTATCTATTCAATGGAGTTGTATTTGGGCATTAAAAGAAATGAAGTATGGACACACACTACAACATGGATGAGTCTTAAAAACTCTAAGCTGAGTGAAAGAAGCCAGTCACAAAGGACCCCATATTATATATTCTGTTCATACAAAAATCCAAAGTTCAGAACAGGGAAAGGAAAATATTCTTGGCAAGAGGGTGAATAATTTTACAGCCTAACTAAAATGATCACTTATCCCTAATAATTAAAATTTTTAAATGTATCTCCATAAGAATTAATCAAAGACCTTGTTTTGAAATTCAAATTCCTTCTGAAGTATCAAAAGTAAAAGCTGTCAATTTATACTTACTAGAATCGGGCATAATGCGAAGGTCGCCTTCTTTATAATCATCTAAGAGCTGGTACATGTATAAGACAGGATCTTTCTCATAGGTGATGTAAAACCATGTGTTCATGATAGGGGCGCGTGCTAAGACCATTCCCCTCCACTCGTCTTTAGAGCCGTCCTCTGTCTCAAACATGTGCTCCACTGCTTTGCCAATCATTGTGTCGGCTAGGTGCGCATCACTGATTCGAGATGTTGCTAGGGACAAAAAAAGCAAACAACGGTTTACAAAGTATGCACTGTGAAGACTGAACTTATTCAAAGAAATGATTCTGAAATACACCATCAGGCTTCATGTGGAGGGCTGTATGAAGGACAACCACCAAATTCACATTACTGAAGTAGCCTAGGATGGATTCCATGGAATTACTATGCCCCAAAGTCATGTTACAGAGAGCATCTGTTTTTCTTTCTCTGAATTCATCTGCTCTTGGTACTGTATTTAATTAAAAATTTTAGTTGTTTATTTCAAGGTATAAAGTATTTTGGTTACAATTTAATAATTATTTTTAAATTATTAATAATTATAGACTTACAGAAGAGTTCCAAAATTAGTATTGTCCCTATATAACCTTTACCCATCTTCCCTTTACATTTACAAAATGATCATTTATTAAAATCAAGATATTATGTCAATCATTTGCTTAAAATACTCCAGCATTTTCCTTTCATAATCTGAATAACAAACTGTTTCTCCAGAGCCAAAGCCCCTCATTCCACCCAGCATTCCAAAGCCATCATTTCCGGCTGGTCCTCTGCCGTCCTGTTCTGTCACCTTCCTCCTACTGCCTATACCTCAGCAGCATAGGCATCTTTTTCTGGGATGCCCTTGAGCTGACCATGGCCCCCACATCCTCAGGGGCTGGCTCTTCCAGAGCAGGTGTCCACCCTGAGGCTCCCCAGGACCATGTTATGAAAAGTGCCCCACTGCTCGAGCACCTGAGTTTTATTTCTTAAACACATTCACCACTATCTATAATCATCTTGTTTTACATGTTTGTTTACTTGCTTTTACACTATACAGTGATGACAGCAAAGATCTTTCCCATCTTATTTTCAATAATGTGATCACAGGGGTTCAACACTGCTGTGTGAATTAATTATTTCAGAGGAAAAGTAGGTTGTTCTAGATTGACATTAGGAACACAGGTGAAAAATGACAAGCTTCTTTTCTTTTTTAGTACTGGGAAAATTATGAAGGAGCCTACTGATGTTAAGATTTCTCCATTCTTCATATTTCAGATAATTCTTTAAGGGAAAAAAGGCACTTCTATTTCATTCATGAGGGCTATTTTTGTTTAAAGATACTGCCGCTATTTAATTTTATCAGAAAGACACTCTAAACACAAATGGTAGTTTCATTTACATGTGCAATAATTACCAAAAATAACAGATTCTCTGCTGCACAGCACTAAAGCAAAATCCCACCAGTTTTTCCAAACCAGAAGGTATCTAACTTTCTGATCTCAGGGCTCCTAAAATTTCTGAGTATTTGTTTATATGGATGATAAATATTTTAAAAATTATAAATGATGCATCTAAAGATATTTTAAGATACCCACAGAAATACATTTTTAAGGAAAAAAAACTATTTTCTAACAAAATTTTAATATATATCTGGCTTTAAAAACAGGCAGCTAGACTCATATCTGTTTCAATATTCAATCTTTTTTGCGTGTACTTTTAGTTGATGTGTAAAATCACAAAGATATGCTGTTGAAAAAGAGTGTTTTATTAGTCTTTCAAATAATTCTAGATATTCTTCTCTGATATCACATCAAAACTCAAGTCTTGGCTTTCCTTAAAGGTTAATTGCACTGTAGAACCTGAAATCATTATCAATAAACTTCTGTCAAACTATTAAATTAAAATTCATCTGCAGAATACATAAAGAATTCCTATAACTCTGCAATGAACAAAACAAATTGAAATAACCCAATCAAAAATGTGGGAAAAGGAATAGGTATTTCTGCAAAGATGACATATGAACAGTCAAAAAGCATATAAAAAGATGCTTAGCATCATTAATCATCAAAAAAAAATTCAAATCAAAACCAACAGAAAATAACAAATGTTGGTGAAGATGAGAAATTGAAATCCTTATGCACTGTTGGTGGGACTGTAAAATGTTAATGAACACTATGGAAAAACAGTATGTATACAAGCACCTCAAAAAATTAAACAAAATTATCATATGATTCCACTTCAGGGTAAATGCCCAAAAGGACTGAAAGCAGGGCTTGAAGAGATATTTGTACACGCATGTCATAGCACATCCACAACAGCCACAGTAGAAGGAACCCACCAAGAGTCCAGTCAGGGACGAATGGGGAAAAATATGGTATACACATACAATGGAATATTACTCAGCCTTAGAAAGGAAGGAAATCCTGTCACATACCACAACATGAACGAACCTTGAGGACACTATGCTAAGGGAAAGAATCTAGTCACAAAAAGCAATACCACATGATTCTACTTATGATGTACCTAAAGTTATCAAATTCACAGAAACAGGATGGTGGGTACAGGGGGGCTGGTGGGAGGGGGAAAATGAGTTGCTTAATGGGGAAAGAACTGCAAAATAAAAGAATTTGGAAATCTATTCCATAACAATGTGTATATACTTAACACCTCTGAACTGTATACTTGAAAACAGTTATGGTAGTAAATTTAATGTTTTATGTTTTTACCACAACAAAAAAAACCCCTGTTGGTCTTTGAATGGATCTTTCATCAATACATGATTTGGTAACATCATACACTGTTCGTATCAAAAATATATTCACTGAGCTAAGCAGATCTTCCAAATAGTGGGAAACCTCAGTAAATAACTGTGAAAGGATGAAAGTGATAAAGGCAAATTATACCTTAATATTATTATGAATTTTGATCTCATAAGGCACATGAATATGCTTCAGGGAACCTTAACAGTCCCCAGACCATGCTTTGGGAATCAGTACTCTGTGATGTCACTTTCTCTCACCTTTAGCTTAAGGTTAAGGAAAACAAAACTAACTTACATGTACTGCCTAAAGCAAATTAGGAAAAACCATTTTCTTTCTACATTGGAATATAGATGACGTCCAAATAACTTTTCAGAATTAAGTATCACAGGGAATACTATAATTAACTGATAATTATGTTAGTCATATAACATACTGCTGGTTTGCACATAGGCCTTTGGATTTCCTTTTTCTGCTTACAAAAGCAATCCATGTCTGCTGATGGAAACTGAAATGGCCCATAACTAGAAAGAAAAACATTAAGAAACCCTACATCTCATCACCAGAGACACGCATATATTTCTGGGTATCTTGGTTTGGTAAAATCACTGTTTTTTAATAAATCAAGCTAAGTTTTTTCTGCTCTATGATGACAAAAGAACTAATACAGGTCATGTGGCAGAATACAGTAAAATCTCAAATATGCTAGCAGTCTTGCCCTTGAAGGAGTCAGAAAAAGAATTATTATAATTAATGAGCAAAAATAATTGATATAAAGGTGAGGATACTTTTTAAGCCCTAAAGGGAAGATTCTTCCATGTTAGTTTCTAATGTGGGAAATGGACTGCTCTCAAGATCAAGATGAAAGAGGACATGCCTCACAAGGAACAGTGTGTTCAGTCACACTGAAAAGAGATAAAGTTTAAAATGCCAAAGATTTACTATTACACAATGAGCTACTTGTAGTTAAAAACACAAATTTTAAGAAAGACTTCTGTGAAAGCTGAACTATATTTATACAGGATGAGTAAAGACAATATATGCTATCTAAAGTGAAGATTAAAAAGTAACTTGCTGCTCTGCCAAACTTAACCTGATGGGGAAGCACTGTTCCAGGAACACAAGGGTAAAAACAAAGGGACAGGGGACTGTAAGCGTCTTCGCTTGACAATCTGATTCCAAAATTCTATCCTCCAAGTACAGAGCTGCTGAAGCTCTATTTGTAAAACTACAGGCTTTCAAAGGACAGTTACAAAAACATAAACCAGATTCAGGCAGCATCACTGTGAAAATGCAAATACTCCGAAGAAAGGAACATTAATTTGGGAGTATTCTATTGATCTTAAAAATAAAACCTAGTTTATTTTATTCTTAAAAATAAAACCAGTCATTATACTTAAGGTATGCAAGGCAAAACTGATTCATATGACATTTAAAGTCATTCATAGCTCCTATGACCATTTGTATATATAAAAAATAAACTGAGGCTGTCATTTAAAAAAAAGAAAAAAAGCCATTCATTTCCCACAAACCTTGCAAAACAAACCCTTAAAAATATAATAAAATTCACATGCATTGGTTGCTTAAATTTTACAATGATCACTTTTGTAAAAATACACAATGAAAGATACACTTCACCTAAAAGATTCTAAAATAAACACATGAAATTTTTCTTAGCTATTATATGATGAAATAAGTACACTGAATATTTGAGCTAATGAGAAATACTCTTACCCATCAGAGTCCAGATAAACTGTGAGCAAAACGTGGGAAATAATCATATTAGAAATTATTAGACTGTCAACTTCTTAGGGAACAATTTTATACATCTTTATATCCCTCATAGTTCCTTTGAACTGTGGTTTCAGGACATCTGCTCAGCAGTTTTTATGGTCTTAGGTGACTGATTTAAATATGTATCAGAAGTGCTTATACGCCAATAAAAAGACAAATATCAGTAATGCAAATAATCAAAAAGCATCCATTTCAGAAATCCTTTTTAAAGCATATAATGCACAAATAGTAAAGAGAACTTACCAACTCTATCAGGGAGGACTTCAAGCGCAGAAACTCTTTCATCTTTATTAAGTTCTAGTCCATAAACACAGTCAAATCCATCGTATTTTATAAGATACAAAGAAGGGTTTACAGGCACCTGGTCCAGAACGGTTCCTTTCCACTGGGTGACAGGGCCATTCCCCTCCTTCCACCCATGCTGAATCCTGCAGCCTACGATGTTCCGCCGAGGCTGGGAAACAGGCTTGCTTGGTCCCACACTGCTCCGATGTTTTCTGTATTCACACATACACACACGTAAGGTATCTTCTCAAAGTATGCACTCCTACCAACACAACTACTGCTAGGCAGCATGCTCTCATCAGAAATGGCCCCGGGCCTGTTCAGGCTAACGCTGCCACACCCAGGGTTCAGGTGGCTCCAGTCAGTCATCCCCCAGTCCCACAGCCGTGCAGCGGTGCCTCACAGGGGGCCCATTTCAAGCAATAGGAGCTTCCTGTGTGCCTTAAGTGTGGAGGCAGAAAAACACAGGATGAGCCCTAAAATTAAGCATCAGTTTTCAGCTTTCTGAGTTTCTTTTAATTCAATCAACTTACAGTTATCCAAATTAATCAAAGAAAGACAAGGGCTGACTACATGATATAACTGCATGCGCATATGGTTTTATGAAACAGAAATCCATTTCTTGTCAAAATGAAATAACTATTCAATTTCACCCATTCTTACGCCCACATAACTTTATTCCCACTGGCTTAAACAATAGGAATAAACTAGACATTTAACTTTTTCTTAAACTCAATCCAGGCTGGCTTATATTCATGCATTTTTACCATCATTACTTCTCTAGAAAGCACATAACCTTCAACCCTTAAATCTGTAGCAAATAATGTAATACTGAAAATTATTCAAGTGACATACATCAGTTACAAACAACTGAAAAACCTACACACAATGTTTACAAATAATACACCTGGCTCTTGATGTCAGGGGAAAAAAAAAAACCTTCATTTCACGGAGCAATCCAAAGACAAGGGACAAGACTTGGCTTGAATGTAAGTTGAAAGCCAAAGCCATGCTGGCACATGGATGCTGCTATATGCCAAGAATGAAAAAAATTTAGAGAGCAGATAAGAATTGCTTCTCTGCTAAATGGCATAGATACAAATGTACCTTAAAAAAACAAGCAATTTATTATAGGATGTAATATTTAAAATTACAATTGTATATATTTGAAGTAGACCAGCTTGGTAAACTTACTGGGTTTGTGAAACAGAGAAAACAGGTTATAGCGAATCATTAAAACTGCCTTAATGAGGCCTCTAAGTTGACACAATCCTTTACCTAAGCAAGACAGGGAACACTATTTGGGGAACATCTCAGAAGGAAAACTTCTTCAGTTGGACTGTAAAAGGATTCACAGGATTACACACAGGATTACGAGACCATGAGACCAGAAGACACTGTGTCTGCCCCAGCACTTAAGGCTTTTGCACATACCCAGACAAAAGGCCTTCCAGGAAAGGCAGAGCCAGGCACTGAGGTCACAAGCTGAGAATAACACCTTGAACAGGACGAGGCCCAGGGACAGAGGAAAGAGGAGGTTCAGGGGCTGGGCAGACCTCAACAGGTAACAGAGAGGACCACACAGAAGTGTACTCTGCACTCTGCAGCATGGACAGCTCCCCGGAACAGTGTCAGCCCTTCCCATGGACAAGTCTCAGGAGAGGACCACGGTGGCAACAACGGGCAATGGAAGCAAACCCAAGAATATGTCCACAGGGTAGAGGGAAACTATCACCTAACATTGTGTACACACAAAGGCATGAAAGAGGAACTTACATCAGAAACAGAAGAGCCCAGATGAGAGGCAGCCACACGAGAGAAGATGCAAGAAAAATCAGACACAGTCAAGAAACAAGCAGCAATTTGAAATCTTTTCAGAAATGAAGACTAGACTAGAGGAACACGGAAGAAATTGACACCAAGGGGCATTTAAGGAAAATTGTTGTTTTTCGGTCATTAAGTCGTGTCCAACTCTGCAATCCCACAGACTGCAGCACATCAGACTCCTCTGTCCTCCACTATCTCTCAGAGTTTGTTCAAATTCATGTCCATTTAAGGAAAATAGATACTAAAAAAAAGAGACAGATGGGAACAGATATGAAATTCCAACTTCTATATAACAGAATCACCCAATAGCTAAAATCAAAGGAGCAGGAAAAAATACTAAAATAATTCAAGAAAAATATCCTGAAATGAAAGACTGAAATGTACAAACACATCCCTGGTAAAACTGACACAGAACTACTGATGCTAAGACATTCAGTAAAACAAACAAACTTTAAGAAAAATAATATCTCCTGGGTATCCAAGCAAAAGAATTGCATCACTTGTAAGGAAAAGCAAATCACAATTTGACAGTGACCCTGTGTGCCACCAGATAACAGAGTGATGAACTTTCAAGTTCTCAGGAAAGAAAATGTGAGGTGATGATTTCATAGTCAGCCAAGAATTCTATACTATCCTCCAAGTAAAAGTATACAGATAAAACTGTGAACAAATAAGAACTTGAGAAATATTGTTCTTACAGATGCTTCCTGAAGAAGTTAACAGTTGGCTATTCATATCCATGGGTTCCACATCCTCGGATTCAACCAAATGTGGACAGAAAAACAAAGTTCCAAAAAGCGAAGCTTGAATTCACCACATGCAGGCAACAATTTACATATCATCTACATTGTATTTACAACCATTTACACAGTATTTATTAGGTATTATGAGTAATCTAGAGATGAATTGAAGTATACAGGAGGATGTGTGTGGATGTTATGTGCAAATACTAGGCCATTTTATATAATGGACTTGAGCATCCGTGGACTTTGGTATGGTGTCAAGGGTCCTAGAATCAACCCACCCCAGATACCAAGGGACCACTGTATAGGACAGTTTCAGATAATCAAGAATGCTAAGAAAGCTTTCAGCACAGAGCTGACAGTAAGCAGTGAGCATCTCTTACTGCAGAACAAACACAGGGAAAAGAGAAATACAGCAATATGTAACTATTGTCTGCTTTGACAACAGAGTTAACACCACTCTGCCAAGCGGAAGGGAAGAAGAATACCTGTAAAGAGGAGTTCGCTAAACAAAAGAGTGTGACTTGGAACAGAGCACCTTCTATTAAAGGGAGAGGAAGCAGTGAAGCGGGAGCTGAATTCAATACTGTTCATGGTAAGGAACCGATCTATATAACCTAAAATAAGTAAAGACTGGCTAATTTTAAAAGACTGCAGTATAAAACTTAGCGGAGAGAAAAGCCTTAATAACAAACTATCAGTCACTAACTTGTAACTACTACTAATACTCGAAGCTAAAAATGAACCCAAGAGCTCTTCATAATCCCTGAAAATGGGCCACTACATCCAACTGGCCCTCTGTAGGGATAGATGGCTGTGAAGGAGACTATATTTCTTCTTCAGAATACAGGTATCTTTCAAGCATTACATTTTTCTTCAAATAGACAATTACCTATCTTCTTTTGATCTTTAGGAAAAAGTCCTTGTGATTCATCCTGTGTACAAGATCAGGTTTTCTTCAAAGCAAAGGCAGAGGTTGGTCCCCAGAACTCACTGAAGAAAGAATTCAGTCATATGCACCATTTTATAATTCATAGACATTCTATCATTACTACCAAAATTATAAGCAACTATAGCATCTTCACCAGTGTGATGATTAATCTTAATGTGTCAAGTTGTCTGGGTCACAGTACTAAGACACCTAGTCAAACATTACTCTAAATGTTTTCTGTGAAGGTATTTTTCTACATGAAACTAACATGTAAATCAGCAGATAGACTGCCTTCCATAACATAGGTGAGTCTCATCCAATCAGCTGAACGTATTAGTATCAGCTCTTCCCTGGATCTCCAATCTCTCTGTGCACACACCATTGGTGCTGTTTCTTTGGAAAACACTGACTACAAACAGAAGAGTCTATCCTAGATTCAGAGGCATGAAATTTTCTACTACCATGATTCGCAAAAAAAAAAAACACCAATATACACTTAGCAACTGATAGC
The DNA here is from genome assembly GCF_963930625.1 of Muntiacus reevesi. Classification (NCBI taxonomy): domain Eukaryota; kingdom Metazoa; phylum Chordata; class Mammalia; order Artiodactyla; family Cervidae; genus Muntiacus; species Muntiacus reevesi. The sequence continues at coordinate 21,470,800 of NC_089258.1, forward strand.
AGAAAAGGGCAACCGAAAGACTCAGAGCAATTCAGTCATTCATCCTTCCTACACTCAAGAGTGGCATTCTTCTGTAATGTGCAGTTGCTTCTTAAGAGGGAGCTGCATGACGCTCTCTTTAATCACATTTCAGAACAAGCAGTTTTCATCCTGGTCACCTCCAGTGGAAGTACACGAGACTCTTCTCCCTCTTCGGAACAACACGACGAACTCAAATCTAGCTAGCAAGCAGCCCTATTCAGAGTGGTTGCTATATCCTTTAGTTCTGAAGAAACATGACCCTTCCTTTTTTGCACGGATTTTATTTTCTCACTTTCTTTAAGGGAATTTTAATCAGCTTTTGTTACATAATATGTGGTAATAATACGCCTGGATTACTCCCTGGTTAGTGGAACTTCCTTTTGAAAGCCGTATGGCTTGGTCAAAAAAAATACAAATAAGTAAATAATCTTCTTATTAAGCTTACAATTTTCTACTAAAGTACACAATTAAAACCCAAGCAAGACAAAAAATAACCAAAAAAAAAAAATTAAACAACAGAAAAAACTTTTTTAGTAAAGGAAGGAAAAAATTTTAAAAACAAACACCTTAGTAACCCTTTCCTGGACATGTTCACCATACTACCAGAAATTTAGTCTTTTGTTCCAAACTGTTATTAATCTTGCTCAGTTCAGTTCAGATGCTCAGTTGTGTCTGACTCTTTGCGACCCCATGAACCGCAGCATGCCAGGCCCCCCTTTCCATCACCAACTCCTGGAGTCCACCGAAACCGATGTCCGTTGAGTCAGTGATGTCATCCAACCATCTCATCCTTTGTCGTCCCCTTCTTCTCCTGCCCTCAATCTTTCCCAGTATCAGGGTCTTTTCAAATGAGTCAGCCCTTCGCATCAGATGGCCAAAGTACTAGAGTTTCAGCTTCAACATCAGTCCTTCCAAAGAACACCCAAGACTGATCTCCCCTAGGATAGACTGGTTGGATCTCCTAGCAGTCCAAGGGATTCTCAAGACTCTTCTCCAACACCACAGTTCAAAAGCATCAATTCTTCAGTGCTCAGCTTTCTTTAGAGTTCAACTCTCACATCCATACATGACTACTGGAAAAACCATAGCCGTGACTGGACGGACCTTTGTTGGCAAAGTGATGTCTCTGCTTTTTAATATGCTGTCTAGGTTGGTCATAACTTTCCTTCCAAGGAGTAAGTGTCTTTTAATTTCATGACTGCAATCACCATCTGCAGTGATTTTGGAATCCAAAAAAAAAACCAAAGTCAGCTGCTGTTTCCCCATCTATTTGCCATGAAGTGATAGGACCGGATGCCATGATCTTCGTTTTCTGAATATTGAGCTTTAAGAGCCAATCTTTTCACTTTCCTCTTTCACTTTTATCAAGAGGCTCTTTAGTTCTTCTTCACATAAGGGTGGTGCCATTTGCTTATCTGAGGTTATTGATATTTCTCCTGGCAATCTTGGTTACAGCTTGTGCTTCTTCCAGCCCAGCATTTCTCATAATGTACTCCACATATAAGTTAAATAAGCAAGGTGACAATATACAGCCTTGACGTACTCCTTTTCCTATTTGGAACCAGTCAGTTTTTCCCTGTCCAGTTCTAACTGTTGCTTCCTGACCTGCCTACAGGTTAATACTATCTTAAAAATAATTTTTAAAAAACATTCCCTTGTTTAGTAGTTTAAAAAAGAGGATTTTTGTTGCTTTTTGCAACAAATTTTTGCAGCATTTTTTTCTCATGTATATTTGGTCTTTATAGATATATTCTCTGGTAGTCAGACAGGGTTCACAAATGCAAACTACAAATTCTTGCAAGCCTCAAAATACTGTTATTTTGTTCTCATCCTTGACTTGCCTAGGTATGCAAGGCAGGCTGGAATGCCCTTTGCCCTCAGTACCTTTATTGCAAAAAAGTGTTTTCATTGTCTTTTCTCTTCCAGAGTCACAGATACCAGATGCCAATCTGATCCTTGATCCTTTGAGGGTAACCCATCTTCCTCTTCAAGCTGCTTTTAGAATTTTGTTACTAGATTCTGAAATGTCACTAGGACCCGTGACATGTTTCAAAGTATCCCTCACTAGGACTTGGTCAATTTCTTGAATTAGGTAAAATAGGCTTGAATTTCAGCCTATCTATTGAATATCTTACCTAAAACTTTTTATTTCTATGAACTGATCATTTCTTTATCTTAAATGATTTTTCTTTGTAATGAGTGCAACACCTGATACGAGGATAATTTTCACTTTTCTGGATTCCTTATGAGCTTCTGGGTTCAGTCTTGTCTTTGTTGCATCTGCTGCCATCTCAGTGGCAGCATTCTTCACACCTGCAGGAGAGCAAAGTTAACTCTCCTGTTCTACATGACTTTCTTTGGTGCTGTCAGAGTTCCTCAGGTGCCTGATGATTCTTGGTGTCCGTATTTTCAGATGCAAGCAAAGATATAAAGTGGTATCCGTAGCTGAGATGCATTTCTTCAAGCTAAGTCAGGGTCTCTGATGTCTGAGTATGATGTATAGGCTCTGATAAAGCAGCCAGGACCCAGGTAATTTCAGAGCAGCTGAGACTGTGTGGCAACTTCAAGCCAGGGGAGGTAAGGCGAACACCTACTGCCTAATGCAGCTGGTTTCTCACCCGTGATGACAAAGGTAACTGCAGTCAGCCTGTGCTGTCCCTGACCTGAAGAGCTGCTAGGGGTTTAGTTTGAACAGTCAACTTTTTGGAGGTCTTCTTTTTCAGCTCAAAGTTGTTGAGAGTTCCTTAGCTTAGCTTGGTTTTTATATTGATATAAATCTATTCCTGTCTGCTGTGTATCTTGCAGAGATTTCTCAGAGTTCTGATCTGTTGGTGGGATGATCTTTCTATATCAATAACAAAAACTGCAAACTTAATGCAAATTACGGTGAAGTACTATTTTCTATCTGCTTACAGAATAAATACAACCCTCCTAATGAACAAACAATCTGGCATTCATTGCCTCAGTGATTTCATGTCTAGGAATTGATCAAAAGAAAACAATGGACAAGCAGAAAACTACAGCAAACAGTATGTTCTGAGCAGTGTTTGTACCACGGGAAACTGGATATAAAGTTCAATAGGTCTCACTGATTTAGTAAGTAATACTATATCCATATGATGAATAACTACACAGCTATTAAAATCACAGAAAAAATATAAAGATATTTTTAAACTATACACAATCATCCAAACAGGTATGTAGGAAAGAACTTTTAAAACATACATTAAATTATTAACAGGCATAATCTTTGGATGACGGTGGATCAAAAATAATTAAGTTGCGTTTCTCTGCATTCACCTGTTATTTTCAAATTTTTCTATGATTTAAATACTTTACTTTTATAGGCAGATAAAATACAATTTGTAATTATGCTTAAATTAATGCAATGGATTCCTAATTCTGCAAGAAACTACATATAAAAATAGATTTATACATATTAGCATTATAAATTCCAAATTTTATTTGTTGCCTTTTTAGTCAAGAGTAATTCCACCTTTAGAATATCATTTCACTAATTCTAAATTAAGAATTAAAGATCTAATATAGATATCATATTTGCCAAATTTATTTAATGAACAATCTAATTTGATCGAAAAGGTAGAGGCAGGAAAGAATGAACGGATGGGACTTCCTGGAGGTCCAGTGGTAGGGACTCTGAGCTTCCACTGCAGGGGGCACGAGTTTGAGGAACTAGGAGCTACACAGCAAAGTGCAGCCCCCAAAAAAAGAAAAAGAAAAAAGAAAGGAATGAATGGATGCCTCAATGAATACTAAAGACAAAACAGTAATTAGAATAATACAATACTTTTAAAAATCATAAGCCAAGCTTTCCAATGACTGCTCCTTGAACATCCAAACTGTTCAAATACCCTTACAGCCAAAGTTTACAAGGCTTTAAAATATTTTTAAATATGTTAAAATAGTAATTATTAATGTTAAGAGTGAAGAAATATATACTTTATTTTTGTGTGTATTTGAAATTTTCCATACTAGAGAAGTTAAAAACTACATATTAAACAAATTTTTATGTATTTTAAATTCTAATCACTAATTCAGATTCAAAAATCAGTAAGAAAAGTTTTAATAAAAATTAAAGCTTACTTACATGAGTTGAAATAATATATATAAAAGTAAACAATAAGAACATGTCAGATAACTGGCAGAAGACACAAAAAGATCAAAAAACACACTTAGATGGCCATATCTCTACAGAGGTCAATCTAACAGCAGTATAGGGCTTTCATGATGGTCCCACTGTGGTTAAGAACCTGGCTTTTAATTCAGGGGACACTGGCTTGATCCCTGGTCCGGGAAGATCCCACATGCCAAGAAGCAATTATGTCCATGCATCACAACCACTGAGCCCATGTGCTGCAACTACTGAACCTTCGTGCTCTAGAGTCCAAGACAAGAGAAGCCACTGCAATGAGAAGTCTGTGTACCACAACTAGAGAGTAGCCCCCGCTTTGGGCTAGAGAAAGTTCACGTTGCAGCAACAAAGATCCAGTGCAGCCAAAAATAAACAAAACAGAACAGAAAATAAACATTTTAAAAAAGAACAGTACACGGAGTTCCCTGGTGGTCCAGTGGTTAGGACTTCAAACTTTCACAACTGAAGACCGAGTTTCAATCTCTGGTTGGAGAACTAAGATCCCACAAGCCAGTACAAAAAGGGATGTAAGATTAACAATTTAAGGCAACTAACTTTTTCTAATTTAAAATGAGAGTTTCTGGAATATGGTGATTTTGCTTTATATGTTCTCCTTGGATATGTTATTTTTAATAGCCTTAGTGTCTGGCATTTTCTTGGAGAAAAAAGTCTAAAGTCTAAAGAAAAGTCTAAAATCTAAAGAAAAAAGTCTAACTATCACTTACCAGGTAGTCAATAAACAGCAACATTATAAACAAATACGAAGACATCTCTTTCAACTGAGGACATATGGAATTATACAGCCAAGGGCAAATAAAAGGCTGTACTATGTCAGGATCCAAACAATTCAGGATAAAAGTAGAGAAACTAGAATTAAACATCTATAATCACTTTCCTTGTCATCTCCATAAGCTATAAACAGCTTTTCCTGTAGTTTCAATGGGAGTAAATGGTGACCAAGTATACAGCATCCAATCACCTTTCATTGCTGTAATTGTGTATATTCATTTCCAAACAACTTGACTTTGTTATCTGATGTGCTTTAAAATTATCAGTTCTGACGATTGTTTTGGCCAGTGCTTCTCAAACTTAGGCGTGCATCAAATCACCTACAGCTTCTGGAAAGTTACCCAAGCCCTGTTCCAGAAACTCTGGGTTCCGTTCTATTCTGCAGGTCTGAAGAAGAACCAAAGACTTTCTAACAAGCTTCCAAATGCGCTGCTGACCTAGGTACCACACCTTTGGTAGCAGAACTGATCCAGAATAAACAGTTACTTCTATACATCCATGTTCCCAAAAAGGAAAACCAAGGCTATAGAAAACATTTCTGTACTTTGCTCAATACTTTAAATAATGGTACCGAAAGTACCACTCCAATTATTCTGTCATCAAGAAAAGAATTCCTGAGAACAAACTAGTGGTTACCAGTAAGGAAAGAGAAGGTGGAGGGGCAAAACAGAAACAGGAGATTAAGTATAAACTCCTGTGTATAAAACAAACAATTATATACTGTACAGTATAAGGAATCTAGCCAATATTTTATAATAACTGTAAATGGAGTATAATCTTTAAAAATTGTGAAACACTATCTTGTACACCTAGAACATTGTATAACTCAATTATATGTCGATTAAAGAAACAAAATCTGTGCTGAAAGACCTTTCACCCTTTATCTAGACTCTCTTAATGACTTAAGTTGACTACCATTTCTCATCAGTAAATATCTTACTTTTATAGTCAATATTTAAAGGCACCGTACTTCTTACATTTTCAACTATTATAATTCTCCTATAATAAACCAGTAATGACTGCCACATACTACATACTTTGGTGTATGAATTAATTAACTGACCTCTTTCCTTATTTTTTAGTGTTTTTAATATTGTGAGATAAAAGCAGCTTCCTTACTGTGTTCCAGCAGATTTCCAAAGAAACTAAGTCAAAATAACTGTCCTTTGGCAAGATGCACAGCAGCAAATAGAGAAAAAAAAAAAAGAAGCTGTTTCTCTAGTGCTTGTTGCTTGTTAAGAGTTCTACAGCTGAAACTGGCATTCCCAGCTTAAACCGACAATAAAAAACAGGATGGAGAAAGTCAAGTTTTCTATCCAAATCACTCTGGTTTTTTCATTAATCTGTCTACACACTGCACACACTGAGTGTATTCAGAGATGTCCACGGCAAGCATCCAAATGCCTCAAGGGTTTTCCGAGGCACTATTCACTTTCACTGGTGTGAGTAACAGAGCTACTGGCAAATTGATTAAAAAGCATTCCACATTTGACCAATTTAAGATTGTCAATACCATGGTTCATCTAGCTGCTTGCTCCAACTGTGATCTAGGTCTGTGTGCTTGTGACAGAAATACTTTTCGTATACGAGACAACAAAACACACAGTTCAGGAAACAGGATTTAGTATCAATAGTTACTATAAGTTCCAGAATCATATTGTCCTATTTCTGAATCCTAGCTATTTCTTAGATGTGATGACTGCAGACTCAAACTCTCTTCGCACAGAAGGGTTCGAGATCCCTACTTGACAAGGGATGTCATGAATGAGACTACCAGAGGGACGAGAGGAGGAGCAGGGGAAGGAGCACAGTGACAGCCTTGGTCAGTGACTAGTACTGGTGTCTTAGAAAAAGGAAAACATTCCCTGGAAATCCTCAGTTCAGTGTGTTAACAGCTTCTGATTCATTTTCCAAATGTACATTAGTGGAAAAGATACTAAAGCCCAGTCACACCTCCCTGAAATGTAAATCTATCAACTGTCCAAATTAAGGAAGCCAGACCCACATTCGAAAACTAAAACAAAGAATCGCTACATCTTATCTGTCCCCCAACTACACTTGCCTTCAAGATGTACCTTCAGTGAAGACATAATTCCCAAACAACCTCCTGGGAAGCACGTAATTCCCAAACAACCTCCTGGGAAGCCAGAAAAGAAATGTCCACCAGCTTGTCCCCAAAATACACCAAGTACCCTGGCTCACAAGAAATACAAAAGTTTGTTTCTATTTACTTCAAAAAATGAGAACAAGGCTCACCTATGCAACATTTCTGGGCGCAGAGATACTGCTCCAAGCACTTTGGACCTGATTACCAGAATCCCTCACACCCACGGAGTCAAGAGGTGCTGTTTGCAGGACATGGGCTCTGCCAGCCCTTGTCTTCTGGGTGTTCCTGTGACTCTCTCAAGCAAGCAAAGGCATCTGCACATGAAGTTATTATTGCACAGTCCCCCTGTACCAACATGGAAAGCAGGAGGAGGCATGACCACTGGTCACTGGCTGCACACAAGCAGTCTGAGTGCCTTACTCTCTGGAGGGCCACAGTGGGGGCAGGCAAGGAGAGCAAGGCTCCAAGTTCTGCTTTCCTGTATTTGTTTGCTATAAACACTTCATCCGTAATGAAAGCCCGAAAACCTCACTATTCCAGTCCAACACCGTGACTTAATCCAAGTTAAGCTGAGCGTGAGGTATAGGAGGGATCTGGTAAAGCCCACAGCTGGGCCAGTGGGGCTTCCTACTCCAAGGCCAGTCTCTCCACGACCCATCATCCCCACTTACCCATTCAAGGACAACAGTTAACAGCTTTCATTTGTGATATGTGGAAACTTCTGTTTCAGTGTTTTTCCACCCCACCCATCCTCAAATTTGCACTGACATCAGAAAAAAATAGGAAAATGACTGATAACTTTTCAACTTCTCCTTTTTGCTACTCTTTAAGTGAGACAAGCACACCTCATATTAAAGCCCTAGATCACGTTTCCTGCATCATGTAACAGATGGAATGAGAGATTCTTTAGCTGTACACATACGAGCTTCAAAAATCAAATGCGTAGGTATTTATTCCTTTTAAGGGTAAAAAAGATAAACAATGCTACTTTTGCAAAATTAATGTGTAATTTGTTTTCATCTCCCATTGTATGTAAGTTTTTTTTTCAATACCTTCTATTAACACCAAGAGATGGTTTACTACTTATGGTAAAGATAATGAGTGGAGATAATACATTACATAAATTATTAGATCACTAGATATGACAGAACTGTGAAGATGTGGGCAAATAAGTGAAATTTGAGAAATGTTTTATCAAACCTCAGAACTTGCCCTATCTTCATATTTTTACTTTTCAAGTCATTTCTTAAACTGAGTATCAGATATATTTTACATTACATTTCCAAGTTTTCCTTCAAATAGAGACATGTTTTGGTTTAACTACCAACAATTAAAGAAAGGCACCTTTATTCATCCAGACCTTCTATAACAGCCCAGAGGACTCTCACACTCTTCGACTATTACAGAGTGGTGACCAAGAGGCACAAGCATTTCAATATGAATAATTTGAAAATAATTGTATCATCAGTCTTGGGAGGTGCTAGAGTCAATGAAGGTCTCCCATATTTAACAATCTTATGATGAACACTCATACAATCATAGTTGATTTATTAAGGAGGATTTCATGGTGCAGTAGCCATCACTAGTACTGGTGGATGTTTAGTACCACAGTACCAGTGGATATTGTTAAGAGAGTAACTCAATTTTCTTTTTGGACATAACTATACACACACCAAAAAAAAAAAAAAAAACTGCAGGAAGGAAAAAGAGTTGCTTTTACACTCTAGTACCTACAGAATTTAAGATCATACCACATCTGTCACTTAAAATTATCTTTCAACATGAATATGCTTTCTGTACATTACAATGTCCTCATTCACTTGAAAATGTAATGAAGAGGTGAGTGTGCCTAGCAGAGTGCTAGCTAGGTCCCGAAGGACAGGGACGCAGCTCAGTGTGCGGCGAGGCTCCATGTGAGGCTGACTGCTCTGAGGGTTCAAGAGGGGGCCTCACAGAGATGACCTCACCGCCCATGGAACCAAAGGCCACAACGTGCTCTCTGAAAAGGCAGGTTTCTGTAAAACACATAACCAGTGCAAATTCAATGCATGAAGCAGGGCACTCAAAGCCAGTGCTCTGGGACAACCCAGAGGGATGGGGTGGGAAGGGACGAGGGAGTGGGGTTCAGGATGGGGGACACATGTGCACCCGTGGCCAATTCATGTCAGTGTATGGCTAAAAACTATCATAATGTTGTAAAGTAATTATCCTCCAATTAGAATTAATTAATTAGAAAATAAATAAATAAAAAGGCAAGTTTCAGAACCGCTTACTTGTGGGATGTCCTTTTCTTCATCATGCTTGCAGATACACCAGCATGGCCTAAAAGAGAAGTGAGTATACGTCAATGAAAACTGGAGTAAAAAATAGTTCAAACTCAGGAAAAAGTTAACTTACGAAAAACTGCCATATAAAGTATGAAATTAAAATAAACCACAAGGGAATTCCCTGGCAGCCCCGTGGTTAGGACTCTGCACTACTCTGTGCTTTCACTGCCAAAGGTCCAGCTTCCATTCCTGGTTAGGAGACTCTGCAGAATCCCACGAGCCACAAGACACGGCCAAAAAACAAAAAAAAACCCCAAACGGCAAAATGTAAGAGAACCATTTGCTTACTTATCTTTGAAACGGAAGATATAAGGGGTTCTGGGAAGATAAAATGACAGGAAGACCAGCTTATCTGCCTAAATTGGCTATGAAACACAAAAAAAGCAAAATCACATGGATAAAAACTACAGCCAAAAAAAGTGACAATCCTAGTCATAAAGTACTAAAAGGTATAGAACTCGTCTTCCTGCCACAAACTAGAAGATGGAACAAGAAACGTGAGACATCTGGATGCAGACATCAGGACAACAGGCAGCACAGGACTACGGAACCAGGGGGCAGAAGACCCACACAAGGACCCCTACACCAACCAAGTGCACCCCGAGAACCATCTGAGGACAGTGGTGCACCAAGAGTAACCAAGAACACGGAGGGTGGGCCACATGGAAGCTAAGGAAACGGGGGGCTGGGAGTCGTGGGTCAGAGTGCCGGCAAGGGGAGAGGCCTCAGGGGGGCTCCAAACATCTGGAAAAGGCAAGGTGGTCTTCAGTCTGTGGCGAGATACTAACTTGCAAAGGCATGAGAGCTGTTCAGACAGACTCCATCTCGCCACCTCTCTGAACACACAGGACAATCAGAAGAGACCAGAAAGATAATCCCTTGGCAGGAGGATGAAGCAGCCCTAAGAAGAAAAGCTGCTACAGACACATCCCAGAACGTGCTTGCCAAAACAAAACTCCAATATTCAGTAAAGCACACCAGTAAAACCCAACGCTCCACAATTGGGTTGGATACTTCAGACGTCCAACATCCCCACTACACGTACTAGGTCTGTGAGAAAGCAGCAGACTGTAACCCCATAAGCAAACAGGTTATAACCAAATCAACATAATTAGCAGGCAAAGATGCTAAAAGAACAATTAACAACTATGCTCAAACAGTTAAAGGAAGACATAAACACTTAAAACAGATGAATGGAGGAAGGAGAAGAAAGAAATGAAACTGATGAAAAATACATGATCCAAAATGAAGAAGAAAAAAAAATCCACTGGATGTGGGTTAGTAGCAGATCAGACCCCACAAATAAAAAAAGCAGTGAATGTGAGACATTGTAACACAACGTATCCAAAATAGAACACAAACAGCCTCAGTGACTTCTAAGACAAGATCAACTGGCCCAGCACAAATGAAATGGACTCCACAAAAGAGGACAGAGGGGTGAAGAAAAAGTCTGACAAAAATAATGGCAGAAAGTTTTTCAGATGTGATAAGTACATAAACATAGATCCAACAAGGTCAATAAAGTCAAAATAAGATAAAAACAAAGGGAAAAACAATAAGGCACATCCTAACCAATTTCTGAAAACCAGTGACACAGAAAATACTTTTAAACAGCCAAACAATAAAAGACATCTTAAATTTAGGGAAACAAAATAGTGGCTCCAGATTTGTTGTCAAAAACAATGTTGGCCAGAAAAAAACAGTGGAATAAAATCTTTAAGGTGCTGCTCAGATAAAAAAAAACAATCTACTTGGGAATACTATACACAGAAAAAATCTTTCCAACCCCAACAATATTATTTCACTAAATATAGTTTAAATATTTCAACTAAGAGACCATAAAAAGAAGGAAGAAACAATTATTAAAATCAAAGGTGTCAGGCATCAAAAAGGATATTCCAAAATGATAACAGGGTTGATTAAGAAGCCGCAACACTCTTTCCTTTCCGGGGTGTGGGAGGCAAGATGGCAGTGCAGATTTCCAAGAAGAGAAAGTTTGTCTTTGAAGAAGATGGCATCTTCAAAGCTGAACTGAACAAGTTTCTCACTCAGGAGATGGCTGAAGATGGGTACTCTGGAGTTGAGGTCCGAGTTACACCAACCAGGACAGAAATCATTACCATAGCCACAAGGACAGAGAACGCTCTTGGTGAGGAGGGCTGGCGGATCTGGGAACTGACTGTTGTGGTTCAGAAGCGATGTGGCTCCCCTGAGGCAGTGGAGGGCTGTATGCTGCAAAGGCAGCCACAGGAAGTCTGTGCGCCATGGTCCAGGCGGAGTCTCTGCATTACAGACTCCAGGAGGCCCTGCTGTGCGAAGGGCCCACTGCGGTGTGCTGGGGTTCACCATGGGGCCAAAGGCTGTGAGGTCACGGTGTCTGGAGAACTCCACGGATAGCGGGCTAAATCCATGAAGTTTGTGGATGGCCTCATGATCCACAGCGGAGCCCCTGTTAACTACTATGCTGACGCCTCCACACGCCACGCACTGCTCGGACAGGGTGTGCTGGGCATCAAGGTAAAGATCATGCTGCCTTGGGACCCAACCGGTAAGACTGGCCCTAAGAAGCCTTTGCTTGATCACGGGAACACTGCGGAACCCAGAGATGAAAATGCTGCCTACCCCATGAACAGAGAAGTGGGAAGCCAGAGCTGCCTGCCATGCCCTAGCCGGTAACCAAGGCAAGACAGATTTCCTTGGCCCTGGGTCTGGAGCCTGAATGTTGCTCTATAAAGATCTTTAATAAAATATTTTTAAAAGACAAAAAAAAAAAGAAGCCACAACAGGGCTGGCGGTCCTGTGGTTAGGGCTCCCAGTTCTCATTACTGAGGGCCTGAGTTCAGTATCTGGTCAGGGAACTAAGATCCCACAATCATGTAGCACAGTCAAAAATAAACAAACAAAACAAAAAAAAGGAAGCTATAACAATCTTAAAAGTATATAAACTTAATTATAGTATACGGAAATATATAAAGCAAAAACTGATAGAATAAGAAAAATTTACATACTCATATTTAAAAATACAAACACTTCTCAGTAATTGATATAACAAGTGGATAAGAATGTAAGAAAAGGATATAGAAGACCTAAACATCACAAACAGCCAACTAGACTTAGATGACATTCACAGAATGTCAATCCAGTAATGCCAAAATAAACCTTTTTTCCAAGTTTACATGGGACATTAACCCAGATACACCACATGCTACTCAGAATACAAACTCTCAATACACTTAACGCGAAACCATACAAAGTATGTCCTCTGACTATATCAGAATTAAATTAGAAATAAATATCTGTAAATACCCCAATATCTGAAAATTAAACAATCTTCTAAAACTTCATGTTTCGAACACAAAGTCACAATGAAAATTCAAATATTTTGAATAAGAAAACAACAACTTATCAATATCTACAGAATGCTTCAAAAGCAGTGTATACCATATTGATCAAAATTCACACTAAGTAACATAATCCACCTGGGTGGAGGAAGAAGGCTTCTGGGTTATCTGCAAAGTTCTCTCCTTGGCATTTCATCAAGACATGCAGTTTTTAAATGTAAATTTCTGCAATTACATAACAATTCTAAAAAGATAAATGAAAAAAGATACATATGGTCAGCTGGTCTGTGCAAGACTGTTCATTCTACTTCACAGATAAAAACTGCCAAACATGATCCCAAATGCTAAGAGAGCCATTCCCCCTTAATTTCACCTGGCATGTTTACATACACTGAATGAAATGGGCAGCTCATACATGAAGACACAGACTGATAAGAGATCAAATCTACCCAAAGCATCTCTACAAGAGCCCTTTCAGCAGTATGAGGTGCAGCTGCAAACACCTATGGATGGTCGTCCAGTGGATCCTGTCAACCCACACTAAATTTCATAATCCCACTTTATGCCCACTTCACTTTTGTCTCAAAGTTCCTCCTTAGTACAGAGGATATTAATCAACATCTTCACCCTCAAAGAGGCTGTAGTGAAAAAAGTAGACAATAAACAAGAACGAATGAGTAATATAAGCAGAAAAATGGAATGTCTAAGAAAAAAACAAAAGGACATGGCAGATGGGCTCCCCTGATGGTTCAGTGGTAAAGAATCCACTGCCAATGCAGGAAATACAGGTTTGATCCCTGGTCGGGGAAGATCCTACATACTGCAGAATAACGAAGCCCCTATGTCACTACTATTGAGCCTGTGTTCTAGACAGACCCCAGGAAGAGCTACTACTGAGCCCGCTGGCCTACAGCCAGCGGCTCCACAAGAGAAGCCACTGCAATGAAAAGCCTGCACAGCAAAGAAGACCCTTTGCAACCCCATGGACAGTAGTCTACCAGGCTCCTCCGTCCATGGGATTTTGCAGGCAAGAGTACTGGAGTGGGTTGCCATTTCCTTCTCCAGAGGATCCTCCCAACCCAGGGATCGAACCTTGGTCTCCCGCATTGTAGGCAGACGCTTTACCATCTGAGCCACCAGGGAAGTCCTAAAGAAGATCCAGCCAGCATAACCAAAATAATATTTTTTAAAAATCAAAGAGATTTTTAAAAAAGACACAGCAGAAATCAAAAACACCAAAACAGAAATGAAGAATGCTTTGATAGACTCATTAGTAGACTGAGTAGACTCAGCTAAGGAAACAACTTCTGAGCTTGAAGATATGTCAACAGAAACTTCCAATACTGAAAAGTAAAGAGAAAAAGAAGATAAAAATGCAGGGAAAAACAGAATATCCAAGAACTGTTAAGCAACAACATAAGTTTAATATGTGCATAATGAGAATATCAGAAAGACAAGAAAGAAACAGGAAAAAAATATGTAAAGTAATAACAATTTGCCCCAAATTAACGTCAGATACCAAAGCACAGACAAGGAAGCACAGAGAACACCAACCAGGAAAAGTGCCGAGGAAACAAAAACAAAACCTAAACAGGCTTTTCATATTCAAATGTGAGGAAAAAAATAAAAAATAAAGAAAAAAACCTCTTAAGAAGCCAGAATAAAGAAAAAAAAGTAAAATTAAGAATCAGATCCTACTTCTCCTCAGAAAGCATGGAAGCAAAGAGAGACTGGAGTGAAATATTTATAGTGAAAAGAAAGAAAAAACCTAAAATTTTGTATTCTGTAAAAGTATCCATCAAAAGTGAGAGAAACAGACTTGCTCAAACACAGATGAGGGAATCTGTTGCCAGTAGATCTGCCCTCCAAAAAATGTTAGAAGAAATTATTCAAAGAGAAGAAAAACAAGATAGCTCTGAAACTCAGATCTACATAAAAAAAGAACATTAGAAATAGAATACGTGAAAGTAATATAAAAACTTTTATTTTTCTGATTTTTAATTGAACTGATAACATTTTGTTCATAGTAATATTAGCAAAAATGTACTAGATGATTATGGAGCTTATATGTAAGTGAAAGACAATAACACAAAGGACTGGCGTGGAAGCATTAGAATACTTTGCTGCTACAAGATATTCTCACTACCAGGGAAGCTCTATCACATTATTTGACAGTGTACCAGAATTAGCTGTATATTGCAAACTCTAGAGCTAAAAAAGTCTTTTTAAAATAAAGTATAATTGACAAGGTAAGAGAGTAAAGGGAATCAAGCACAATGCTCAATTAAAAGCATAAAAGGGGACTTGCCTTGTAGTCCAGTGGTTAAGAATCTGCCTTACCAACAGAGGGGACATGGGTTCTATCCCTTGTCCGGGAAGATCACATGTACCATAGGGCAACTAAGCCTGTGAGCCACAACTACTGAGCCAACCTACCAACACCACTGAAGCCTGCTTGCTCCAGAGCCCAAGTGCCACAACTACTGAAGTCCGCAGCAACTACTGAAGCCGTGAGAGCCTGTGCTCTGCAACAAGAGAAGTCACCTCGATGAGAAGCCTGAGGACTGCAACCAGATAGTACCCACTCACAGAAACTAGAAGGATGGCTGTGCGCAGTAATGACAACACAGTGCAGCCATAAGTAAATAAGCAAGAAAAAAACCTTAAAAGGCAGAAAAGAGTAGAGGACACATATGAACAAAGGACAAGGGCAGTGAATAGAAAATAGCAATAAGTACGGCAGATATTAATCCAATAATCTCTTTAAATGCCACTGGTCTAAGTAAGCACTCCAATAAAGAGACTGTCATACTGAATGAAAAAGCAATACCATACTGTAGATTTTCTATAAGAAATTCACTTTAAAAACAAAGATATTCAGAGTGAAAATAAACTGATGGATAAAGAGGTACCAAGGTAACGAAGATCAAAAGAAAGTCCGTAAAGGGATATTTGGGCTTCCCAGTAAAAGTGAAAGTCACTCAGTCGTATCCGATTCTTTGTGATCCCATGGACTATACAGAGTCCACGGAATTCTCCAGCCCAGGATACT
This sequence comes from Muntiacus reevesi, assembly GCF_963930625.1. Classification (NCBI taxonomy): domain Eukaryota; kingdom Metazoa; phylum Chordata; class Mammalia; order Artiodactyla; family Cervidae; genus Muntiacus; species Muntiacus reevesi. The sequence goes on from NC_089258.1 coordinate 21,486,590, forward strand.
GTAGTGGGTAGCCTTTCCCTTCTCCAGGGAATCTTCCCAACCCAGGGATCAAACCCAGGTTTCCTGCATTGCAGGTGGATTCTTTACCAGCTGAGCTGCCAATTTCAGAGAGAGATTTAAGAGTAAAGAAATTCACTGGGGATACAGAAAAGCATTACATAATGATTATGGTCTCAATTCTCCAAGAAGACATAACAACCCTTAATGTGTATGTACCTAACAACAGAGCATCAAACTAGTTGAGGCAAAAACCGATAGGAACTACAAGGAGAAATAGATGAATTCACAATCACAGTTGAAAACACTTCACTGTATCAGAAATGGACAGCTTCAACCTTAAGAAAATCGGAAAAAGACATAGCTGAACCCAATACTACCATTAATCACGTGGATAAAACTGACATATATATAGCACTTTACCCAGCAAGAGAAGAGTATACCTTCTTCTCAAGATCCCTTGGAGTATTCATCAAGAGGGCCTATACTGTGAACCATCAAACACACTTTAACAAATTTAAGACGATAAAAGAAATATCCTCAGACCACAATGAGAACTACACTCAGACAGATGGAAAATCCCCAAGTACTCGGAGATTAAATAACACACTTCTAAATACTTCTAAATAAATGGTTTGAAGATGAAATTTTAACACAAGAATATTTTCAACTAAATGAAAATAAAAGTACAATTTAC